>NC_083587.1:46281020-46981020 GCF_027579695.1 Neoarius graeffei | reverse complement strand
TGAGTAGGGTGGAGGGCGGCACGGTGGCGTAGTGGTTAGCACTGTCGCCTCACAGCAAGAAGGTCCGGGTTCAAGCCCCGTGGCCGGCGAGGGCCTTTCTGTGTGGAGTTTGCATGTTCTCCCCGTGTCCGCGTGGGTTTCCTCTGGGTGCTCCGGTTTCCCCCACAGTCCAAAGACATGCAGGTTAGGTTAACTGGTGACTCTAAATTGACCGTAGGTGTGAATGTGAGTGTGAATGGTTGTCTGTGTCTATGTGTCAGCCCTGTGATGACCTGGCGACTTGTCCAGGGTGTACCCCGCCTTTCGCCCGTAGTCAGCTGGGATAGGCTCCAGCTTGCCTGCGACCCTGTAGGACAGGATAAAGCAGCTAGAGATAATGAGATGAGATGAGTAGGGTGGACGCCTTTTGACCTTTTTTTACTTGGATTAAGAAAAGTCAAATGAAAATATCAGAAATCGCTTGAATAAATTAATAAATGTGGTGTTCTTACAGATATTACAAAAAAATCTAACATTGAAATATTTAAAATGTTGACACCATGTGATTTAAGGATCTCTGTTTCTAAGATGGGTATGTAACGATATGTCGTGGGAAGATAAATTGCGATACAAATTTGCGACGATTTGATTTGATGAAATTTCAAAAAAAAAAAAAGAATTGCAATTATTATCAGGCTGCATAATCGCTTCGTTTTACCGAGTTGTAACTGCGTTGTTTAGACAGCACAATGAAAATGTACAACAGCAGGAATATGTTATTAATTTGCGCTAGCACTGCTGGCGCAAATTGTTACTCTCAGGATCTTTCTACTTTTATTATGATGATGATGATGATTTATTATTATTATTACCGTAACATGTTTCTTTAGGATGCTACATGAAGAACATCTCTGGGCTGAATTAAGTTGCTATGACTTTTGGTGGTGATCCGGATCACCAAACCAGAATGATCCATGAAAAATGGGCTTTTTTTCAATCACTTATAACTCTGTCAAGTTTCATGATTTTTATACCCCTGCGCCAAAGAAGGGAGGTATACTCGTTTACCTCCATCTGTATCTCCCCTCCGTCCGTCCGAAACAACACCCTTTTGCTCAACAACCACAAATAATAGCCACTGGGTACTTTGTACCAAACTTCAGCTTGGGGTTCTATACCGTGTATACTGTTTTCAGGTCTGTCGCACATCGACTTCCTGTTTACCAACTGAATGTATTTACGAAACTGTGGCAGCGGGGGGCGTGGCCGAGCGTCAGTCTGTGAATGGAGGGCGGAGTCAGGGAAAGTGAGTGGTCGTATCGCTACACCTGTTGTCAATTAACGTGTGTTTGTGTGTCTCCTCCAGTGACCGTGCCCTATAAAAGGAGAGTGAGAAGGGGAGGTCGGTGCCGAGGGCTTGATAGTAGCCTGTGTGCATGAGAGAGAGTTTGAGTTGTGTACTGAAAAGCAACAACAAAGAAAGGTGCAAACAACCGCCTGCCATGCTTCTGTGCTCCACCCACATCAGGGTCTCTTGACAGTGGTGCCGAAACCCAGGAGAGTGCAGAAGGGAACAGCCCCATGGAGTCCTCTCCGTTCAAGGACCTGATCCATGGCCTCGCCACAGCCCAGCAGAACCAGCACCAAGCGCTGGTCGCCCTCTGAAAGGAGCAAGAACAACGCTTGGTGCTGGTTCTGCTGGGCTGTGGCGAGGCCATGGATCAGGTCCTTGAACGGAGAGGACTCCATGGGGCTGTTCCCTTCTGCACTCTCCCGGATTTTGGCACCACTGTAGAGAGACCCTGATGTGGGTGGAGCACAGAAGCACGGCAGGCGGTTGTTTGCGTCTTAATTATTATCTTTGGTGCCTTTCAGCACACAACTCAAACACTCTCTCACATACACACACACACAGGCTACTATCAAGCCCTCGGCGCCAACCTCCCCTTCTCACTCTCCTTTTATAGGGCACGGTCACTGGAGGAGACACACAAACACATGTTAATTGACAACTGGTGTAGCGATACGACCACTCACCTTCCCCGACTCTGCCCTCCATTCACAGACTGACGCTCGGCCATGCCCCCCGCTGCCACAGAAACATATAGCGTGGATTTACAAAATTTTCCTAACACTTTTCTCAGCAACTACAAATCACAACTGCTTGATATTCGGTATCGAGCTTCAGCTTGGGGTTCTATAACATGTATACCGTTTTCAGGTCTGTTGCACATCAACTTCCTGTTTACCGACTGAATGTATTTACGAAACATATAGACCCCTTTCACATGACGTCACCGCACCGCGAGATTTTGTTAGGCGCCATATTGGAAGACCAAGTACATGCACTCACAATATAAAACAAAGTACGAGCGAGAGTAAAGTGACACGATGGATGATAATTCGGGTTATGTGAGTACATTACCAGTTGCAGAAAGGGCACGGTATGTGGAGAAACTGGCTGTGATTGATGGGTTTGACCCATATGATAAGACTCGCAGCAAGGGAGAATGGAAACATAAGGAGGACCGGACACCAATTCTGCCATCTGTTTGCTACCCAGACATTGTAAACTATTTGTTGTTTACACCCAGTGCCTACACTCAGTGTTCGAACTATGCCGATATTTTCGGGGGGTCCCTTTTTTTCCCTTGGGGGTGTGTGTGCTTGCGCTTGTCTCAGAGCACGGATCTCCAAACACATGAGAAGCCTATCTTGCGCACATATCACGCGGACTCCGCACCTCCACACACGCATCGCGTCTGAAGTCATAACTCATCAGGGGAAATCGTGTCCGCATTGGCATGTTCAAAAAACAACCTCGCGTCAACAATGATACCACACGCAAGAAAAAAAAACAGTCAGGCTACTCAACAACCAACCTGGCAGCAGCGAGCAAGCCCCAAACCATCCTAAATTATTATTATTATAATTATTATTATTATTATTATTATTAAATTGTAGAAGTCTGGGAGGCTTGCTCCTCATCCAGTTATCAACTTGGGGCCAATTTAGCATGTTTTAAATCTGAATTTCTTGCGTTTGCTTACCTCAAAGTGTCCGCAGATCATGCACAGACTTATCCACAGTTTTTTGCCAAGTCTCACACAGGTTTCTTTCAAGTCTACTGTTGGGCCAATAAATCATAAATAAAACAGCTCAGATTTGTTTGTTTAAGTCATTTGCCACTCCACTTTATTCTCGTGGGTTCACATACCGCTGCCGTTATTTCCCCCTAATAACGAGTTTGTTGGTCTTCCAAAATGGCGCAGGGTCTGTTTACTTCCGGTTTCGGGTGACGTCAGTGAAAGGGGTCTATAGGGTGGATTTTGGCGCTATTTCAAGAAGCAAAATGCTATTTCCAAATGGCAGTGTACCAGGATGCTATTTGAAATCCCTGGGGAGAGACACTGCTCTTTACTTACTTGTTTCAGGGTTCATTATTTGTTGAAGTTAACGTTCATAATAAGTGTCCTGTTCCTTCGATTGCTTGCATTCTGATTTAAGCGAGAGCGGGGGGATACATAAGTGAGCAGTAGCTCACAGTTGATCTTGTTTTTAATCTTTTTTTTTTTTTTATTTTGTTCCCTAAAATGACCTTCAATTGACAAAGGTCAGCTAGCACAAATTACTGTGACTTTAGTCACAGTCTCTGTCTAGGTTTTTTTTTTTCTTTTTTTTAACCTGCTTGTTCTCGGTCTCTCTCCCTCAGGAGCAGGATTTTGACACGGTGGTTGGCGTCTTTGCCACTGCAGTTGGCACAGTTGGGTGGTCGTAATCCTCAACTGTCTGCCCAGATCCTGCAGACGGTGCAGTCAGCTGCAGCGTGGGGCAACAAAGACCTGCTGCACAGCCTGCAGACACATGCGGACAGCCTTTATGGTGAGCACACATACACACATACTGTACACTGTCTTATACACGCTCAGTCACTCACTCAACTTCAAAATAACATCACAATCGTAAAGTGAGCTATTTCTAATTCAACAATATACACGTAACGACCACTTTTTAATAGGAACACCTGCGCATCTACTCAAGTATGCATTTATCTAATCAGCCAATCATGTGGCAGCAGTGCCGTGCGCAAAATCATGCAGGTGTAGAGCTTCAGTCAATGCTCACATCCAGCATCAGAATGGCGAAACGCGAACCTGCTGCCTTCCTGAGGTTTTCACACGCAATGGTCACCTTGGTCATAGTTTTTACGTAGAATGGTGCAAAAACCATGCAGCAGATCTGACCAGACTGGTTGCGACTGACACACAGGATACAGTAACTCCGTTAACTACTCTGTACAACCTTGGTGAGCGGAAAAGCTTCTCCAAATACGTAACGCATCAAAGCTTCCACTCCTGTCCGCCAAGAACAGGACTCAACACTATATCTGCATCATTTTGTGCATTATGCTGCTGTCACGTGATGCCTGGATGAACAGATAGATGCACAGGTGTTTCTTTTAAAGCGTCCCGTGAGTTATGAGTTGTTATTATTATTATGGGGGAACCGACCCTAAGTGCTGGACTTCATCAGGAGTGTGACGAAGTAAAATCAGATACATCGATATGGGAAAAAGTAATTGATGATTTATAAATTATGCAAAATGTCTGTTACACAATTATGTTCCTGTCTCATGCACGGCACATGTACAGAACAAATAGGATATTGTAAATGGGAAATAATCAAAGCAAAACACCACAGTCTCTGTAGCTCTTTGAAATTGTGCGTAAGAGTGCAAGTGAGGTGTGTGTGTGATAAGTCCTCTGTAGTTTCATGTTTCCAGAACACAGCGCTGCCATTGTGCGTGGTGGCTCCGGTGACATCAGCAGAGTGCGTCAGCAGCTAATAATGTCTATCTGTGATCAGTTACAGGGGAAGAACACACACTCTCCCCATTTTGCGCTCACACATACACACATTCGCTTACTACAGAGTAACAGTTTTTGAGTAGTGTGTCAGGTGGGGGAGCTCTTTCTCTTTTCTTGTATACACAAACTTTTGAACTGGTAACAGTGAATTCTGCATGGTGTGTGGTTTCGTGTGTGTGTGTGTAGATCCTCAGGAGGGCTGTATCGTGTTATTGCCGGTGGAACAGCAACAGCGCTTGGTTCAGATCCTGTTCTACCTGCCAGCGTTTCCTGCTGATCTTCTGGCTTGCCTCAGTCAAGTGTGTAACACAGGCAGGGTTTCTGCAAGTCTGGCTGCTACACTCATCCGCACGATACACTTCAGGTACAACGCAAACTCGACACTCAAACAGAATCCCTCGAGTCGAAACAGTGCTGCACAGATCCTAACCAGATTCCTGTTTACATAAATATCCAGTGCTCTTTATTGTTACACTGTCTTATGATGCACGATGTGGTGTTGTGTTTTTATTCTGGTTCTTTGAGGACGCCTCTTTGGTTAAAGTGATTAACCAGGAAATTTTGAAATTACGGGGTTGCGAAATGTCATCGTTATACTTTAAAGTGCATATTCTGGACCAATTTCGTTTTTTTTTTATGTGAAAGTATGTCCCTTTACACACTTGTCCAGAAGGGTAATTTTGCACAAGGCCATCTGTCTACAGCAGAAAAAAATAAAATAACAAAACACGTCTGGAAAAATCCCAAGGGAGTCTGGAGCCAGATTCGTGACGTCACCTGCGGAAGCGCCAGCAGGCTGAGAGAGCTTTGCACGGTTTCAGTGCACAGCCTGTGTAGACCAAGCGCTCCCATTTCTCCCTTATTGTCCGGTCTTTTGGAAAACGATGAGTACTAATCCCATCAAGATTGGTGTTGCTACACCCTCCTACGATACATCTGTTAACCATTTTAATAATTACGTGATAACGTTGAAGAAATTTGCAGAAAACCACCAGGTCGTTTTCTCATAAACAAACCAGCGCTGACGTAGGATTCAGAAGGAGGCGTCCCGCACGCGACGTCACGAAAATCAATGTTTGCCGGGAAATCCAAATGCCAAGTTTTTTCAGAGGCGGACCAATTCGCCTCAAATGGCTTGATTTCAACTGAATTTTTCTGGTATTGCGCAAGGTAAAAAAAATTGCGCAAAATGTGACAGATATTTGACCAAAGTTTAATATAAAATAGGAGAATTACACTGATCTTGCTCCTGAATTTACCCGTGATATGCACTTTAACACAAGATGTTCTAGACAAAAAAAACTGACCGGACTTTAGCTTTAAAAACGTGTTAACGTTGTAACATCAGTCCGTTGGGCCATTTCCCCGGGCACGGCTGTACTGGATTAGCCAGACACATGGATGTGTATTAGGAGACGAAAACGAGAATGGCACTGCGTGACGTAGGATTCCGCACGACAGCATACCATGTCACGCATCAAACGGATGGAAGATAAGCAAGGTGTGTTTTTAAAAAAATAATAAACTAGCCACTACTTTATTTTGATTCCTTTTCTAATACTGCATTGCAAATAATTTTTGTGGAGAAATTAAAACAAACGGACCGAGACGTCACGCTAGACCATAATATTATACTACAGTCAAGTTGTCACAACAGAAAGACTCTTCAGCACATTCTGGACAGCGAATGACTCACACCTGCACCGGATTAAGACGCAATCAGCGCGCCTAAATAAGGACTCCGAACGCAGACCTGCTTTCCGAAGTATTGCGTTGTTGTGATGCATTACTGAGCCTTGTTTCCTGACTGATTTTCCTGATTCCGGTTTCCTCGTCCTCGTTTTTGACCCTGCTTCTGTCTACGATATTCTGTTTGTGCCTTTTGCCTGTTTTACCGTTTGCCTGTTTTGCGCTTTTCTTTATAATAAAGATCTTCTGCACTGACATCCGTCTCCAACCATCCCTGACAGAATACTTCGCCCTGCTGACACTAGTATAGCGTGCACTTGTACACCTCTGCTCCACTCACGGAAAATAACGTCACACACGGTGGAGTTATGGCGGTGTCCTTGACAAAAAATAGTCCCGTCTATTTTCATCACTTTAGTGGTTATATCGTTAAGAGCAAATTCAACATGCAGCTTTTTTTTTTTATAAAGGACAGATATGAAGACTGACTTTTAGCTCAATTTGTTTATTTGCAAGATATTTTCTTTAACACTTCCCCACCCGACGGCATGGTGGTGTAGTGGTTAGCGCTGTCGCCTCACAGCAAGGCCGAATCCCATTTCACCCCTTGGACCAACCCCTTGGCCCTTCCCCTCCATTTTGCGCGTTCACGTGAAGGGGTAGGGGTATCCCAATCCCAGTTAACGCGGAGGGGAAGGGGGAGGGCTTCTGTACCCCTCCAAACGGAGCTTTTCCTGGAGCTGACTCCGAACGAAGGGGTTTGAGTGATTTCCCACAATGCCATGCGGATTTCAGCGAGATTTCATGCGGATTTCAGAAAGATGGCGGTTCCCGCGGCGAAAGATTGTCATAAATGTATTTTCTCCATTATTTACGTGTTTTAAGTTGTTATCCAGAGGAAACACGCCGCTTGATTCGCTTTCGAGCTGAGAATGAGCAGCGATTTCTGAAATCCAAGCTGCTGCTAAAAAGCTTTGGGAGTGAGTATTGTTTTCGGTTGCTTGACTGCGTACGTTTTGTTCTGTTATTCTCGCTTTTATTGTTTACATGAGTGTTCTGACACCTCATTCTGTCGGATGTGGTGCACGAAGCGCCAAAGATATCCCATTCAGTGGTGTTAGTTAACAAATCACACCCTGCCAGCAGAGATCTCTGGCTCTGACTGTAGCGGCTGGTCGCAGCCAATGACGCATTTGGTCGCGTTTTGCTAACGTAAACGCTGACGGAGGTACGCGATGACGTATGCGATCGTTGAAGGGCTATCCCAATACGTAAGGGTTGAATTTCAAGCCCTATCCCTTGTAGCTCAGTTTCAAGGGGAAGGGCCAAGGGGAAGGCGGAGGGGAAGGCGGAGGGGTAGAAATTAGAATTGGGATTGGGCCTAAGAAGGTCCGGGTTCGAGCCCCGTGGTCGGCGAGAGCCTTTCTGTGCAGAGTTTGCATGTTCTCCCCGTGTCCGCGTGGGTTTCCTCCGGGTGCTCCGGTTTCCCCCACAGTCCAAAGACATGCAGGTTAGGTTAACTGGTGACTCTAAATTGACCGTAGGTGTGAATGTGAGTGTGAATGGTTGTCTGTGTCTATGTGTCAGCCCTGTGATGACCTGGCGACTTGTCCAGGGTGTACCCCGCCTTTCGCCCGTAGTCAGCTGGGATAGGCTCCAGCTTGCCTGCGACCCTGTAGAACAGGATAAAGCGGCTAGAGATAACGAGATGAGACTTCCCCACCCACAGTGCCATTCAATTTCCCGCTGATAGTAGCGCAAGTGGGGTTTCGCCCTCGCTTTTTTAATAACTAAAGGGAGTGATGCAGCAGGGCTTTAGTCCTTTTACGGTACGTCTTTTACTCTATCCAGCTTTTTCACTGCACCATCAGCTTGCCATCTTGTAGATCATTACCTAGTTGAGCGTTCCTGTTCTGACTTGTGCTTGAATTTATTTCTCTTTTTATTTCTGTTAATGACCACATTTTGCATTATACACAGACAAAGCTGACTTGGCTAATAGCTGAGTGGCCTTTTATCAGCAACGCTTAGCACAGACATTGTGTTTTGTGTTATTTATTCAGGAAATCCATTTCCATCTATCAGTCCCTTTTTTTTTTTTTTTTTTTTTAAATTGACATTTTGTTTACTGTTTCTTTATCCAACGTGCGTTAGTAAAACTCCGGGAGAAACATTTTATAGCTCTGTGTGCATGTTTATTAGAGTTGTGCTTCCGAATTTGTTCTTGTTCTTTTAGGAGTTGCTTTTTTTTATTCATGATCAAATTTAGAACAACCAGCTTTCTTAACTGAATCTGAATATCTCAAACTGGGGACACTAATCATTTCGGTGTTCCATCATTTGAAACTTGAAATTGGTGAAAGTTTTCCACTTGATTTCAATGGTTGTACAAAATCTTTCATTGAAAAAAAAACAACAAGAATTTGTGGCACAGGTTTTAATTTCATCTCATCTCATTATCTGTAGCCGCTTTATCCTGTTCTACAGGGTCACAGGCAAGCTGGAGCCTATCCCAGCTGACTACGGGCGAAAGGCGGGGTACACCCTGGACAAGTCGCCAGGTCATCACAGGGCTGACACATAGACACAGACAACCATTCACACTCACATTCACACCTACGGTCAATTTAGAGTCACCAGTTAACCTAACCTGCATGTCTTTGGACTGTGGGGGAAACCGGAGCACCCGGAGGAAACCCACGCGGACACGGGGAGAACATGCAAACTCCGCACAGAAAGGCCCTCGCCGGCCACGGGGCTCGAACCCGGACCTTCTTGCTGTGAGGCGACAGCGCTAACTACTACACCACCGTGCCGCCCGGTTTTAATTTATTTTGGGTTTTCTGACATCAACGCAGGGTTAAAATTATATATACAGCACATCTAAAGTTTGGTTAAATGTTCCTTAGCAAGTTTCACCTTGACCAGACGCTTTTGGTAGCCATCAACAAGCTTCTGGCAGAATTATGGTTGGATATTTGATGACTCTTCTTGGCAGAATTGGTAGTGTTCAGTTAAATTTTGTTTTTCTTGGCATGGACTTGACTTTTAAGCACAATCCATATATTTTCCATAGGATTGAGCTGAAGACTTGTTTTAAGCTTTAATGATGGCCTGCTTCATAACTCAACAGCTCTGTTTGGGGTCATTGTCCTGTTGGAACACCCAGTTGTGTCCAGCTTTCTGATGGTTTGAGGTTATGCTGAAGAATTCTGAGGTAGTCTTCCATCTTCATTATTCAGTCCACTTTGTGCAAAGTAGACCCAGAGCATGATGCCGCCACCACCACGCTTAATAGTTGGTACAGTGTTCTTCTGTACTCCTGGTCCTTGTGGCCAAACAACTCCAATCTTTGTCTCATCTGAACATAAAACCTGCTGGAGGAAAGTTTTTTTTCTTTGTCCATGTGGTCAGCTGAAAACTTTCTTGAGCTTGAAGGTGTTGATTTTAGAGCAGGGGCTACTTTCTTGGACAGCGGCCTCAAGGTCCATGGTAATATAAAGTTTGCTTGACTGTAAACAGTGACACCAGTGTTCCAACAACTTCCAGTTCACAGCAGGCCTCTACCTTGGTGGTTTCTGGGTTGTTCTTGACCATCCAACCAATTTTCCTCTCAGCTGAGGGTGAGAGTTTGGGTCTTTTTCCAGACCTTGGCAAAGCAACTACACCTCATACGCAGGAGAAAATTACTTAATACTGGTGAAATTATCTTGTTGCATGGACAGATAATTTGACTTGACCAATTTTTCTTGGAATAAGTTGGTTACAGTCTAGGAGTAGTTTTAATAATCTCAGAGTTGGTGTCTTGTATTCTTCTAATCGGAAATGCTAGATCGTTTCAACGATTTTGAAGATATTCTAACTTGCTAAGATGTAATTTTTTGCACTGTAATAACTTCTGCTTACGTACAGTCGTTTGAACTGATGATCTTGGTATCTGCAGTCTTAAAGATGGCTCCAAGAGACATTCCTAAATTGCATAAATCTGCAATCCTCTTTCTCAGATCTGCACTGAGCTCCTTGGACTTTTCCAATGTACTGTGTTGGTCAATCTGACCGGCAGAAATAAAATGTCTTTTTGGCGCAATGTTCTAAATTTCTTTTACTACTAAAGTGTTATTTCAAGGATAAAACAATGGGGGTGTGCTGTAATAGGAAAATAATCAGTTACAAGGTTGTGTGATGCAGCCTGACATGAAGCCGATTTACCACCGTGAAGTAGGTTATTTTCCTATAACGGTGCATCCTGAAGTGTTTTTTCCTCTTATACCACAGCATTTTGTAAACACTACCGTTTTTTTTTAAATTTACTACAGAATGACGTCGTACTTTTTAAACCGTATATTGTTTTCTTTTAATGTTGCAGAACATCTGTGAAACAAGGTAGTCCCTGTTATCACTTATGTTATAGCAACTATGAAGTCATTCCATCACCAGCGCCTATTCCCCCCCCCCCCCTCTCTCTCTCTCTCTCTCTCTCTCTCTCTCTCTGTGTTAAGAGGAAAAAATACAGCTTCTCATCTTACTAAGAAGCTGGAATGCATAAACTTTTTTTCGGTCCTGAATTTTGTCCAGTGCTGACACGAGAAACTCCTTCCGTAAATTTGTAATAAATATCCCCTCACTAAAAGCTGTAAATAGTATGTTTTTAATTGTGTTATTTGTTTATGTGGAGCGTTCTCTGTCCAAGTCCTTCTGAACGAGTTGCTCCAATACTGGAGAAACAACAACGAATGAGGATGAGTGTGTTAATATAACCCTGTGACTTGAATTACAGTCAGAGCTACTGTTAGTCAATGAATCAACACCTTCTGACCAATCAGATTAAAGAATTCTACTTGTACAGTAGTGTGCAAAAGTCTTAGGCGCATGTAAAGAAACGCTGGAGACCAAAAATGGCTTAAAATAAAAGAAATTAAATGTTTCAACATTAAACAAAAACCACTATAAGCCGTAATAAATGAAACAAAGCCGATATTTGGTGTGAGACGACCCTTTGCTTTAAATAAATAAATAGTCGTCTCTGGTACAATGAGTGCAGTTTAAAAAGGAAACGAGCTGTAGGTTTTACTGAGCGTCTTCCAGAACCAGCCACAGTTCTTCTGGACACTTTGACGGTCACACTCGCTTCTTCATTTTGCACCAAAACCCAGCAGCCTTCATTCTGTTTTCTTGTTTAATCTGAAAAGTGCTCTCTTATGTAATCTGCTGCTCAGATACAAACACTTTATAATATCTCCGATCAACACCATGTGCAGGAACATGCGATTTTGAGAACAGATGCAAAGGTGTGGGTGTGGGTGTGTGTTCATTGACTCTTGACTCGAACCCCACACCCCCAGACAGGTGTGACAGCTTGACTTCAGAATGTTCATGGCAGCTAAGCAGAGACAGCAGTCGAGAAGTTTACACCCGTAATAGAATCAACCAATTTAAGCAGCCAGAGCACGATTAAGGGCAGTTTAATTTCCTTCTTAATGCCTGATCAGCCTGTGCCCATTTGTCATTGGCTCTGCTTGGTCGGAACAAAGCCTCCAGTTAAACCAGAAGTCATCCAGCATCCAGGTGCAATGTATTCCTGTTAGTGTAGATTTTATTATTTGAGACCGGCACCGTACTTGGACATGGGGCTTGTTGCAAAACACGGATTTACATTCCTTGAAGTTTTCATATTCTCTGAGGAATGGCTGCAATTTTTTTGCGGGGGGGGTCCGTGTTGAATTGTGGGACCCGAGTAGTGAATGATTGACGGCATATTCTGAAGTCATCCCTATGCTGTGTGTGTGAGAGAGAGAGAGAGAGAGAGAGAGAGAGAGGGGCTGTGGCCCCACTGTGGTTTTTAGACACTAGCCTAAAGCCACTCTTTTATTTGTGTATTTTCTTACAATTCTAATGGGAGCTCTGTCTGCGAACACACACAGAGAGAGAGAGAGAGAGAGTGTGTGTGTGTGTGTGTGTGTGTGTGTGTGTGTGTGTGTGTGTGTGTGTGTGTGTTCTACACTTCAGTTCCTCAGGGCTGTTTGCTCACCAGGATGAGGATGGAGCATAAACAGGAATAAAGGAACAAGAGGTAATGGCTACTGGTTGCCATTCTGTATAAGCAGTAGGGGGCAGTATTGCACCGTTTATACACTTTGCATCGTCCCTTTATATTTGGCAATCACTGCATGCCGTGGGTCATTCAAACCCCTGACCACATCCTAAACCACAAGTCTGTGAAACTGTACTGCAACTATGAGCACCATTCTTCCAAACGGTATTCTCTAACTTGACGCTTTGATCACTGAGTCTAACACACAGCAGTCCAAAATCTCCCAGAAGTCTTCAATTCTTTTGCTGTCTGGTGACTGTAAAAGCCATGGCATGTGATTTTTACATCATTTTCATGCTCCTCAAACTATTCACTGACCCCTGTGGATGGGGCGGGGTCATCGTTGAAGAGCCCGCTCTCATCGGGAGAGAACTGTTTCATCACGGGGCAAAGCTGATCAGTCAGAACGACTTCGTAAGGATTTGCAGCGACGCTTTGCTCTCGGGACGAGTCGACCCAAAACCATGCCAGCAAAATACAGCAATACAACACTTGTCTGTCGATATAGTGGTAGCAGGCTTAAGTTGTAACGTTCATGTGAGTTAAGCGCCTAAGACTTCGTAGGAGTGTTTCTATAATTCTCTATTAAAATGAACTTGAAGCTCAATTTGAAAAAGTTTATGCCTTTTTATTCGATTTTCTGAAGATTTAAAATAAATAAAATGTATTTTTTTTTATGGACGCAGTCTTTCTGTAACCAACGACCAACATTATAAAAAGAAATTTAGTAGCTTTATTCTCTCCATGTTCAGTGTGTGTTTATTTTTCAATTCATGGTCGAGATGTACAGTATTTTTGTCATTGTCTTTTTATTTGAAAATCCACTCAGAATTGTTCAGATGTAATTTCAAACAAGTTTTCTACAAAGAACAAAAAGAAAAGTGGCTCCAGGTTAGGTTTTTTTTCCCCTCTTCCTCTCTCTCTCCCTCTCTACACGCTGTTTGCACTGTTATTGGAGAAGCTTTAATCTCGTTGTACATGTGTATAGTGACAATAAAGGCATTCTATTCTATTCTAAAATTCTGATCCAGACAACTGTTTGAAGAACCAAATCTGACTCGAGTCAGTCAGTTAAAATTAAGCACACGTTTGCGAAATCCTCCGAAGAATCTGAAATGCATCTCCGTATCCTGTTCACACATCGCTTGCTTTACTTAACTAAATAATTGTTACAACATTTCAAGTCATAACGCAAGCTTGCTCTTATCTTAAGTGTTAATTGTCGTCATCTAACATCTGATCCTGTGTTCTGCATTAAGAGCTTGCTCCAGTTTTTGGTAAAAAAAAGTTGACTTTTCGTAATGGAGACCGACGTAAGCTTGCCTGAGAGAATAATTTGATAAAATGGTTTGCGTAGTGGCTTGTTGATAATGATCTAGGATCCTTTGTTTCGTGAAATAACTGCTTAGGTCTGTACGTGGAGCACATGCAGAAGTTTAGTCGTGTTCGGTAAACAAGGCTTGATGTGGTAAAAGAGTTCTCTGTGCTGGCCTTCATCATGTATTAGTAAAGAAAAGGCTAATTTTGTTCGGTATTTTGAGTGAACATATGTAAATTATCTAATATCAGGTAAAGAAGTTGAACTGCTTTTTGTGAGGGTTTGAAATCACTAAGTTTGAACTCGAGAAAAGTTTGAATTCAGATTAAATTCACTAAATTAAAAAGATAATATATGGCGGGTTTATAACAAATTACTCATCATTACCATTTTTATTATTATTATTATTAGTAGTAGTAGTAGTAGTAGTAATAATAGTAGTAGTAGTATTAATAATACTTTTAACATTAGAAAATCATTAGTTCAACCTGATCAGGGTTGCAGTGGACGTGAAGATTATCCTGGGAACACAGAGTGTGAGATCGGAATATTGTGGGAGCAAAAAGATTTTGACAAAGATTTGAACGTTAAAAGTTTTGTATTTTCAACAATGAAATTTAAACATCACTGAATTCATGGCATAGAAATACGTTCACACATCTGTATGTATTTGTTTTTGAATTAACCTCCTTGAAATGTTCATTCTTTAGAAATTCACATTTTAAATTTCACACTTAAAAAAAAAAAGAAGTTTCTATATTCAAATAGGTTTTGGTTCCCCCCCCCACTCGGTTTTCCCAAATTCCAATCTGGGCTACTCTGTGAAAAGCAAATGCAGCCGGGTTTGGAAAGCAGTGAACCGATATCCATCCAGTTCAGTCTCTCATTCCAGGATTGACTTCCTTTGTCTATCCCTGGAAATCGCAGATGCTTAACTAGTGTTGTGGATTGATTGATTGATTGATTGATTGATTGATTGATTGATTGATTGATTGATTGATTGCAAACTGCTTAAATTCAAGCACAATCGTTTTTGAATATCCGAAAAAGGGATGATTTTGGAATATTTATGGCTGGTTTTTATTTTGGAAAAATGTGACTTGTTGAAACACTGAAATAAAGCTACTTAAATTAATTAATTCAATAAATAATACAACTATCTGGGTTTTCAAAGACTCCAATGCTATGGATTCAATGATTGTATAAATTTCAAAATTATTAAGAATCCTTTGTTTGTTTGTTTGTTTGTTTGTTTGTTTTAAGCATTCCAATCTTAATCCGAGTCTTCCATAGACTACTTTATTCGTAATAAAAAATTAAGGTGCAGTACATGGACTTTAAATTAAAATCTAGTGAAAATTTTATTCCATTTTATCTCAAACAATACATTAACATTTCAACACCCGGAAAGCTTTCAGAATATTGTTTGACCGACATATGTGGACAAAACTGTACGGAAAAAAATTGGAGGTTTTTTTTTTTTCTTCCTAATGTTCAAGCCATTTTTTTTTCTCCAATCCCCCCCAACATATAATGCAGGGGCTATAGCTGTCTGTCTGTCTAAACATTTAATTCCCGGAGCATAACTCAAAAATTATTAGGATTTTTTTTTTTTTCTTTTTCATGAAACCTGACAGTTATGTTAAGAGTTGTGCCTTTTGACATTTTGGGATTTCTATGATTTTCTGTATTTCCATGGCAACCAATTCAGCTTAGGAAAATTTGGAGTGGGGTTTCACATAGGGGCCGGAGGGATATGTCATCTCCTGATGACTCTTGTTTCCTTCCTTACAAAGTGTGACAACTAGAAATCATTTGTGGTGGTGTTTTAATTTACACCGGTGTAGCATAATACAGTATATTTTCATGTAAAAAAAATTGTACAAGAGAATATAGATCATACACACACCTGTACTTCACTGGGGACGTCCTACACCATGTACCTTAGAGGTTAATTTAATTCCAGGCCCAGATGAGTTATTAGAAAAGCCCGGATGTAAAACCAGCGTGTAAATGGATCTCTATGTGACCCGTGTACAGTCCATATGCTTGTGAACTGATGGAAGTTCATTTCATTATAAAATGCACACAACATAGAAATCCGATTACAGCAGCACCCAGGCCTGTACGCAGACGTCACGTTTCCTGCTGAATAATTAAACACGTCAGCTTTTTCCAGTGGACGTTCGATGCGTTTGGTTTATATGGATCATGCAGCCGTAACAGCAAGATTCAGTTATTTCACAACAAGAGAATTGCGTCCAGATGAACAGTGTGAAGGTGAACAAAGAAAGCCATTGAGCATCATTGAGATTCTCCATAGTCTTTGGAGAAAAGAAATTATTTGTAGCTTCTAAAATTTGTTGGGTTTTTTTTTTCCTCGTCTATAGATCCTCCATTTAAAAAAAAAAATAAATGTATGCATTAATGAGATTCATTAATATATGACAAATACAGTAAATAAATGAAGCACAGAGTGCTGTAATAGCTTCATTTGAACAGGACAGAAACCTGGTGTGTGTGTGTGTGCGCGCGCACCCCATGATTGATGGTTGAGATATTTGAACACATCACATGAACTGGTTCCACATGCAAATTGAAATCATTTCTTCATCCCACTCTCCTCCACTGCCCAATCTAAAATAGTGCGGTTAGCAGAAACAGTGAGCATATTGTCCTTGAATGCGCAGCACACACTCGTATGGACACACACACACACACACACACACACAGAGGCATGAGCAGCCTCACTCAAATTTCTTCCCTTTTTCTAGAAAAGCATGACTCTGAAACGGTTCTCTAATTATCTCAGCGATCCAGTAAAGTGGCAGTTTGGGTCTTTTTAAGTTGTTTTAAAATGCACGTCAGCGTTTCCGTTGAGTTTTTTTTTTTTTAACTTCTTAACATGTTAAAGAAAATAAGGATTCTTTTTTTTTTTAAGGCTGTGTTTTATTTATTCAGTTTATTTACAGTTGCAATTGAAAGGAAATAGATTGTAGAAGCCAGTATGGTAAGAACAATTAACAAAAAATTTATTTATATATATGAGTGATTCCACGCTTATGGGTACTGAAATGGGGACATGAACTTATTTTTAAAAATTCACCTAAAACCATTTCTTTTTTTACCATCAGGTCACAAAACATGTAATCTTTAATGAATGATATGTTAAAAGATAACTTTAATTTTCTGAGATGTAATAAAAACATATTTATATGCCAAAGTCAGAATGTAACAGAAGTGTTGTGGACATATATATTCTCAATTTTAACAATGTAGAATTACTTTTTGAAACATAGGAAGGTGATGTTTTAGCAAATATAATTAATAAACATGTGTAGTAGAATAAACATACACATTCTTTCAATAAGATTAACATGGTATATAGCTAGATTGTAATTAATTTGTAACAGACGCGAGATGGACAATCGTAACAGAAGTAATGGAACAGACATCATTTTGGAACTCATAGGCTTGACTTTGGCATATAAATATGTTTTTATTACATCTCAGAAAATTAAAGTTATCTTTTAACATATCATTCATTAAAGATTATATGTTTTGTGACCTGATGGTAAAAAAAGAAATGGTTTTAGGTGAATAAGTTCATGTCCCCATTTCAGTAACCATAAGCGTGGAATCACTCATATATATATATATATATATATATATATATATATATATATATATATATATATATATATATATATATATAATGTATGTGTGTATATATATGTATGTGTGTATATATATGTATGTGTGTATATATATGTATGTGTGTGTATATATATATATATATATATATATGAATGACAAATGACTACTTTACCCTCTTTTTTTTTTTTTTTAACCAAATACTGCAGCTGCAAAATGCATAGCCATGTAAAAGCATATCCAATGCAAAAGCCAGTGTTTAACTGTAAAATAAATTTCGCAGGCCCCTCAGTATAGATTTATTTCATGACCATATAAATATTAGGCTCATTATTCAAACATGTCCAGTTAGCTGTTTATCAGAGCCAACTTTCCACCAACAGACCACATTAGGTCCAAGTAGACATTTATTTAATTTATATTTTTTGTTTTTTGGATTAAACTTGTTCAATTCACGTGACCTAATAACAATAAGAAGTTAAAGGTATGTATAATAACTTGATAATGCTGTTATGAATTAACACTGTATATCAGGGCAATTCTTCAGCAGAGAGGACAAAATTATGAAATTCTTTATATTGCCTTAACTTGTCGGCTCAGTGATGTTGCTAAAGTATGGGCTCCAAGGCAAAATGTACTGAAAACCATATTTAAAAATCATCAGCCCAGTTATAGCAATGTCACGTCAGAGAAATCTTGGTTTGAATTTTACAAAATGAAAGTTCGTTTTTTTTCTGATGTAATTCCGTTACTGACTTTTCTTTCCTCATAAAAGATTTTGCATTCAGAGTTAAAGCTATACCGCCTTTCAGAATTTTCAAGTGTAGGTCATAAAAAGAATTTTCCCCGACACCCAATTATTATTATTATTATTATTATTATTATTATTATTATTATTATTTTATTTTTCTTAGTGGACTGAAAGCTACTGGATTCGAATCCCAGACTTCCAATTTTATTCGTTTTTTTTTTTTTTAAATAGAATAATTAATGAATTTAGGACCACGTGGCCCTAAATTCTCTGCTATTTTTTCCTGCTTCATCATGACCCAATTCAATATACTACAATTGCACTGATTTCAGGTACATGAACAATAGGGCACGGGAATCATCATTATGTAAAGATGCATTTTCAGACTGTTCCGGGAATTTGCCCGGGCAGATTCCTTGCTATCTGCTCTGTTTAAAAGGTGGATATACACAATATAATTTAAAGGTAGACTGCCTTTCAGATTTTAAGTTTAGGTCACAAAAAGAATTTTCCTCGACACCCAATTATTTTGTTTAGTGGACCGAAAGCTACAGAATTCGAATCACAGACTTCCAATTTTATTAGTTTTTATTTAATAGAACAATTAATGCATTTAAGGCCACGTGGCCCTAAATTCTCCGCTATTTTTTCCTGCTTCACCATGACCCAATTCAATATGCTACGTCATGCATCACGTGGTGGGCTTTCCCCGTTCACGCAAGGCATTGTGGGATACAAATTTGAAACAGCAGAGGAAAACGGAGGACGCAAACGAAACGTGAAAGACCGACTACAGTAACGGAAAGTGAGAAGAAAAGACGTTATGTTATATGCGAAGGAAAGGAAACGCAGGACCAAACTAATAAATATCGGCGGTCAGCGAGCACCTCGGTGTGATCAGCTGTTCGTTTAGCGACAGAATGATGGAACGGTCAGTGCATGGTCAAGGTAAACCTGTAGATGGCAGTAATACAACACTGTGGATGCCGGCTGCCGTAAAACCCAAAAGAAGAAGAAGAAGGTGGTACCTGCGCATGCGCACACCGGACTTTCTCTGTCTGCTTGACTGCGCAAAGCGAGCGATTTTTCAGGCACGTTATTTGCTCGGGAATCCTCTTAAATTAAATAACTTCGCAGCCACAGAATGGCCTGATAGTTTGTGAGATATTACAGAAATAAATATATATCACAATGGCCAAATTTCAGAGGGAACTAAATTTCACCATTTTTATGAAATCGAAAGGCCATCTAGCTTTAAACATGGATGCTTTTTTTAGGGTCAAAAGGTACCACATTACAGTATGAATTTTTTTTTTATTTAATACCATTATTTTGAGTACTGCAACAAAAAAAAAGTTACATTTTGCTGTGAATGTAATTCTGTTACCGAAGAACTACCGATTAATAAAATACTAGTGAATAATAATAATACTATCACAGGCTTTATTCAATTAAATGCGATTGGGAGGGGGGAAAATCACTTAAAACACCCTTCTCAAGTCAAAACACAGTAATTGATTCTCACTGTTCGATGTTAAAATGCGTTCGGAGACTCGAGGACTGATTACCGGCCCGATTTGGATGGCGTCTAGTTCAAGAAGGTTCTGGAGGAAAATCCAGCGACGAAAATCCACCCGTGTGCTTAGTTGAACCAGCGGAGGTAAAGTAAGGATAGGGGTTCTGTGCATCAGATCGTGTTCTCCGCAGCCATGTGTGAACGTTCGTATATTAACACTGGCCACTTTTTAAATGTGTTCTTAGAGGAAATGGGGGAATCTCAGGTGTCTGGTATTTTTAGATTGACATTTTCAGTGCACACACAAGCACAGTGGGGCACATTGTAACGGGAGAGCAGATCAGTGCTGGACCACTGCGCAGTAATGTGTGTGTGTGTGTGTGTGGTCTTGTGCAGGTCTCCTTTAAGTGGCTGGTCCAGCAGTTCGCAGGATGTGCCAGTGCGGGACATGGATTACTTCAGTTTCCTTTTCTCAACACTGACAGGTACACACACACACACACACTTGAATATAAATTGCAATGAGCTTTTTGGGTAACGTTACAGTGACAAAAAGTAAATCGAGTCCACATGCATACTCTGCTCACTTCAGTTCATCATTTCTATTCTTATAGTCTCACGTATCAAGTTCTTTCCTCTTCTTTAAAGGGGAACAGAGGGCAATATATAGAGTAAATATAACAATAAAACACACATTAACGAACCTTATTCAAGACTTACAAAAGTTTTTTGTTCTAAGGTTGGAAAGTTATAGTGTTTTGAAAGTAGCTCGAGCAAACTGTTTCCGCAGTTTGAACAGCCCGCCATGATATTAATTTTATCCAATCAGAATGCACGTTCATTTTCTCTGCGTAACACTCATGACGTATGTATGTGCCCAGTTGTGTTGGCTCACTGAGGTTGGGAATAGCACGTGTGAAATACCTGTTTCTGCCTCTTGCGACGATTTCGCAAGTCCACGGGTGGCGCCTATCTCATTGCAGCAAATAAATTCTGCTGGACTCGTGAGCAACTCCACGTTACGTTTTCCGCACGAGCACCACGCCGTGTCACCTGCACGCGGACACTCTGCCCCACGCTCGCCATGCCCATGGTCAGCATCAGTCTCATCCTCGCCGTCATCCGAGCTTTCTTCTCTTATTTCATCACCGGAGTCGAGAGTACCTCTCCTAGGTTCAAACTGGTACCCTTCTAAGCCATAGCCTGCTTGCAGTGTGTCTTGCGGGATCTCTTCGTATGATTCGACAGAGCTGTCGCTTTCACTTGATGCGCCCGACGCCATGATTACACGCTTATCTCCTCTATTTCGGAGAGTTCCGCTAGTGCAGTGGGTAGCGCTGACGTCACGGTCTTTTAAAAATGGCGACTCTTGTGCGGTTTAGCGTATAAAGTATTATATTTACAATTACCAAGATATTTCGTTGTTTTCTAGTATATAAATTTGATAGAATACTTAAAAAATATGTTACTTTGTCACATCAGCAACTGTGTATATATTATATTTGGTACCCCTTTAACTTTTTTAATTTCATCTTTATTTTTTCTTTATTGACCCTTAAGGGTTAATAATGTTAATAATAGCAAGAACTTTGTGTTACGTATTTCATAGTGACTGGATGTTAGAAACGGTTTTGACACCCATTATGGTTTCTAGCTGAAAAAAGGCAAATGTAGCTTGTAGAATTTGTCAATCTGTGTATAAAGTCTCACTATGATGCGCACGCTCTCTCTCTCTCTCTCTCTCTCTCTCTCTCTCTCTCTCTCTCTCTCTCTCTCAGTCTCCAGAACTGATTTGAAGCCAAAGTATTAATAGTTTAACATGTGTTATTTGACCATGTGTTACCAGTGATAAAGGAACATTTTGTAGTAATGTGAAACTTGACGCACTCAACGTCTTTACTGCGTAAGTTTCTTTTTAAATTTGGCAGGGGATATAGAAACGGGTTCCGTCCATCCAGTCACATTTTCGTTTCTGGGCCATATCTTTTTAAAACTACTGATGATATCTTCATGAAACTTTGCATACATATCAAGCAACATGTGAACTGGTGCCTTTTGCCATTTTGTATTTTCAGAAAAAAAAAAAAGTATTTTTCAAATTTTTACATTAAAAAATAGATTTTGACTTAGTTTTTAAGATCAACGTTTGTTTCCGGAGCATATATCCAAAACTATTTATGATACTGATTTGAAACTTGGTATACATGTTAACAAGGTGATCTAGATGTGCCTTTCCATACTAAGAAATTTGAGAAATTAAAATTTTTCATGTTTCCATGGAAACAATTTCAGACTTACTCTGTGTCCGAAATCGCTCCCTACTCACTATATAGGGCACTATAGAAGAAACCTTTATTTTGTCACATGCACACTTCAAGTACAGTGAAATTCATCCTCTGCATTTAACCCATCTGAAGCAGTGAACACATGCGCACACCCAGAGCAGTGGGCAGCCACACCAGAGCGCCCGGGGAGCAGTCAGGGGTTCGGTACCTCGCTGAAGGGCACCTCAGCCCAAGGCCGCCCCACGTCAACCTAACTGCATGTCTTTGGACTATATAGTGCGGACGCCACTTTGTAGTGCTGTCTGAAACCTTAGTGAGGATTATTTACACCCTATAGAGTGCACTCAAAGTATCCCACAATGCATCATGAAAAGTAGTGTACAACTGATGGTCACTAACCAAGCAATATATCTCATCATGCATTGCGCATGGATTAAAGTTTTCCGTCGCTACGACGGATTTCCGTCAACTGGGAGCGCTAAAGGTCAATAATGAGATTGATGCAGATCCGAGGAAAAAAAAAAGGGTGGAGGGTAGGCCCATACGGTAGGTCTGACACCGACGTGATTTAGAACTTAACCAAGCTGCTGTGATTGCCTGTTGTTGAACCCTTTCTTGTGCTATGTTTGAGTATATGTAAAGGAATAAGTTGTTGCGCTAGATAGGCATAAATAAATAAATCCAGCCTCCGCTACTGTCTAGTCCCGGGGAGGCTCGGCGGAGGCAGCGAGCCGCGGTGCTCGGCTTGAGTTTCATTTCTATCGGTGGCTCCAGCCCGACTTTGCACGCTCGTAACTTGGCCAGGGGAGGTCCCCAAACTTGGCAGCCAGCGACCTCTGCCCTCTCCCCAACGAACCAGCGCTGCCAGGGCGGGCCAGCCCCGCGCCTCGGGACGCGATTCATCCCGAGGCGAGCCGCGGCGCTCCGCATCAGTTTCCTTTTAACGGCAGCTCCACTGATGAAACAATTTGGCTGTCCTACTACTAGGCAACTACTTGCCTACTACTAATACTAGGCCTATTGTAGCAGTAATAACAATAATGATATTTGCCTATTGAAAGGTGGTAAAAAATCTAAACAGCCCTGTTGAAGACCTATTAAGCCTTTTGTAGGTTAAACAGGCTTCGGCAGACAACATTCTGGAAAGGCTGTGTTTTTCTTTGGTTTGATTAGCCTACGATTTAATCTTTAAACATTATGGTTTCAGCAGTTCGCTTAAACAGTGGAGGCTGCAGAGTCGGGCTGCAAGATTTCCCGACACTTGTTTAAGATGCCAAACTTCATAGTAAGGAGAAAATAATTCCACAGTATTTAGTGCCTCGTCAGTCTCAAAAATTAATAGTGAAGGACCAACGCGAATTAAGTCCCAAAAAAACATCTCGCAGGCCTATATTTTACATTTTCAAAAAAGTCCGGAATTGGAAGTCAGTCAGTGGAGTGTAATGAAGTGTCTTTCACTAAAGCCTTGGTCACAACCGGCCGTACGTGCTCCTACGGCCGGTCTACGTGCAAGAAACGCACGGAGGGCGCGCGTGTGACGTGCTGATTTTCAAGCCGTAGACTGGCCGCAGACCGGCCGCAGAGGTTCTTTGTCATGTCAAACAAACTCTACGGGCGCTTATGTTTTTTTCAGGTTGCAAGACAAACTTGCGGCCAACGCGCGTCTTTCTCCACGAACAAAAAAAACGCAGCGATTTGGGAAATGCCAAAAATCGCACAGCCAAAAAATCATACATCCGGTTGTGACCTAGGCTTAAGCACAAAAGGTCAGAAAACAGTGCCAATACTCCGAAGCTCAAAATTCAGGAAAGTGGCTCCGGTGTCGCAAGTGCACAAGAACAGTTATTTGAAAGTTAACCTAATGAATTTGTGCGTGCACGTGCGATTTCATGAAGAACCGGGACAATTGGCATTTGGTGACAGATTCACACCTCTGACTCATTATATTCGCGTGCGCCCTCTCGCCCACTGTTGCTTCGTTTTCCCGATTTACACGAGTGTCTGAAGATGGAATTTTCAGAAATCTCCACTCTGCCCAGAGCTTGCGAAAGTAGCTGTTTTCAGTGACTGAAACCTCCGTATACAGTACCAGTCAAAAGTTTGGAAACACCTTCAAATTCAATGTTTTTATTTTTAATTTTTTTTTCCTACATTTGTAAATTAATACTGAAGTCATCCAGACTATTCAGCAACACGTAAGGAATCATTTAGTAAACTTTAAAATGTTAATCAAACCAAAATACGTTTTAGATTTTAGATTCTTCAAAGTAGGCACCTTTTGCTTTGATTACTGTACAGCTTTGCACACTCTTGACATTCTCTCAATCAGCTTCATGAGGTAATCACTCAAAATGGTTTTCCAACAGTCTTGAAGGAGTTCCCAGAGGTGCTGAGCACTCGTTGGCTGCTTTGCCTTCACTCTGCGGTCCAACTCATCCCAAACTTTTTCGGACTGACTGACCTTCATTTCTTAAAGTAATGGACTGTCGTTTTTCTTTACTTAGTTGAGTAGTTCTTGGCATAATGTGGATTAGAACAGTACTCAGATAGGGCCATTCACTGTATACTAACTCTACCTCTTCACAACACAACTGATGGTCTCAAACACATTAAGAGGTCAAGAAATTCAAGAAATTAACTCTTGACCAGGCACAGCTGTAAACTGAAAGTCATTCCAGGTGACTACTTCATAAAGCTGACTGAGAAAATGCCAAGATGTGCAAAGCTGTCATCTAAGCAAAAGGTGCCACTTTGAAGAATCTAAAATATAAAACATATTCTGGTTTCATTAACACTTTTTTTTTTTTTTTTTTTTTACCAAATAATTCCATATATCTCGTCTCGTCTTCTTCCGCTTTATCCGGGACCGGGTCGCGGAGGCAGCAGTCTAAGCAGGGAAGCCCAAACTTCCCTTTCCCCAGACACCTCGGCCAGCTCCTCGGGAAGAATACCGAGGCGTTCCCAGGCCAGCCGAGAGACATAGTCCCTCCAGCGTGTCCTGGGTCTTCCCCGGGGCCTCCTCCCGGGGGGACATGCCTGGAACACCTCCCCAGGGAGGCGTCCAGGAGGCATCCGAAAAAGATGCCCGAGCCACCTCAGCTGGTTCCTCTCGATGTGGAGCAGCAGCGGCTCTACTCCGAGCTCCTCCCGAGTGACTGTGCTTCTCACCCCATCTCTAAGGGAGCGCCCAGCCACCCTGCGAAGGAAACTCATTTCGGCCGCTTGTATCCGCGATCTTGTCCTTTCGGTCATTACCCAAAGCTCATGACCATAGGTGAGAGTCGGAACGTGGAGTGGAGGAGTTTAAGTATCACCTAATTCCATATATATTTCTTCATAATGTCGATGACTTTAATATTAATCTACAATTCAGAAAATTTTAAAATAATGAAAAACCACTGAATTAGAGGCGTTTCCAAACTTTTGACTGGTACTGGTGTGAATGAGAGGTGCAGCCGAATAAATAAATATGCGTCTTTTTTATCTGGCTACATGTAGGCTATCACTGCGCAAAGCCTCTAATGTTGAAATGGTAGTAATATTTGTTGAAATAATAGTAGGCTAATTTCCACATTAATTGGTAAAATGGCACAAGGGATGTGATGGGGGGGATGGCCGTTTTATAAGGGGGATGATTTGAGATTTTTATTTCAGAAGGGGGATGCCTCCCCCCACATCCCCCCTCAACTCGAGTACTGCGTATAAGGCCACTGACATAGGCCCTTCGATCTCCATCACAAGAGCGCGTCAGGTTACTTTCGGTTTTGCCAGCATGGACGCGCTTCTTTTAAATGAAGGCACAGATGTGTCAGACATTGACAAAACGGTAAAGAATAAGTGGCGATGGGCTTGGCGAAATGAAATGGGCAATAATGGTAAGCTCCTGCTGCTCTGCCAAGGAAAAAGAAACAAAAACAGGCATCAGGTGTTGCCAAACTAGATGCCTTTGGCTTCACTGCGAAGAAGCAGAAAAAATGAACTTTCACTTTACTTTTCTTGTTTCCTGGCTTTATTTCAACAGATTTTCCTATTTTTCTTTCTGTTCCACTCTTTTGAAAGCATGGTTCAAGTTCGACTGCACTTGCACTTTTCTCTTAACCACTGTTGTGCATTACTAAAGTATTGTTGAAATAAATTTGCACTTTGCGCTGAAAACTTGATGTTTCATCATTTATAGCCAGTAATGACAATGGTCAAGTCTTGCCTTAGCTTTAGTCATTGTTAAAATTATGTAAATGTACTATAAGTAGGGGCCGAGGGGATAATGGACAACACGGCGTTTAAAATTTGACGCATCGCTGACGTGGTAGGGGCCAACGACATGGAGCTTTTTTTTTTTCAGTCAGCTGAATTTTTTTTTTTTTGCTTTAATCCATGATTGCGGTCGTGTTGAAAGAAATCAAATTAAAAGTCTCAAATTTGATTTAATAAAAGGCAGCGGCAAAGAAGAAAGTATTCAACCTTGATTTAAAAGAACTGAAAGATGCAGGTACTTTGTATTTATTAATGTGGGAAATACGCTCAGTATAATATGGATTTATCACAAAAATACACGTATGTATTTATTATTTTGAAAACCCACCAGCCGCCTGATCTGACACGTTTTTAATTGTGCGACAGTAATGACGTAAATACCAGCTCGACGGACTAGTGTCCGAAAGCATTTTTTCATTTTACCAATGAGCTCACTATATAGTCCTCTATATAGTAATTCCCTATATAGGGAGTAGGGAGCGAATGAGTGATTTTGGACACAGACTTAGTCTCTCAGGTTAGTTTTAGGGGTAGGTTTTGTTTCTGGAGCAGAACTTGAAAACTATGAGTGGCGTGGTCTTGAAAGTTGGTATATGTGTTGATTTAAGTAATGTATATGCGCCTTTTGATACTAAGAAATGTGAGAAAATTTAATTTTTAGCTCACCTGGACCAAAGGTCCGGTGGGTTTATGCCATGGGCTGCTGAGGTCGGTGTAAAGAGGTGGGGTTGGTTTCCTGCAGCAGAACTTGAAAAATGTGACAAATAATATCTTGAAACTTGGTATATAATTGGTGTATAGGGCGGGGGATATAGATGACACTGTCTTCTTGTTCCATTTTGTCTTATTACGGTCATTTATATGCTATACAGTGTGAACTAAGAGAGTACAGGAACGTCATACACACAACTACATAATATTCAATTAGTGTCCCTGTGTAGGATAAGACTAGTGTTATTTATAAATAAAACCCTATGTAGAGTAACTGTTGTGGTTGCACTTTTTTTAAAGGAACAGTCCACCGTATTTCCATAATGAAATATGCTCTTATCTGAATTGAGACGAGCTGCTCCGTACCTGTCCGAGCTTTGCGCGACCTCCCAGTCAGTCAGACGCGGTCAGACGCGCTGTCACTCCTGTTAGCAATGTAGCTAGGCTCAGCATGGCCAATGGTATTTTTTGGGGCTGTAGTTAGATGCGACCAAACTCTTCCGCGTTTTTCCTGTTTACATAGGTTTATATGACCAGTGACATGAAACAAGTTCAGTTACACAAATTGAAACGTAGCGATTTTCTATGCTATGGAAAGTCCGCACTATAATGACAGGCGTACTAACACCTTCTGCGCGCTTTGGCAGCGCATTGATATCCGAGCTCCGTATCAATGCGCTGCCGAAGCGCGCAGAAGGTGTTAGTGCGCCTGTCATTATAGTGCGGACTTTCCATAGCATAGAAAATCGCTACGTTTCAATTTGTGTAACTGAACTTGTTTCATGTCACTGGTCATATAAACCTATGTAAACAGGAAAAACACGGAAGAGTTTGGTCGCATCTAACTACAGCCCCAAAAAATACCATTGGCCATGCTGAGCCTAGCTACATTGCTAACAGGAGTGACAGCGTGTCTGACCGCGTCTGACTGACTGGGAGGTCGCGCAAAGCTCGGACAGGTACGGAGCAGCTCGTCTCAATTCAGATAAGAGCATATTTCATTATGGAAATACGGTGGACTGTTCCTTTAATTCACCATATTAATTTTGTAATCCTGGTTTGGGACGCCCCGTGATCCCCCAACCCCAATTTTACTCTCAAAACAGTCTCCATTCTCCATGGCTTGGTTTCCATAAGGTTTTAAGGACCTTCTTCCTTTGGGATTTCTGGTTCATGTTGATATGATTGCATCACTTACTTGCTGCAGATCTCCTCTTCTAACACCCTCCTAAAATGTGCTCTATTGGATTCAGATCTGGTGACTGGGGAAACCTCTGAGGTCCACTCCCTGAGGTCCACATGGTGATGTTCATAGAGGCAATGTGAGACCACTTGTGGTTTCTGATAAGATGTTTCATCATCTTGGAAGCAGGCTTGTAGTACTCGAGTCCGACTTGTGACTTGACTTGGACTTGAGCACTGATGACTCGGACTCGTGCATTAACTGCATTCGGACTCGTAAACTGGAGATGAAGACTCGGATCTTTTTCTTTATTTTTTGTAACATGCCATAATAATTTGGCATAAGGTATTTATATCTACAATAATTTTTATACTAATTTCATGCAAGAGAATGCACATTCACCTGTTCCTACATCATGTTCAGGAACAAACTAACGTTAATGGTGCTAGAATGCCTGGAGAGAAGCCCCTAGGATTGTCCGCTTTGCTGATACAGACTTCTTGTGCAGTGGGAAAAAAATGCACTGCTATGTGTTCCATATGTAGAAGAACTATCGAGGAGACGATGGGGACGACCTCGAACTTCAATCGTCATTTGGCAAGACTCCACCCAGAGAAGGAAGTGACACGCTGTGTTCATTGCTCTGTTGATAGCGGAGTTTGCTTGCTGACCGATGAACTAGCTAGTGTTAACCCTCTCATGTTATTTGTCCTGTTGATAGTGGGCAGGGCTTGCTGAGCGATGAACAAGCTTTTTAGTAGTGCTGTCAAGCAATTAAAATATTTAATCGCGATTAATGTCGCGACTGTCATAGTTAACTCGCGATTAATCGCAATTTAATCGCACATTTTTGTCACATGAAAAACCATTGTAATTCTCTTATCAGCATAAAAACGTGAATAGGCTTGCTTTGTATTGCAAAGCATAACACGTCTTGACACAGCCACTGCAAAGTGAAACCTAAGCCGAGCACCGGCGCGGGGCTAGCAAAAGAACCATGAGTGAAGTGATTTACTGCTTGAGTTAGTCTACAACTCAGAGAGACAGGTTACACAGTGACGGTAGGCTTGACATGCTTGATTATAATATAAAGTACACTATTAAGTTTAAGTTGTTCGTTGATAAATATTGCATTGAATCTGATCTTTACTGATTCAGCTCACTTAACACATTTTGTACTTTTACACTTTCTGCCTGTTGATGCGTCGCGCTGTCCAATCAAAGGCGGCCAAATTTGCATATTACAGGAAGGATTTCTGGGATAGCATTGAGTTTACAGTTCAGAGGGATCTGGCTTCTTTAGACGCTGTCTTCTTAAAACTGAATAAATATTTAAAAAGAGCCAAATGAGCCAGTCTTTTGAACGGCTCTTTTCAAAGAACGGATCACAAAGATGCGGATCCCATCAAAGAGCCATAAATCCCATCTCTACTAGCGTGCCCTGCCCGCGCTTGTTCTTGGGGGGGGGGCAGAGGACTCTGGCTGTGCGGGGCGTGGCATTACAGTCTAGCTGCTATCGGTTTTCTAAGCAAAGTCTCTGTTGCAAGTTCCTGGCAGTTTCAAAAGCTTATGAAAAACCTACATCATGTCACAGAGCATTAATCTCGCGATTAAAAAAATTATCGCCGTTAAAATTGAGTCAAGTTAACGCGTTAATAACGCGACATTTTTGACAGCACTACTTTTTAGCTGTAGCCTATTAATTAAAATGGGGCAGTCAAGTGGTAACGTTAGTCCAGCACAGTAGCAGAGACTATTTCACATAAAGGCAGCAACAGTCACCGTCAAATGGTGCAGTTGGAGTCTTGTTTTCGGACTCGTAGTGGACTCAACTCGGACTCAACTCAAAATCTGGACTCGGACTTGAGGTTTAGTGACTCGAACACAACACTGGCTGGAAGTAGATCTCATGAGATGGGCAAATTGTAGCCATAAAGGAATGCACCGATACTCAAAAAGGCTGTGACATTCAAACAGTGCTCAACTGGTATTAAGGAGCCCAAACATGAAGTGGAACCCATTCCCCACAACATTACACCACCCCCACCAGGGTGAACTGTTGACGCAAGGCAGTTGGCTCCATGGATTTGTGCAGCCGTCAGCATGTTGCAGGAGTAACGGAGATTTATCAGACAACGTTTTAGGTGATCTTGTGCTCACTATGGCCTCTGCGTTCCTGCTCTTGGCTCTCAGTAACGTAACCTGATGTGACCTTCTGTTCTTGTAGTCCATCCACCTGAAGGTTCAATCAATGTGTTCTGCTTTCTGAGATGCTTTCCTGCTCAACACGGTTGTAAAGAGTAGTTATTTGAGTTACCATAGCCTTCTGTCGGCTTGAACCAGTCTCCTCGATCTACTCTGGGCTGTCCTTCTTTTGTGACCGTTACCTCCTCCCCACAAAATTGCACATTTTAGAGTCTCATTTTTTTTCGTCACCATGCCAGTGCTCCCAAAAGTTACTCTTAAGATATTTAAATTTGGTAGTCGAGCAGTGCAGGTTTGAGGCTGCTCACTCTTTCTGCTTCTCAGGTTTCTCATCTGAGAGACTGAGGACCCTACAGCAGGCAGATGATGAAGGTTTGCTGCCCTCGTCAGCCCTCTCACCCCTCAGCGTGTTCTCCACACCACTCGAGCAGTTCACGCACCACTGGGACGTGGTCGAGGTGAGATTTCTTTTCTCTCTCCTCTCTCTCTCTCTGTAGTCAAGGCTCAGTTGTTTCTCATCTGTGCCAGCTCGGCATGCTTAAACGGCCATGATGACTGACACACACACACACACTTTACCTCCTGACCCATAAGTAGGCATAATAGAGTCTATACCAGGTGCCTCCTTCTTTCAAGGCTTGTCAATCAACCCCTTATTTTAGCTGTTATCAAATAAAAAGGACCATCCATAGTTCGTATTACACACACACACACACACACACACACACATGAGTGATGTAGCCCCCCCAGAGAGCAGGCACTGGGGGTGTTGGAAGGGAGGGGGTTTATCATGGTGAACCGGCTCCATATTTCAATAAGGGCTGGTTATCGGAGCGCCGCTGGCTAAGGCGAAATGCTAATGCCAGCCAGCGGACACCATCAGCGGCTGACATTTTACACGGAAATTAAAACCTGACAAAAAGCATGCCCTCCGGCTAGGTTCTCGCTTTCCCTCTCTAACAGCTCCTTCTACATCTCTCACTCACTCATACACACACACACACACGCGCGCGCGCACACACACGGGGCTTGATAATTCCTCAGTACAATTTCAGACAAACTTTCATTTCGATGTCTGGGTCAATCAGTGATTCTGTGCATGGCTGTAGCGGCTCGCGTCACCACGGATACTGTAATGAGAGGTGATGCCAACAGGTGAGGCTGATGGGGAATAATAAGGTCTAATGAGGGAAAGAGTCATCCTACACACACACACACACACACACACACAAAATACACTTTCACTGTCAATGTCAATTAATCCAAGTTGAGATATGGCCTCGTATTATCTGTCTCTCTCTGACCATTTTGGCCAAATTTTTTTTGTAAAAGTAGGAGAAAAATATCATATTAGTTCAAACAAAGTAAGTCATGATCAATACAGAATCCTCTTCCGATACTTTCGATTATGAGCCTCTGCACTAATCATGTTCATGTCATCAGAGTTAGGAAAATCTTCGGACATCCTTGTTCTTGTAGTCTTTGCTTTTGTAACATTTAGAAAACGCTGAATTTTCTGAACAGCCCATGGCATCATGTCTCATCTCATCTCATTATCTCTAGCCGCTTTATCCTTCTACAGGGTCGCAGGCAAGCTGGAGCCTATCCCAGCTGACTACGGGCGAAAGGCGGGGTACACCCTGGACAAGTCGCCAGGTCATCACAGGGCTGACACATAGACACAGACAACCATTCACACTCACATTCACACCTACGCTCAATTTAGAGTCACCAGTTAACCTAACCTGCATGTCTTTGGACTGTGGGGGAAACCGGAGCACCCGGAGGAAACCCACGCGGACACGGGGAGAACATGCAAACTCCACACAGAAAGGCCCTCGCCGGCCACGGGGCTCGAACCCGGACCTTCTTGCTGTGAGGCGACAGCGCTAACCACTACACCACCGTGCCGCCCGGCATCATGTCAGGAACCGAAAATCTTTTTGTTTACCTAACGCTTCCGGTCATTCACCGGGTTTCCGTTACAGTTTTGCGCAATATAGACACGATATTTAAAAACTTTTGACAAATCACAACTGTTAATGGTTTGTGTTTCCGTTGAATGATGCTAGGTGATTTAAAGCTGGGTTTTCTCCTCTCACGATAGCTCTTACAGATCGCTCTTCCTTTTTTTCCCAAAAAGTAGACTTTCTATTTGTCTTGTCATGTCATGTCATGGGACCTTAAAAATGTGTTTCCATTAGGGCTGTTGAGCAAGTCAAGTATTTAATCGTGATTAATCGCATGATTGTCCGTAGTTAACTCACGATTAATCTAACTTTTTTTTTTAAAGATCTGTTCTAAATGTATCTTAAAGGGATACTTTTCAACTTTTTATGGAGTGGGTGTGGACAAATCTGCTTGCTTTATGCAGATGTATGTGGCCAGAGCAGGAAGGATAAGGCTGGACACAGCAGAAATTTATTTTTGTGGCCATTTTATTCCCCCACTGCATTTAAAAAGTAAAGCAGCGTTCATTTTATAATTTTGGCACACAGCTCATAAAGATGTCCGTCCATCCATCCATCCATTATCCGTAACCGCTTATCCTGTGCAGGGTCGCGGGCAAGCTGGAGTCTATCCCAGCTGACTATGGGCAAGAGGCGGGGTACACCCTGGACAAGTCTCCAGGTCATCACAGGGCTGATACATAGAGACACACAACCATTCACACTCACATTCACACCTACGGTCAATTTAGAGCCACCAATTAGCCGAACCTGCATGTCTTTGGACTGTGGGGGAAACCGGAGCACCCGGAGGAAACCCACGCAAACTCTGCACAGACAGGCCCTCGTCAGCCACTGGGCTTGAACCCAGGACCTTCTTGCTGTGAGGTGACAGTGCCGCTCCGCTCATAAAGATGTTTTCCAGTAAAATGCAAGAACTCACGGGTAAATATACAGAACATTTCAGGAGCAAAAACTGCTTTTATAAACACTTTTACATCATGCGCACCTTTCTCAGAATAAAACAAACTCACTCCAGTGTTCAGCCTGCGCACTTAGACTTACTCACACTCTCTCTCACACACACACACACGTGCGCGCATGTTTTTATTTACTACTGAGGACCAAATGCCCCCAAAAGGATAGTAAAATATGAGAATTTCAACCTTACAGGGACATTTGGACGGTCCCCACAAGGAAATTGCTGTTGTGTGTTTTTATTTATTTTTAACTCTTTACCCCTTAAAGCAGTTGCTACAGCCACCCTTGTATATGTATGTACTGTTCACCCTTAGAACATACACTACCGTTCAAAAGTTTGGGGTCACCCAGACAATTTTGTGTTTTTCCATGAAAAGTCACACTTTTATTTACCACCATAAGTTGTAAAATGAATAGAAAATATAGTCAAGACATTTTTCTGGCCATTTTGAGCATTTAATCGACCCCACAAATGTGATGCTCCAGAAACTCAACCTGCTCAAAGGAAGGTCAGTTTTATAGCTTCTCTAAAGAGCTCAACTGTTTTCAGCGGTGCTAACATGATTGTACAAGGGTTTTTTAATCATCCATTAAGGCCAATTTATGCTGACAACCCAGTCCTCGCAGATAGCGTCGCAGACAGCGTCTGCGTAGCCCCCCCCACCTTCGCAGACGCTCTGCGCACACCTCCCAAAAATTGTGACCACCGCAGACAGCCTCGCAGACAAGAGGGCTCTGATTGGTCCACTCTACATCCGCTGTACACGCACTTCCGCTTCCCTACTTTCCCGGTTTGGTTTGTTTTCACGACCGCCATTTTTAAAAACACGAGCGAAGATGGAGCAGCACGAAGAGCGGTTGATTGAGGAAGTGAGGAAGTACGTACATCTATACAACTCCAGTTCTAGTCATTATAAGTAACCGGAGGATAAACACTCCACTAACCACACCCACCAACTACTCCTAGCGATTTCGCGACTTCACGCCCCTTTGCGTTGTGGCGGTGAATAACATCGCGCACGCCTATTACTCCCCGCTCAACGATAAATTACAACTGTCTGCGAAAAGCTATCTGCGAAAGCCTTGTCGCAAGAGCATGCAGAGGCCTTTAGCCTTCTGAGGTAAAACCATTAGAACACTGGAGTGAGAGTTGCTGGAAATGGGCCTCTATACACCTATGGAGATATTGCACCAAAAACCAGACATTTGCAGCTAGAATAGTCATTTACCACATTAGCAATGTATAGAGTGGATTTCTGATTAGTTTAAAGTGATCTTCATTGAAAAGAACAGTGCTTTTCTTTCAAAAATAAGGACATTTCAAAGTGACCCCAAACTTTTGAACGGTAGTGTATTTACAAAAAAAAAAGTCTAAAGACAAGATTTTGACAAGGCATCATATGTCATCATTATGGGGTAAAGAGTTAAACAAAAATTGAAAAAAATAAGAGCCAAAAAGTTTCCTTTTCATTACTAGGGTTAGGTACAGGCACAACAATAATTAACTGCAATAATAATTGTCAATGGAAGGTCCTCACAAGGATAGTGATACAAGTGCATGCGCGCGCACACACACACACACACACACACACACACCTGGACCTTAACACGTTGCCTTTTCTCCTCTCTGGACCATCAAAAGCATATAAAAAATGCACATGTTCTATGTAAACAGTCAGAATGCAACAATATAAGTTGATTTTGTACACAAGTCCGATCATTGCCTTATTTTTGTATTACACTTCCTATTTTTCACTACTTTTTTATTTTGTACTATACTGGGTGTGTTTTGCTTATTTTTGCTTTTATTTTGCGCTATATTGCCTTTACAGGTAGTCGTCGACTTACAACCGCATTTGGTTACGACTGACCGGTCGTAAACCGATCTGGTCGTAAGTCGGCCTATGTTAAATGAACGCAAGTATATTGTGATGTGTAATGATATTGTAATCATCTTAAAGTCTTATTTTATCAACATTTTCTTATTTCATTACCTTGGCTCATTATTTGGTTTGAGTCAAACACTGCATACTACACTGCGTACAGTACAATTCGTTTAATATGTGCAAAACAAAAAATACGAAATACAGGTGTGAAAAATAGAAAACATTTTAGTTTGAAACATACCAAAATACAAATGTAAAACATAGCAAAATACAAAATTTAGTGACCGCTGGCATCACTGGTGCTTGGCTGTGGGTCGTCTACGTCATCATCAGCTGTTGCAGCGCTCGGGCTGGCGGGAGGATTTGCTCGTTTCATAAAGCAGGAGCTGGGGCGGAAACTGTATGACAGAGTGCGCGAGGGAGTGCGAGAGAGACTGCGCATGTGCCTGGAGCTGGGGCGGAAACTGTATGACAGAGTGCGCGAGGGAGTGCGAGAGAGACTGCGCATGTGCCTGGAGCTGGGGCGGAAACTGTATGACGGAGTGCGAGAGAGACTGCGCATGTGCCTGGAGCTGGGGCGGAAACTGTATGACGGAGTGCGCGAGGGAGCGCGAGAGAGACTGCGCATGTGCCTGGAGCTGGGGCGGAAACTGTATGACGGAGTGCGCGAGGGAGTGCGAGAGAGACTGCGCATGTGCCTGGAGCTGGGGTGGAAATTGTTGTACGCGGCGAGAGGCGCTGCCAGGAACTGGGGCGGAAACTGTCGTACGCTCAGCTAGCTCAGCTGGGAAACACTTGCCAGTCATAACCAGACGGTCGTAAAGTCGATCGGTCGTAAGTCGCATAGGTCGTAAGTCGACGACTACCTGTACTTTGTATTATTTCTTCCGCCTATTTATTTATTTGTAATTGGCATTCATGGTGGACAGCAAACTAAGAATTTCATTGTGCAAGAGGATATATCCGTACTGTGCATATGACAAAATCACTTTTGAACTTGAACTTGAGAAGTGCATTTTATCATGACTTACACTGACCAGCTACTCGCTACATCACTCGCTCACACTGTCACATCCTGATTTCCCAAACTACAGAGGGATGGGCACAGAACGTGCATGCGTTAATCGCACGTTAAATAAATAAATAATTTACAAAAATTTCTGGTGTCAAAAAGAAATTGCGTTAACGCGTTACCACCACATTAACTTCTGCATCCATAGTTTCCATTTCAAGTTTGCTAAATATTGCTGTATTGAATCATCTGACATACCACTTCATATGAGCAGAAACGTTTAAGATATTGGAGAGGGGTTTTTTTTGGGGGGGGGGTGGGATTCATGTTTCCATTTCTCAGTTTTTAGTTTGCAGTTTTAAATTGCACATTAAGCAGTTTAACACACACACACACACACACACACACACACACACAGCTACGGTTTAATAGTTTAATATGTAAATGGTACAGTTTAGCCTTTCATGTGAATGTTAAGTAAGGCTCGTCAATATGATGATATCAGTATCCTGATCAAATACGTCACAGTACATTTTCCTGAAACATTGCAGATATCTTTTTTCTTTCCTCCTTTTTAAGTTTTAATGCTAGTTACAAAATTGGAAGCAGCTGATTTAAATTTAAGTGTTTATTCTGAAAGTTTAAAAAAAAAAATTTAATTTTCAGCATTTAATTTATTTTTTGCAGAGACTAAATTAAGGTATCCACAAACTCACTTTTATTTATTTATTTATTTATTTATTTTACAGGGTGTTTCAAAAAATGTGATACTATTTGAGATGTAAATATCCCAGAAACTACGTAGTTGAGGCAAATGAAACTAACAGGCTTAATGTTGAGCAATATAAGATTTATTCTGCAAAATTTGAACGAGAAATTCAAATTATGCGGATTCCATGAACGATTTCACAAGTTTTCAATATGCATGCCGCCTGACACACACACACACACACACACACACACACACACACACACACACACACACACACACACACACACACACAGCCTTCCTCTTTGAACTTTTAGTGCCGTGTCCAAATCTGCATTGCAGTTGGTGCATTTTTAGAGAATTCTCTCATAAATGCACACTGCACAGTCTTGTTGGACTGTGTTCGAGCGTACTCTAACACACAAAACACCTTTTCTTTTCCAGTGAATGGCATTTCTATACCTAAAAAGATAAAAACAAAAAACATTAAACATAAAATTTTGACCTGTTTCCACACATGCTGTTAAAATTTGAGGTCAGTTGAACGAGAATTGGCAAAGTTATTAGATTATGAAAATTTTTTGAAACACCCTGTATTTTAGTTCATTTTATTTTACAGGAATATAATGTAATATTACTGTTTTCCTGGTAGTGTTTATGAGTAAACCTAAATATCATGATCCATGTTGGTGTTGATATATTTTCGTCACATCACCCAACCCATTAGTGTATTCTAAAAGAAAAGGCTTTGACACATTAAAAAAAAAGTCAGTTACTGCGAGCACCCTTTTAGCTTCACTGTCAGTTTACCATAATGTGTACATTCCTTATAATTTTCACAAACACCTTTTATATATTTTAAAAAAAAAAAGTTTTGCACCATTTCCAACTCTTAAGCGTGTTAATTAGATGCCGGGATTTAAAAATATACCTGTGTGTGTGTGTGTGTCTCTCTCTGCTGGGTGTTCACTACTTTATTGGCAATCAGGTGTCTCCGATCTAAATTGTGTGTAATGTGTGTTAACACGGTTAGTTTGATTAATGTCAGATAATAACCTGCTCTGAATGACATTCCCATCTGCCTTCATCTGTTTAATCCAATCCTCTCTAATTCTATTAGCACTATTTGATTTCAGCTCGTACGACACACACACAAGCACACATGCAGGCGTGCGCACTCACACGCTCGCTCACTCACACACCTTATTTATTGTTTGTGCTCGTAAAATTTCAGCTGAAACAACAACGTGCTGTCGCTAATCTGCTAATCTGTCCAGCGTCAACATCCATTACCACTAACAGCTATCAGTGGTTAGGTAACCCTTTACAGCCTGTCAGTGTGCATGTGTGTGTGTGTGTGTGTCTTCTTTTAAAAGCCTTTTTTTTTTTTAAAGCATTTTATCTCATCCTAAATGTGTGTGCACTCAGGTTTAATCAGTTGTGACGTGCAGGTTTTTGCCTCATATCCGGCAATAAAAATGATCAGGACATATTTTCATTTTATTATGATTACAAGTAGCTGTTGTTATAATGAGCTTATATTATGTGTAGTATAGTAATAGCGTTTTTTTTTTTTAAGCATAAAGTCATATCAGTTGAAAATTCATTTGAAAAGAACCCAAAGCAAGAGGTCAAAATTTGAAGAGTTCAGGAGCAATTCCATTTTTCTTCTTTTCAGTAAGTGTCTGTCTGTCTTGTTTGTTTGTTTGTTTGTTTGTTTTCCAATCTCCGAGAGAACTGGTGATTTCATATAGTGACGACCTGAATTGATATGCAATAAATAATTGTCATGATCCGCAAAATCAAACTTTATTAAAAGCAAAACTAAAAGGGCGGGTTTTTTTTTTTCTCTCCCCCCCACATCTAAAATTAAAAGTAAACAGATGAACGCTCAACAGCCATGCTGGAGACGATGTAACCACATGGATCCAGACCACACACACCTTTTGTATCCCACAATGCCTTGTGCAAACAGGGAAAGCCCACCACGTGATGCATGACGTAGTTTCTTGTATTGCGTCACAGTGAATCAAGAAAATATAGCGGAGAATTTAGGGCCACGTGGCCTTAAATTCGTTAATTGTTCTATTTAAAAAAAAAAAAGCTAATAAAACTGGAAGTCTGTGATTCGAATTCAGTAGGTTTTGGTCCACTAAACAGAAATAATTGTGCGTCAGGGAAAATTCTTTGTATGACCTACACTTGAAAAATCTGAAAGGCAGTCTACCTTTTAACCAGAGCCCATAGATCATGTAATAATCCTGTAATACAGGTAGTAGTAGTAATCAGATGAGATGGTTTTGTTATCTATAGTATAGACCTGGAGAATTAATCGGCCAGTGTCTATGAGCGGTGAGATTACAGTGGAGCAGCGGAGTGGTCTTACTTTTTCACCTGGGACTCAGTGACCGTTATATAAAGTTTTTTTATCCTTATAAAGTTTCAGCACTATTGTAGAAATGGGAGTACTAGGTGATTATATCCTCAGAGTCACCGATACTGGGTCTGCATCCCAAACTGCATACTACTGTACTAAAAAGTTTCTCAGTGCACCATCGGTGTCCTTACTATTAGTGCACATTATGTGGTTTGGAACACAGCCTTGGATTGTATCTGAACATGTTTTACTTGGCATTCACAGCAGTGTCATTAAACTGCACAGCAGAAAAGGATGTTCTTCTGTAAGGAGCTTGGATTAGGATTTTTGTACCAGACGGTGAATTGCACGTTATGAGAAAGGAACTGTGATCAGTAGGAATGTAGTGATTCACCCAATTCATGGTTCGATTCGATTCACAGTATTGGGTTCGCGATTCGATTTTTCCGTTATGCTTTCGAGAGGAAAAAAAATTAAATGATGCATTTTTTGGTAACAGAACTGTCAGCGTTTATTTTCCTATTAATCAACTTAAATATTAATTTTGTTAAATAAAAAGAAAAACTTTTGTTTACTTTCTTAATAACCAACAATAATTATTTACCCAGATTTGTAAAGATTGGAGTAAAATATAAACTATTAACTGAAAAAATTCCTTTTATTAAAAATGGAAAAACATTTTTTAATAACATATAGGCCTTTTGGTAATAAACTTTTTTTGTTTCAGTTTTGTTTAAATTTGTCCTACTGTCATTTTCTTCTCCTTTCTTTAGCTATCAACATTCTGTAAAAATAGAGCTCCGATTTCTTGTTAAATCTATTCACACAACAGCTCGTTCCTATTTTAGATCTGTTTCTGTGTGTGTGTTTTCACAGCATTAGAGCTGTGTTACTTCCATCTAGGGTGAAGTAACGTGCATTTCCGCTATTGTATGTTATTGTAGCCTCTGCTGTCTAAACAGTGCAGTTTCAGCTAGGAAAAACTAAGAAATTACGCAGCCTGATAATAATTGCGATTTTTTTTTTCATTGATTCAGATAATCAGGCTTTCGTCTAAACCGGGGAACAGGGGCGCTGCGCCCCCTTACTCTCAGCGTGCGCCCCCTTACCGAAATGCCGATTGAACCCCAAGTCACACTTGGGCCATGCACTTGTATGCTACTGCACAACATGCAATCTTTCTCAAAACGATCTTTTCTCCGTGAAAACATCCCAGCAACACCACGTGACAATGTGTCTGATCATCAAATACGTTATAATTACTCCAAAAATATTCCAATCAGGGCGGCACGGTGGTGTAGTGGTTAGCGCTGTCGCCTCACAGCAAGAAGGTCCTGGGTTCGAGCCCCGGGGCCGGCGAGGGCCTTTCTGTGTGGAGTTTGCATGTTCTCCCCGTGTCCGCGTGGGTTTCCTCCGGGTGCTCCGGTTTCCCCCACAGTCCAAAGACATGCAGGTTAGGTTAACTGGTGACTCTAAATTGACCGTAGGTGTGAATGTGAGTGTGAATGGTTGTCTGTGTCTATGTGTCAGCCCTGTGATGACCTGGCGACTTGTCCAGGGTGTACCCCGCCTTTCGCCTGTAGTCAGCTGGGATAGGCTCCAGCTTGCCTGCGACCCTGTAGAAGGATAAAGCGGCTAGAGATAATGAGATGAGATGAGATATTCCAATCACAGTAGATACACCGCCAGACGGTGCAAAAACAATCCGAATTGGCGTTTTCCAGACTGAGGCGCCATGTTGTTTAGTTGTTTACTTGTCGCGGCTGCTCTCGGGAGATTTGACATGGGTTGCATACAAGGTCAGCTGACTTGTAGAGCGAGATTTCTCGAGACTGAATGACCTTTCACCCACCGGCATGGGAGCTTTTGACAGAAGTAGTTCGTGAGTTGTTTTTGTTGACACTTGGGCATTTAAAGATGTCATCCCGCGGCATGAAACGGAAGAAAACCAAAGACTTCTTTCTTTTTCAATGTTGACAGACAATTTGTTACAATTTCCCTCTCGGATAGCCTCAGAATGTCCCATTGTAGCCTCAATTTTTCAAAGGCTTCGCACGGTGGAGGGGGGGACGGACAACCGGCAACATCCCCCCCCCCCCCCCCCCCCCCCCCCCGCTCCCTCGCCATGGTGAGCGCCCTCATACTAAATTTTTCATTTTTCTAGAAAAAACCCTAGATAATCATAAATTTGTATCGTGATTTATCACAGCACAATATATCATTACATCCCTAGTGGTCAGATGAAATCAAACTCCATCTCGTCACTCATACACGCCATGATCTCTTGTAAAGATTACTGATGTAATGAATTCAGTAGCTTTCAATAAGTTGGTGAACCAACCATAGTTACAAATCGACTTGTTGAGAAATTTGGTAAATAAACACAGTGTTTTGCATTGACCGTCACTCAGTGTCTGGATTTGAACCAGACTGAAAACAAGGTCCGAATCGAAGAAAGTCATCGAGATACGCAAACCTGAGAATATAACGAGTTTAAAATATTCTGCATGGAGGAGATCGTTCTACAACCATGTGTCTCCAACTTTGTAAGAATTACAGGAAGATTAATTAAGTTAATTGAAAAAATAAGTAAATTTTGAAAAAAAGGTATTTCAAAAAATTGCACTACATGTTATTTTTATCCGCCGCCACGAAGTACGCAGGGGGATATAGGAATGGAGTCTGTCTGTCCGTTTCAATCTGGACAAGTTTCCTCAGAAACAACATACAGTTGTGGTCAGAAGTTTACATACAGTGACATGAATGTCATCTTGGATATGAATGTCATGGCAATGTTTGGGCTTTGAGTAATTTCTTGAACTCTTCTTTTTCTGTGGCAGGATGTACAGCATACATCTTTAATTAAAAAAAACACTAGAATTTGGTGCATAAGTTTTAATTTTCTTTGGGTTTTCTGAGATCAACACAGGGTCAGAATTATACATACACGTTCAAAAATTTACATATGCTCACTTAATTATTAATTCAGAGGTGCTGAAACTTCCAAAATGTCTCTTATCTTGCCAAGACCGAGGTCGCTTAACTTCCTGTTAGTGATCATGATTGACTACAGCTGGTAGCTTCTCTGTGCCTTCATAAAAAGGGTTTGTTTACAACATTCATTGGATTGACCAACACACAGTAAAATGGGAAAGTCCAAGGAGCTCAGTGCAGATCTGAGAAAGAGAATCGCAGATGTACGCAACTCCGGAATGTCTGTTGGAGCCATTTCTAAACAACTGCAAATTTCACGATCAGTTCAAACAATTGTATCCAAGTTATTGTGAGGTGTAGTCACTTTGCCAAGCCACTTTGCTTCAAGAAAAACCCAAACTGGCACCCTCAGCTGAAAGGAAATTGGTTTGGATGGTCAGGAACAACCTGGGAACCACCATGGCACAGCCCTGCCATGAACTGGAAGCTGATGGATCACTGTTTACAATTCAGATCACCATGGACTAAGAGACTGTTTTCCAAGAAATAACCCCCTGCTCCAAAATTGACACCTTCAAGCTTAACTAAAGTTTGAAGCTGACCACACAGACAAAGAAGAAGCCTTCTGGAGGAAAGCTGTATGGTCAGATGAGACAAAGATTGAGTTGTTTGGCCACAGTGACCACCATGTACAGAGGGACACTGTACCAGCTGGTGGTGGTGGTGGTGGTGGTAGGATCATCATGCTCTGGGGCTGTTGTGCTGACAGTGGAACTGGTTCATTGCACAAAGTGGATGGAATAATGAAGAAGGAGGACTATCTCAGAATTATTCAGCATAAACCATCAGAAACTTGAACATGACTTGGGACTTACAACAGGACAATGAACCCAAACACGCATCAGAGCTGGTTGTGGAGGATAAAGCGGGCTAGCATTAAGTTTAAAACAAGTCCTGACTTCAACCCTATTGAAAAGTCGAGTCCATGCCAAGGGAAAAAAAAAAAATTTAATTGAACTCTACCAATTCTACCAAGAAGAGTCATAAAATATCCAACCAGAATTCTGCTAGAAGCTTGTTCATGGTAAACAAAAATGTTTGGTCAAGGTGAATCTTGCGAAGAGACATTTTACCCAAATATTAGGTGTGCTGTATGTATAATTTTGACCATGTGTTGATTTCAGAAAACCCAAAGAAAATTAAAACTTGTGCACCAAATTCTAGTGGTTTTTTTTTTTTAATTAAAGATGTATGCTGTACATTCTGCCACAGAAAAAGAACAGTTCAAAGAAATGACTGAAAGCCCAAATATTGCCATGACATTCATATCCAAGATGACATTCATGTCACTGTATGTAAACTTCTGACCACAGCTGTAAGCTACATCAATGAAACTTTGCGTGCTGATATTACTATTCATGATCCAAGTTGAGTTCGAAAATCATTTATGAGAAATTATTATTATCCCCCACCACGAAGCGCACGGGGGGGTATAGGAACGACGTCCTTCCGTCCGTTTCAACCTGGACAAGTTTTCTCAGAAACTACAGAAGCTACATCAATGAAACTTTGTGTGCTCATATTACTATTCATGATCTAAGTTGAGTTTGAAAATCATTTACGAGAAATTATTATTTTCAGAGTTATGACCCTTGATTTATGTTATTGGACTTTGTACAAGTGGACTCGATCTGGACAAGTTTTCTCAGAAGCTACAGCAGTGAAACTTTGCGTGCTCATACTACTGAAAAAAAGCTGCGTAGCGTTTTATGAAGGTGTCATAGCACGCACGATATCATAAGTCAATATTAAAGCGATGGGCTTAAGGTCATAAGTGTTAAGACTCAGGACTTCATAAAATGCTCGTGGCGGGGGATAGTGATGACCATGTCGTCTTGTTGCTAATTTTCATGAGCGCTTTCAAAAGAAGAAAGCGAATGTTTCAAAGATTTCCATTAGAGCCCTGCACTCCTGCGGGAGTCCCGCAGGACTCGCGGGACCCGCTGCAAAGCAGTGCGGCGCGGGACAAATTTTGAAAGCTCATTGCGGGCGGGAGCGGGAGTGCACATATGTGGGCGCGTGCGGGAGTGGTGATAAGCTGCAGTCCCGCTAACTAAAAACGTGTTTAAAATAAAATTTATAAATTATTAATTTATGTCTATCATATATAATTTGTGCTAGATATTTTATTTGGCATTAATAAAAACATTTTAAGATGCCTAAATTTGCAGAGAGAGTCAGATTGCCAGATTGAGGCCAAGTTTACATTAGACCGTATCTGTCTCGTTTTCTTCGCGGATGCACTGTCCGTTTACATTAAAACGCCGGGAAACGGGAATCCGCCAGGGTCCACGTATTCAATCTAGATCGTGTCTGGTCCGGTGCTGTGTAAACATTGAGAATACACGGATACGCTGTGCTGAGCTCTAGCTGGCGTCGTCATTGGACAACGTCACTGTGACATCCACCTTCCTGATTCGCTGGCGTTGGTCATGTGACGCGACTGCTGAAAAACGGCGCAGACTTCCGCCTTGTATCACCTTTCATTAAAGAGTATGAAAATACTGCAAATACTGATGCAAATACTGCCCATTGTGTAGTTATGATTGTCTTTAGGCTTGCCATCCTTCCACTTGCAAGTGGTAAATGATATGCACTGGGATCACACACACAGCGGCTCAGTCCCGAATCACTGCTTGTGCACTTCACTCGCGAGCTCTGTGAGCTGCGCAGGGCCGGAGTGCGCACCCTCCAGAGGGCACTCGCTGTTCAGGGCGGAGTGATTTGGAGCGCAGGATGCCTGCGGAGCCGAGCGTATCCGTGTATTGGCGTTGCTGTGTGCACGCGAATCGTTTTAAAAACGTTAATCTGATGATCCGCTGATACGGTCTAATGTAAACCCCACCTGAGTGAGGAATGGCATCTTAAATTTGCCATTGATCACCCTAACGGGCAATCCTTTGATCACTCTAATGACTCGCCGTTCACACCCAGCCTCCAGTGACCCACACTAATGGCCCTTTTCCACTACCCTTTTTCAGCTCACTTCAGCTCGCTTCAGCTCACTTCAGCCCGACACGGCTCGCGTTTCGACTACCAAAAACCAGCACGACTCAGCTCGTTTCAGCCCTGCTTAGCCCCTAAAACTCGCACCGTTTTGGAGTGGGGCTGAAGCGAGCCAAACCGTGCCGACTGAGGTTGGGGGCGTGAGCAGACACTCCCCTGTGCACTGATTGGTGAGGAGGAGTGTCCTCACATGCCCACACACGCCCCGCGAGCGCGCTGGGATCTGTAAACACCGCAAACCCGGAAGAAGAATAATTACGAATTACGAGAATTTCTGAAGCCTTATGCGCCTCGCCTCATCTATACGCTCTTGCCAGTATCTGTTGGCGTTGTCGGTGACAACAAGCCACAGCACCGAGACCAGCAACACTAACGACTCCATGTCCTCCATGTTTATTGTTTACTATTCGGGTCGTGAGACTACCGCTTAAAAGGTCACTGAATCAGTGACACAGAGCATCGTGCAGGAGTTCGCGGAGCGCAAGGCTCACCGTATGCCCTTCAAATAATGCGCGCAGTAGGCTATTGATGTTTTATTATGAGCCATGTACAGTATGTCGCCTAATGTTTTTTTTTGTTTCTGAGTTACATGTTCGTTTGAAGGACTTAATGTACAAACTAACATAGTTGCACCCCGGAGTGTTGAAATTGGTAAACACAGTGCATTCAGTGAGGTTTGCACCGCCCTCCTTTTATTTCTGACTCTTCCTGTCAGCGTTGCAACCTCTGAGCGCTCATTCGTATGCCCTTCAAATAATGTGCGCAGTATAGGCTATTGATGTTTTATTATGAGCCATGTACAGTATCCTAATGTTTTTTGTTTCTGAGTTACATGTTCGTTTGAAGGACTTGATGTACTAAATAACATAGTTGCACCCGGTAGTGTTGAAATTGGTAAACACCGCAGTTGCGGACATTTTGTAGCCTAAAATGATGTTATGATAAGCTTTAATAAAGGGCCCGGTCATTTGCCCCGCCCCCGGCCCGACTCTGACTTGTTCCGCCACTGTCACTGATGTCACTGTTTGCGCTGCTTAACGACATCACATGACGTCCACCCACTTTCGCTAACTCCACCCAATGTGTCCACCCACTTCCAGCCAGCACGGTTCAGCGCGGTTGTAGTCGAAATGCAACTCCAACAGCCCCGCTCAGCTCGACTCGGCACGGCACGGCTCAGCCGCGTTTGTAGTGGAAAAGCGGCATAACATGATGCCTCAATGACACCTTAGATGAGCTGGTCATCAGAATTCTGATTCTGATCCAGGAGAGGATAAATAACTCTCGTACGTTTCCGATTCCTTTCCTCTTCTGTGTTTGAGCTCTCCAATCATGGCAGAAGAGCAGAGCTCCTTTACTGAAGCTCACAGTGCTTCAAAAGTAAGTGCTGCTTTAAAAAGGGGTACATTTACCGTTAAAAAGTCAAGAGTCCTGAAATCGGACATTTGGAAATCATTCTCACTCGTGTATGACGCAGAGGGAAATCAGCTGCCCTTTGCTTGTTGTGATAAGTGCCAAAAGGTTCTGACATACAACGGCCATAAATCAGGTACATCAGGCCTGAATCGCCATGTATGTACTGTGTTAAAAGGACAACAATTGTTGGAGTTCAGAGGGAGCAACGCAAAAGTGACAGATGCATTGAAGGCAAAGCCCGTGGAGAAATGTGTTGGTTTTGTTGCTGCGGACCTCCGCCCGTATGACGGCATCACTGGTCGGGGATTAGCTCAGTTTGCCCAACACTTAAGGCCAATTTATGCTGACAACCCAGTCCTCGCAGACGGTGTCGCAGACAGTGTCTGCGTAGCCCCCCCACCTTCGCAGACGCTCTGCGTGCACCTCCAAAAACTGTGACCACCGCAGAAGCCTCGCAGACAGCGCCGCAGACAAGAGGGCTCTGATTGGTCCGCTGTACACGCACTTCCGCTTCTCTACTTTCCCGGTTTGGTTTGTTTTCACGACCGGCATTTTTAAAAACACGAGCGAAGATGGAGCAGCATGAAGAGCGGTTGATTGAGGAAGTACGGACATCTATACGACTCCAGTTCTAGTCATTATAAAAAAAAAAAAGTTCTAGTCATTATAAGTAACCGGAGGATAAACACTCCACTAACCACACCCACCAACTACTCCTAGCGACTTCGCGCCCCCTTGCGTTGTGCCGGTGAATAACATCGCACACGCCTATTATCCCCGCTCAACAATAAATTACAACTGTCTGCGAAAAGCTATCTGCGAAAGCCTTGTCGCACGAGCATGCAGAGGCCTTTAGTTGACACGGCAGCCACAATAGGCAAATTCGATGTGCGAGATCTTCTGCCCCATCCAACAACTGTGTCACGTCATGTAGATGATAGGGCACTCAAATTTAGAAGAGCTTTTGAAGAGCGGGACTGCACAATGCGGGCGGGAGCGGGACTGAAAAATCCGACCCGCGCAGACCTCTAATTTCCATATCTAAAGAAAATATATTTTAGTACATACTCTGTGGTGTTGTTCTCCCCTCCATCCAGGGTGGCCGCGGGTCCTTAAAAAGTCTTAAATTTAATTTTCCTAAAATAAGGCCATTAAAAAGTCTTAAATTGTCTTAAATTTCAAACCCCGTGGTCTTAAATTTTCAATCTTAAATTTATGGAGATTTTACTCAGTCATATCGTTAAAATGTGGTACACTTTGGATGGAGAAAAAGTTGAATCGTTTTTGATGCTCACAATTATACCGCGCAGGCTCCGAATCCACCGGTTGCTAGACACACACGTGCTTGACAACCACTCAGTGCCTGATCTGTTGATGGAGGGTAGTCCGAGCCACAATGGGTAAATGTAAATTAATGATAACTGGCTGCAAGATGCAAAATACTCGTGGTGGCTGAAAGCTGTACCCAAAGATGCCAACAAGGCATACTGTGTAGCATGCTGTAAGACTTTTAAGTCGGGCACAATGGGGATAAGAGCGGTAGACTCTCATATGAAGAGCGCCAAGCACGTTGCTTTTGCTAAAGGCCAGGAGCATCAGCCTCAAATATCCAGGGATGGGAATTTTCCGCGGATCCGCGGAATTCCGCGGATTTTATCAACCCAGGGGTCATTTTTGTGAATCGTCTAAATCCGAGGAGAAAATATTTAGGGGGGGGTTAGGTATATGTTGACCCGGTCAACCATCGGGAACAAGGCTCTGTTTACATCAGCAGTTCAGAACGTACACTGTATTTGATTGGCCGTTGAGAGAGAAATATCGCGATTTGACCAATGGTAAACGAGCATAGATAGGAAAGGCTAAAATGTCACATGTAAGCTTCGTTCTGATTGGTTCTTCGCATTTCGCTTTCTTACTCATTCAACATGGCGCTCCACGAGGCCGGAGATTGAGGATGTAACAGCGAATAAGAGCTTCAAAATGGTGAAAATTATCACAAAAGAAAATGAATCGCTTATTCAGGTGATAGATAAAGACGTGAAGAATAAATTCCGTTGGGACTGGTTAGAGAGAACTGTAACTTTGAAGATAAAAATCGGCAAAACCACTGAAGACGTAGTTGAGAAATTGTCCGATTTCATTGGAAAATGTGACGCTCCCGGCAAAGCCCAATGTATCTACTGCAATGACATTATTAATTATGGCTCTCGCGGGTGCATTGCTTTGATTGAACATGCTTCAAAAGGGAAGAAAGGGAGCTGAGAGAACTGTTCAACAGGGAAATTGTGTTTCTGTTGAGACAAGTTCACTGCAAAAGAGGTAAATGCATTCTTTAATAAAGTAACTGAAACATTTACAGGATTATGTCAAATATTCTGTCTTTGTGTTTAATTTATATTCATCATTCCTTTCATTCTAGCATGAAGTTAAAAATTCTTTTTAGCTGAGCATTATTGAGACTATTTTTGTTTATTAGTGTCCAAAACTCAAGCTTCTTTGGACTGAAAATATTATTCAACTGAGCAATCTGAGACCATTTCTAGTGGTCTAAAATGTATAAAACTCATTAGCTTCCGGGGGCCTTCGGCCCCCTGGACCCCCGACCAGGCTCCGCCCTGGACCTGGCTGGGGGCCGATGGCCCCCAGGCCCCCAATTAAATTTTCAGCTGAAAATACAATTTCTCATTCTCATCCCTGAATATCCGACTTCAGCGCTGCCACCACTAACGGTCGTGGAGAAGAGGATAGATCTGCGAGATGTAAGAGAATATTGTGTGTGTGTGTGTGAGAGAGAGAATATATATTCTATTGCGTGCATGTGAGAATAGTATTGTTTGTGTGTGGGTATCGTTCCAAGTGTGTTAAGAAGTGCAAGTGAGCATATCTTTCAAGTGAGTGAGCCGAAGTTTCAGGTGTACGTGCATTCACATTGTTTTAACTGTTGTTTTCTGCATTGTTGTTTGACCAAAGATGGAATTGAACAATTCTGCTTACAATGCGACTCCCCAAGCAGAGAAAATAATTTTTAAAAAACTGTTGCATTGGATTCTGTGTGTGTGACTTCATTCACATTTTCACAGTGTTACATTGGATTCAAACGTTGTGACTGCGTTCTGATTGTCACTCAGTGCGTCTACATGCACATAGAGAAAATCGAATTTCTGCCGTAGCTCGACTGAAATCGAAGTTCTAAATGCCATGGAAACACCTTAGCTCGGCTGAAATTGAACCGAACTTGATTTCTCGTAATCGAGCTACACGACCTAGATTATGCGATTTTTGCCGAGCTACTTAGTGCATGTAAACCCTATCGAGCTAGTAGTCGAGCTACTTACTTCAGCACTGCCCCTTCCGGGAGTGACGAGACCACAAGCGGGAAACACGACAGCCTCGGTCGGCATGACAACGGTAGTAGTGAGCAGCAGAAGAGGTCAGGAGGAACAAACGAAGAAGAGAAAATGGCGAGCAGAAACTTGCACTTCTGGAGCAATGAGGAGTCAGAGTTCATGCTCATTCAGCTTAAGGAGTTGAATATATTAAAATTCATGTACAGGAGAAAAACGCGCAGTGGAGAACACGGAACTGATAACTTTTTGTTTACACTCTTGAATAGCTCTTCATGACGACAACCGGAAGTGTACCAACACGATGGGGCGTGTAGCGCCACCTGTGGCTCAGGTGCACAATGTACCTCACACAATAGCTCGATTTCCTTGTGTGCATGTAGGATTGGATTTCTCTGGCACCCCTGCTGGGAACCTTAGCTCGATTACCGACAGCAGCTCGATTTGGATGTGCATGTAAACGTACTGATTGTTACAAGTTTATCCGATCCTTATATTGTGTTCTGAGTGTGTGAATGCCTGTCAAGGAAAAGAAATGAAGTACTTCTACTAGAATAGTGTTTTCTGGTGAATGTTTACAAGAACAATAAGTTACATTAAATTATATAGGTTTTTTTTTTTTCAAAAGTACGTTTTTGCGTGACTTTAGATTTGGTCTTAATTTTTTTTGGAACATGGTATGAAAAAGTCTTAAATGTCTTAAATTTAACTTGGATAAACCTGTAGACACCCTGCCCCCATCTCTCCTTAAACAAAATGTTTGCACTGTTTTTCTGCTTACAGGAAGTATGTCACTGTTTGGAGACGCTGGGCTCTCGAGGGCAGTGTTTTGAAATCTTACAAACTGCCATCATCAAGAACCTGGTGAGTGTAATGATGGGTCACAGTGTGAAACATATCACAGTATGGATCGAATTGACTGATTTTGTCTCTGTATGGACGTCTAGTGTGGGTTGCTGGTGGTGCCGGACTGCATGTGCGCTGCCCTGTTGAGGTGTATTCCACGGTTACTGGATCACAACCTCCTGCCCAACGACACACTCCTCCGCTTCTTGGCTGACTGCTGTCTGAGCATGCTCAGTCTGCTGCTGCAGCTGGAGCAAAGCGCCCGCAAGAGGTGCACACTCACTCACGCACCTACGTTTGTGCACGTGACCATAATGTACATTAGTTACAAGCATTTTTTTTAAACATGAATCAAAGAAACCAAACACTAGATTTGTCATTTTTGGAGTGAGCACATTGGAAAATCTCGGGTTCCGTTTACTTCCGGAGAATTCACGTCATTTATGAGTCACGACAAATAGTAAAAACAATATCGCTAACTTTCATATTCCAAACAAAAAGCACAAGAAAAATCTTCTTTCTCTCTATTGAAACAAAAACAAGCGAAAAAAGACATGCTTGCAAAAGAAAAGGCACCCCTACAGTGTCCAGGCAGCTCTAAAGGGTATAATTATGTGGTGTTTATAGAGTGCAGCTCTCCTCTGACTCACATCTGTAGTTATAAAGATACTGTAGCTTATAAAGTGTTAACAAGTCAAGCACACATGTGCATGTTGCTTATGTATTATATAGACTATTTACAGTGGTGCTTGAAAGTTTGTGAACCCTTTAGAATTTTCTATATTTCTGCATAAATATGACCTAAAACATCATCAGATTTTTGCACAAGTCCTAAAAGTAGATAAAGAGAACCCAGTTAAACAAATGAGACAAAAATATTATACTCGGTCATTTATTTATTGAGGAAAATGATCCAATATTACATATCTGTGAGTGGCAAAAGTATGTAAACCTTTGCTTTCAGTATCTGGTGTGACCCCCTTGTGCAGCAGTAACTGCAACTAAACGTTTGTGGTAACTGTTGATCAGTCCTGCACACTGGCTTGGAGCAATTTTAGCCCATTCCTCCGTACAGAACAGCTTCAACTCTGGGATGTTGGTGGGTTTCCTCACATGAACTGCTCGCTTCAGGTCCTTCCACAACATTTCCATTGGATTAAGGTCAGGACTTTGACTTGGCCATTCCAAAACATTAACTTTATTCTTCTTTAACCATTCTTTGGTAGAATGACTTGTGTGCTTAGGGTCGTTGTCTTGCTGCATGACCCACCTTCTCTTGAGATTCAGTTCATGGACAGATGTCCTGACATTTTCCTTTAGAATTCACTGGTATAATTCAGAATTCATTGTTCCATCAATGATGGCAAGCCGTCCTGGCCCAGATGCAGCAAAACAGGCCCAAACCATGATACTACCACCACCATGTTTCACAGATGGGATAAGGTTCTTATGCTGGAATGCAGTGTTTTCCTTTCTCCAAACATGACGCTTCTCATTTGAACCAAAAAGTTTTATTTAGGTCTCATCCGTCCACAAAACATTTTTCCAATAGCCTTCTGGCTTGTCCATATGATCTTTAGCAAACTGCAGACGAGCAGCAATGTTCTTTTTGGAGAGCAGTGGCTTTCTCCTTGCAACCCTGCCATGCACACCATTGTTGTTCAGTGTTCTCCTGATGGTGGACCCATAACATTAACATTAGCCAATGTGAGAGAGGCCTTCAGTTGCTTAGAAGTTATCCTGGGGTCCTTTGTGACCTCGCTGACTATTACACGCCTTGCTCTTGGAGTGATCTTTGTTGGTCGACCACTCCTGGGGAGGGTAACAATGGTCTTGAATTTCCTCCATTTGTACACAATCTGTCTGACTGTGGATTGGTGGAGTCCAAACTCTTTAGAGATGGTTTTGTAACCTTTTCCAGCCTGATGAGCATCAACAACGCTTTTTCTGAGGTCCTCAGAAATCTCCTTTGTTTGTGCCATGACACACTTCCACAAACATGTGTTGTGAAGATCAGACTTTGATAGATCCCTGTTCTTTAAATAAAACAGGGTGCCCACTCACACCTGATTGTCATCCCATTGATTGAAAACATCTGACTCTAATTTCACCTTCAAATTAACTGCTAATCCTAGAGGTTCACATACTTTTGCCACTCACAGATATGTAATATTGGATCATTTTCCTCAATAAATAAATGACCAAGTAGAATATTTTGTCTCATTTGTTTAACTGGGTTCTCTTTATCTACTTTTAGGACTTGTGTGAAAATCTGATGATGTTTTAGGTCATATTTATGCAGAAATATAGACAATTCTAAAGGGTTCACAAACTTTCAAGCACCACTGTGCAAACCCAGAATAAACCTGAAGTATAAAAAGGACGAGCTGGCATCGAGCTAAAAATCCTTCGAGAGTAAAAACTAGCATAATGCGGTTTTATACGAAGGTCAAGGCAAGCACAGAATCAACAAAGTACAAAACTACAATACCATAAAGCAAAAATTTGCCAAGGGGTGTTAGGAGTTTGCATGTCTCATCTCATTATCTGTAGCCGCTTTATCCTGTTCTACAGGGTCGCAGGCAAGCTGGAGCCTATCCCAGCTGACTACGGGCGAAAGGCGGGGTTCACCCTGGACAAGTCGCCAGGTCATCACAGGGCTGACACATAGACACAGACAACCATTCACACTCACATTCACACCTACGCTCAATTTAGAGTCACCAGTTAACCTAACCTGCATGTCTTTGGACTGTGGGGGAAACCGGAGCACCCGGAGGAAACCCACGCAGACACGGGGAGAACATGCAAACTCCACACAGAAAGGCCCTCGCCGGCCACGGGGCTCGAACCCGGACCTTCTTGCTGTGAGGCGACAGCGCTAACCACTACACCACCGTGCCACCTGAGTTTGCATGTCGAATATATAAAATATAATATTATATGGACACGAGTGTTTTACTGGGAAATACACCATTCGTATTTTTCTTACAAGCTACACATTCTCTGGGACATGGAGAACCAAAACCGGGACACAAATCTCTATTTATTCTATCCACATACACTGGATATGAGCAATCACACGGTCTGATTGGCTACTCTACTACTAGGATATCAGCTCATGTACCATGAGTAGAGAAAAACAAAATGGTGGCGCGAGTTACTGAACCAACCGAGGACGAAATAAAAACTCGAAAACAAAACCCCCAAAATACAAAAAAAGCAACATAATATGGAATAAGAGTATTTGATGGTAAGAATATATCTTTTTTATGAGTTTTCAAGAATTATTATCGCATTTTTCTAAGATTGCTACGGTCATTTCACCGATTTGTTTACATTCTAAGCGGAAATTATTGTGTCGGATGTTTTGTATAAAAAGTTTTTATGTATTGAATTTGCAAAAAATAAAAACGCTCCAGGCAGCACGGTGGTGTAGTGGTTAGCGCTGTCGCCTCACAGCAAGAAGGTCCGGGTTCGAGCCCCGTGGCCGGCGAGGGCCTTTCTGTGCGGAGTTTGCATGTTCTCCCCGTGTCCGCGTGGGTTTCCTCCGGGTGCTCCGGTTTCCCCCACAGTCCAAAGATATGCAGGTTAGGTTAACTGGTGACTCTAAATTGACCGTAGGTGTGAATGTGAGTGTGAATGGTTGTCTGTGTCTATGTGTCAGCCCTGTGATGACCTGGCGACTTGTCCAGGGTGTACCCCGCCTTTCGCCCGTAGTCAGCTGGGATAGGCTCCAGCTTGCCCGCAACCCTGTAGAAGGATAAAGCGGCTAGAGATAATGAGATGAGAAAAACGCTCCGTTTCTCAAAATCCAGTGACTGTGGATAGAATAAAACGGTTATTCCACTCACTCATTGTACATGACTTATAGCCAACTCTGTGCTACGCGCCTCGTCGGCCATCAGCTCGTACGATTCGATTTCATGGAATAACTGTTAAAGGTCACTCGTGAGGAAACCGATGAATTGTTTTGATAAATTTGGGTACTATTTGTTTGTGAATGTGTCTATATAATAATAAGAAAATCACACGCTGGCTTGAAGATATGAAGTTTATCTTCTCATTTTGAAAAACTCGCATTTTTCGTACGAGATGCATCGCAGATCTGAGTGACATACTTCCCGATATTTCACTCCCATGACCTCACACCCAGTGTTTTCCTGCTGACTAGACGCGTGTTGTCAAAATGGCGAATCGGGTCAAAATTTAAATTCTTTTGATTAACTTGCTTTTTTTTGTGTGGATGTGTCCATATGATATGAACATTATACGGTAGCGCAAAGATATGAAGTTTATCTATTAGTGTTGAAAAATAGATCACTCATTCGCGTCACTCACTCGTGAATATATTCACCATTCAAAGATAAACTTCATACCTTCGTGTACGTGTGTGTGTGTGTGTGTGTAAAAAAATTTTATACATTTCAAAATATGACTCCGACCAGGGTTGTGTAGTGGTTAGCGCTGTCGCCTCACAGCAAGAAGGTCCGGGTTCAAGCCCCGGGGCCGGCGAGGGCCTTTCTGTGCGGAGTTTGCATGTTCTCCCCGTGTCCGCGTGGGTTTCCTCCGGGTGCTCCGGTTTCCCCCACAGTCCAAAGACATGCAGGTTAGGTTAACTGGTGACTCTAAATTGACCGTAGGTGTGAATGTGAGTGTGAATGGTTGCTTGTCTCTGTGTCAGCCCTGCGATGATCTGGTGACTTGTCCAGGGTGTACCCCGCCTCTCGCCCATAGTCAGCTGGGATAGGCTCCAGCTTGCCTGCGACTCTGCACAGGATAAGCGGTTACAGATAATGGATAGATGGACTCCGACCAACTCTTCCCTTTTGCAAAAAAAATAAAAAAATAGGGGGGATGCAAACTTTCGCACACAACCACATACATCAATTGATTTGTTCATATCTAAATACAGCTCATAGCAGTGATATAGGACAGACACTCCACTACCTCGGCAATTTTGCACAGCTCAGGCACCACTAACCGGACAAATTTGGACGTTTGCACTTTCCTGTGATTCTTTGGGTCAAGCCAACTTTAATATATTCCATAAATGTTCATTTCTACACTTATTGGGTTTTCCACCATTTTTTACTTTTTTTTTCTTTACTTTTTCTACCATAAATTATCCAATCGTTAGGGGAATTTGGATCGCGGTATTGTGAGAGCAACCTGAAGTCGCCATACAGGCAGGATGTGACATCATTTCTCAGTAATGCTTTCATATATTGACACCAAACATGGCACACACATTCAGCACACGATCTATACAGGATAAGATGGCAACTGAAAACGGGAAGTGAGGCAATATTTCAGCAATAGCTTGACGACCGTTCGTCCGTCCATCCGTCATGCATTAGTATTAGTACCCCAGTACCATAACGTAACATGACGTGTCTGGAAATAGAATCTCGTCTGATAGTACTCGAGCGGCATTGCTCTAGCTAGGCCTTTAATATCGCAAACGCACATGAACCTCCTTTAGTTGTTGCTTTGAATTGTTTTTGAGTCACTCGTCTGTCTGCTCCGCAGGGATGCAGTATGGGAGGCGTGTTTTGCTGCGCTGAGCACAGTGCCACGTCTTTTGCGATTGGTTCTGCAGTCTCTACATGTGTGTGACCTGTGCGAGGAAGAGCTTCCCTTGCTGGCTCAAATCCTCTCGCTGCTCCTGCAACACACACAGCTCCGCAATCACGTAGCCGCCAACACCACCTTGCTGCAGACCATCATCCAGGACCTGACGGTAAAGCACATGATCACACACGCAACCCTGTTCTGTGCTTCAAGTGGCTGACTTGCTCATTAAAAACAGAGGTCATGTCCTGGAGAATAAAAATCACCTGTTTGTTGTGGTGTAGAATTTCACTTGCAACACGACGCTTTACGGTGCTTTATGATTGCATGAAGTGATTGTAGATCAAAACTGAATGATGTATTTCACCATCACCCAATCACAAACCCCGATTCAACAGAAACAGGAAGTACTACATCCGAGATCAAGATGCAGACAAGCAGTTAGTACCTTTCTCATTGTAGCATTTACGTCACGAATCAGTACACTCATATTACACATACAGGACACTTTTTTTATGGAATAAAAACGTGTTCTATTCCCTTCTAGCGGATTTCATTCATTTGGTTTGATAGCGTGCAATATTGTTCGCATATCGCTTATCCTACGTGTATTACGTTACTCTACCCAATGGAGAATGAGCGTTGAATACGGTTTACGATATTGCATGGCTGTCAAGACAACATGACTTCATATGTCAGTGCTGATTCGAATATCCAATGAGAGAGTTTTCTGCTGTGCACGTGCAGAAGCATTTCTTTGTTCGTCGGGAAAGAGAAAGACGCATCGAACACCCGAAAGGCTACGAAAACTTCATTAGATATTCTTCATGCATATTTACAAGAGAAAAACATACCAAGGGACATTGAAAAACTGGAAAAGAGATGCGTCGGAGACGTAAAGCTTCCACGCTAGCGAGCGACCGCGGCGGTTTGTAAAGAAACATGGCCGCCAGGTTTGCTTCGTTAAATACGGAAGATTTTGAGAGAATTTCAAAAAAGACGCGTTGAACACCCGAAAGGAACGTGTATGTATAATAATAATAATATTGGCTGGCTTTTTTTTTTTCATGGTATATCAGATATATTCCATTCACCTAGCATGATATTGAACGAGTCTTCGACTCGTTCAATATCATGCTAGGTGAATGGAATATATCTGATATACCATGAAAAAAAAAAAAGCCAGCCAATATTATTTAATTATTAATCAAATTAAATTACACTGAAAGACAAAACATACAGTATACTGTTATATCAACTGTAAAGGGTTTTCAATATTTTGTGTCGTACCTTGCCAATAATCTCAGTCTGACCGAGAACATTTTGCACTAGCTACGTAAAGTACTCACTGTGGTGCCAGATATAACAATAGCCTGTTTGTAGTTTGTCGGTGTATTTCAGCAAGGTGGCCATGTCTGGTGATAATAGAACTGAGAAATACTTCCCACATCAAGAAATCATTCTACTCTATGCAAAATAAAAGCACGTTTCATTTTTTTTCAGTAGAAATGCACTATTTACTCAAAACACAAATTTTGAACAGAATTAGTGAGTCGTTTTGCTTATAGTGGATGTTGTTCCTACTCGGGTGTCCATGTTATACAGTGGTGCTTGAAAGTTTGTGAACTCTTTTTAGAATTTTCTATATTTCTGTATAAATATGACCTAAAACATCATCAGATTTTCACACAAGTCCTAAAAGTAGATAAAGAGAACCCAGTTAAACAAATGAGATGAAAATATTATACTTGGTCATTTATTTATTGAGGAAAATGATCCAATATTACATATCTGTGAGTGGCAAAAGTATGTGAACCTTTGCTTTCAGTATCTGGTGTGACCCCCTTGTGCAGCAATAACTGCAACTAAACGTTTGCGGTAACTGTTGATCAGTCCTGCACACCGGCTTGGAAGAATTTTAGCCCATTCCTCCATACAGAACAGCTTCAACTCTGGGATGTTGGTGGGTTTCCTCACATGAACTGCTCGCTTCAGGTCCTTCCACAACATTTCAATTGGATTAAGGTCAGGACTTTGACTTGGCCGTTCCAAAACATTCACTTTATTCTTCTTTAACCATTCTTTGGTAGAACGACTTGTGTGCTTAGGGTCGTTGTCTTGCTGCATGACCCACCTTCTCTTGAGATTCAGTTCATGGACAGATGTCCTGACATTTTCCTTTAGAATTCGCTGGTATAATTCAGAATTCATTGTTCCATCAATGATGGCAAGCCGTCCTGGCCCAGATGCAGCAAAACAGGCCCAAACCATGATACTACCACCACCATGTTTCACAGATGGGATAAGGTTCTTATGCTGGAATGCAGTTTTCCTTTCTCAAAACATAACGCTTCTCATTTAAACCAAATAGTTCTATTTTGGTCTCATCCGTCCACAAAACATTTTTCCAAGAGCCTTCTGGCTTGTCCACATGATCTTTAGCAAACTGCAGATGAGCAGCAATGTTCTTTTTGGAGAGCAGTGGCTTTCTCCTTGCAACCCTGCCATGCACACCATTGTTGTTCAGTGTTCTCCTGATGGTGGACTCATGAACATTAACATTAGCCAATGTGAGAGAGGCCTTCAGTTGCTTAGAAGTTACCCTGAGGTCCTTTGTGGCCTTGCTCTTGGAGTGATCTTTGTTGGTCGACCACTCCTGGGGAGGGTAACAATGGTCTTTAATTTCCTCCATTTGTACACAATCTGTCTGACTGTGGATTGGTGGAGTCCAAACTCCTTAGAGATGGTTTTGTAACCTTTTCCAGCCTGATGAGCAACAACAACGCTTTTTCTGAGGTCCTCAGAAATCTCCTTTGTTCGTTCAATAATGCACTTCCACAAACGTGTTGTGAAGCTCAGACTTTGATAGATCCCTGTTCTTTAAATAAAACAGGGTGCCCACTCACACCTGATTGTCATCCCATGGATTGAAAACACCTGACTCTAATTTCACCTTCAAATTAGCTGCTAATCCTAGAGCTTCATATACTTTTGCCACTCACATATGTAATATTGGATCATTTTCCTCACTAAATAAATGACCCAGTATAATATTTTTATCTCATTTGTTTAACTGGGTTCTCTTTATCTACTTTTAGGATTTGTGTGAAAATCTGATGATGTTTTAGGTCATATTTAAGCAGAAATATAGAAAATTCTAAAGGGTTTACAAAACTTTCAAGCACCACTGCAACTTTCGGGTATGTTAAAACTATGCAGCTTGGTGCAGCTGTGCAACCGGCTGCATGTTACCTGATGCTGTAGTTGCCACTTTCACATTATCCACACCCTAGACACTAGTGATTTCTTTGAACGCTTCTTATTCTGTGGCAGAATGATTGTACAACATACATCTTTCATAGAAAATCAACAAGAATATGGTGCACAAGTTTTAATTTATTTTAAATTTTTTGAAATTAATACATACAGCACATCTAATATTTGGTTAAATGTCCCTTAGCAAGTTTCATCTTGCCTAAATTTTGGTAGCCATCAACAAGCTTCTGGCAGAATTCCAGTTGGATATCTGACCACACTTCTTGACAGAATTGGTAGAGTTCAATTAAATTTGTTTCTCTCCTGGCACAGACCTGACTTTTAAGCACAGTCCACATATTTTCAATTGGGCTGAGGTCAGGACTTGTTTGAAATTGAATGTTAGCTTACTTTATAACGCAACAGCTCTGTTTGGGGTCATTGTCCTGTTGGAACACCCAATTGTGTCCAAGTTTCTGATGTTTGAGGTTATGCTGAAGAATTCTGAGGTAGTCTTCCTTCTTTATTATTCAGTCCGCTTTGTGCAAAACAGACCCAGAGCATGATGCCACCACCACCACGCTTAACAGTTGGTACAGTTCTGTACCTCTGGTCCTTCTGGCCAAACAACTCAATCTTTCAGTCTCATCTGAACATAAAACTTTCCTCCAGAAGGCTTTTTCTTTGTCCATGTGATCAGCTGCAAACTTTCTTGAGCTTGAAGGTGTTGATTTTAGAGCAGGTTCTACTTTCTTGGACAGCAGCCTCAAAGTCCATGGCAATGTAAAGTTTGCTTGACTGTAGACAGTGACACCAGTGTTCCAACAACTTCCAGTTCACGGCAGGCCTCTACCTTGGTGGTTACTGGGTTGTTCTTGACCATCCAACCAATTTCCTTTCAGTTGAGGGTGACAGTTTGGGCTTTTTCCAGGCCTTGGTAAAGTAACTACACCTCATACACTGCAAAAAAAACTGAAAACTGAATTTGTGGAGAAAATTACTTAACACTTGCGAAATTATCTTGCTGCATGGACAGATAATTTTACTTGACAATGTTTCTTGGCCAGCAACCTCTCAGTCCATGGCAATGTAAAACTTGCTTGACTGTAGACAGTGTTCCAGCAGCTTCCAATTCATGGCAGGCCTATGCTTTGGTGGTTTCTGGGTTGTTCCTGACCATCTGAACCAATTCCCTCTCAGCGGAGGATGACAGTTTGGGTCTTCTTCCAGCAAAGGGGCTACACCTCCCACTAACTTGCACTTGCATACAATTATTTGAACTGATCTTGGAATCTGCAGTTGTTTAGAAATGGCGTGAAGAGACATTCCTATGATTCTGAGATCTGCACTGAGCTCCTTAGACTTTCCCAATACACTGTATGTTGGTCAGTCCATTGAGTGCTGTCAAACAAACCCTTTTTATGTTGGCACAATGAAGCTACCAACTGTCATCAATCATGATTACTAACAGGAAGTTAAAGGGCCTTGGCAAGTTAAGACATTTTGGAAGTTTCACCACCACTGAGTTAATGTAAATTTTGACACTGTATTGATTTCAGAAAACCCAAAATAAAGTAAAACCTGTGCACTAATTTTTTTTGTTTTCCCCCCTATTAAAAGATGTACAGTCATTCTCCTCCAGAAAAAAAAAAGTTCAAAGAAATCATTGAAAGCCCAATATTGCCATGACATTCATGTGCATTTATGTTAACTTCTAAACGCAGCTGTATGTATTTGTTGAACATCCCATTGAAGATTTAGTGACCCCTTTTGCTTTTATAATAACCTCTGCTCTTCTGGGAAGGCTTTCCACGAGATTATGGAAAGTGGCTGTGGGCATTTGCCCATTCAGTCACGTCAGCATTAGGAAGGTCAGGCGCTGATGTTTGGCAAGAAGGCTGGGGGTGAAGTCAGCGTTCCAGTTTATCCCAAAGCTGTTGACTACTCAAGTTTTTCCCACTCCAGATTGGCAAACCGGGGCGGCACGGTGGTGTAGTGGTTAGTACCGTCGCCTCACAGCAAGAAGGTCCGGGTTCGAGCCCCGTGGCCGGCGAGGGCCTTTCTGTGTGGAGTTTGCATGTTCTCCCCGTGTCTGCGTGGGTTTCCTCCGGGTGCTCCGGTTTCCCCCACAGTCCAAAGACATGCAGGTTAGGTTAACTGGTGACTCTAAATTGACCGTAGGTGTGAATGTGAGTGTGAATGGTTGTCTGTGTCTCTGTGTCAGCCCTGTGATGACCTGGCGACTTGTCCAGGGTGTACCCCGCCTTTCACCCGTAGTCAGCTGGGATAGGCTCCAGCTTGCCTGCGACCCTGTAGAACAGGATAAAGCGGCTAGAGATGATGAGATTGGCAAACCATGTCTTCATGGAGCTTGCTTTGTGCACAGGGGCATTGTCATGCTGGAACAGGTTCCTGTGATGGGAAATGAGTAATGCTGTAGCATACAGAGACATTCTTTACAATTGTGTGCTTCAACAGTTTGGGGAAGAACCACTTTGGGGTGTGATGTGAGGAATCCACTGATATTATGATTTTTTTTTTTTCTTCAAAACAAATATTGTGTACACTTTATTTTGGAATCATTCAAGGTAATTGTTTGGACTTATTGCTTTATTGTCATATACGGTACCTAATTTACATCAAGTTGAGAAAATCTCAATTTAAATGTCACTGTCGCTTTGTGTTGTGCACTTGCATAATGTAGAAAATGAACGGAATGTAGGACCAGCCAATAAAACCCGACTCTAATTCACTTGCTGCTCTGTGTGTTTTGACAGCGCTACCACGGTGGTGAGACCCGAGAGCAGTGGCTAACAGACCTGCTGTACTGCTACAGCGTGACGCTTTCGAGTCACCGTGCCAACATGGCCATGAGGGATATCTTTTAATCCCCTGAGCTGCTGCCACCTTCTCTCTACTTTCCTCTCACACTCTGTCTTTCCATGTTCACAAATGTTGCTTTTTATAGATTACGAGGAAAAATAAACATGTTGGGATAATTAATGAATGAATCAAAGTGTTCTTGATTTTGTTTATTAGCACAACTATAAAGCCATCTTTGCACGTACTGGATACAATACAGATACACAAGGAAAGTGCTAATGATGCCTGCTTAGCAACCACTCGACAACCACCATACCAGGAGTTCTTCATTAGTGATGATCAGAAGTGTTCAAACACTGCAATGATTTTGGAAAAAAAAAAAAATCAGTAATTGCTACAAGAAAGCTACTGAAATTTTTTACGACCAAATGGAAACATCAAAACTATTTGGAAATTGATAAGTCAGAGAATCGGGCACATCTGTTAGTGGGGAATTCAGCCTGTGGCTGCAGACTGACATTGCAGGCCTTTCATTTACTCCTGTAATTAACGCATTTCTCAGTTTAACCCTAAAGCCCCGGAGGTCTTTGTGGCGGAAGCCTAAAGTTAAAGCACTGGCAGCTGCTGTGCAACAAAACTTCACATCGTGAGGCATCTTTCAGCGTTATGACACAACAGTGGAACGGCAACAGTGTGTAAAGATTTTTTACAAAGTCGTATGTAGCATACAAAGCATTGATAAAAGCTGTAGAATAAATAGCAGCAATTGATACAAATATGAATGCGTAGTAGATTTGAGTATACGTTCTAATCTATCTACAGTTTAAATGATTTTTATTTATTAAAGTATATAATACATGCATACAAAAGGGGGATGAATGAAAGAAAAAAAAGCAACAAGAGCCACCAGAACACGTCTCTGGAAGTGTACTACAGAGATGAACACTGTACTTCCAAAAGATTTTACTTCCATTAGTGTTTTAATGATGGTGATGGAGAGTGCTCTCTAACACATCACTCCACTCCAAAATCTACTAGACGTGTTCAACTGGGTTGAGATCATGTGACTGAAGTCTGTAACATATGCATCAACTGAGTATTTGACGATTAAGAGTCTTGGTCAGGGTGGCACGGTGGTGTAGTGGTTAGCACTGTCGCCTCACAGCAAGAAGGTTCTGGGGGTTTGAGCCCAGTGACCGACGAAGGCCTTTCTGTGTGGAGTTTGCATGTTCTTGCCATGTCCGCGTGGGTTTCCTCCAGGTGCTCCGGTTTCCCCCAAAGACATGCAGGTTAGGCTAATTGGTGGCTCTAAATTGACCGTAGGTGTGAATGTGAGCGTGAATGGTTGTGCATCTCTGTGTCAACCCTGCGATGATCTGGCGACTTGTCCAGGGTGTACCCCGCCTCTCGCCCATAGTCAGCTGGGATAGGCTCCAGTTTGCCCGCGACCCTGCAGAGGATAAGTGGTTATGGATAATGGATGGAGTCTTGCTCAAGGATCCAACAAAGGCAGCTTGGTAAATTTCCAATCAATAACCATTATCATAATAACTTTGACGGAGTGGCCATCACTACAGTTGAGTATGTGCTCTGACTGCCATAGCAATGAGCCTGGCTCTTTGGTGGTGTGGTCAGGGTGCAGGTTTGGCATCCTGTAGACCTGAGTTCAAGGTAGGATAAGGTGACTGCTCTCTCACTTCGCTACAGATGGTGTCAGAAGTGGGCTGGCTTACCGGGAGGCCATCGGAGGTGTGTGTCCTGTGCGTGAGCTGTACGAAGGACCCCCAGGATAGGTGGCCCCTGTGTGAGGGACCCCAGAGATGGGTGAAGCACGAGTGTATGGGGCACCTTGGTATGGGAGAAGTATGGATGGGGGATGCATGAGGAACGTGTGTGTGTGAAGCACATGGGTGTGCCTCCCGAGTGGCCGTCGCTACAGTTGAGTATGTGCTCTGACGGCCGTACCAACGAGCCTGGCTCTTTGGTGTTGTGGTCAGGGTGCAGGTTTGGCATCCTGTAGACCTGGATTCAAGGTAGGATAAGGTGACTGCTCTCTCCCTTCACACCAATAATCAATTAAACCATTCAGTGAGCTTTCATGCCCTATGGATTGGGCAGAATCTGCCTGGATGAAACCACGCCCATCAGGATCAAAACATTTCACTCTAAGATAAAATGCTTTTGAACAGAATAAGGCCTCGCATCGACCCGCTTCTCCACAAAATAGTTTTCGGAAAGGTAGAACTACTACAGTGCAGATACTGGCACTAAGGCGACTCATCGAAGGTGTGAAAGCAAAACAGCTGCCAGCTGTGCTGACATTTGTAGATTTCCGAAAAGCATTTTCCTCGATCCAGAGAGGGAAGCTTATGGATATCCTGATTGCATACGGAATCCCCAAGAAAGTAGTATCAACAATTGAAGTACTTTACAAAGACACCTCTGCGAAAGTTCTTTCTCCGAATGGTGATACGGAGTCCTTCAAAATTCTTGCTGGAGTACTTCAAGGTGACACTTTTGCACCCTTTCTATTCATAATAGCTCTAGACTATGTGATGAGAGTGGCTACAAGAAATGAAGACTCCATTGGATTCAGGCTACAACAAGCACGTAGTAAGAGGCATCCAGCAGTGGTACTGCAAATTTTTTGCAAAAAGATTTTGCAAATGACTTGGCATTAGTATCTGAAACAGCAGAGCAAGCCCAACTGTTCTTCTTGAGAATTGAGTCCTATGCTGCACAGATTGGTCTACATGTAAACAAAGACAAAACCAAGTACATGGCTTACAACCTAGCTGATAGCTTCGTACAAATGCTGAATGGTTGTGAATTGGAACAAGCGGATTATTTCCTTTATCTTGGCTCTTGGGTGTGAACACAAGTGAAAAGGATATTAATACCCATATTGCAAAAGCATGGTCAGCTACAGTGGTGCTTGAGAGTTTGTGAACCCTTTAGAATTTTCTATATTTCTGCATAAATATGACCTAAAACATCAGATTTTCACACAAGTCTTAAAAGTAGATAAAGAGAACCCAGTTAAACAAACGAGACAAAAATATTACACTTGGTCATTTATTTATTGAGGAAAATGCTCCAATATTGCATATTTGTGAGTGGCAAAAGTATGTGAACCTCTAGGATTAGCAGTTAATTTGAAGGTGAAATTAGTGTCAGGTGTTTTCAATCAGTGGGATGACAATCAGGTGTGAGTGGGCACCCTGTTTTATTTAAAGAACAGGGGTCTATCAAAGTCTGATCTTCACAACACATGTTTGTGGAAGTGTATCATGGCACGAACAAAGGAGATTTCTGAGGAACTCAGAAAAAGCGTTGTTGATGCTCATCAGACTGGAAAAGGTTACAAAACCATCTCTAAAGAGTTTGGACTCCACCAATCCACAGTCAGACGGATTGTGTACAAATGGAGGAAATTTCAAGACCATTGTTACCCTCCCCAGGAGTGGTCGACTAACAAAGATCACTCCAAGAGCAAGGCATGTAAGAGTCAGCGAGGTCACAAAGGACCCCAGGGTAACTTCTAAGCAACTGAAGGCCTCTCTCACATTGACTAATGTTAATGTTCATGAGTGCATCGCAGGGTTGCAAGGAGAAAGCCACTGCTCTCCAAAAAGAACATTGCTGCTCGTCTGCGGTTTGCTAAAGATCACGTGGACAAGCCAGAAGGCTCTTGGAAAAATGTTTTGTGGATGGATGAGACAAAAATAGAACTTTTTGGTTTAAATGAGAAGCGTTATGTTTGGAGAAAGGAAAACACTGCATTCCAGCATAAGAACCTTATCCCATCTGTGAAACATGGTGGTGGTAGTATCATGGTTTGGGCCTGTTTTGCTGCATCTGGGCCAGGACAGCTTGTCATCATTGATGGAACAATGAATTCTGAATAATACCAGCGAATTCGAAAGGAAAATGTCAGGACATCTGTCCATGAACTGAATCTCAAGAGAAGGTAAGACAACAACCCTTAGCACACAAGTCGTTCTACCACAGAATGGTTAAAGAAGAATAAAGTTAATGTTTTGGAATGGCCAAGTCAAAGTCCTGACCTTAATCCAATCGAAATGTTGTGGAAGGACCTGAAGCGAGAAGTTCATGTGAGGAAACCCACCAACATCCCAGAGTTGAAGCTGTTCTGTACAGAGCAATGGGCTAAAATTCCTCCAAGCCGGTGTGCAGGACTGATCAACAGTTACCGGAAACGTTTAGTTGCAGTTATTGCTGCACAAGGGGGTCACACCAGATACTGAAAGCAAAGGTTCACATACTTTTGCCACTCACAGATATGTAATATTGGATAATTTTCCTCAATAAATAAATGACCAATAATAATATTTTTTGTCTTAGTTGTTTAACTGGGTTCTTTTTATCTATTTTTAGGACTCGTGTGAAAATCTGATGATGTTTTAGGTCATATTTATGCAGAAATATAGAAAATTCTCAAGGGTTCACAAACTTTCAAGCACCACTATGTCGAAAATGGAAACAAAATGGGAATCAAACCTGAGCAGAAAGCTAAAGATCAATTTCTTTCGAGCAACAGTAGAAACCGTGCTGTTATCTGGCTGCACTACTTGGACCCTCACAAAGGCACTGGAAAGAAAATGAGATGGGACCTACACAAGGCTTCTAAAAGCAGCACTTAATATCAAATGGCAGTCCTACACAATAAACCAGGTGTTATATGGCAATCTTCCCAGTGTTACTACCACTATAAGGAAAAGACGACTGCAATTCTGTGGCCATTGCTATCGTAGCAAGGATGAAGTGGTTAGCCAAATGTTGCTATGGGAACTAACGCACGGAAAGCGACCAAGAGGGTGTCCTGAAAGAACGTTTGTTGACCAACTGATTGAAGACTCTGAAATAATCAAGAATGACCTGCCAAAAGCAACGGAGGAGAGGAGACTATGGAGACAAGTAGGTCATGATATTCATCTGAGGATGCTCTGATGATGATGACGACGTAAGATAAAGGTGATCAATGAAAAGAACTTTGTATACTGATTTGCAGTTAATGCCTTTTTGATTCAGGACTCGTGAAATGAAATTGTGGCCAGAAAAATATTTCAGACAATTTGAACCAATCCTGAAAAAAAAACCAAAACGATTAAATGGATGAAAAAAGGGGTGTAGTTCAGTGTCGAAGAATAATCTCTAGTATGTTCTTTGTTACAGCCAATCATGCATTTGTTCACCCTCTCAGGACTAATTACTGAAGTTGCCTTGCTTAAAAATACAAATAATAATCCACGAAGAAAATAACATGACTTGACAGAGAAGTGTGCATTTATACTCTGCTGTTAAATGGCTCCCACAACATAACAGAACCGCTGTTGTGTTTTTTCCTTTAATTTGTCACCACTCTGTATATAAAAGTAAAGTACACAATAGTGATTTTTTTTTTTTTTTGCACTCAATGACCCAATTATTGATCAGACCAGTCAGTCACGTGACATACAGTTAGGTCCATATATATTTGGACACTGACACAAATTTTGTTTTTTTTTACCTGTTTACTGAAACATATTCAGGTTATAGTTATATAATGGACATAAAGTCCAGACTTTCAGCTTTCATTTGAGGGTATCCACATTAAAATTGGATGAAGGGTTTAGGAGTTTCAGCTCCTTAACATGTGCCACCCTGTTTTTAAAGGGACCAAAAGTCATTGGACAATTGACTCAAAGGCTATTTCATGGGCAGGTGTGGGCAATTCCTTCGTTATGTCATTCTCAATTAAGCAGATAAAAGGCCTGGAGTTGATTTGAGGTGTGGTGCTTGCATCTGGAAGATTTTGCTGTGAAGAAAACATGCAGTTAAAGGAGCTCTCCATGCAGGTGAAACAAGCCATCCTTAAGCTGCGAAAACAGAAAAAAACCATCCAAGAACTTGCTACAATATTAGGAGTGGCAAAATCTACAGTTTGGTACATCCTGAGAAAGAAAGAAAGCACTGGTGAACTCATCAATGCAAAAAGACCTGGACGCCCACAGAAGACAACAGTGGTGGATGATCGCAGAATAATTTCCATGGTGAAGAGAAACCCCTTCACAACAGCCAACCAAGTGAACAACACTCTCCAGGAGGTAGGCCTATCAATATCCAAATCTACCATAAAGAGAAGACTGCATGAAAGTAAATACAGAGGGTTCACTGCACGGTGCAAGCCACTCATAAGCCTCAAGAATAAAAAGGCTAGATTGGACTTGGCTAAAAAAACATCTAAAAAAGCCAGCACAGTTCTGGAAGAACATTCTTTGGACAGATGGAACCAAGATCAACCTCAACCAGAATGATGGAAAGAAAAAAGTATGGCAAAGGTGTGGTACAGCTCATGAGCCAAAGCATACCACATCATCTGTAAAACACGGCGGAGGCAGTGTGATGGCTTGGGCATGCATGGCTGCCAGTGGCACTGGGTCACTAGTGTTTATTGATGATGTGACACAGGACAGAAGCAGCTGGATGAATTCTGAGGTATTCAGAGATGTACTGTCCACTCAAATCCAGCCAAACTGATTGGTCGGCATTTCATAATACAGATGGACAATGACCCAAAACATAAAGCCAAAGCAACCCAGGAGTTTATTAAAGCAAAGAAGTGGAATATTCTTGAATGGCCAAGTCAGTTACTTGATCTCAACCCAATTGAGCATGCATTTGCCTTGTTAAAGACTAAACTTCAGACAGAAAGGCCCACAAACAAACAGCAACTGAAAACCGCTGCAGTAAAGGCCTGGCAGAGCATTAAAAAGGAGGAAACACAGCATCTGATGTCGTCCATGAGTTCAAGACTTCAGGCAGTCATTGCCAACAAAGGGTTTTCAACCAAGTATTAGAAATGAACATTTTATTTACAATTATTTAATTTGTCCAGTTACTTTTGAGCCCCTGAAATGAAGGGATTGTGTTTAAAAAATGCTTTAGTTCCTCACATTTTTATGCAATCATTTTGTTCAACCCACTGAATTAAAGCTGAAAGTCTGAACTTCAACTGCATCTGAATTGTTTTGTTCAAAATTCATTGTGGTAATGTACAGAACCAAAATTAGAAAAATGATGTCTCTGTCCAAATATTTATGGACCTAACTGTATTCTACAGGATCCTTAGAAACAATTATAACAAAACAAAACTTGTGGACAAAGTGATCAATACAATGTCAATGTTTGTTCTGGTGAAAATCTCACGCTTGTACGTGATGTATTACATCATACTTTCTTGCAGGTGGCTTTATGTCAGGTGTAAGTCTGCCATCCTGTAGAACAGGATAAAAAAAAAAAAAAATCATGTTTACGTCTGCAGATATTGTACTTGTAGGCTTAAACTTTGACCTCCTTCAGTACCTCACTGATATCTTTTAGGTTCCTGGAACCCATCAGTTTCCAGACATAAATATATAAATAAGCAGATGATGCTGTGCGTGTGTCAGTTTTCTGTCTGTTGGTGCCACTCGATGAAGCTGTTTAATCTACTTCCTGCAGTTCAGTCATTGGTTATGGACCTATGCTAAGGTGCTCTCAGTCCTTGGTTCTGTTCTGGCTTCTGGCACTCTGAGGACGCAGGTGATAAGAGTACTGCTTGGCTTGATTCAGAGAGTCCAGTAAGTGCACGCACTCCACGCCAGGAAAATTCGCTGAGGAAAAACACACCATATTTAAACGCAACACACGGACAATTCATAGACTGGTACCAAAATTCAAAAAAGTGCTTATTTAAGGAGTTAAAGGCATTTTTGAGACAAAGTCGGCAAACAGTCTTATTTTGTCAATTTGGGTGTGCCGAATTCAAATCTGCAATATGCCGAGCTCTATCTGACCTCTGTTGACCTCTAGAGGTCATTGAACTTTGGGCCTGTAAACGTCTCAGCTGAACCCAGTTTCTCAGCTTTCTAAGGAATGAAATGTACTAAAATGATTAATGAAGTTAGCAAATGGCCTTGTTTGTTAAATGTTTGGATGCTGAATTCATTTTTCATTTGTAAAACGACATATGACCTCTGATAACCTCAAGGTCATTAAACTTGGCCTATAGGCCTATGCATTTAACGGCATTTTTAAACTGACTTTACTCCCCCAAAAAGAATATGAACAGACAAAAAACAAATAGAAAGGAACAAATACAACATTAAATGCCAGTCCATGTACATGTGACTTACTTTTCACAATGAGAATGCCTCGGCGATCACCTTACATAACATTGCATTACATTTAGCGGTTATTGTTTATACAAAGCTACTGAAAAAAGGACAGATTCAGCAGCATACAAAACGTGGGGGCATACAGGGTATACAGGTTAATCAGGGTTAGTATATATATGAGAGTTTTTTTCTTTGTTGTTTGTTTTTTGTAAAGGCTTTACCCCGTTTAAAACAAAACAAACAACAAAGAAAAAAACTCTCATATATACTAACCCTGATTAACCTGTATACCCTGTATGCCCCCACATTTTGTATGCTGCTGAATCTGTCCTTTTTTCAGTAGCTTTGTATAAACAATAACCACTAAATGTAATGCAATGTTATGTAAGGTGATCGCTGAGGCATTCTCGTAGTGAAAAGTAAGTCACATGTACATGGACTGGCATTTAATGTTGTATTTGTTCCTTTCTATTTGTTTTTTGTCTGTTCATATTCTTTTTGGGGGAGTAAAGTCAGTTTAAAAATGCCGTTAAATGCATAGGCCTATAGGCCAAGTTTAATGACCTTGAGGTTATCAGAGGTCATATGTCGTTTTACAAATGAAAAATGAATTCAGCACCCAAACATTTAACAAACAAGGCCATTTGCTAACTTCATTAATCATTTTAGTACATTTCATTCCTTAGAAAGCTGAGAAACTGGGTTCAGCTGAGACGTTTACAGGCCCAAAGTTCAATGACCTCTAGAGGTCAACAGAGGTCAGATAGAGCTCGGCATATTGCAGATTTGAATTCGGCACACCCAAATTGACAAAATAAGACTGTTTGCCGACTTTGTCTCAAAAATGCCTTTGGGTGTCACAATTCTGGATTTTGGTACCAGTCTATCAGCACTAGTTCACTCCTAGAAGCATGAATTATACATAAAGGATATTACACGGTTATGTGAAGATATGAAGTTTATCTTCGAGGGGTGAATCTATACATCATGAAGTTTATTGCTTCGCTTACTCATGTCTTCGCATTACCATGTAAATCTTTATATTATCTGGACACATCCACAAAAAAAAAAAATTAATCAAAAGAATTTTAATTTTAAACCGATTCTCCATTTTGACAATGCGTGTTTAGTCAGCAGGAAAACACTAGGAGAGATGCCATGTCATCGGAGTGAAATATCAGGAATTATTATACATACGGGACACTTTTTCCATGAAATAAAAACGTGTGTTCTAATCCCTTCTAGCAGGTTTCATATATTTGATTTGATAGCATGCAATACTGTTCGCATATCGCTTATCCTACGTGTATTACCTTACTCTACCCAATGGAGAATAAGCGGTTTACAATATCGCATGGTTGTCAAGACAACGACCTCACACGTCGGCGCTGATGCGAATATTCAACGAGAATTTTCTGCTGCGCATGCGCAAAAGCATTTCTTTGTTCGCCAGGAAAGAGAAAGACGCGTTGAACACCTGAAAGGCAACGAAAACTTCGTTAGATATTCTTCACGCATATTTACAAGAGAAAAACAGTTGTCATGAACAGTTTTGCACTCAAGTTTCCATCAATGAAGAGTTAGAACATCAACGAAACAGACTTTATGTTAAAACTGTGAAAAATGCTATAATCGCGTTGTCTGTCACCCAAATGAGGATGGGTTCCCTTTTGAGTCTGGTTCCTCTCGAGGTTTCTTCCTCATGTCATCTAAGGGAGTTTTTCCTTGCCACCGTCACCACAGGCTTGCTCATTGGGGATAGATTAGGGATAAAATTAGCTCATGTTTAAAAGTCTTTAAAATTCTGTAAAGCTGCTTTGCGACAAATGTCTATTGTTAAAAGCGCTATAGAAATAAATTTGACTTGAAAAACATACCAAAAGGACAGTGAAAAACTGGAAAAGAGACGCGTTGGAGACATAAAACTTCCCGCCCGAGCGAGCGTCTGTGGCAATTTGTAAACAAATATGACTGCCAGGTTTGCTTTGTTAAATACGGAAGATTTTGAGAGAATTCTGAAAGAGAAAGACGTGTTGAACACCTGAAAGGCACGTGTATGTATAATAATAATAATAATAATAATAATAATGGCTTTTTTTCGTGGTCTATCAGATATATTCCATTCAGCTAGCATGATACTGAACTTGTCTTCAACTCGTTCAATATCATGCTAGCTGAGTAGAATATATCTGATAGACCACTCAACGCCAGTCAATGTTATTTAAATGTCACTCAGATCCGTGATGCATTTCATATGAAAAATGTGAGTTTTTCAACACGAGAAGATAAACTTCATATCTTCAAGCTAACATATGATGTTCTTTTTATTATATAGACACATTGATAAACAACCCAAATTTATCAAAACAATTCATACGAGTGGTGTATTTCCCAGTAAAACGCTAGTGTCCATATAATATAGTAGTATACAGGACATATAAGGTACATAATTGGACCTTGAGGACCACTACTTAAAACTTTTAAGTCATATACACCTTCTCAAATGTACACAATGGTACCACCCCAGACACATGGAAAAGTACAGATTCGTTCTGAAGCACTAAAAAAAAAAAAAAAAGGTGTTGGCGATGAACATGACCCTATAAATGGTTTTAAGATCAGGTTTCAAGTGTGAAATTTGAGGAAGTTTGCGGCAAGTAACCGTGATCCTCTGGCGTGTTTGCAGATGGGTTCCACCTCCTCTCACCCTCCGACCTGCCGAATTCATCCTGACACTCTCACTTCTGCTTGGAGCTTCTGCAATTGTGACTCACTTTCTGCGTTTGTAGATGGTCTCACATGGATAATCTAAAGATCTGCACTTCGCGGAAACGCAGTTTACGGCCGAGCCTCACACTTTCTTGTGAATAACCTTATCTGGATATTGTAGACTTGTACCCAAGAACTGCTGCTGTCAACATAAAGAGTTCTATGCTTACATTATCACATCAGTGCAAAAACATTTTAGAGTCCAAACGTTCGTTTTTCAGCACAAAATTAAATGTTACAGGGGAAAAAAGAAAAAAAAACATTTGTATCTGAGCAGCATATTACACAAGAGAGCACTTTTCAGATTAAACAAGAAAACATAATGAAGGCTGCTGGGTTTTGGTGCAAAATGAAGAAGCGATTGTGACAGCCAAAGTGTCCAGAAGAACTGTGGCTGGTTCTGGAAGATGCTCAGTAAAACTGCACTATTTGAGACTACTATTTTTATTTAATTTTTTTTAAAGCAAAGGGTCGTTTCACACCAAATAGTGACTTAGATTCATTATGGCTTACTGCTGTTTATAGTATATATATTTTTAAATGTTGAAACATGTTCTTTCATTATATTTTAAACTATTTTTGGTCTACAGCATTTCTTTACATGTGCCTAAGACTTTTGCACAGTACTGTGTGTGTGTATATATATATATATATATATATATATATATATATATATATATATATATATATATATATATGGCGGCACGGTGGTGTAGTGCTTAGCGCTGTCGCCTCACAGCAGGAAGGTCCAGGTTCGAGCCCGTGGCCGGCGAGGGCCTTTCTGTGCGGAGTTTGCACAGAGTTTGCATGTTCTCCCCGTGTCTGCGTGGGTTTCCTCCGGGTGCTCCGGTTTCCCCCACAGTCCAAAGACATGCAGGTTAGGTTAACTGGTGACTCTAAATTGAGCGTAGGTGTGAATGTGAGTGTGAATGGTTGTCTGTGTCTATGTGTCAGCCCTGTGATGACCTGGCGACTTGTCCAGGGTGTACCCCGCCTTTCGCCCGTAGTCAGTTGGGATAGGCTCCAGCTTGCCTGCGACCCTGTAGAACAGGATAACGCAGCTACAGATAACAAGATGAGATCTTAAGGAGTTTTCACTTAATATTATCACCTCTGGCTTGTTCAATAGGGATAAAAATCTATATCTGGATTTCTGTAAAGCTGGTTTGTGATATACAGGGTGTTTCAAAAAATTTGACATCATTTCACAATCTAATAACTTTGCCAATTCTCGTTCAACTGACCTCAAATTTTAACAGCATGTGTGGAAACAGGTCAAAATTTTATGTTTTTTGTTTTTGCCTTTTTAGGTACAGAAATGCCATTCACTGGAAAAGAAAAGGTGTTTTGTGTGTTAGAGTACGCTCGAACACAGTCCAACAAGACTGTGCAGTGTGCATTTATGAGAGAATTCTCTAAAAATGCACCAACTGCAATACAGATTTGGACACGGCACTAAAAGTTCAAAGAGGAAGGCTGTGTGTGTGTGTGTGTGTGTGTGTGTGTGTGTGTGTGTGTCTCAGGCGGCATGCATATTGAAAATTTGTGAAATCGTTCGTGGAATCCACATACTTTTGAATTTCTCATTCCAATTTTGCAGAATAAATCTTATATTGCTCAACATTAAGCCTGTTCAGTTTCATTTGCCTCGACTATGTAGTTTCTGGGATATTTACATCTCAAATATCAAAATTTTTTTAAAACACCCTGTAGTATAATGTACTCTGTTTACCTGACCGTCAGAACACGACTATTTTATGCACAGGTTGTCTCATCTCATCTCATTATCTCTAGCCGCTTTATCCTTCTACAGGGTCGCAGGCGAGCTGGAGCCTATCCCAGCTGACTACGGGCGAAAGGTGGGGTACACCCTGGACAAGTCGCCAGGTCATCATAGGGCTGACACATAGACACAGACAACCATTCACACTCACATTCACACCTACGGTCAATTTAGAGTCACCAGTTAACCTAACCTGCATGTCTTTGGACTGTGGGGGAAACCGGAGCACCCGGAGGAAACCCACGCGGACATGGGGAGAACATGCAAACTCCGTACAGAAAGGCCCTCGCCGGCCACGGGGCTCAAACCCGGACCTTCTTGCTGTGAGGCGACAGCGCTAACCACTACACCACCGTGCCACCCTGAAATGTTTCTACATTTTGAAAAATAGGATACAGAGCAGTAAACAGTAATAAATTAAACAAAGTCAATATTTGGTTTCATGACCCTTTTGTTTTTCAAAAAAAAAAAGTACGATGTGTGTCGTTTTATAAGGAAATTACTCACCAGACACTTTATTAGGAACACCCATCCACCCACTGTTTTATGCGGTTCTCTAAATCAGCCGATCCCTTGACAGCAGCACAATGCGTCAAATCATGCAGATACAAATCAAGAGCTTCAGTTAATATTCACTTCAATCATCAGAATAGGAAAAATTGTGATCTCAAAGTGTGACTTTCTTTCACTGTGGCACGGATGTTGGTTTGAGCCAGATGGACTGGTTTGAGTATTTCATGATCTCCTGGGGGTTTCACACAGCATTCTCTAGAGTTTACACAGAATGGTGCGAAAAACAAAAACACTGAGTGAGTGAGTGAGTGAGTGAGTGAGTGAGTGAGTGAGTGAGTGACAGTTCTGTGGGTGGAAACAAACACTTTGTTGATAAGCGAGGTCAGAGGAAAATGGCCAGATTGTTTCGAGCTTTTGTTTTTGCCAGGAAGGATATAGCAACTCTTTACAATCGTAGTGAGCAGAAAAGCATGCCAGCATGCAAGAGCAGAAGACCACACTGGGTTCCAGTCCTGCCAGCCAAGAACAGGGATCTTAGAAACAATAACAAGTTTCTATTAAAGTATTGATGGTAAATTTTACTGAGCATGTTGCAGAACCAGATACGGTTTTTCTGGACACGTTGACTGTCCCACTTGCTTCTTGTTTTTTGCAGCAAAACCCAGCAGCCTTCATTATGTTTGTGTCTGAAAAGTGTCTCCGATGCAATATGCTAGTCAAGAAAGCAGCATACAAACATTTCATTTTGTGCTGGAAAACTAATGTTTGGAAATCGAATCCATGTACTGACTTGATAATGGAAAAGTCAGAAAATTAAAACCTATTGATTTTTACTGGGGGCGGCATGGTGGTGTAGTGGTTAGCGCTGTCGCCTCACAGCAAGAAAGTCCGGGTTCGAGCCCCGTGGCCGGTGAGGGCCTTTCTGTGTGGAGTTTGCATGTTCTCCCCGTGTCCGCGTGGGTTTCCTCCGGGTGCTCCGGTTTCCCCCACAGTCCAAAGACATGCAGGTTAGGTTAACTGGTGACTCTAAATTGACCGTAGGTGTGAATGTGAGTGTGAATGGCTGTCTGTGTCTATGTGTCAGCCCTGTGATGACCTGGCGACTTGTCCAGGGTGTACCCCGCCTTTTGCCCGTAGTCAGCTGGGATAGGCTCCAGCTTGCCTGCGACCCTGTAGAACAGGATAAAGCGGCTAGAGATAATGGATGGATGATTTTTAGTGGTGGAGATTTCAGCGTATCAGTAGATGAAGCTGCATGTTGTAACGTGCAGGGCAGGTGGAGAATTTTATACACTTTATTGTGTATTTGTTTTGCACTTACTTTGTTTGGTGGGTTTAAGCGAAAGGTCGTGCAGTAGTTGACTCTGGTTGTGTGTGTTGAAGGTGGACACAGCTCTCAGAGAGCGCCCCCTTTTGGCTTGGGCTCCTCCTGTACAGAAAGTTGATTTTACTGATTAAATTTTCAAAAACGTCACCTTATACTAATGCGCTTAGACTCACACACTTGTTATGGACGAGGTTCGGATTTGAGCTGCAGAACAGTGTGCGCGCGTGTGTGTGTGTGTGTGTGTGTGTGTGTGTCTAATTTGACTGAGAGGCAGAGTTGCAGGAGGTGGTATGTGTGCACAAGGAGACAGCTCGACATTCCACCTGACAGCGTTGAACTTTTCAAAGCGGCGCAACTGTCAGGGAGGTGTGCGCGCACGTATGTGTATGTGTGTCTCTACCTTGCCCAGCCATCATCACCTGTTCATGTCTTTGAAGGTCGGTTGTGTTATACTGGGTCGAAACTGCAGCTTATCTCATGATACGAAAGCGTGAGTGAGATTATGAAATGGAGGAATGTCACATAAAATTATGACACCTGGGCTGCTATTTATGGTGCATGTAGGAATTAGACTGCACCTAAAAATGTTTATAAGAAAGTGCTTCCAGCAGGAGAGCAGCTCAGGTTATTTATTAAAACATTTCTCTAAGTAAAGGGGAGCAATAATGTCTTATGAGCAATAAAGTATGGCTCAAATGTCAGTTTGGGAAAAATACGCTGATTTATACCAACACACTGCTACATCCTCAAATATATTAAAGCGCTCGTTCAAATATGCTAACAATTTAAACAGGGACTTGTACGTTGGATTCTCCATGTAAACGAATGGGGGGGAAATGCAATTCTTGATTTAGTGAAGCTTTCTTTTTTTTTTTTTATTTTTTTTTTTTAAAGATATTTTTTTGGGCTTTTTGCACCTTTATTGGATAGGACAGTGTAGAGACAGGAAATGAGCGGGAGAGAGACGGGAAGGGATCGGGAAATGACCTCGGGCCGGAATCGAACCCGGGTCGCCCACATTCATGGTATGGCGCCTTAACCACCTGAGCCACGACGCCCCCGAGTGAAGCTTTCTTTGAGGAAATGTTTATTTATTGGTTTTGAGCTGTTTTGGAAGGGAAGGAGTCTCCAGTGTCAAAACTCCCTGGATGAGAAGCGTACTCCTCCTCCCCTGTCAATTACAGCGACACTAGCCAATCGTGGATGTCTATGAGCTGATGTATGTGGAAGAGGGCAGATAGCGTGTTATGGTGACGCTGCATGAGAAGCAGTTAGAAAAGACATAATCGGCTAGGTTCATGTTTCACAAAGGAAGCACGTGTTAGCCTTCACCCACTTAGCGGCAATCATATAAAAGGGGATAATCCCAGAGGTGGACAGTGATGAAGTACATTTACTTGAGTACTGTACTTAAGTACACTTTTTGAGTATCTGTACTTTACTTGAGTATTTTTTTTGGCAACTTATGACTTTAACTCCACTATATTTGAAAGACAAATATTGTACTTTTCACTCCACTACATTTCTATCAAAGTCCTTGTTACTATGAAGCAGCTTTGAAAGTGGATTTTTTTTTCTTTTCTTTTCTAAAACGTGACTGGTTTTTTCGCAGGTGACACTGAGAGCCTGTCAGTTATCACTAGGGTCACGTCACGTCCATAGACTGGATAAAATCAAGTTCAGTGATTTCTCCGCAGCATTATTTAACACGATCAGTTGATGGCAGAATGGAAGGAGGCGGTTCTTCTGGAGAATGAACGCACTGATGTTTCAGTTTTCTGAAAGGAATAAAGAGTCGTTTCATTTTAAATGTTTGCTTTGTCTGCCTAAAACGGAACAAATCACAGCCTACAAAAACTTGCCGTCCGACCTGAGGAAGCATATTGAGGTATGTAAACGTTTTATTCCAAGAGAAAGTTTGGAATGAAGTTGTCTGTGCTTTTAGAGCTAGCGATAACATTGTAATAACTATGGAGTCTGGTTCGTCAAATGACTTTCTATGGATTTGCCCACCAAGTTGCCGTCGCCTTGTCCACGGTTAACGTTAACACATAGCTAGTTAACGTGGACACAGTTAGCATGTAAAAACGGAGTTACGCTAACATGAATAACGTTAACTTATCTGAAGTCCTTTCAGAAATCTGCATAATCTTGCCAAATAAACAAAATGTAGAAATTTTTCTTTTCTAGTAATGTTAGCTACCCAATATGACTGAGTTTGAAAAGAGTTTGTTTGCATGTCAGGTGGAGCTTCACTGACTAGCTAGCTTAACGTTAAACCACCATGATTCCACAGGCAGATTCATACGTGCGCGCGCACACACACACGAGACCTGTGAGATGGACAGTATTGTACTAGTCAGTCACAACAAATTGCTGGAATTTTTTGTTTTGATGTCAGATGATGGTCTTGCATTTTTTTTTGTCTTGCTTAAAGCAGTGTTTCTGCAATAATGCGTTGACAGAAAATGTACTGTTAATACTTAAGTATTTTTAAAAGCAAGTACTTCAGTACTTTAAGTAAAAATTTGATTGTACAACTTTCACTTGTATCGGAGTAACATTTGACCAGTGGGATCTGTACTTTGACTTAAGTAATATAGTTGGGTACTTCGTCCACCTCTGGATAATCCTAAGTAAATACAGACAACGCCAATTCCATAAATTTGGGACACTGTGTAAAACGTAAATAAAAACAGAATGAGACGATTTGCAAAATCACGGAAACTCTATATCTAATTGAAAATAGTGCAGAAACAACATATCAAATGTTGAAACTGAGAAATTGTATTGTTTTTTTTAAAATATATACTTTGTTTACAGTGGGGCAAAAAAGTATTTAGTCAGTCACCAATTGTGCAAGTTCTCCCACTTAAAAAGATGAGAGAGGCCTGTAATTTTCATCATAGGTATACCTCAACTATGAGAGACAGAATGGGGGGAAAGAATCCAGGAAATCACATTGCAGGATTTTTAATGAATTAATTGGTAAATTCCTCGGTAAAATAAGTATTTGGTCACCTACAAACAAGCAAGATTTCTGGCTCTCACAGATCTGTAACAACTTCTTTAAGAGGCTCCTCTGTCCTCCACTCGTTACCTGTATTAATGGCACCTGTTTGAACTCGTTATCAGTGTAAAAGACACCTGTCCACAACCTCAAACAGTCACACTCCAAACTCCACTATGGCTAAGACCAAAGAGCTGTCAAAGCACACCAGAAACAAAATTGTAGACCTGCACCAGGCTGGGAAGACTGAATCTGCAATAGGTAAGCAGCTTGGTGTGAAGAAATCAACTGTGGGAGCAATTATTAGAAAATGGAAGACATACAAGACCACTGATAATCTGCCTCGATCTGGGGCTCCATGCAAGATCTCACCCCATGGGGTGAAAATGATCACAAGAACGGTGAGCAAAAATCCTAGAACCACATGGGGGGACCTAGTGAATGACCTGCAGAGAGCTGGGACCAAAGTAACAAAAGCTACCATCAGTAACACACTACGCCGCCAGGGACTCAAATCCTGCAGTGCCAGACGTGTCCCCCTGCTTAAGCCAGTACATGTCCAGGCCCGTCTGAAGTTTGCTAGAGAGCATTTGGATGATCCAGAAGAGGATTGGGAGAATGTCATATGGTCAGATGAAACCAAAATAGAACTTTTTGGTAAAAACTCAACTTGTCGTGTTTGGAGGAGAAAGAATGCTGAGTTGCATCCAAAGAACACCATACCTACTATGAAGCATGGGGGTGGAAACATCATGCTTTGGGGCTGTTTTTCTGCAAAGGGACCAGGACGACTGATCCATGTAAAGGAAAGAATGAATGGGGTCATGTATCTTGAGATTTTGAGTGAAAACCTCCTTCCATCAGCAAGGGCATTGAAGATGAAACGTGGCTGGGTCTTTCAGCATGACAATGATCCCAAACACACCGCCCGGGCAACGAAGGAGTGGCTTCGTAAGAAGCATTTCAAGGCCCTGGAGTGGCCTAGCCAGTCTCCAGATCTCAATCCCACAGAAAATCTTTGGAGGGAGTTGAAAGTCCGTGTTGCCCAGCGACAGCCCCAAAACATCACTGTTCTAGAGGAGATCTGCATGGAGGAATGGGCCAAAATACCAGCAACAGTGTGTGAAAACCTTGTGAAGACTTACAGAAAACGTTTGACCTCTGTCATTGCCAACAAAGCGTATATAAAGTATTGAGATGAACTTTTGTTGTTGACCAAATACTTATTTTCCACCATAATTTGCAAATAAATTCTTTAAAAATCAGACAATGTGATTTTCTGGATTTTTTTTCTCATTTTGTCTCTCATAGTTGAGGTATACCTATGATGAAAATTACAGGCCTCTCTCATCTTTTTAAGTGGGAGAACTTGCACAATTGGTGACTGACTAAATACTTTTTTGCCCCACTGTATTTTTTTGATATCAGCAACATGTTTCAGAAAAGTTGGGACAGGGGCATGTTTACCACTGTGTTGCATCACCACTACTTTTAACACCACTCTGTAAACATTTGGGAACTGAGGAGACCAATTGCTGTAGATTTGAAAGAGAAATGTTGTCCCATTATTGCCTGATCTACAATTTCAGTTGCTCAACAGTTCGGGGTCTGCTTTGTCGTATTTTGCGCTTCATAATGCGCCAAATGTTTTAAAAGCAAGACAGGTGTGGACTGCAGGCAGGCCAGTTTAGCACCCAGACTCTCTTACTACAGAGCTGTGCAGTTTTAATATGTGCGGTTTGGCAGTGTCTTGCTAAAAGAAGGAAGGCCTTCCCTGAAAAAGATTTTGTCTGGATGGCAGCATATTGCTCTGAAATGTGTAGATATCATTCAGCATTAATGATGCCTTCCTAGATGTTTTACACAGTGTCCTAAATTTACGGAATTGGGGTTGTACGATAAGATACAATACAATACCATACATACATACAGTTATTGGAAAATACTCATCATTAGTAAGTCTGCATTGCATCAGACCACACAGTCAGTGATCGTTTTCCTATAATAGCACCAAGCATCATTTTTTCTTATGTAATTTAATCAGTTTTCAGCAAACCTAAAAAGTTTATTACTTTACTTTAAACAGTAGATGCAGTAATGTATAGAGGATGGTGTTACTGCATAAGTATCAAACTTTAGTTGTGACAGTTAATGCTATAATTTTGAGCAGCCCTGTATAAGCATGAAGGAAATAGATATTCAATATATTACGCATATATACACACACATTATATTACATACTGAAATGCATGTTCCCATTAGGATAATGGATAATATAAGGAAGGGGTTCTAACCTCCAGTCCTGGGGAACGTCTGGCCTGTACAAATTATAATTAGTGCATTTAATACACCAGCTATTATTTAGGCATCCTATTTATAGGCATATCAGGTGAAAATTCAATCCAAATTGCTTGAAACTGCTCTCACTGAATTCGGAACTGAATGCAGAACATACTTTTTACAGAATTAAAAATATGTTTATCCGTACTTGAGATATTACAAATCAAAGATTGGGGAAAGAAAAAAAAAAAGCTTAATTTTTTGAAAACTGCCGTAATATTATATGTATGAGGATCACATGGTCCAAAATGGGCCTCATTAATGAATGAGATCGAATGTTTTTCTTAATAATTTTTCTATTTTTCAAGATATTTACATGGAAATTGGCAGGCACATAGATGGTTGTATACTAAATACAGAGTTTGAAAAATTAGTCAAAACAAATTATGCAAATTAGTATTTTTTTAGTATTAAATATGCTAATTGGGTAAAACCGTTAAATCGGTACACTCAATAAAAAAAGTAATAAAAGATCATCTCTAATACCCTCTTTGTGCTCTGTAGGGCTTTGTATTTCTCAAAAGTAGCGCCTACTAGTTTTATATTAAAGAATATGAATGATAATATTCACAGCTTTTAAGGTGAACCTTGAAAAAACTGTGAGCCACAGCCAATAAACAATTCCAGTTAACTGAATTGAAATTGACACTCGCGTTTCTGACTTCTGTTTTTTTTTTTTTAAATCTCACGCCGACCACTAAGATCTCAATATTTTTCATCAAAACAACTACAGTTATATTCTAAAATAGTTATTTATTTACAGTGCCTTGCAAAAGTATTCATCCCCCTTGGTGTTTGTCCTGTTTTGTCGCATTACAAGCTGGAATTAAAACAGATTTTGGGGGGGTTAGCACCATTTGATTTACACAACATGCCTACAATTTTAAAGGTGAAAATTGTTGTTTTATTGTGACACAAACAATAAGATGAAAAAACAGAAATCTGGAGTGTGCATAAGTATTCACCCCCCGAAGTCAATACTTTGTAGAGCCACCTTTGGCTACAATTCTCTTGGGGTATGTCTCTATTAGCTTAGCACATCTAGCCACTGGGATTTTTGCCCATTCCTCAAGGCAAAACTGCTCCAACTCCTTCAAGTTAGATGGGTTGCATTGGTGTACAGCAATCTTCAAGTTATGCCACAGATTCTCAATTGGATTGAGGTCTGGACTATGATTAAGCCATTCCAAAACATTTAAATATCATCTCATTATCTCTAGCCACTTTATCCTGTTCTACAGGGTCGCAGGCAAGCTGGAGCCTATCCCAGCTGACTACGGGCGAAAGGTGGGGTACACCCTGGACAAGTCGCCAGGTCATCACAGGGCGACATTTAAATGTTTCCCTTTAACCCATTGACGCCTGAAATGCCTACAAAAAAACGTCTGCAAATGCGTAAGCCAGTTTTTAGAAAAGGTCCCCATCTGCCTGAGGGTTTTCTGAAATAAAAATAATTAATTGAAAATGCCTATGAAAAATTAAATATCTCAGCCTCTGAAGCACATAAAGACATGAAATAAGTTGCATTTAAAAGATAAAATTCTCTGCTTTTATTGGATCATGCTCATTCAGCATTAACACTAACACATTTGTTAACACATAGATGAGTCTTGAAAATAATGACAAATCAACAATGTTGCGTTATGCAACAACCGGCGCTAGGGGCAATGTTGCGTGACGCAGCATCCGGCGTCAATGGGTTAAACCACTCCAGTGTAGCTTTAGCAGTATGTTTAGGGTCATTGTCCTGCTGGAATGTGAACCTTCGTCCCAGTCTCAAACCTCTGGTCGACTCAAACAGGTTTTCCTCCAGAATTGCCCTGTATTTAGTGCCATCCATCTTTCCTTCAGTCCTGACCAGCTTTCCTGTCCCTGCAGATGAAAAACATCCCCACAGCATAATGCTGCCACCACCATGCTTCACTGTAGGAATGGTGTTCTCAGGGTGTTGGGTTTGCGCCACACATGGCATTTCTCACGATGGCCAAAAAGTTCAGTTTTTGTCTCATTTGACCAGAGAATCTTCTTCCATGTGTTTGGGGAGTCTACCATATGCTGTTGGGCAAACTCCAAACGTGTTTTCTTCAGTAATGGCTTTTTTCTAGCCAGTCTTCCATCAAGCCCCGCTCTGTGGAGTGTATAGCTTGAAGTGGTCCTATGGACAGATACTCCCATCTCCGCTGTGGACATCTCCTTCAGCGTTATCTTTGGTGTCATTGTTGCATCTCTGATTAATGCCCTCCTTGCCCGGTCTGTGAGTTTTGGTGGGCGGCCTTCTCTTGTCAGGTTTGCAGTGGTGCCGTATTCTTTCCATTTTGCTATAATGGATTTAATGTTGCTCCCTGGGATATTCAAAGTTTGGGATATTTTTTAGAACCCAACCCTGATCTATACTTCTCCACAACTTTGTCTTTGACCTGTTTAGAGTGCTCCTTGGTTCTCATGTTGCTTGCTTAGTAGTGTTGCAGAGTCAGGGTCCTTCCAGAACAGGTTGATTTATACAGACATCATGTGACAGCTCATGTGACACTTTGATTGCATACAGGTGGATTGTAATGAACTAATTATGCGAGTTATGAAGTGAATTGGTTGGATAAGCTCTTATTTAGGGGTTTCATACGAAATGGGATGAATATTATGCACACTCCAGATTTCGTTTTTTTTTTTCATATTAATTATTGTTTTTTACTGTGACACAAACAATGTGCACCTCTAAATTGGTAGGCATGTTGTGTAAATGAAATGGTGCTAACCCTCCAAAAATCCCTTTTAATTCCAGCTTGTAATGCGACAAAACAGGACAAACACCAAGGGGGATGAATACTTTTGCAAGGCACTGTACATGAATCAGTTTGATCTGAAAAAATAAGTAGGTAAAGCTATGAAAACTCACTTCAAAATCTCCCGTGAATCATAACATCAAAACTAGCTGACGGAAAATTTTGCTGAACACTTCATCAGAAACCGTCCCTATAAAAGTTATCTGATTGATGTTCACGAGTAACCCAGGCAGAAACCGATCAGAAGAGAGAGAGCCTGAGCGCTTTCCTGTGACTCAAAAAGCACCGGCAGTTTCCCGACGTCACACGAGCAGAGTTTTTCCTCTGTTGTACCGACTTCAACCTGCCGTTACACCGCAAGTACTGAACAGATCTTAACCAGACACATTTCTTTGGAAAGCAAAGATTATAAGCTTTTTAATGATAGAAAAGATTCAAGAGTTAATCAACTCTACTATTTAGTCTATAGAACATGATTTGGGACATGGTCCTGAATTCACACTGAATGTTTATTAGCTGATGTTTACAGCCTTCAGATTAATCTGGACGGTGGAGAAGGAAAAGATGCAACACAATCCATGTTACTAAATGTTCTTCCACGAGTAAATGGTAATAGCATGGTTTGATCAGAGAGGGTGAAATTACAGACTCTTTACATTGTTACATTTTATATTTATGCTTATACTTACCATAAATACTCTGCAGCACTGAGCTTTTCTTTGCTGCAGCTTTAGCAGGAGGTGACTGTGTTCGAGAAATGGCTTTCTGGCGAGTGTTATCGATGTGGAGTGGTTGCTCCCATAAAAACCGAATCAGAAGCGCAGTGACCTCTGCAGGCTCGGGCCTTTTAATGTTTCCACACAACAGTTCTTTCAGGCGTCTCCGAACACAGAACCTGGACAACAGAGTTTGGAAAATCAGTATACTGTAAATCTCTATAAATCGGCAAACTTTTAAAACTCAATCTCTGCTCTTAGGCACAACTTACAAACATCATCAGAACATATGTGCTTTAATGTTCTCTGCTATTTAACAGTTATTCCACGAAATCAAGTCGTACATGAGCTGATAGCCAATGAAGCGCGTAGTCACATGAGTCGTCGACTCGTTCAATATCATGCTAGCTGAATGGAATATATCTGATAGGCCACGAAAAAAAGCCAGACAATATTATTTAAATATGGAGAGATTATAAAGTAAAGGCTGAACTAAATCTACAGGAGGGAAAAAGTCAACTCAGTAATGCAGCAACATTATATATTGTCTGTGGATTGCCCAGTTTTACACACAGTACTGTACAAAAGTCTTAGGCACATGGAAAGAAATGCTGTCGACCAAAAATGGCTTAAAAATTATGAAATGAAATGTTTCAACATTCAAAAACAATACAATAAACAGCAGTAAACCATAATAAATAAATGAAACAGTCAATATTTGGTGTGAGACGACCCTTTTTTTCCTTTTTTTTTTTTTAAACAGAGCATCAGCGACGCAGTAGCTCAGACAGCCGTCCCATGAGAACCCAGACTCATTTATAATGAGCCAAGTTGTTCTTCATGAGAACACAATTACAACAATTTGATCTTCCAAACAAAACAGTCAGAATCAAAATCCAGCGAAACTCGGAGTCGCCGCAATTTTCCTCGAAGTTTGTTAACTGACCTAATTAGCAACTTGTTAATAAGAAATCACAAGACCAGGGAATAACCTTCCAAACAAAACAATCAGAATCAAAATCCAGTGAAAACTCAGGGAGGAGTAGCGATTTTTGTGAATTTTGGACAGACGACGACCACCGCGTGATGGCAATAGCTCATCAGCTACGGATGATAAGCTAAATAGATAGATAATAAAATAAATCAATCATCAGCTACAGCCGGTGAGCTTAAATAAATAAATAAAATCAAAAATCGGCTACGGTCGGTGAGCTAAATTAAAAAAAAAATAAATAAATAATAATAATAATAATAATAATAATAATAATAATAATAAAATTAATCATTGGCTACAGCTGGTGAGCTAAAACAAACAAACAAACAAACAAACGGCTACGGATGGTGAGCTAAATAAATAATAAAATAAATCAAATCAATCAGCTACAGCTGGTGAGCTAAAAAAACAAACAAACAAACAAATCCGCTACGGACGAGGAGCTAAATAAAAATTTAAAAAATAATAATAAAATAAAATCAATCAATCAATCAATCATCGGCTATGGATAGTATGCTAAATAATAATAATAATAATAATAACTCATCGGCTACAGCCAGTGAGCTAAAATAAATAAATAAGCTCATCAGCTACGGATGGTAAGCTAAATAAATAACTAAATATAAAGATAGACAGATAAATAAATAATAGTAAAAATAAATCATTGGCTACAGCCGGTGAGCTAAAATAAATAAGATCAGTCAGTCATCGGCTACGGCCAGTGAGCTAAATAAATAATTTTTAAAAATTAATAAATCATAATAAAATCAATCAATCATTGGCTACAACCGGTGAGCTAAATAAATAATTTTTAAAAATTTATAAATCATAATAAAATAAATCAATCATAGGCTACAACCGGTGAGCTAAATAAATAAATAAATAACCGTCTATGGCCAGTGAGCTAAATCTCATCTCATCTCATCTTATTATCTGTAGCCACTTTATCCTTCTACAGGGTCGCAGGCAAGCTGGAGCCTATCCCAGCTGACTACGGGCGAAAGGCGGGGTACACCCTGGACAAGTCGCCAGGTCCAGTGAGCTAAATAATAATAATAATTTTAAAATATAGTAATCTGAGGTACAGTGAGTGCAGTTTGATAAGGAAATGAGCTGTAGGTTTTACTGAGCATCTTCCAGAACCAGCCACAGTTCTTCTGGACACTTTGTCACGCTCGCTTCTTCATTTTGCACCAAAACCCAGTAGCTTTCAATCGGTTTTCTTTTTTAATCTAAAAAGTGCTCTCTTGTGTAATATGCTGCTCAGATACAAACTTTTTTTTTCCCCGTAACATTTAATTTTGTGCTGGAAAACGAACTTTTGGACTCTAAAATGTTTTTGTACCGACTTGAAAAGTCATAGATAGAAGTCATAAAATAGAAATCTATAACAAAAGTTTGTATGAAAAAAAAATTGTGCTTAAGACTTTTGCAAAGTACTGTACGTGTCTATACCAGGGTCATGGGCTTTAACTGGAAACGAACCCGTTGTCTGCGTTGATTCCGGTTCAGTGGCGCAATAGGTCACCCAGACAATGCCACTGTCTGCAAATTAAAGCTAATGTTGATGTGGCAACTTTGTGTCTGAGCTGTTAAAATCAAAAGCAGCTCTAGCAGTCAATTAGGAAACACTGAGTTTTCAGCCTTACAAATTCATACATTAACAGTTCAAGCATGCATAGTTCCATTTGTACATATAATACATATACACATCACATCACTGACGTTATTCACCTAATCAATAGTGAACGTCTTACCGGACGATAAGTTAAGTGACAGACAGGCTGCACTATTTTGGCCCGTGAACAATGACAACGTCTGAATGAAATTTCAGCTGTTTATGGTGCAATAGTCAAAACGGCTTAATAGCATGGTACACAGTACACCGCAACATCCCTAGTGTTCATCAAAGAAACCCAGCTTTTTTTTTCTTTTTAAAGAGTGCATGTGTGTTTTTGTGTTATTAAGGGAGTCTCTGTAACCCATTATTTTGATAAAGCCATTAGCAACGTACAGCTTAGCTCAGCAGCATGAACTTTTAGCCGCTCTTCAGCAAACTATACTCCACACACACACTCGTACGCACTCATACCCACCATGCCAAGCCAAAAACTCCCCCAGTGAAGTGTTAGTGTGCAAGTGGGCAGGGTGCCAGACCACAGTTAGAGCGGCCACATGTGGGCGACATATGGGCACTAACATTATACCCACCGTCTCCATCCACTGTTATTTTTCTGTGTTAGATCTTTCAACTGTCACTGCTTATTTAACTTCCATTAAAGTTTACAGACATTGTATATAAACAAATATGGAAATAAAATGTTAGTACCTCCTCCACGCTGTCTGGATCACTCTCGCTGCTTGGTTCCTTCTGTTATGACCCCTTCTTCTGTGCTCCTTCTCTTTTTCCATTCGTTTTCCTTTTTCGACCTCTTTGCACTGATCTCTCTCTCTTTCTGCTTCTTTCGCAGTCCTCGAACTCTTCTCCTCCTCTTTCTCAGCCCTTTGTGCCTTCTCTTTCTTGGGCCTGGATGCCTTCTCCTTTTCTCCTTCAGCCCGTGGCTCCTTCGTTCTCCTCTTCTCCCGTCCTGTTTGGATGGGAACGGAGACAAAACTGCTGGACTGACTGGCAGCTGCAGGAGAGGACGCTACAGCTGGATGGCTCGTCTTCGGCTCTGGTTTAGAGTTGGTTTCTGCGTTGGATTATGGCAGAAAATAAATCAAACTAGAAAGGCACTCAGTGGAGTGCACACCTCCACCAAGCCACATATCAACATCAACATCAAATCACTTGAACCTCGGATAATACTAAAGCTGTACACCAAATTTCATCCAAATCCGTTCACTACTTTTTGAGTTACGTTGGGAGCAGAAAAAAAAAATCCTGGATCTACAAACATCTGGATTTGCACCAAAATCTAAATCAGTTGTTCCTTGGCCCATGACTCACCTTTCCATAAAATTTCATCAAACTCTGTTCACTACTTTTTGAGTTACATTGGGAACAGACATAAAACAAACAAACAAACAAACAAACAAACCTCCTCCAACACAGGTGGCGTCGGTAAGAACAAAAACATTCAGAACATCTTTTAGGGAATAAACCAGAGCTTCAACATTCTCGGTACTGATTGATTGAAAACTTCCAAGACATCTTATTCTATCCACATTCACTGGATATGAGCAGTCGCATGCTCTGATTGGCTACTCTACGACAAGGATATCAGCTCATATACCGTGAGTAGAGAAAAACAAAATGATGGAGCGTATTGCTGAACCAACCGAGGACGAAATAAAAACTCTACTCGAAAACAGAACCCCCAAAATTGTTATCAAGTATTTAAAAGAAACAGAAATAGCTAAAAGAATATAGTCCGTCCCCTCCCCCAATATCCCCTGTTCCACACTCCAGCCCAGTCAGTGGTGGTAATGCACCTTTAAGTTGGTTTGCAGACCACCAAAAAACCCTGAAGAAGAAGAAGAAACCCCCCCAAAAATACAAAAAAAGCAACAAAATAAGGAATAAATATATTTGATTGTAAGAACATCTTTTGTTTTCCAGAATTATTATTATTATCGCATTTTTCACAAATTGCTCCTGTCGTTTCGCTGGTTTGTTTACATTCTAAGCGGAAATAATTTTGTCGGATGTTTTGTATAAAGTTTTTATTTATCCAATTTGCAAAAAATAAAATAAACATGCTCCGTTTCTCAAAATCTAGTGAATGTGGATAGAATAAAACAGTTATTCCACTCCATCTCGTCGTACATGGCTTAGAGCCAACTCGGTGCTACGCGCCTCATCGGCTATCAGCTCATGTATGACTCGATTTCGTGGAATAACTGTTAAATGTAACACATGAATAATGCATCTCGATTGGGAATGGACCAGTTTTTCCTTATTTCTACCAAAATATCAAAATGAAAATGTTACAATTACGTTGCGATAGCCTAAACAATCTAACATGAGACACAGTATCATCAACGAAGCCAAACCTGGAGTGCAAGGTGAAGTCCTGGGTCTCGAATGAGCAGGGTGTGTGTGTCTGGCACTGCCCGGCCTGCTGGAACCTGCTGGAGAATGACGCTCTGGCCTGGATGCACACTCCTCCTGTGCATACACACCACCCACACACGTATCTGTCCTTGTGTCTGATCTGTTGGGGCTCTGAGAGGTCACGGGCAGGTTTAAATCAGACAGCTGAGAGGTGTCTGGAGCTTCGGCCATGTGTTCTAACAGAAAGCAGGTTTCAAATTTTAATATGGTTAAACATTGTATACAGTAACAAAGCTGAATATATTTTGAGAATAAATGTGTCCTATTAACTCACCTGGCTCTTTTGGCTTTTTCTCAGTCCGGTCGTGCGATTGGTTACGAAGCACCTTTGATGATTTTCGATGTTTGTGACCTTTAAGCTTCAGGTCTTTAATCTCACTGCTGAGTTCAGTAGCAGCCAACGGCAGCCTCTCGCTACCAACCTGGACCAATGAGATCTGCTGATGCTGCGCTCCGGCCAAGGAGAGCTGCTGTTCGGTTTCACGCCTGCGTTCCTCTTCCCTCTTCCTACGAATACATTTCAGGAGAACATCAGGTCAATGGGTTCAAATTTATTTATACTAATAGAGCTGTTTAAAGAAAAAAAAAAAGTCTTAATCGGGCTTGTCATACTCGAGTCCGACTCGTGCCCTAATTTTAAGGACTCGTGACTTGACTTAGACTTGAGCACTGATGACTCGGACTCGCGCATTAACTGCATTCAGACTCGTAAACTGGAGATGAGGACTTGGATTTTTTCTTTATTTTTTGTAACATGCCACAATAATCTGGCATAAGATATTTATATCTACATTCATTTTTATACTAATTTTGTACAAGAGATGCACATTCACCTGTTCATACATCATGTTCAGGAACAAACTAACGTTAATGGCGCTAAAATGCCTGGAGAGAAGCCCCTAGGATTGTCCACTTTGCTTATACAGACTTCTCGTGCAGTGGGGGGAAAAAAAAAAAAAACTGCTACGTGTTCCATATGTAGAAGAACTATCAAGGAGACGACGGAGACAACCTTGAACTTCAATTGTTATTTGGCAAGACTCCACCCAGAGAAATAAGTGACACACTCCCTGTGTCCTAAATTGCTCACTTGTTCACTCCTCCCTACATAGGGAATTACTATATAGAGGACTATATAGTGAGTTCATTGGTAAAATGAAAAAAAAAAAAAACGCTTTCGGACACTAGTCCGTCGCGTTGGTATTTACGTCATTACTGTCGCGCAATTAAAACATTCCAGATCCGTCAGCCGGTGGGTTTTCAAAACAATAAATACATGCATTTTTTTTTTTTCGCAGTCTGGTTTCCATCAAATCGTGTGCTCTGATTGGATTGCGAGCAGTTCGGAATCCTACGATACGGACCCCGGTTATGGACCTTTGGCGACTCGCTCGGTCACAACAACAACAAACATAGTAGCAATTTTTTGTCAACATTCATTTTTGTATTTCTCAGTATAATAGCATTAATTTTACAGCATGGATAGCGATAACGACAGCGTTCACAGCGAAAGCGAGTTTTATTTTTGGAAAATTCCGAGCTGACGTAGCTTGTCAAACAGGTTTTTGACGAGCTTATAGCAGGTTTGTTCTAAATATGGTTTCCTTTTCATGCGCCCTCATTTTCTGTTAGAATTTGGGAAAGAAAAAAATTTATATATTGTTTATCAGCTTAAGGTCGGTCCGTTTCGTGAAATACCGTGACAGAGGTCTTGAAAATACAGTATTTCACGAGACGAACCTCCCAGCTGGTAAATAATATATATGTATTTTTTTGTGATAAATCCATATTATACTGAGCGTATTTCCCACATTAATCAATACAAAGTACCTGCATCTTTCAGTTTTTTTAAATCAAGGCTGAATACTTTTTTCTTTGCCGCTGCCTTTTATTAAATCAAATTTGAGACTTGATTCCTTTCAGTGCAACTGCAGTGCATGATGGGATATATTGCTTTGGTTAGTGGCCATCGGATGTACGCTACTTTTCGTGATGCATTGTGGGATACTTTGAGTGCACTATATAGGGTGTAAATAATCCTCATTAAGATTTCAAACAGCACTACAAAATGGCGCCCTCACTATATAGTACCCAATAGAGATCTTGCAGTCACGTGACCGAAAAGTACACAGCCGCCATCTTGTCGGTAAAAAACACCGCTGAATATTGCTGCACTCGTGTACAGAATGGATCAATTTCAACCGACGGACTACACGGCTCATTTTTCTAATGAACAGATAACTAGATACATGTCTAAAATAAACGATCTACAGATTAGTGACCCTTATGGCTTACCGGACGGAGTTTTCACGACCGGATTTTGAACTGCCAGCGGAATACCCAGACGTGTATAATTACCTCATTAACTTTCCCTCGCTGTTCAGTGGTGAAGCACTGCATGCTTATAAATCTCTGGACAGTTATCTTTACAGAAATTCAGGATTTGTCAGCGACTCAGATGTGGCATCTTGTAAACAAGAATCCTCATTGGACGGGTAAGTCACTTAAGTATCTAGTATAGCACTGACCAGACGATTATAGAATAGAATAAGGTAATTCCAGCTGTAATTCCAAATCGTCCGTTTTGTTTACCATGGATCTGGCGTTGGAGAGGTACAGGCTTAGCAGTGGAGATTTGAGTGGCTGTTTTCTGAGCTTAGTCAACAGGCCGGCTCTGCAGCCTCGCTTTTGCTTCCGCTCCCGGCGCCGCCTCCTTCGCTTTGCTTCCGATAACAATCCACGGAGACCCCGCTGGTCTCGCTATCTCGTCCGGAATGTTGTGCATGCGATGGAAATCGCTACAAACCGTCATTTTCTGCTGGAAACCAATGTCCAGTAAGTCCATACAGTTGTAGTGGATATTGAAGTCCGATACAGACGAACAACATGCAAAAATACACACAAAAAACATAAAAAACGTGCACAGGTAGGGAGAGCTTGTAGCCGCAGCCGTTGTAGTAGAATTGTATATAGTAGGGTTTTCCAGAAGAAAAGGTAGAAGTAGAACCAGAAGTAGAAGGCGGAAATATGGCGTTTGACCGACAAGATGGCGTCTGTCACAATCTGGATCGGCTGTGACGTCACATGCAAGTGCTCCATAGTGAGTAGGGAGCGATTTCAGACACAGGGACTATGTTCATCGCTCTGTTGATAGCGGGGCTTGCTGAGCGATGAACTAGCTAGTGTTAACACTCTCTCGTGTTATTTGCCCTGTTGATAGTGGGCGGGGCTTGCTGAACGATGAACAAGCTTTTTATCTGTAGCCTATTAACTAAAATGGGGCAGTCGAGCAGTAACGTTAGTCCAACACAGTAGCAGAGACGCTTTCACATAAAGGCAGCAACAGCCGCCGTCAAATGGTGCGGATGGAGTCTTGTTCTCGGACCAGTAGTGGACTTGAGGTTTAGTGACTCGACTACAACACTGGTCTTAATAGTCTTAATAATGATGAGATTGTATCTTGATGCCTCAGCATCTCAAAAATAATAAGGAGTTCCTTAGATTATGGTGTACTTTACCACAGCACTGTTGAATTCTCGATTCTGATTGGTCAGAAGGTAGGTGGTGACTAATTTTCTATAACAGCAGCCCAGATAATACTGCAGCTTCGCCTGTAAATCAAATTATATTAATCCCCTTGCATGCATTCAAACATTTCCGTTTCTATAGTAACAACTCGTTCATAAGGACTTCACATAAGCGAACGCCAATTATAAAAAATAAAAAAAAAAACACACGTGTTAATGAAGTAAAACGTAGAATTGATAATTGATATGGGGACACTTTCTGTAAGGAAACATTTAACACTTGGGGAAGTTTTCCACCAAGGGAACGTCTTCAAGATAGAAGAGTAAATTCCTCGAAAGAGACACTCGAGACAGCGTGCATGTGTGTGTTCAGATAGAATATTTCTAAGTGTGTGCATGTGTGTGTATCCATTCATCCTGTAGGCTGACAGATTCTAAATGTCACATGAAGCAGCTGAACGCTGCCCAATTAATAGGAAAGCAAATCTCCTTTTCGTTTCTCTCTCTCTCGCTCTCTCGTAAGAGGCCGATGGTGTTGTTTAATCACACTGCAAATCAGACAGCCAGATAAATGATCCCTAGCAAATATCCACACGTTAATCAGCCTGATGCAGTATTCATATACAAAACCATCCATTATGTTAATCAGTCTACGATCCCGTCCGACAGTAATCTGATCATTCCTTCCGTCCTTCGCAAATTGAAATGTAGCTCAAACAATTGTCTCGTCCTCTTAACCTTTATATTCTACTTACGTCAAAATGACTCGTTTGAAATTATGACTGAAGCTCAACAATACCAAAATGAATTTTGCAATATTACACTGCACGTGATTGGCGCAATTCCTATAATGAACATGGATAATAATTTTTTTTTTAATCGTATTACATGTAAGATTATGTTCAGATCATTTTGGCTTAGTAGCAAGGTGAATGAAAAAAAAAGACCAATCTTTGTGAATATGAAGCAAAAATGTCAGTTTCAGTCCATCTCCGATGACCACCATGTCTTATTCACAGGGTTTAGAAATATCTTCAGGCGTTCCGAAGAATTCCAAGGAATACTATTTACTTGGATAAACACAATTCTAGCACCAGAAAATGAGGTGATGGCTGGGACAACGAGGGCTAAAACTGACCCAGATCTGTGCGAGTGTGTGTGGGGGAGGGGGGAGGCTTGTATTGCTGGGTTTCACGTGACGTCACATCCGCCTCATTAGTTATTCAATGCTTTAGCTGGTGGTCGACCAAAGCTCAGTTGACAAAATGTTTGTACGGAGAAGGTGCATTGCTCGCATGAAAAACGCCTTACGCTTGCGTTGTTTTAGGTTGTTCGAATCGATCAAACCATGAAACTGATAAAAGTTTCTTCAGGGTTCCCCGTGAACTAATAAAAAAAGTGAACGAACACAGGATTTCACAAAAAGACGTCGAGAAAGGTGGCTTTTGAACCTCTCACTGAAATCGAAGGGAGCCGAGTCGAAGCATGCTCGAGATCACTTGGTGAAAGGTTTGTATTTCCCTCTCAGCTATGTCCTTAGTGTTTTCCAAGTACTTTTCTTGCTGTGTGTTGTTATTTTATGGTACTTCTTTAGTCACGAAGTGCTAAAGTCTCCAGCTGTTTCTTTGTTTCCTCCTCACAAAGTCCATACGTATGAAGGTCGCGACAAAATTCTCCCCCAGCCGTACAGTTACAATGCGCCGTGATCACTTCTCCGTCTTGTTTAACTAAGATCCAGGTCTTTAAAGGGGTTTCTGATGATCTTTGTGAGTGATTTACCTGAGAGATAAGAACTAACACAAGTGAGAATCAAGCGAATTGTTGTTTGTTTACACTTCAACTTACAGCGCTTCGTTGTAAAGACGCGAACGAAAAACATACTTACACGGGCAAAAACAATACAGGATTATAAGCCTCCATACTCTTCCATGCTTTCATCTGTTTTGCGGTGTAGAAGGACGTCTGCAACACCAGATAGTTCGAGATGTCAGGGAACTCGACTGAAGGGTAGTTTTCGAGATCGTATGACAAATCCTTCTTTCCCAGACTGTAGGGATCGATTCCATTGCACATGGCAATCTTCTGAATATATCTAAAGCGAGCAGTGGCTTCTAGGTTACGAGCATACTCTGATAAGTTATTGCTAGTTGTTTGCACTATGGCAGCCGTTTAGTTCACCAGCTATTTCACTTCCGGTAAAATCGCTAAGAAAAGTCACGTGACTGAAACCCAGCAATATCCTGATGGGGACCGAATGTCCCTACAAGAATGGGAATACCTGATCATTTTGATCTTGTGGGGACATTTGGGTCTGGCTCCAAACCTGAACTTTACTTTTTTAAGGTCGGGGTAGATTTAGATGTAGGAAGGTCCTCACTAGGATATTAAGACAAATTTGTGTGCGCGTGTGTGTGTGTGTGTGTGTGTGCCTCTCACTTGGCTGCATCTTTACGAAGCTGCTCGTGCCTCATTAAGAGGTTCTTGCGCTCCTTGAAAGCTCGTCGCACTTTATAGCCTTTGTACAAAGCCTGAATGGACGAGGCAGCGATGTCCTGGATGGCAGCAATGGACAAAGCACCGTGCTCCAGAAGGAACTGCGTCACCTCCTGATGTTCTCCCAGCAAGGCATAGTCCAGAGGAGTGTACCTGTACATATACACACACACAGTTACACTACACAGATTGTAATAACATTGTCCATGTACACAAACTGTACATGGGTGTTGTCTAGGACTATACGTAGTCTGCAAATATGTGCATACATTTACTAATTAATTTGCGCTAGCAGCGCTGGCACAAATTGTTCCTCTCACTCAGGATCTTTCTACTTTATTCTTATTATTATTCTCCTAACTTTTTAAAAACATTTTTTAGGATGCTATTTCTCCCTCAGTTTTTAACCAATCACCAAATTTCACATGAAGAATACCTCTGGGTTGAATTAAGTTGCTATGACTTTTGGTGCTGATCTGGATCACCGAACCAGAACGAGCCATGAAAAACAGGCTTTTTTTTTCAATCACTTATAACTCTGTCAATTTTCATGATTTTTTTTTTTCAATCAGTTTCTTTTTTATTTTGTTCCGCAAAATGACCTTCAATTAACAAAGGTAATTGCAAATTACTGTGACTTTAGTTACAGTCTCTCTAGTTTTAGATTGCGGTTTATTAGAAGAAATGAAAAATAATAAATATATATATAAAATATATCTTGAAGATATTTTGTATAAGTGGTCAGGATTCTTTTAGTTTTAATTTGTTTTAGGATTCGGTTTGTGGTGAAGTTCAGGATGCGTTACGGTATTACCAGATTCTATGTAAAAGCTTATTAATATTTTAATCAATCATTCAATGAATTTAAAGTGCATATCACGGGTAAATTCAGGAGCAAGATCAGTGTAATTCTCCTATTTTATATTAAACTTTGGTCAAATATCTGTCACATTTTGCATTTTGTGCAATTTTTTTTACCTTGCGCAATACCAGAAAAATTCAGTTGAAATCAAGCCATTTGAGGTGAATTGGTCCGCCTCTGAAAAAATTTGGCATTTGAATTTCCCGGGAAACATTGATTTTCGTGACGTCACGTGCGGGACGCCTCCTTCTGAATCCTACGTCAGCGCTGGTTTGTTTATGAGAAAACGACCTGGTGGTTTTCTGCAAATTTCTTCAACGTTATCACGTAATTATTAAAATGGTCAACAGATGTATCGTAGGAGGGTGTAGCAACACCAATCTTGATGGGATTAGTACTCATCATTTTCCAAAAGACTGGACAATGAGAGAGAAATGGGAGCGCTCGGTCTACACAGGCTGTGCACTGAAACCGTGCAAGCTCACGCAGCCTGCTGGCGCTTCCGCAGGTGACGTCACGAATCTGGCTCCAGACTCCCTTGGGATTTTTCCAGATGCGTTTTGTTATTTATTTTTTTTTTCTGCTGTAGACAGATGGCCTTGTGCAAAACTACCCTTCTGGATGAGTGTGTAAAGGGACATAATTTCATATATAAAAAAAAAATTGGTCCAGAATATGCACTTTAAAGTCTTGTCCTCAAATTTAAAAATAAATTTATTTTTGGGATACAGTTATTTCATTACAGTGTGATTGGAGCCAGTGCAAAAACATTTGTATTTTAGTACATAAACAACTATAACACTGATAAACTACTATCGTATATATAAATCCTAATTATAAAATAATTTTTATAAGTAATAAATCAATTCCATTTTATTTAACAATCGATATCGTCACAACACGGATGTAAACTGTAAGACATAAAAGGTTTTGTACAAAGGCTATAAACTATGACGAGCTTTCAAGGAGTGCAAGAACCTCTTAATGAGGTACGAACAGCTCCATAAAGATGCAGCCCAGTAAATTTAGATTGCTAACAAGCAAACCAGTGGCAAGAAAACACTTCCTGAGACAACATGAGGTCGAAACCTCTTCTGGATGACACCGGATAGTGGAATTATAAATCATGACATATACAGGTGACAAACGATACTCAAGTGTGTTGAAAACATGTTCAGCATAAGCAGATTGTGAGTAAGAGTCCTGATATGAGCACAGGACAGTGTTTATGATTACAGCAGTATGGTAACGCAGAAAACATTAAGACGCAATAATAGATTAACAGATGAAGCACTTTACTAATAAAAGACTTCTGTTTAAAACATCCTGTTCTTTAAGAAAATGTGTGTAGTAAAATTCCAGCATTTTTCCAACCTCTACATGTACTACTGAAGTTCAAGATGTTGTTACTTCTTGAATTTTGCGACACACTAATACACTGCCCAACCAAAAAAACAACAACAAAAAAAAACCAATAACATAACATTGCACACTAATATCTCATTGGACCAACTTTAGCTTTGATTTCGGTGCGCATTCACTGTGGCATTGTTTCGACAACCTTATCCAACGTCACAACATTTATTTCCATCCAAAGTGACGTTAGATTTTTGCTGAGATCTTGTCTTGATGATGGGAGACTTGAACCACTCTGTCAAGTTTTCTCCAACACGTCCGAAAGACTTTCAATGGGCTAAGGTCGGGACCCTGTGGTGGTTAATTCATATGTACAAATGATTCCTCATGCTTCCTGAACCACTCTCATAATTTTGGCACTAATTTTATATCCATGCCATCAGGGAAGAAAAAATCCGTTGATGTGATAACCTGGTCATTCAGTACATTCAGGTCATCAGCTGACTTCATTTTATTTGCACATAACATTGCTGAGCCTCGACATGACCAACTGAAGCAACCCCAGATCATAACACTGCCTCCAGATGCTTGTACAGTGGCCACTATGTATGATGGGAGGAGCATCACTTCATGTGCGTCCCATCTTACCGACACGCCCATCACTCAGGAATAGGGTAAATCTGGACTCATCAGATCACATGACTGTTTTCCATTGCACCAGCATCCATTATTGATACTCTTGAGCAAATTGAAGCCTTTTCTTCCTTTTAGCCTCACTAACAAGTGGTTTTCTTATGGCCACACATCTGTTTAGTCTGGGCGGCACGGTGGTGTAGTGGTTAGCGCTGTCGCCTCACAGCAAGAAGGTCCTGGGTTCGAGCCCCGGGGCCGGCGAGGGCCTTTCTGTGCGGAGTTTGCATGTTCTCCCCGTGTCCGCGTGGGTTTCCTCCGGGTGCTCCGGTTTCCCCCACAGTCCAAAGACATGCAGGTTAGGTTAACTGGTGACTCTAAATTGACCGTAGGTGTGAATGTGAGTGTGAATGGTTGTCTGTGTCTATGTGTCAGCCCTGTGATGACCTGGCGACTTGTCCAGGGTGTACCCCGCCTTTCGCCCATAGTCAGCTGGGATAGGCTCCAGCTTGCCTGCGACCCTGTAGAAGGATAAAGCGGTTAGAGATAATGAGATGAGATGAGATGAGATCTGTTTAGTCTCAATCTTGCGAGTTCTTGTTGGATTGCGTGGATGGAAATGCTCTTACTTTCTCTATTACACACAGTCATGAGTTCTCCTGTCGATTTGACTTCACCAAGCATTTAAGTGATCTCTGATCATAGTCAGTCAATTTATTTTCTGACCACGTTTCTTCTGTGAAGTTGACGGTTCACCACTATCCTTCAGGTTTTAATAATACGTTGGACAGTTCTTAACCCAATTCCACTAATTTCAGCAATCTCCTTAGTTGTTTTCTTTGCTTGATGTGGGCCAATAATTTGACCCTCCTTAAACACTTTTCTTTTCCATAACCACAGGATATGTCTTCCGACATGACTGTTAAAGCAATGAGAAGCTACTCACTGCATCAGTTAGGATGAAAAAGAATTGTTGCCAGCTGAAACAGTCATCACTGTGATACTTATCCAGTCAAAGGCTCTTGAGAATTTGTTTATTAAGTTTGGGCACGGGTGGCACGGTGGTGTAGTGGTTAGCGCAATAAGGTCTGGGTTCGAGCCCCATGGCCGGCAAGGGCCTTTCTGTGCGGAGTTTGCATGTTCTCCCCGTGTCTGCATGGGTTTCCTCTGGGTGCTCTGGTTTCCCCCACAGTCCAAAAGACATGCAGGTTAGGTTAACTGGTGACACTAAATTGACCGTAGGTGTGAATGTGAGTGTGAATGGTTGTCTGTGTCTATGTGTCAGCCCTGTGATGACCTGGCGACTTGTCCAGGGTGTACCCCGCCTTTCGCCCGTAGTCAGCTGGGATAGGCTCCAGCTTTCCTGCGACCCTGTAGAACAGGATAAAGCGGCTAGAGATAATGAGATGAGAAGTTTGGGCACCCCTGGTCAAAACTGCAGTTACTGTGAACAGTTAAGCAAGTTGAAGATGAAATGATCTTCAAAAGGCATAAAGTTAAAGATGACTAATTCCCTTTATATTTTAAGCAAAAACAATTTATTTTCATCTATTACATTTTCAAAATGACAAAAAAGGAAAAGGGCCCAAAGCAAAACTTTGGGCACCCTGCATGGTTAGTATCTAATAACACCCCCTTTGGCAAGTATCACAGCTTGTAAACACTTTTTGTAGCCAGCTAATAATCTTTCAGTTCTTACCTGGGGGATTTTCACACATTCGTCCTTGCAAAAGGCTTCCAGTTCTACAAGTTTCTTGGGCTGTCTTGCATGCACTGCTCTTTTGAGATCTATCCACAGATTTTCAATGATGTTTAGATCAGGGGACTGTGAGGGCCAGGGCAAAACCTTCAGCTTGTGCCTCTTGAGGTATTCCATTGTAGATTTTGAGGTGTGTTTTGGATCATCGTCTTATTGTAGGACCCATCCTCTTTTTAACTTCAACTTTTTTTACAGATGGTGTGATGTTTGCTTCCAGAATTTGCTGGTATTTATTCGAATCCATGCTTCCTTTGACCAATGAAATGTGCCCTGTGCCACTGGCTGCAACACAACCCCAAAGCATGATCGATCCACACCCATGCTTCAGAGTTGGAGAGCTGTTCTTTTCCTGGAATTTGGCACCCTTTTTTCTCCAAACATCCCTTTGCACATTGTGGCCAAAAAGTTCTATTTTGATTTCATCAGTCCACAGGACTTGTTTCCAAAATGCATCAGGCTTATTTAGATGTTCATTTGCAAACTTCAGACGCTCAATTTTGCGGCTAGAATGCAGGAGAGGTTTTCTTCTGATGACTCTCCCATGAAGGTCATATTTGTTCAGGTGTCGCTGCATAGTAGAACAGTGCACCACCACTCCAGGGTCTGCTAAATCTTTCTGAAGGTCTCGTATCTCGTCTCGTCTTCTTCCGCTTTATCCGGGGCTGGGTCGCGGAGGCACCAGTCTGAGCATGGAAGCCCAAGCTTCCCTTTCCCCAGACACCTCGGCCAGCTCCTCGGGAAGAACACCGAGGTGTTCCCAGGCCAGCCAAGAGACATAGTCCCTCCAGCGTGTCCTGGGTCTTCCCCGGGGCCTCCTCCCGGGGGGGGACATGCCTGAAACACCCCCCAGGGATGCGTCCAGGAGGCATCCGAAAAAGATGCCCGAGCCACCTCAGCTGATTCCTCTCGATGTGGAGGAGCAGCAGCTCTACTCCGAGCTCCTCCCGAGTGACTGTGCTTCTCACCCTAAGGGTGCGCCCAGCCACCCTGCGAAGGAAACTCATTTCGGCCGCTTGTATCCGCGATCTTGTTCTTTCGGTCATTACCCAAAGCTCATGACCATAGGTGAGAGTCGGAACGTAGATAGACTGGTAAATTGAGAGCTTCGCCTTTTGGCTCTGCTCCTTCTTCACCACGACGGACCGGTAAAGCGACCGCATCACTGTGGAGGCTGCACCGATCCACCTGTCGATCTCACGCTCCATCCTTCCCTCACTCGTGAACAAGATCCCGAGATACTTAAACTCCTCCACTTGAGGCAGGACTTCTCCACCAACCTGGAGAGGGCAAGCCACCCTTTTCCGGTCAAGAACCATGGCCTCGGACTTGGAGGTGCTGATTCTCATCCCAGCCGCTTCACACTCGACTGCAAACCGCCCCAGTGCATGCTGAAGGTCCTGGTTTGAAGAAGCCAACAGGACAACATCATCCGCAAAAAGCAGAGATGAAATCCTGTGGTTCCCAAACAGGATTCCTTCCGGCCCCTGGCTGCACCTAGAAATTCTGTCCATAAAAATTATGAATAGAACCGGTGACAAAGGGCAGCCCTGCCGGAGTCCAACATGCACTGGGAATAGGTCTGACTTACTGCCGACAATGCGAACCAGACTCCTGCTCCATTCGTACAGGGACCGGACAGCCCTTAGCAAAGAGCCCCGAACCCCATACTCCCGAAGCACCCCCCACAGAATACCACGAGGGACATGGTCGAATGCCTTCTCCAGATCCACAAAGCACATGTGGACTGGTTGGGCAAACTCCCATGAACCCTCGAGCACCCTATGAAGGGTATAGAGCTGGTCCAGTGTTCCGCGACCAGGGCGAAAACCGCATTGTTCCTCCTGGATCCGAGGTTCGACTACTGGTCGAATTCTCCTCTCCAGTACCCTGGAGTAAACCTTCCCCGGGAGGCTGAGAAGTGTGATTCCCCTATAATTGGAGCACACTCTCCGGTCCCCTTTCTTAAAAAGAGGGACCACCACCCCAGTCTGCCACTCCAGAGGCACTGTCCCCGACCGCCACGCGATGTTGCAGAGGCGTGTCAACTAAGACAGCCCCACAACATCCAGAGACTTGAGATACTCAGGGCGGATCTCATCCACCCCCGGTGCCTTGCCACCGAGGAGCTTGCAAACCACCTCAGTGACTTCGGCTTGGGTAATGGACGAGTCCACCTCTGAGTCATCAGCCTCAGTCTCCTCAGTGGAAGACATGACGGTGGGATTGAGGAGATCCTCAAAGTATTCCTTCCACCGCCCGACAATGTCCCCAGTCGAGGTCAACAGCTCCCCACCCACACTGTAAACAGTGTTGGCAGAGTACTGCTTCCCCCTCCTGATGTGCCGGACGGTTTGCCAGAATTTCTTCGAAGCCGACCGATAGTCCTTCTCTATGGCCTCCCCGAACTCCTCCCAGTTCTGAGTTTTTGCCTCCACAACTGCCCGAGCTGTGGCACGCCTGGCCTGCCGATACCAGTCAGCTGCCTCAGGAGTCCCAGAGGTCAACATGGCCCAATAGGACTCCTTCTTCAGCTTGACGGCATCCCTTACTTCTGGTGTCCACCACCGGGTTCGGGGATTGCCGCCACAACAGGCACCGGAAACCTTGCGGCCACAGCTCCGAACAGCTGCATCTACAATGGAGGTAGAGAACATGGTCTACTCAGACTCAATGTCCCCTGCCTCCCTCGGAAGCTGGGAAAAGTTCTCCCGGAGGTGGGAGTTAAAGACCCCCCCCCCCCCCGACAGAGTGCTCGGCCAGACGTTCCCAGCAGACCCTCACCATACGTTTGGGCCTGCCAGGTCTGTCCAGCTTCCTCCTCTGCCAGCGGATCCAACTCACCACCAGGTGGTGATCAGTTGACAGCTCAGCCCCTCTCTTCACTTGAGTGTCCAAGACATAGGGCCGGAGATCAGATGAAACGACAACAAAGTCTATCATCGACCTCCAACCTAAGGTGTCCTGGTGCCACGTGCACTTATGGACACCCCTATGCTCGAACATGGTGTTCGTTATGGACAAACTGTGACTAGCACAGAAGTCCAATAACAAAACACCACTTGGGTTCAGATAGGGGAGGCCGTTCCTCCCAACCACGCCCCTCCAGGTGTCACTGTCGTCGCCCACGTGAGCATTGAAGTCCCCCAGTAGCACAATGGAGTCCCCAGTCTGAGCACCTCTCAGTACCTCTCCCAGGGACTCCAAGAAGGCTGGATACTCTATACTGCTATTCGGCCTGTAGGCACAAACAACAGCAAGAGCCCTCTCCCCAATCCGAAGGCGCAGAGAGGCGACCCTCTCGTTCACTGGGGTAAACTCCAACACATGGCGGCTGAGCTGGGCAGCTATAAGCAAGCCCACACCAGCCCACCGCCGCTCACCATGGGCGACTCCAGAGAAGTGGAGAGTCCAGCCCCTCTCGAGGAGCTGGGTTCCAGAGCCTAAGCTGTGCATGGAGGTGAGCCTGACTATCTCTAGCCGGTACCTCTCAACCTCCCGCACAAGCTCAGGCTCTTTCCCCCCCAGCGAAGTGACATTCCATGTCCCAACAGTTAGCTGCTGTGTCCCGGGATCAGGTCATCGAGGCCCCTGCCTTCGACTGCCGCCCAATCCACACTGCACCGGCCCCCTACGGCTACCTCTGTGGGTGGTGAACCCACAGGAGGTCGGGCCCACATCACCTCTTCGGTCTGAGCCCGGCCGGGCCCCATGGGCAAAGGCCCGGCCACCAAGCGCTCACATACGAGCCCCAACCCCGGGCCTGGCTCCAGGGTGGGGCCCCGGCTGCGCCATACCGGGCGACATCACGGTCCTTGATTTATTCTCCATAAGGGTTTTGGTGAACTGCTCTTGGTCTGGCCTGTCACCTAGGACCTGTCTGCCTTGGGAGACCCTGACAGGGGCGTAATGCCCCCGACAACATAGCTCCTAGGATCATTCAAGCACACAAACTCTCCACCACAATAAGGTGGCAGTTCTAGGAGGGGTTTTCTGAAGGTCTTTTGCAGTCAAACAGGGGTTTTTATTTGCCTTTCTAGCAATCCAATGAGCAGTTCTTTCAGAAAGTTTTCTTCATCTTCCAGACCTCACCTTGATCTCCACTGTTTCTGTTAACTGCCATTTCTTAATAACATTATGATCTGAGGAAACAGCTACCTGAAAACACTTTGCTACGTTCTTGCAGCCTTTTCCTGCTTTGTGAGCATCAATTATTTTATTATTCAGAATGCGAGGGAGTTGCTTAGAGGAGCCCATGGCTGTTGATTTTAGGGACAAGTTTGAGGAGACAGAGAATTTATACAGCTTTGACATCTGCATCATCTGACCTTTCCTAACGAAGAATTTGAACAAGCCACAGCTCAATAAGCTAATTAAGGTCTGGAACCTTGGTAAAAGTTACCTGAGAACTCAAATGTATTGGGGTGCCCAAACTTTTGCATAGTGTTCCTTTTCTTTTTTTCCCTCTCCAATTGTACAAAACAAAAATAATACACAAATCTTGCAGAAAATGCTGAAAAGAAATGTGTCGTCTTTACCTTTATGCCTTTTGGTGATCAGTTCATCTTCTGCTCACTTAACTATTCACAGTAAGACATTTTCAGTCAGGGTGCCCAAACTTTTGCATGCCACTGTGTGTATATTTTACACACACACACACACACACACACACACACACACACACACACACACACACACACAGAGCAGTGGTTCTCAAACCTTTTGTCGCCAGGAACTCCTTAAATCACTGGCCTAGAGTACATCACAGTACTGTTCAATTCTTGAATCTGATTGGTCAGAAAGTACCGATTAATTTTCTATTTTACCAGAGCTCTGAGATTAGAGCCAAGTGTAATTCAAATTGGTTATATTAAAAAGACTTTAAAGACTTTTCTCTTCATTGAATATTTCTATTCATCCTTTACTGCTTCATATGCTTCAAAGCAACCTGGGGATTGTGAGAGGTGCTATATAAATATAATGTATTATTATTATTATTATTATTATTATTATTAATGCACTCATGCAAAACTTTGTTTCCATAGTAACAGCTCATTCAAAGGGATTTGTATGATCGACGAGACATAACCTAAGGCTAATAATACATCGATAAATTAACGTTATCGGAGAAAAAATTTATAATCTTTGATGGTGAACTTCTGTGTAAGGAGATGTTTATCTAACATTAATGTCACATTAGAGCTCTGTAAGACGTTTGCTCCCATGGGAATCTTCAGGACAGAGGAGTTTGCTCTTTCCAAGTTTCTCGGTAACATGACAAGCTGGATTTTTTTGTCTTATTAACTTGAAAAGAAAGAGAAAATTAGAGACTGGTGAGGAAATTACTGCTAATAGTAGCTATAACCTAAGTAGTAACAGGAACTAGCTTGGTTCGCTGAAGTTTCACATCATTACACGCAACTATAAACAGTTTAAAAATAATAATAATAATAAAAAAGTATGGCGTGTCATTCATTAATAAATGATAAATTGACAACAATGGCAAATTGATATGGTATACGAAGAATATTCATTTTGTAGCATGCTGTCTTTAGAAATTAGTTTATTTCTGGGATTATTCATACCACTTCTGTTGTGTTTTCTTACTTAACAGACAACTACAGAATTATTGGTACACTAAGTTTCACAGCATCATGAAGTAGCAAGGTATCAGTGATTTTGCTGTTAGATGTACACAGTATGTGTATACTAATATCCATAATATATAGAGTATGTGTACATGTGTGAGTACGGTGTTGTGGATTACCTCTCCTCTGTATGCTCCATGTGGTTCGGAAAAGCTCCACATCCCAAAAGAAGTTTCACCGCATCCAAATAACCATTATTACATGACCAATGGAGTGCCGTCCTCCCCTTAACACACACACACACACACACACAGTTTATTAAGAAAATCTATAGATCTACATATCTTTAGTGTCAAAAAGTCTGATTCTGTTACAAAAACTGTTTTTATGCAAAAAATTTTATCACAAGTCTAACACACAGGTTTACACTGCTGATTTCAAACCATCAGAAATCACAAGACAACCTCAACACGGTATTAAATGGTCTTTCTTAATGTTTAATACTGAATATTGACTCCATGTTACGCATCAGGGTCTGTACTACTTTCAGTAAAGAAGAATAAAAATTTCCAGAATTTTATGAATACTGGGTTGTGTCAATTTATATCAAGGTTGTAAGGTAAATAACAGGTTTTAGTATAAATACGGAGGTGATTATATAAAATCATGCGCGCTGATTGGTCGAGAAATTCGGACTATTTCTCAATAATCACTTCGAGCGACTCGGCAAAATGGTGGCCAATCACTTAGTCACCGTAAGTGAGGAAGAATTACAAATTATGAAAGAAAATGCCGTTCCTAAAAGCACTAAAGATGCTCTGAAGTTTGCTGTAAAACTATTCAAAAATAAGTTGGAATTGTGATTTATTTTACCAATTTCAAAACAAAGTATTTTATGTGAGTCGGCATAGATAAGTGACAAGTCTGCGCCGCGCCTTTATTACGTTTGCATGCCACTTTGAAGATTGAAAAAATTTTTTGAATACGATTTTTAAAACAATCTGTGTATGTACTAAAACAATTATCCACCTCTGCCTCAGTGAATATCGGTGAATAATAACCTTAACTTTGTCTCGATTACTATTCACCGACATTCAGTTTGCCTTTGGCAAATACAGTTAGGTCCATAAACATTTGGACAGAGACAACATTTTTCTAATTTTGGTTCTGTACATTACCACAATGAATTTTGAACAAACCAATTCAGATGCAGTTGAAGTTCAGACTTTCAGCTTTAATTCAGTGGGTTGAACAAAATGATTGCATAAAAATGTGAGGAACTAAAGCATTTTTTAAACACAATCCCTTCATTTCAGGGGCTCAAAAGTAACTGGACAAATTAAATAATTGTAAATAAAATGTTCATTTCTAATACTTGGTTGAAAACCCTTTGTTGGCAATGACTGCCTGAAGTGTTGAACTCATGGACATCACCAGACGCTGTGTTTCCTCCTTTTTAATGCTCTGCCAGGCCTTTACTGCAGCGGTTTTCAGTTGCTGTTTGTTTGTGGGCCTTTCTGTCTGAAGTTTAGTCTTTAACAAGTGAAATGCATGCTCAATTGGGTTGAGATCAGGTGACTGACTTGGCCATTCAAGAATATTCCACTTCTTTGCTTTAATAAACTCCTGGGTTGCTTTGGCTTTATGCTTTGGGTCATTGTCCATCTGTATTATGAAACGCCGACCAATCACTTTGGCTGCGTTTGGCTGGATTTGAGCACACAGTATGTCTCTGAATACCTCAGAATTCATCCGGCTGCTTCTGTCCTGTGTCACATCATCAATAAACACTAGTGACCCAGTGCCACTGGCAGCCATGCATGCCCAAGCCATCACACTGCCTCCGCCGTGTTTTACAGATGATGTGGTATGCTTTGGATCATGAGCTGTACCACGCCTTCGCCATACTTTTTTCTTTCCATCATTCTGGTAGAGGTTGATCTTGGTTTCATCTGTCCAAAGAATGTTCTTCCAGAACTGTGCTGGCTTGTTTAGATGTTTTTTAGCAAAGTCCAAGCTAGCCTTTTTATTCTTGAGGCTTATGAGTGGCTTGCACCGTGCAGTGAACCCTCTGTATTTACTTTCATGCAGTCTTCTCTTTATGGTAGATTTGGATATTGATACGCCTACCTCCTGGAGAGTGTTGTTCACTTGGTTGGCTGTTGTGAAGGGGTTTCTCTTCACCATGGAAATTATTCTGCGATCATCCACCACTGTTGTCTTCTGTGGGCGTCCAGGTCTTTTTGCATTGATGAGTTCACCAGTGCTTTCTTTCTTTCTCAGGATGTACCAAACTGTAGATTTTGCCACTCCTAATATTGTAACAATTTCTCGGATGGGTTTTTTCTGTTTTCACAGCTTAAGGATGGCTTGTTTCACCTGCATGGAGAGCTCCTTTGACCGCATGTTTTCTTCACAGCAAAATCTTCCAAATGCAAGCACCACACCTCAAATCAACTCCAGGCCTTTTATCTGCTTAATTGAGAATGACATAATGAAGGAATTGCCCACACCTACCCATGAAATAGCCTTTGAGTCAATTGTCCAATTACTTTTGGTCCCTTTAAAAACAGGGTGGCACATGTTAAGGAGCTGAAACTCCTAAACCCTTCATCCAATTTTAATGTGGATACCCTCAAACGAAAGCTGAAAGTCTGGACTTTATGTCCATGTCCATTATATAACTATAACTTGAATATGTTTCAGTAAACAGGTAAAAAAAAACAAAATTTGTGTCAGTGTCCAAATATATATGGACCTAACTGTAATTGTTAAATGCTAATGCACTTGGTTTAATACATTATTATTTATATATTAATAACTTATCCAGGGACTGTAAGAAGATGTTTATTTAACATTTATGGAATGAGTCTCCACTGTTAGCGATACAAGTTTTCCGCTATGGAAATGTCTTCAGGATAGAGAACTTTGTGCTTTCTGGTTGCTTGGTAACCAAAAAAAGAAGAGAGAGAGGCTCATCTTGGAACAATTGCTCATACAGTAGCTGTTATTAGGTGAAATAAAATGTAAAGTGATAAGAAATTGCCTTGTAGATTAAATGTAACTATAAATGGTTAAAAACAATTCATTAATAAATCAAAAATGATAATCATTCGCAACTTGCTGCAGTATTGGAGCAATAAAACACATTGGAACAGGTGAAGCAACAGCGAAGCATCATATCATCTGTTGATTATTTCCGTCCCACAGTGGTTTATTCCCCTACCTCTTTATCCTGGATGTTGGGGTCAGCATCATGTTGGATAAGCAGGGCCATGCAGTTTATATACCCTGCATACGCAGCACACTGCAGCGGCGTCCTGCCTGCATGATCCTGCAGGTTTGGTCCGAGCCCGTTCTCCATCAGCACCTCGCACACCTCTGCATTTCCACCCAGTGCTGCCCAGTGCAGCGCCGAATGACCGTCTGTGTCTACCAAGTCCACACGTGCCCCACCTCAAACACACATACACACACTTCCTTGTTTCCTTGTTCCCATGATGGATATTTTAAAATACAGTTCTCAGAGATCTGTATTTTGAGCTTGTCCAGCTTCTAATATACCTATACGAGGCAGTTTTGTTCTCATCTCATCTCATTATCTCTAGCCGCTTTATCCTTCTACAGGGTCGCAGGCAAGCTGGAGCCTATCCCAGCTGACTACGGGCGAAAGGCGGGGTACACCCTGGACAAGTCGCCAGGTCATCACAGGGCTGACACATAGACACAGACAACCATTCACACTCACATTCACACCTACGGTCAATTTAGAGTCACCAGTTAACCTAACCTGCATGTCTTTGGACTGTGGGGGAAACCGGAGCACCTGGAGGAAACCCACGCGGACACGGGGAGAACATGCAAACTCCACACAGAAAGGCCCTCGCCGGCCCCGGGGCTCGAACCCAGGACCTTCTTGCTGTGAGGCGACAGCGCTAACCACTACACCACCATGCCGCCCAGTTTTGTTCTTAATTCCAGAAATGAAAAAGCAAATAGTGTATGAGGACCAAGGACGGAGTACTACAGCATAACAGTGACAGGAGAGTAAAATTTTGTAAGAGCTCCTAATTAGGTTACATTGTGATACCGGGATTTCAGTACAACCCTATGCACATGCAGACAAGCACCTTTAATAAGGGTGAGAATGACATCGCGGTGGCCCATCTCACAGGCGCGGAACAGAGGAGTGTGTTTCATCACATCCAGTGGGTCCAACATGGCTCCTTTCTCCAGCAACAACTGCACAGTGGAGACATGGCCTGAGAGTGCAGCTGCATGAAGTGCTAAAATCACACACACACACACACACACACACACACACACACACACACACACACACACACACACACACACACACACTTAAATACAAAGCAAAACAACTGCCAAATCAGTGCAGCGTGTTAACTCGTCAAACCACCAACTTATCAAGCATTTAATAAATGATTAACATGTGCAGTGTTTATTCTGTCTTTCTCCAGATTACTGACACATTTAAGAGTTATTAGAAATGTTGACTTATGATATTAATCTCAGTGCCACTATTACAGGTCCTACGTTGCTGAAACTGGACTGCCAAAAGGACTCCATATGTTCCGTATAATAAAAATCACAATTTATTTTAATTTATTTAATGATAAAAAAGTATCACTGTGTTTTGTCTCCTAATTATTTTATTTGTCAATTGTATTTTTTTTTACTTTGTTATTTAATTACTTTTTTTGTTATGTATTAAATAATTTTTTTCCAGTCTGTCTGATGTAAATATTTTGGAACCACAGAAAAAAAATTTTTTAGCTATATTGTACCATACTATACATGTTTCTTCAGTTATTTGTTTATGTTTTTGCTGCACATTGTTTATAACTGCATGTGTGCATTTTATGGTATTTATAAAGGAAAATTGCACTGTTTTTTTTTTTATTTGATTAATTTTGAGTTCTTTATTTATTGTTTTTATGTAATATTTGCACTAATATATTGTACTGTTTTTATTTAGGTATATAGTACTTAGTATTTGATTGTAAGCATTCTGTGTACTTTGTAATACTATCTATCTATCTATCTATCTATCTATCTATCTATCTATCTATCTATCTATCTATCTATCTAGCCATCCATCCATCCACCCCATCCATCTATCTACCATCTAGCCATCCATCCATTTACCCATCTATCCATTCATCCACCAATCTAACTGTCCATCTATCCATCTACCCATCCATCTATCTACCTACCTTTCTATCTATCTACCCATCTAGCCATCCATCCATCCATCCACCAATCTAACGTCCATCCGTCCATCTACCCATCCATCCACTCCTCATCTATCTATCCATCCATCTACCTACCCAGCCATCCCTCATCTATCCATCTACCCATCCATCTCTCTCTCCCCCTCTATCCATCTAGCCATTCATCCATCTACCCATTCCTCATCTATCCATCTACTTGTCCATCCATCCACCTATCTACCTTTCTATCCATCTAGCCATCCATCCACCAATCTAACGTCCATCCATCCATCTACCCATCCATCTATCCATCTACCTACCCAGCCATCCCTCATCTATCCATCTACCCATCCATCTATCTACCCCCTATTCATCCATCTATCTCTCTGCCCCTCTATCCATGTAGCCATCCATCCATCTACCCATTCCTCATCTATCTATCTACCCACTCACCCAGCCATCCCTCATCTATCTATCTAGGTAGCTAGCTAGCCATCCATCCATTAACTATCCCTCTATCTAGTTCAGTTGTTGCTCTTTGAAGTTTACATGCCAGTGTTCAGTTTGGTTGACTCAGACTCACCTGTTCCACCATACTTGTCAGCCATGTTGATGTCCAGATCTCGCTTAAGCTCCAGCATGACTTTGATGACATCGTCACTGCCCTTCCCAGCAGCCCACATGAAGGCAGTCCTGCCCTCCAGATCAGGCTCATCACGTACCGAGGGGTGCTTCAGGAACACCGCCACCGTGTCCTGATGCACAAGATATAAAGAGGCGTCAACCTACGAACGTGTCTTAAACACACACACACACAGATTGAGGATGTGTGTCTTACAGCATAGTTGCTCTGAGCCCCGTAGTGCAGTGGCGTGGCTCCCTGGCTGTCTGATGGAATCATACCAGACTTGTTTCTCTCCAGCAGCAGATGAACAATCTGTGCATGGCCTGAGAACAAAACCCATTCAGGATAGTCATGTTTTACACTCCTAGATTCATTTGAATTATTAAAAATTCACCATATGATAACCCAATCACTTAGAAGGATCATTAAATATACTGTATAACTGTTGTGCTTACAAAACAGAACAAGAATAAATAACATGCTGCACTCTTCGATATAAATTAAAAAAACGATGTTTAATTTAAAAGAGTGTTTTGTGACATTGATGTCTATACTGCTATAGCATAATGTTAACAATATGTCTATTTCAGAAGTCATAATTATATATCGTCACACCCCCATTGATGCAGGTGTATGTAATTAGTGCTAAATATTTGCATACATTCTTAAAATAATAGATTCGTTAAATGGCTAAGGTTGTAGCTTCTTGAAAGCTTTCCTGAAAGTGCAACAGTCACTTTTAGTATCCAACACAGAACTGTTACTTGTTCCCCAACCAAGGAACCCTTTTTCTTTGGTTTGTTTATACTATTATTCACTATTCAATATATAGAATAGTAGTATATACTAATTCGAGACACTTTTATATACCCAGTGCACAATGCACTACAATAGTATGGTGTCTAAGGCCACTTGCACAACTTTTAGCCTGCTTGGCATGCCTGAATCAGAGTTAAATCAATACTTTATGTTCGTTTCCTATTTGAGTTGCTTTGGTTTCACGCTACAGAAGCAAAAACTATGGCTGTGGTTCTTGTAGGGCTAAAAACATACCTCTTAAAGTCATTCATTCATTGGTTCCAAAAGACAGCAAGGGAAAAAGCACAAGAACAAGCACATATGGAAATTAAAAAAAAAATCACCCAAGCATGGAGAACATGAAGCCACTGCTATATAAATGATTAAATAATTATATAAATAACTAATTTAAAACATATTGTGCATCACATAAAGCATTTTTCTTCTCTTTTTTTCACCAGCGCAAATATCCAGAACCCATTGAATTTCTGCAGCCGGTCAGTTTAGCAGCTCACATCTAAAAAAAAAAAGTTGCCCACAACCCAAAATAAACAGAATATTTGGTTCCCTTCCTGCAGTTGACTAGATTTCATTTGGAAGTGGACCGAGACCAAACCATTCAGACGCTCTAGAAGCAGTTGTTTTGGTTCACGAGTGCTGCGTCCTCACCAGGGTTGGATTCAAACAGATTAAATCCCGCATATGTGAAAGTGTCCTAACTGACAGAGCCTTGCATATACGGAATTGCTTATTTCTGCTTATTGCATGACCTACAGTATGCAGTGAATAAAAAGTAATTTGGAATGTCAATGTCACAGTGATGAAACTGATGACAAAGTGTTTCCTATAGTTGAAACGTATAGAACAGTGAATTAGTGAATAAGGCGCTACACTGGACACCGAAAAACAAAAAAAGGAGCGTACCGAGCAACGCGGCCCAGTGAAGCGGTGTTCGGAAGAGATTGTCGTAGGCTGTAACACTGCAGCCTTCGTATGAAGTCAAAACTTCAACCACCGCTTCATTCCCATCAGCCACTGCAAAATGAAGTGGCGTCCTGCCTTCGTAATCCTGCCAGTTCAAAAGAGACTCAGTGGGAGCAGCGTCCTACAACACACACACACAAACACAGTTCTGAGGTATTCGGGCAATTATGCTAAGACCCACTGTGGGTGGAAAAAAAGAGCAGGCTTTTATGTGTATAAATGCCTTAAGTAACTTTAGTAATTAGGGAGTCATATGATGGAATTCACTTCCTTATCCTAAAGGCAAAATAACATGAGGATTAGTTTGGACGATGTGGATATTGAATCAATTCTATAAAGCATGCGTTATGACCGTCTTTGTGCCTATAGGTACATGTGTGGGTGTGGGTTCTCACCAGAATGCAGCGAACAGTGTGTGTGGCATTAGGGTGCTTGTTGTGAGCGGCCCAGTGCAGGGGAATCTTGCCCTCGCTGTCAGGGATTCCGATGTTCGAGTCGTGTTTGATCAGCAGCTTCACGTGTTCGGGGTGGTTGTAGAACGCACTCCAGTGCAGCGCTGTCTGCTGTGTATGCACACACACACACACACACACACATTCAGCTTCAAAGGTTCCCATTGTGTTGTCTCAGAAAAGTGCTTTAAGCAAACTGAGGTTTCCAGTAATTCAGCACCACAGTAAATTCTTTTGTAATTACATCAACAAATTTATAGAGCATCTCCTTTCTATTAGAGTTTATACCACAGCCCTGCTGAATTCTCCATTCTGATTGGCCAGAAGGTGGTGATTACTTTTCTATCACAGCAGCTCTGACAGCAGTGTTGACTCTAATTAAAATCACTCGCTACTCATGCACTCGTTCTAAAATGTTATTGTTTGTAGAATAACAACATTCATTCATTCACAGGGACTTGTGTGGTGTAGACTCTACTTACACTACGTTCACACTGCAGGCTGAAGTGACTCAAATCCGATTTTTTCGCCCATATGTGACCTGTATCCGATCTTTTATTGACAATATGAACGACACAGATCCGATTTTTTCAAATCCGACCCAGGCCATTTGGATATGTGGTCCTAATTCCGATTCCTATCCGATCTTTTCATATGCGACTTCAGTCTGAACCGCCAGGTCGCATTCATCCGACTTACACGTCATCAACAAGCCACAAACGTCACTATTCTGCGCTGAAGTAGGCGGCGGGTCTCTCAAAAAAAAGTTACAACAACATGGCTTTGATGTTCCTTTGAACGGAGGTTGCAGTCACTACCCCGCAGAACGCCTGAGCCAAAACCCTTGCCCTCTTCCTTCTCAACCTCCTCCTTAACATCAGGCTATTGTGCATGTTCTGGCTCCGTCGCAACAACAACTGCATCATCGCCAGGTACTCCATGCTGGCTACTGTCATACACAGGAAACTTTAGGTTACTTCCGTAAACACTGGCCATGCTCACTGCGTGTGACGTCGTCGTATCCTGCAATGCGCATGCGGAACACTTTTAGGTCGCTTTTCGTTCATACTGAGGATCACATACAAGTCGCATATATTTGTTAATGTGAACGACCTCACAAAAAAATCGGATTTCACAAAAAAATCGGAATTGAGCATTAAGCCTTGCAGTGTGAACGTAGTGTTAATCTAAAGTTAATGATAAACGGAGTTAAAAAGCGCTGGAGCTAAAAGAAACCTTTATTGAAAGGGGATTATGAAAAACTCACTTTATCTGGGTATCTGGAGCCTACCAACACACAATCTCTGAAATTAGACACACAATCAATCAGTTTCTTTTGAGCTGCTGTTTCAGAAAACGCGAGCTTCAACAAGCCGTTCAGAATCGACTCCACTTCCTAGGTCACAAAGGGAGCTCATTAGAATAACCCCGCCCCGTCATCCGAATATCTCCACTCATGGCTCGAGAACTGTCTTTGCGAATGAATATTCATGAGGAAAGTACTACCTGATTGACTGGCGGAAGAGGGGGATGGGGTGAGCAGTGGCTCATTATCATTTAAAGGAACAGGCACCTAAATCGGCCGTTTTGAACAGGGCTGTTTAGACAGGGGGAGAAGGGAGCTGTGGTGCTTTATCCTTGAGGTATTTTGACCAAAGCATGTCATAGACATTTCATTTAGACCTCAGGGAACTGTGTCAACTCGTTGAAAAGAGGAATAATATGTCACCTTTAACATTCATGGAAGGAGTCTCGAGTGTCAGCGCTTTGTAACGGTCCATATGTTTTCTGAAACAGGAGTGTGTTCAGGACAGTTTCTGGTTTCTCAGCAACATGAAAACTGTCTGTTTATCATTGCTGTCGGCTGTCCATCGCTAGCAATGATGACTGCTTCATTAGGATATGCAGAAACGCAGACGGACCACGTGTAATTCTCCTTTCCTAATGAGGTGCCTTGCACAGCAAGGTAAGACAAATGATGTCGTGCCCCCATCGTGTTGTCTCTCCGGACCTCCAGACCTGATGCCAAGTGGTGCACAAAAGTGCCACAGACCTGACGGGTATGGAAATTGCCTCACAGTGACAACTGACTTGCCGAGTGATGCCATCCATTGGTCATTTGAGTGGCTTTTCCGCACACTATCAAGTGGTGCGCCATTGACCCTGTTGGGTTCATCTGCCACAGTGCACTGAAAAGTACCATGCTGCCAGCACCTTATTGGTGATGTACTATTTAATCCATAGCTGGAACCCAGGCAGGTGCTACCACTCCGGGTCAGAGCGGACCTGGGAGCAATGGTGATTAAGGGGTAACTCCACTTTCCCCAATACTCAAGTCTTCCTGGACCTGAGACTCACCACCGGTTGCAGTTTAAAGTCATACCCAGGACTAAACTGTTTGTTTACACAATAATAAACATAACTATAAATGTACTGAAAAGTATGATGCTTGTTTGGTCAAATTTGTTTGGTATAAAAGAAATAACACACTGGGATGTGCAGTTACAGGAAAATAATCAACTATGGTATTGTAATGGTAATTCCACTTCATACAGGGGCAGCCATGGCCAAAAGGTTAGAGAAGCAGCCTTGGGACCAAAGAGTTGCTGGTTCGATTCCCTGGCCTGGCAGGAAAAATCCATGGCCGAAGTGCCCTTGAGCAAGGCACCTAACCCCCAACTGCTCCCCAGGCACGTGCTGTACATCGCTCTGGATAAGAGCATCTGCTAAATGCCTGCACCGCAATACAACACCCCATCATTGATTACTTTCCTATAACAGCACGTGCCATCATGTTTTATTCCTTACATATTACATGACCAAAAATCTCTAAAGGACTGGTATTTCAAAGTGTTCGCCTGTATAAAATGTGTACCTTCTCCATCAAGCAGCTTACACAAGCTGCCAATGTTGGCCAAAATGATTTAATACATAAACTCGACAATGTCGCTGACTATTTTCTGTAATTTGCTGGGATGGTAACGTCACCATGAGAATTGCGCTTATCGAATTATAACAAAACCAACAGATCCAGATGGACTAGAGCTGAAGAACAACAAAACTTCTCTATGTGGACAAAAAGGAACACACACATAACCACAACACACACACACACACACATACATCTATTTGCATACTTTGAGCGACTCATGATTTAAAAGCCTTAATAACAGCCGTTTGTCTGCGGAATGAGATGGTAAATGATGTTGGGTACGAGCGGGCTCTGCGTGTTGGAAAGTAAACTGGGGTGAATGTTTACAGTAATTGGAGCCAAAGTGAATAAAAAAACTGCATGTGGTCTGTTAAACTGGAGAGCTTGATGCCAGTGGTTCTCAGGAAAACGTTCAGCAAAGCTACCATTATGTCTGGGAAGGTACGGAGACGGCTATAACTGCTTCTATTTTGCTATTATGTACTATTATACTACTACCTCCCAAATACTACTGTGACCTCGGCCATTTGCATGGCTTCTTTCGCTGCTACGTTGTTACTAATTGCAATTACTAGAAATCATGCTTCTAGGAATTCTGTAATTGTAAGAATAATTGTATACCTCTATACCAGGAACATCAGATGTCCGACAGGGCCGAAGATCTTTCTTATTTTCCTGACATACCTGATTCAACTCATTAGTCGTTATGTCTACCAAATAGGATTCGTGGACTGAATTTGGTCTGCTAAAAGCAGAAAGACATAGCGACAGGATCTCCAGAGTCTGACACCCCTGCTATACATGTGGTGGCCATGAAAATCCTTCACACTGTGAACGTCTGACATTTTCTACTAAACCCAATTCTGAAAACTTTACTTCTTGAGCTGGAATATGTTTCTCATTCGCATGGGCCTCAACCACAAGGAAGGTTCTCTGCAAATCTGTAAACTGACAGTTGAAACCTAGCAATGTTTCAGGAAGACCAATGGCATTTACCACATTTATTGATTACACTGGCACCTTTCCCAACATCATCTTGGCAGGAAGAGAACATTCTGTGCCAAAACCCTAAGGATCCGGGGATATCTTTTTTTTTTTGCAAGAATCTGGATCAGATCTGGAGATTTCTTTTTTATTGGATTCCACAACTGGAGAGTACCCAACATGGATTTCATCATATATGGGTCATAGTTTGAATTATTCTATCCACATTCACTGGATATGAGCAATCGTGCGCTCTGATTGGCTACTCTGCTACTAGGATATCAGCTCATATACTGTGAGTAGAGAAAAACAAAATGGCGGAACGTGTTGCTGAACCAACCGAGGATGAACTAAAATCTACTCGAAAACAAAACCACAAAAAAAAAAAAAAAATCAACAAAATATGGAATGAAAGCATTTGATAGCAAGAACGTACATTTTTTAAAATTATTTTTCAAGAATTATTATTGTATTTTTCACAAATTGCTACTGTCATTTCACTAGTTTGCTTGTTTACAGTCTTCATCTTTAAGTATTAAAATTTCATCTCATCTCATCTCATTATCTCTAGCCGCTTTATCCTTCTACAGGGTCGCAGGCAAGCTGGAGCCTATCCCAGCTGACTATGGGCGAAAGGCGGGGTACACCCTGGACAAGTCGCCAGGTCATCACAGGGCTGACACATAGACACAGACAACCATTCACACTCACATTCACACCTACGGTCAATTTAGAGTCACCAGTTAACCTAACCTGCATGTCTTTGGACTGTGGAGGAAACCGGAGCACCCGGAGGAAACCCACGCGGACACGGGGAGAACATGCAAACTCCGCACAGAAAGGCCCTCGCCGGCCCCGGGGCTCGAACCCAGGACCTTCTTGCTGTGAGGCGACAGCGCTAACCACTACACCACCGTGCCGCCTTACCGAATTTGCGAAAAATAAAAATAAAATGCTCGGTTTCTCAAAATTCAGTGAATGTGGATAGAATAAAACAATTATTCCGCTCAATCTCGTCGTACATGGCTTATAGTCAAATCAGCACTACGCACCTCGTCAGCTATCAGCTCATGTACAACTCGATTTCGTGGAATAACTGTTAAATTATGGCGGCACGGTGGTGTAGTGGTTAGCACTGTCACCTCACAGCAAGTAGGTTCTGGGTTTGAGCCAAGTCGCCAACAGGGGCCTTTCTGTGTGGGGTTTGCATGTTCTCCCCATGTCTGCGTGGGTTTCCTCCGGGTGCTCCGGTCCAAAGACATGTGGTTAGGTTAACATGGGGCGACCTTGGGCTGAAGTGCCCTTAAGCAAGGCACCTAACCCCCAACTGCTCCCTGGGTGCTGTAGCATGGCTGCCCACTGCTCTGGGGATGTGTGCGCGCTCATTGCTCATGTGTGTGTTCACCGCTTCAAATGGGTTAAACACAGAGGACAAATTTCACTGTGCTTGAGTGTGCATATGACAAATAAAGGCTTCTTGTTCTTTTTCTTCTTCTAAATATCCAAGCAAAACCATCTTGACAGAAATTCATCGTCTTCTGCTAGATTTCAGCCACAGCAACATCCGATGGGATTTTGATTCTTGGATTATTCAATCGCATGTTCCGAGGGATGTGGGAAAAACAAACATCTTCTGAAAGTCTGGATGTAGTCCTGTTTGATTTTTGCAAAACCATCATAAAAGTAGAACGGATCGGGATTTCTGGGTTACTCCGAGTGGGAAAGCAGGTCCCCCCCCACCAGACCTACTAAAGCAATGTTGTCCTTGGATACTACAGCTAATTTGTTTGGCTAACCCTGTGTCTGAAATCTCTCATTCATTCCCTACTCCCTATATAGGGAATTACTATATAGAGGACTATATAGTGAGCTCATTGGTAAAATCAAAAAAACGCTTTCGGACACTAGTCCGTCGCGCTGGTATTTACTTCATTACTGTCGCACAGTTAAAACGTCCCAGATCAGTCGGCTGGTGGGTTTTCAAAATAATAAATACATGCGTGTATTTTTGTGATAAATCCATATTATACTGAGCGTATTTCCCACATTAATAAATACAAAGTACCTGCATCTTTCAGATTTTTTTTAAATCAAGGTTGAATACTTTCTTCTTTGCCACTGCCTTTTATTAAATCAAATTTGAGACTTTAATTTGATTTCTTTCAGCGCGACCGCAATGCATGATGGGATATATTGCTTGGTTAGTGACTGTTGGTTGTACACTACTTTTTGTGATGCATTGTGGGATACTTTGAGTGCACTATATAGGGTGTAAATAATCCTCACTAAGGTTTCGGACAGCACTACAAAATGGCGTCCTCACTATATAGTGCGCTATATAGTGAGTAGGGAGTGATTTCGGACACAGGGTATGACTTTCAGCAGTAACATAACCATGCTACAATGGTTCAATACTCCCCCCCCCGGCAAGAAATCCAGATTTTATATGCAAATTGGAGTCCTAATGTTAAAGGACTTTATAATACTTAATTGTGGAAAAGTAATGATTTATAAGAGGATGGGTTCTGTTTCGAGTCTGCTTCCACATGACTTTTCGGGGAGTTTTTCTTTGCCGCTGTTCCCACTGACTCGATCATTAAGGATCTAAATCTAGATCCGGATTTCTATAAAGCTACTTCGTGACGACGTCCAACCTTAAAAAGTGATAAACAACGTTTGCACAGTGGCTCCTGATAGGCTTTTACATGTTATGATGTAATAACATTTGCCTGTCAGGCACTCACATTTTTAGACTTTTTTTTTTTTAATGCATTGCCATGTCCCTGAATGACTCAAGGAATTCATCAGTGGAAACACACACAGTACGGCGTGACCTCCCACAAGGTTAAGATGGCAACCTTAAGCCTAGCAGGCGCCTGGCAAGCTCGCTTTCAGGCAGTGGCTTTGAGAAAATATATTTTATTAGACTATTCCAATGGGCTTTCATATCCTCCAAAATCAGAGAGTACAGAGAGCTCCTGCTGTTTTACAACATACACACCCATTTAGGCAGACACACACATACACATACATACACACAAGCTGACCTCATTTTCACCTCAGTCTCCTACATGAAGTATTTTTTTTTTTTCGAGAAGTGTAAAAATGCTGGCGGTATGCTGCGTGTGTATTACCTTGTTCCTGTCCTGAGTATCCACCTCTCCAGGTGCCATGTGCTTGAGCAGGAGAGAGAGAGGCTTGTGGCTGGAGTGACGTGTTGCCAAGTGCAACGGTGTCATTTCCTCAAGATCCTTCAACAGCCAATTAGCATGCCGCGAAAGGAGCAATTTCATGAAACGAACATTGCCCTACAAACAGACGCAAACACACAACCATATTCATGTTGACATGCCAAACTACAGTACGTGAGCAACACTTAATGAGATCCCTATTGATGGCTTTACTCATTATGGAATAACGCAATTTCATGGAACTAATAGAATACGTGATGTTCGTCAAGGTTCTGTTCAAGTCCAGTTTTTCCTCTGAATTCCTCCAAATTACCATTTCACAGTTTTAATAACATAACTTTTTTTATTTAAAAACCACAACACTCGATTACGGTCGGAAGGTGTTGATTATTTTTATGTCTATAACAGCAGATCTGACAGTAATGTCAGGTTTATATTAAAGCGTTCATTTTAATACATTGCTGTTTCTATAGTAACATCAAATTCACAGAGACTTGTCTGCTGAACGCTCCACATAATCCAACACTAATAATAAATGCATTAAACATCCTAAATAAATAAATAAATAAATATGTTGATATGGTGATGTGCCCTGTAGAACAGGATAAGCGGCTAAAGATGATGGATGGATGGATGGAGACGTTTTCTGTAAGCAGACATTTGAGTTGAGGGAAGGAGTCTCCAGTGTCAGAGCTTTGGAACAGTCAGAGGTAAAGCTGATCCTTTAAGTTTTCCAACATGTGAAAGGTTTCAATACAGAGGACTGATAAACAAGCTGCATTTTTTTTCTCGTCTTTTTGCTGTCGAGAGAGAGCGCGCGCGAGAGAGAGAGAGAGCGAGAGAGAGGCTGGAGAGGGATTCCTAATGTGTTAACAGAAACCATCTTGTTTCACTGATGTTAGATAACATGAAATGTAATCATCATCACAGGGAGATTACATAAAGTCAAATTGCAGTGGTTAAATTTTTTTTTTTTAAATCAGCAGCTTTGGGGTTCCACAACATGAAATGGATGAAAAGTATGATTCCAAAAATGGAATCGTTGTCAGATTTTGTGGTATTAAAAAAAAAAAAAAAAAAAAAAAAAAAACAACCACAACACCACCACCATACTGGGAACATACTGTTACAGGAAAATAAACAACTTTGGGGTAGTAACAGGAAGTGTACTTCATATCAGGCCGCATGACTCCACTCCATCAATGATTATTAGTTCATCTGACTGACGGGTGATGAGTTTATGCCATCATGTGTTGTCCATTGTCTGTCCGTCATCCGTCGTCCGTCTGGCGTCGCCCACATTTCACGAAAATCGCTTCTTCTCTCTCTCTCTCTCTCTCTCTCTCTCTCAATTCTTCACCGATTTTTATTCTTTTTGGCAGGAAGGTAGGTCTCCCTGGGGTGCATATAACTTCTACACAAATTTCCATAATTGCAATTAATAATGAAGATATGGAGTAATTAAGCCCTAACGAGCAGTTTCCACACAAATTGCTTCTTCTCCCGCAATTATTCCCCGATTTTGATTCTTTCTGACAGGAAGGTTGGTCTGCCTGGGGTGCATTTAACTTCTACCCAAATTTGCATAACTGCCATTAATAATGAAGTTATGGACTAATTAAGCCTCAATGAGCAGTTCAACAAAAATCACTTCTCAGTCAATTCCTCTGTGTTTTAGATCCTTTCTGGCAAATACAGTGGGGCAAAAAAGTATTTAGTCAGTCACCAACTGTGCAAGTTCTCCCACTTAAAAAGATGAGAGAGGCCTGTAATTTTCATCATAGGTATACCTCAACTATGAGAGACAAAATGAGAAAAAAAATCCAGAAAATCACATTGTCTGATTTTTAAAGAATTTATTTGCAAATTATGGTGGAAAATAAGTATTTGGTCAATAACAAAAGTTCATCTCAGTACTTTGTTATATACCCTTTGTTGGCAATGACAGAGGTCAAATGTTTTCTCTAAGTCTTCACAAGGTTTTCACACACTGTTGCTGGTATTTTGGCCCATTCCTCCATGCAGATCTCCTCTAGAGCAGTGATGTTTTGGGGCTGTCGCTGGGCAACATGGACTTTTAACTCCCTCCAAAGATTTTCTATGGGGTTGAGATCTGGAGACTAGCTAGGCCACTCCAGGACCTTGAAATGCTTCTTACAAAGCCATTCTTTCGTTGCCCGGGCGGTGTGTTTGGGATCATTGTCATGCTGAAAGACCCAGCCACGTTTCATCTTCAATGCCCTTGCTGATGGAAGGAGGTTTTCACTCAAAATCTCATGATACATGGCCCCATTCATTCTTTCCTTTACACGGATCAGTCGTCCTGGTCCCTTTGCAGAAAAACAGCCCCAAAGCATGATGTTTCCACCCCCATGCTTCACAGTAGGTATGGTGTTCTTTGGATGCAACTCAGCATTCTTTCTCCTCCAAACACGACAAGTTGAGTTTTTATCAAAAAGTTCTATTTTGGTTTCATCTGACCATATGACATTCTCCCAATCCTCTTCTGGATCATCCAAATGCTCTCTAGCAAACTTCAGACTGGCCTGGACATGTACTGGCTTAAGTAGGGGGACACGTCTGGTACTGCAGGATTTGAGTCCCTGGCGGCGAAGTGTGTTACTGATGGTAGCCTTTGTTACTTTGGTCCCAGCTCTCTGCAGGCCATTCACTAGGTCCCCCTGTGTGGTTCTGGGATTTTTGCTTACCGTTCTTATGATCATTTTGACCCCGGGGGTGAGATCTTGCGTGGAGCCCCAGATCGAGGGAGATTATCAGTGGTCTTGTATGTCTTCCATTTTCTAATAATTGCTCCCACAGTTGATTTCTTCACACCAAGCTGCTTACCTATTGCAGATTCAGTCTTTCCAGCCTGGTGCAGGTCTACAATTTTGTTTCTGGTGTCCTTTGACAGCTCTTTGGTCTTAGCCATAGTGGAGCTTGGAGTGTGACTGTTTGAGGTTGTGGACAGGTGTCTTTTATACTGATAACGAGTTCAAACAGGTGCCATTAATACAGGTAACAAGTGGAGGACAGAGGAGCCTCTTAAAGAAGAAGTTACAGGTCTGTGAGAGCCAGAAATCTTGCTTGTTTGTAGGTGACCAAATACTTATTTTACCGAGGAATTAACCAATTAATTCATTAAAAATCCTACAATGTGATTTCCTGGATTCTTTCCCCCCATTCTGTCTCTCATAGTTGAAGTGTACCAATGATGAAAATGACAGGCCTCTCTCATCTTTTTAAGTGGGAGAACTTGCACAATTGGTGGCTGACTAAATACTTTTTTGCCCCACTGTAGGTCGGTATTCCTAGGGTGTATGGTATATAGCTTGTATATAGTGTATATAGCTTGCAACATTTATTGCGCAAGGTGGCCCACTTTAGATTGTTCCTTCTGGACTAGACGGGGCCGGAGTGAGCTACGCCGTCACTGACTGTCTCATTTTCCTATAATATATATAACAGTCAAGTGTGTAAATGTTTAAAATGGCTGTGTGTGTGTGTGTGTGTGTGTGTGTGCGTGTGTATCATCTCTGACACGCTTATCACTATTTCAAAGACTCGACAGTGAACCTGGTACGTGTGTGTGTGTGTGTGTGTGTGTGTGTGTTATGTATGTGTGTATCTTGCTTCTTGGTCTCTATCCTCAGCCCAATTAGTGTGTTAATCCCTAAGCTCCAGCTCTTATTGATCTACGTGTCAGTGCGCTCCCCATCAACTACTCTTCTTCCTCTGCTCCATGTCTTCTCTCTCTGCCCTGCTCCTATTACAGATGTCATGTTCTTACATGTTGTATTTTTTCCTTATCTTATACACTGGTTTTACAGGATTGCACTCATTTTATAGGCTTTTACAAACTTATCATTTCATATGTCTCATTGGCTTGGAACATTTTACTATTTGTGATGTCAAAACTGAACGTCCAATCTCACAGGTATGAGATCAGAGACAAAAAAAAAATAGGGAACATTTAAATCACTAGGGGGCAGTAGGGTCCCTATATAGGGCTTCTATAAAGTCTTTTAGCATCCTAGTGAGTCAAGATGTTTACAGCGAAAGAAAAATCAAAAGGTAGCACACTGACGAAGTCAGAGAGAGTCAGAAAGCGAGAGTCAGAGTGTGTAAGAGGGAGTGTGTGTGTGTGTGTGTGTGTGTGTGTGTGTGTGTGTGTGTGTATATATATATATATATATATATATATATATATATATATATATATATATATATATATATATATAGATAGATAGATAGATAGATAGATAGACAGAGGGAGCCTGGCACCTTCTGTGCAGCGAGATGCAGTGCGGTCCTGTTGCTGCGGTCAGCTTTGTTAACGGAGGCTCCGGCCTTCAGTAACGTCTCCGCACAATCCAAGCGGTCAGCCAGCACGCAGTACATGAGAGGAGTCCTGCCAAACTGATCCTCACTGTCTCTCAAACATGGCTCTGCTGCGCACATGCATGCATAAACACACACACACACACACACACACACACACACACACACACACACGTCTTCCATTTTTTACATAATTATTAACCTCATTAACCAAAAGGAAACATTTTGGCCCCATTATTATTATTATTATTATTATTATTAAGTTTCTGTAAGTGTGTCTGTATCTGTGATCAGTTGCTCTAATAATAAATAGAGTAGCTCTTTGTGTGTGTGTGTGTGTGTGTGTGTGTGTGTGTGTACCTGCGATCAGTCTCTGTAAGGAGCTCCTGTCTCCATTCACGGCCGCTGCATGCACCTGTGAGCTTAAGGGGGCGGGGCCAGTCGACTTCAAAGGCTGCTCCATAGCCTAAAACACACACACACACACACACACTGTCTTTGTAATGTTCACCGATTACACTCTGAAGCCAAATCCATACATTGCAAATTGAGGCGTATTACAATGTTCACAGGACCTGACAGACAACAGCGGGAGCAAGACACACACACACACACACACACACACACACACAGTTGAAGCAGATTAGCATTCCCAAATAGGAAACTCTTGGTAATCCAGGAAGTAGAAGCAGGTGACAATCATTTTTTATTTATTCCTATTAATATTGCAAGAATGAAAAAAAAAATTATAATTCCTTTACCTTCCTACACACACACACACACACACACCTAATAACATAATTAACTCAACAAATTAATGATGCTTAGATTTATTAAAGATCCTAAATGTACATAAATTAACATTGTCTCAGTTTAATACAGTGTGTGTGTGTGTGTGTAGTCTGGGTTTTGTGGGTGATTTACAAGGAATAGCTGTGTTAATGGAATCACATGCAAAGAAGCTGATAAAAGAAGAGCATTTGTGTGGGCTACGTGTTTTCAGCAGCCGACGTGAGATCTCATGGAGGCTTTATTACGCATTCAGGTATAACGGCCGTGAAAGAAAGTAAGACGTTAATAGAAACTGTGTGTTCAAAATACAAATCAAATGCAAAATAACAGAATAGACACGAGTGTTTGTTGTGTTCTGTTCTACAGTACCACTCAAAACTCTGGACACAGCTTCTAATCAATGTTTTTTCTTTATTTTCTTTAATTAAAAGTCACTTCATGTCTTAAAGTAAATGATGGATGTCGTTGCTCTTTACTTACTTGAGCGGTTCTTGACATAATATGAATTACTACAGCTGTAGTCTGGAATAGGGCTATTTACTGTATTATTTATATTTACTATTTACTGTTTGATCTCAAAACACATTCAGAAGGCAAGACACTCGTCCACTAATTAACTTTTGACGAGGCACCTGTTAATTGAAAAGCATTCCAGGTGACGACCTCATGAAGCTGGTTAAGATAATGCCAATAGTGTGCTAAGCGTCATCAAGGTAAACAGTGGCTACTTTGAAGAATCTAAAATAATAATAGGTAAAAATATGAAACATTCTTTTTTGTTTACCACATAATTCCATACATGTTCCAAATGTTATTTCATAGTTTTGATGTCTTCAGTATTGTTCTACAATGTAGAAAATAGTCCTAAACCAGAAAAACCTCTGAATGAGTAGGGGTGTACAAACTTTTGAATGGTACTCTATATAGCAACTACATAAGACTTTCAACCATCAGTCTTTCTTTTAGAAAGCTGACCGTTAAAATAGACGCTTTATCTTTTCCGTGGTGTTATCTTTTTGATACAGGTGAATAACAATACTTTAAAAATAACTCAAGCACGGGGTTTTTTTTTTCCCCAGCCAGCCATCACTCATGACCACAATAATTATTTAAACGTCTGGTTAAATAATTAGTTGTTGCAATGTTTTTATTCTCACTCTGTACATTATGTAGTTGTGTCGAGTTTCTAGTGAGACGCATGTACAGCCATGACACACCTGACACACTGATTCATTGGATACATGGAGTCGTTTTTAGTAATTTGGTGTTTAATATGTAGCACACATTATTAAAACTTTTTTTTAAAAGATAAATATGCTCCTTCTTATTATAAGAGGGTGTTTGGGACATTTTTCAATATTCGCTCCCAGCTTCTTGATGTTGTTTCTCCTTTTTTTCCTTTCATGGACTCCACATTTATAGTCACATTTATGGTGACAACAGATAAGGAGGAACAGAAGATGTCTGTTTTATGGAACAGACAGACAGACAGACAGATAGACAGACAGATAAACAGACAGACAGATAGAGACAGACAGACAGACAGACAGACAGAGATAGATAGATAAAGACAGACAGACAGATAGGACACAGACAGACAGAGACAGATAAATAGACAGATAGATAGACAGACTGACAGAGACAGATAAATAGACAGATAGATAGACAGACTGACAGAGACAGATAAATAGACAGATAGATAGACAGACTGACAGAGACAGATAAATAGACAGATAGATAGACAGACTGACAGACAGATAAATAGACAGATAGATAGACAGACTGACAGAGACAGATAAATAGACAGATAGATAGACAGACTGACAGAGACAGATAAATAGACAGATAGATAGACAGACTGACAGAGACAGATAAATAGACAGATAGATAGACAGACTGACAGAGACAGATAAATAGACAGATAGATAGACAGACTGACAGACAGATAAATAGACAGATAGATAGACAGACTGACAGAGACAGATAAATAGACAAATAGATAGACAGACAGAAACAGATAAATAGACATAGATAGATAGATAGATAGATAGATAGATAGATAGATAGATAGACAGACAGACAGACAGACAGACAGACAGACAGATAAATAGACAGACAGAGATAGACAGACAGACAGACAGACAGACAGACAGACAGACAGACAGATAAAGCTAAAACAGACAGACAGACAGACAGACACAGACAGAGATAAAACAGACAGACAGACAGACAGACAGACAGACAGACAGACAGACAGACAGACATAGATAAATAGACAGACAGACATGGAGATGGACAGATAGATAGATTGACAAAGATAAAACAGACAGACAGACAGACAGACAGACAGACTTTACTGATCCCAAGCTGGGAAGTTGTTTTATTACAGCAGCAAGTCATCAGACGTGAAAAGAAAAAGCCACACTGTACAACATTAAATAGAATATTCCTAAGAGCAAGCCAACTATACAATATACAGATAAAAATGTAACGATTAAAAAAAAAAGTCTATATGGGCTTTGTACATGTGAATGTGCAATAATCAGTGGTCCAAATGCTTCCGAATCAATGCTAGTCTAAGATTTGTTAACGAGTCAAAATCATGACTTTAACAGCATTTTTTAAAAATATGATGTGCGACTTTTGTCTCAACTGAGTCAAGCTAAAACATATATCAGTAGCTGATCATAAGATAGAGGATATAAAGGAAAAAGGACTGAAATAAGTCAGATTGATTTGTGATCGCAGCATCAACAATTAAAACAACTTTGACTTGAACTAAAGATGATCTTAAATTAGATTAATTGAAAAAACAACAAGCTTGACATTTTGAAATAATCCAGCCCACGTTCCACTGTAAAGATTAGCTAAATGCTTGGATTGGTTCATTCATTAAAAATCTCTCTCTCTCTCCCTCCTCTGTAACACACACTAAAGTAATTAGCCGTGCTGTTCTCACGCTCCTCACGGGGGGTAATTGGGGTTAGTTACTATAGACTCGTAAAACTCTTCAGTAACTTCAGTAGCGTGTGTGTGTTTGTGTGTGTCAGTGTTTGTGTTTTTTGATTAAAGCGTTTAAATTGATGTCTGACGCACTGTAATTCAGCTTTATGTGCCTCTGAATTCTTTAACTAAGGAAATAAGACATCACAAACACACACAAATGAAAACTCTGGCTTTCTGGAATGGTGGCGTGGAAAAAAGACAGCAGGGGGATGCCTTTGAGAGAGTTTAAGAGAGAGGTGAGTGTGTAGGGAATGCGCTGTGTGCGTGCTTGTGTGTGTGTGTGTGTGTGTGTGTGTGTGTGTGTGTGTGTGTGTGTGTGTGTGTGTGTTGGGGGGGGGGGGGGGGGGGGGGGTGCAACCGTGGGTTGGTGTGTGTGCCGTAACTTTGCGTGGGAAGTGATTTTCCGTGACAGGGGCTTTTTAAGGTGGTTTCGTTAAGATCAAGCCACAAGCTTTCACCAATTTCCTCCAGGCCACATCCAACACACACACAGCTAAAAACCTTCAGGATATTAAGTTCATGTACATAATTATGCAGATTTTTTTTAATAATCCACCAATTTTCACAGTTTATGCAAATTCAATTACAGAGAAGTGAACATGGTGGTACTAGCTGAACAATTATACAACAAAACCTTTTTAAAGTAAAAAAAATAAAAAAATAAAAAAACAAAAAAGCGTAAATGACTTCATTATCAATTTGAATATATCCAAGACAGAGTGTCATACTGAAACATTTCAACCCACAGACTAAACACAGACACCGACACACACACACACACACACACACACACACACACACATCCTTGTCAACAAATAATACATTAAAAATTCACATACTCTGCAAACAAAAGAAGCAATGTGTGTGTGTGTGTGTGTGTGTGTGTGTGTGTGTACGTGCATGCTTTTATATACTGCTGAGGATGAAATGTCCTCACAAGGATAGTAAAATCTGACAATTTCAACCTTGTGGGGACCTTCAGATGGTCCCCACAAGGAAATTGCTGTTGTGTTTTTTTTTTTCAACAAAAATAGAAAACAAACAAACAAAGAGCCAAAAAGTTTCCTTTTCATTACTAAGGTTAGGTGCAGGCATAGCATTAATTAACTGCAATAATAAGTTTGTCAATAGAAGGTCCTCACAAGGATAGTGAGGCAAACGTGTGTGTGTGCGCGTGCATGAGTGTGTGGCAACCGTCCAGGTGACCTCGCCCTGCCTAGTGACTCCCCACCAACATCTTAAGGACCAACCAGCTGAGTCAGGAATTAAAGGGAAAGAAAAAATAAAGACCCAAGAAAAATCACTGGGTCAGAAGTTTGCAGCTTTTGGCAACAAATGTGCTTCTGCACACAGCACAAACCTCCATCTCTGTGCATAGCTCCAACTTTCAGACAGCCTCAATCTCTGAGGACCAATCATTAACACACTCTTTCTCTCAGGAGAACAAGTAGCGGAGCCGGTCCTCCGGGAGATCGGGCATGAACGAAACACCATCGCCTTGCGCCTCATTAGCTGAGATTACCCATAATGCATTAGGACAAAGAAGTTCCTCAGGTAAGGGAGGTGTCGCCCCTTCTGGGCAGGGGGTAATGCAATTAGAGGGCTCCGGAGCTGTCAATCATATCCAAAAGGCCAATTAAAACACTGCGTGATTAAGTCATTAATGCACATATAGTGTCTCATGTCAGCACAAAGTTTTTTGGAAAGCCAACTCTGAACTGAAACTGGAAACTGAGAGCTGGATGTGAGCTGTTAATCAGTCAGGGACTTGTAGGTTATACGGATATGTTGTTTGTGTAAGACAGACTCGTCCCCAGTGTGTTTTCTTCAAATGCACAATGTACATCAGGGACCAAATATACTCAGATGGTACATAGGTTAAGGAATCACTCCAGATTGGGTAACACCACTGAGACGCTATCATACATCCTCGGGATGTTTTGTTGTTTTTATGGTAAACACAACCTGCAAATCCCCAACCTCATCTGAAATGATAAAAGCACTAAACACTTGCGCTGTAGCAAGTTTCAAAAGTTCAATACTTTTTTTTTTTTTGATACAAGCAGGGTGGGAAAAAGTACTGAGAAATTATATTAGGGAAGTCACGGCCAAATGGTTCGAGAAACAGCTTTGGGACCAAAAGGTCACTGGTTTGATTCCCTGAACCAGCAGGACTGGCTCAAGTGCCCTTGAACAAGGCATCTAACCCCCAACTGCTCCAGCAAGTGTGGTGGCGTACCTTGTGTCTGATTAGCCAAAGAAAAACTGATGATGTGATTATCAGTTCGGGCAAGAACCCAGCCATAGCTAACTAATATAACTAAATTATATTCAAATGAGAAACACAGATAATGTGTCAAAGTTGTACTAAAAAAAAATTTTTTTTACTCAAGTGAAAATCAAAAAGATGCGACTAACAGTACCAGTCAAAAGTTTGGACATGCCTGCTCATTCAAATTCAGTCCTCTAAAAGAAGACCAAAAGAAAAGAAACTCAGTTCTTTTTGCGTTCACATTTACTCCTTTTTGACCAACAGGGAACGGGTTCTTGAATCGGTTCCGTTCAGGATTCTTTGAATCTTGGTGCTAGTTAGCTAACCAGCCCACCTTTTCACCAATTTTGAGCAGAACCATTGTAATCAAAGATATGTCATGAACGGAGAGTGTTGCACAATGTACAACAGAAGCAAACAGCAGTAGTAAGATGGCGGTGCCATTGATTACCTCCGAACTTTTGCTCTGTTATTACAGATATTTGTTTTCGGTCCATTTTTTTCTGAAGATGTATCCTTTTCCATTGTGTTCTCCATTGCTGTGCTCTGCTTCCTCTCCAAACTAATGACGCCCACTGATGAGATCACGGTTCGCACTGGAAAAACCAGCTATATTTTGGTTCCAGTTGGGAACCAACTTTTCATTTTCCGAACCAGATTATTTTTGGTTGAAATGTTTTGAACGGTTGAAAATTTGCTGCGTGAACAAGAACAGCACCTGTTCCCTGTTGATCAAAAACAGGCAACTGCAAGTTCATTTGAAACAGGGCTTGGTACTCTTTCTGGTCCATTTCAGCTCTGATGGGGCTTCAATCCTCTTTCTGTTCACACTATAGTTCCTCTAGCACTCTCAGATCTTTACTGCTTAGGATTATGGGTAGCTTTGGCATGGTTCCATCTATTTGGGCTTTTTTTTTAGCTCATCTGGCCATAGGCCAGGCTGGATGAGCTTACGCGATCATGCGTTGTCCGTCCGTCATCGTCGTCCGTCCACAATTTACAAAAATTGCTACTCCTCCTACAGGATTGATCGAATTTCAATCAAACTCGCATACAAATGTTCCCCAGGTGATCGTGCATAAAAATTGTCAAGATGGTGGCACAACCCGTCATATTTATGATTTTATGGGCATCTGAAATTTTTGGGTGACTCGTCACACCAAACACTACTGTTCGTAAACCGCGAGGACGTTTTCACTGAAACTCACCCAGAAGACTCTAAAGACATATTCCAACAAGACTTGTTCACCAGGTGGTGCCACCTACCATGGATTAGGCTACAGAAGGGTCACATACAATTTCACAAAAATCGCTAGCCCTCCTACAGGAGTGATCAGATTTTGATCGAACTCATATGGAATGTTTCCCGGGTTGGTTTGTATAAAAGTTGTCAAGATGGTGGCATCACCTGTCATATTTAACATTTTACGGATGTTTGAAAATTTTGGGTGACTTGTCACACCAAATACTACTGTTCGTAAAGTGCTAGGATGTTTTCACCAAAACTCACCCAGAAGACTCTAAAGACATAGTCCAACAAGAATTGTTCACCAGGTGGCGCCACTTGCCATGGATGCGGCTACACAGGGGTCATATTCAATTTCACAAAAATCACTACTCCTCCAACAGGAATAATCGGATTTCAAACTCACACGCAACAACATGGCCGGTATGAGCTACAGACTCATTGAGGCTTTTTTTTTTTGAGCATCCAAGTGCAAGTGATCTGTCTACGGCAAACCTAGAGGGCCAAAATACAATGGAAAAAAGGCAACATGAACTTGAAGCGCTTTGTATTCACAATGCAGAGATTAAGTGAACTGCAACACGGATTTGAAGCGGTTCGTTTCAGAGGGGTCTGAGTTTGTTTGCAAAAACGCTGACTCATCGCTCGGAGTTCGTTTCGAGGGCTGAAAGGGACCAAGTGTAGTTCATGTCGTGTTTTCATGTGAAAACTAACTTTTATTACTTATCTAGTACTGATAGTAGGTGCTTTTCATTTGGAAGTAACCTTGCCTGAACACTTTATTCAATCTCGGGTTGCTGCTCATGTTTACGACCAATGTTACGAAGTTTGCGAATGAATTAATCAGCAGTTAAAAAATGCAAAAGAAATGACTTTGTACTTAGAAAATTTATTTTAGCGACTAGAATCAATGCTGGTCTAATCTGGCATTGACAAAGACATCAGGCTAACTTAGTTAAATAGCGAATAACCAGTTTATATTAGCCAACTAGCAAAACTTACCTCAACATGCTTTTCAAATCGAGTTCTACGGAGGTCATGAAGACGCTTCATTTTTTTACGAGTATTTGCTTACTCCAGCATATTCAAACATTTTACTGAGGTAGGGCCAGGGGTGCTTATCGACATAAATTCAACACTACAGCCCGGAGGCTTATCCGTATTCAAAACACACACACACACACACACACACACACACACACACACACAGAGATAGCTATAGCATTAACAAGAATGTGTTGCATGGGAAGGTGGAATTGAGGACGTGGTTCATCACAATTCGTGATATTTATTTCTACTTTATTTTTTTGTAACCTGACTGGATGATAATAATAATAATAATAATAATAAAATAATGATTTTTTTTTTCTTGGAAAAGTGAAGAAGAAGAAGAAGAAGAAGAAGAAGAAGCCTTTATTTGGTCACATGTACACTCAAGCACACTGAAATTCCTCCTCTGCATTTAACCCATCTGAAGCAGTGAACACACACATGCACACACAATAATAATAAAGTTCAACTTATATAGCGCCTTTCTCACACCCAAGGTTGCTTGACAATTACCAAGAGTGTCATGATGTAATTCCATGACAGTCCCACCAAAAGGCGCATGAAAGCATGTCCCGCATCGCCTGCCTAGCTGCCGCGACGCCACCGGGCAACATCGCTCAGAACATTGCGCCATGGATCCACAAAGTGAGCGCAGAAGCACCGTCGCACAGAGCACTGGACAACCCTGATGTAAAAAGAGCAACAAACTCATTGCAGTCCATAGCGAGGAGCACAGGCATCACCCATGGCGGACCAAGGCCTGAGGAAACTGACGCCCAAATCTGGGTCCAGAGTGACGCCACAACTGGTGGACAAAACACTCAAACAAAGAACAAACATCAAACTATACAAACACAAAAAGAAAAACAAAGGAGGGGGGAAAAGAAAAAAAAAGCACCGGTGAGCGGCGGCAGCCAAAATGCCCACAGCGTACTCTGAAACAGAAACCACAAGTGAGCAATGAGCACACACACACACACACACCCAGAGCAGTGGGCAGCTATGCTACAACGCCTGGGGAGCAGTTGGGGTTAGGTGCCTTGCTCAAGGGCACATCAGCCATGATACAGAGGGAGGGAAAAGTGCTGTTCAGTTCCCCTTACGGTTTTCCTGCCGGTCCTGGGAATCAAACCGGTGACCTTTTGGGCCCAAAGCTGCTTCTCTAACTTTCAGGCCATGGCTGCCCCCAGAAGTACAAGTTTTGTGAAGTAAACTAAACAAAATGACATAATGACTGACAGAAGTGTAGGATTGATTACTGATCCATAACTGATCTTGTGCCAGGAAGCTGGTAGAGCTGTATTGATCTTAAACGCGGTTGCGCTTATGGTCGGAACGAATCATAATTCTGGAGCAAACCGCTGTTTGGTTGGGCCACCAGGGGCTCCACTATGTAGACAGCGTACCACTGTGTAGCATCATAAATAACCCGAGACAGCGACATTTTTCTTTTTAGTTTCCACTCTTGCGAACAAAACATGTACACGGATGAACACACACTGCCCGCAGGCTTACCCTTTCCTCCCCAACAGCACCTAATTGGGCTAAATCTGTGATCTAATTAAACGTCCAATTAGTAAGAGAAGGGCCATTTAGCCGGTGGCGACTGGAAATAATGCGATTGTAAAAACAAACAGAAAATCAATGACGGAGAGGAGAGGAGAGCGAATGAGGGCTAATCTAGATGGATATGTAACCTGCAGATAGAGATGCCTTGTTCTACAGGACTGTGCGGTGTGTGTATGCGTACACGTGTTATTCATTACACACATTCTAATCATATTAGTTTTCAAACACATGCTCACACGCACAAAACATTATTGTCTCAGTGCAGTCAGTAAGGAGGATTGCATTATTCTATTAACACGCTCACGCAGCCATAAAAGAATCAGCAGCCCATCAATTATTAACAGCCCACTTAACCTTGGAGATGGCAAAGTCTCCCAGAGAAACATTCACTTAGCCCCCACTTCATCAAATATTAACATCAGGGTCAGAGTTGTTGTGGAGCCTGGTACATGGCAATGAAGAAAAGTCAGCCAAACACTCGACACGCTGAGATTCGTACAATCGTGGCTCCCACGGTGCTGTAATATCTCATGGCACCGTTCTGACATTCTCCGAAATACCTACTACACCATCATACTCTTCCTATCCGAGACCTCCGAAGCTTCTCAGACCGAAAAAGATCATTGTTTCAGGTACACTGTACTATACTTTACATCTGACTAGGCATGTCATGATATATAGTGTGAGAATAAATTCTGATACAAATTTATAATGATTCAAATTGATGAAATAAAAAAATTAATTACGATCATCAAATCTCTTTTTGGGCAATGTCGCCAGGCAACTGCGCTTCGACACTTTCCCATTGAGATTGGGCAATAATTTCTATCTGAACGATTTTGATTATTCTGGGCAACTTTTTAAGATCATCCAATCAGAGCAGTGAATCACATGACCACCTGAGAGCGTCTGAAATTTTCAACAAAGATGGCGGCGTCTCAACGGCAGTGGAGCGAAGAAAAAGAGAGACAACTTATCTTTTTATGCCGGCAAGTTGTTCTGTGTAAACCCAAAGTGGCGAATTTACCTCATCGAATGCTTAGAAAACCAAACAGGCATCTATTTTTATGTGCTCAGGTTGTCAAGACATCGATTTTTTTTTCAGTTAAGCCTTGGTCACAACCGGCCATACGTGCTCCTACGGCCGGTCTACGTGCAAAAAAACGCAAGAAACGCACAGAGGGCGCACGTGAAACGCACGGAGGGCGCGCGTGTGACGTGCAGATTTTCGAGCCGTAGACTGGCTGCAGACCGGCCGCAGAGGTTCTTTGTCATGTCAAACAAACTCTACAGGCGCTTACGTTTTTTTCAGGTTGCAAGACAAACTTACGGCCAAAGTGCGTCTTTCTCCACGAACAAAAAAACCCCCAGCGATTTGGGAAACGCCAAAAATCGCACGGCCAAAAAAATCGTACATCCGGTTGTGACCTAGGCTTTAAGTGTAAACTGCCATTAGCTAACCATCGTTCCATAGAGACTGAATGGAATTTAGCTAACTAGGGGTGGTTTTTGCTAACATATTTAGCTGAAAGTTAATGCTAGCTATATAGGGATAACGTTAGCTCTCTTGAGTCAAGTTAAAAGTGATGGGAAGCTTATGATTTTTTTTTTGAGAGTTGTAATGGAGATTGTCTAACTTATCGTCTGATCTAATTCACATACAGATACTTATCTGACTGGTTGTTGCCAAATGTCTGTTGCCCTAATTAGGTGCCCCGTGTCTCACTTTGTTGCCCCTTGCCGGCAACATTACCAGCAATAATTTACAATAGCAGGAATGCATGTGACTTCATCATAGGCGGAAGTAACACAGCTCTTGTGCCTGAAAACACACAAAAAAACAGATCTAAAATGGGAAACAGCTGTTGTGCGACTGACTGTACAAATAGATTTCACAAGAAATCAGAGCTCTCTTTTTACAGACTACTGAAAGCTAAAGAAAAGAGAAGCAAATGAAGGCAGTACAAATATTTATAAAGTTTTTCAGAAAAAAGAGCTTTTTTAATAAAAGAAATATTTTAGTTAACAGGCTTATATTTTTCTCCAGCATTTACAAAGGTGTCTAAATAATTATTGCTGGTTATTAAGAAAATGAAATTTTTTTTTTTAATTTCACAAAATTAATATTTAAAGCTGTACTGTCTTTCAGATTTTTCAAGTGTAGGTCATAAAAAGAATTTTCCCCCGAAACTCAATTATTTTTGTTTCGTGGACCGAAAGCTACTGAATTCGAATCACAGACTTCCAATTTTATTAGTTTTTTTAAAAAATAGAACAATTAATGAATTTAGGGCCACATGGCCCTGAATTCTCCACTATTTTTTCCTGCTTCACCATGACGCAATACAAGATACTGTGTCATGCATCACGTGGTGGGCTTTCCCCGTTCGCACAAGGCATTGTGGGATACAAATTTGAAACAGGAAAGGGAAATGGAGGATGTGAGTGTGCGAATGAAACGTGAAAGACCGACTACAGTAACGGAAAGCGAGAAGAAAAGACGTTATGTTGCGAAGGAAAGGAAACGCAGGACCAAACTAATAAATATCGGTGGTCAGCGAGCACCTCGGTGTGATCAGCTGTTTGTTTAGCAACAGAATGATGGAACTGTCAGTGCACAGTCAAGGTAAACCTGTGCATACTGGACTTCCTCTGTCTGCTTGACTGCACGAAGCAAGCGATTTCATGCACATTATTTGCTCGGGAATCCCTTCAAATTAAATAACTTCCCAGCCACAGAATAACCTGGTTTTTTTTTTTTTTTTAGATATTGCAGAAGTAAACATATAATCACAATGACTAAATTTCAGAGGGAACTAAATTTCACCGATTTTATGAAATCGAAAGGCCGTCTACTTTTAAGTTCATAAAGAATAGGAAAATAAATGTTGAGGGGTTTTTTTGATAATAAAATTTTCACTTAATTCTTTTTCAAAAATATCATGGGAAAATTGAATCGTGAATTGGGTGAATCCTCACATGCCTACATCTGACACTTTCATCCAAAACAATTTCAGCATCAATTCAGGCATACAACTGTTAAATGAGCTCATGGAAATACAAGTTTCCATGAATTAATTCAAAGAAAATACAAAAGAGAGAGTCCTCTCTAGAATTATTGGCACCCCTCCGAAAAATTCCACTCATCCTCACAAAATTCATTCATCTTCAATAACTGCTTCTTATTTTTTTCGCGGTCCGGTTTCCATCAAATCCTGCGCTCTGATTGGCTGGCGAGCGGGTCCGTACCCTATGGTACGGACCCCAGATATGGACCTCTGGTGACTCGCTTGTTCACAACAACAACATTTCAACATTTATAAGATTTTAATCAAAATTTTTTGCCAGCATTTCTCAGGAGAATAGCATTAATTTTACAGCATGGATAGCGATAAAGACAGTGTTCACAGCGAAAGCGAGTTTTACTACCCTGAGGAAGAAGAAATAAAATAAAACATTTCAGGAGAAAGCTGAAAACCTGTAACTGTTGCTAATGCCGAGCAAAAACATGGCTGAATCCTGAATGACTCAATTTTGTATAAATAGGGGACTACATAGGCGGCAAAATGTAGTTTTTTCCTGCCATAGAAGTGCACTTGTATACCGAGGAGGAAGCAATTTGCCTTACAGCCATGAATGAGAATTTAAAATGGCGGCTCGGCTCGGTTTTCCCCTTTCGGGCGCTCTCGTTTTCTGTTAGAATTTCATCTCATCTCTCATCTCATTATCTCTAGCCGCTTTATCCTTCTACAGGGTCGCAGGCAAGCTGGAGCCTATCCCAGCTGACTACCGGCGAAAGGCGGGGTACACCCTGGACAAGTCGCCAGGTCATCACAGGGCTGACACATAGACACAGACAACCATTCACACTCACATTCACACCTACGGTCAATTTAGAGTCACCAGTTAACCTAACCTGCATGTCTTTGGACTGTGGGGGAAACCGGAGCACCCGGAGGAAACCCACGCGGACATGGGGAGAACATGCAAACTCCGCACAGAAAGGCCCTCGCCGGCCCCGGGGCTCGAACCCAGGACCTTCTTGCTGTGAGGCGACAGCGCTAACCACTACACCACCGTGCCGCCTGTTAGAATTTGGTAAAGAAAAAAAAATTATTTACCAGCTTAAGGTCGGTCCGTATGGTGAAATACCATGACCTTGGCCCAGAGGGCCTCGGTCACTACTTTCAAGACCTCGGTCACGGTATTTCACGATGCGGACCTCCCAGCTGGTAAATAACATATATATCCTGCTCAAGATCTTGAGAACACTGAGCACAAGGTAGGAGTACATGCTCATTCACATCTTTAGAGTAATTTGGAGTAGCCAATCCACACAACAACTCTCATTACAAAAGCAGAAGTCCAAGAGGCGGCACCAGATGGGATCCAAACGGCATGATGTACCATTCTTAGAATTGGCAAACTGCTGTAGTGTAAGAGGAATAAAACACTTCAGGGTGTGCTGTTATTGGAAAATAATCAACTTCAGGGTGGTAACAGCAGCACCCCACCTTGTCGCTGGTTATTTTCCTATAACAGCAGCCTCTGTTGTATTCCGTGATTAAGGAATAATACAAATGTCTATTCTTGTCATGTTGTGTGCATGTTTTTATTTGTATAACTGGCCTGTATGGATTGTTTTGTTTTTGAACTAATGGAAAAACACTGTCAAAATATTATTTTTCGTGACCAACAACTTAATGTTCTCATTAATGTAATATTTGTATTTATATTGATTTAATATCCATCTGATTAAAAGTTTCTAGAATTTCCAGCACAATTTGGAGTTAAGGTGTGAAAATGTCAAATGGGGTCATCAACAATAAACAAGACGTGTTTTTCATGTCCTGTAAATGCATGTGAATAAATTATTTTAATTAAGAAATCTGAAAGATATCCTTCCAACAAGGGATGCCTTTAAGTCATTTTTGTAACAAATACAGACCGCGATTTTTGATTAATGTAATAGTTGAATGCACTGGTTAAAAAAAAAAGGTTGATGAAAAAGGAGCTCTTTCTCCCTTTATTAACACGCCCAAAAGGTGTGAGAAATGCATTACAGGCTATATTCAGAGTTTGGGGACTTAAATTTATTTAAAACATAACTTAAAAAGTTAACATCAATATTTCGATGTGGACAGTTCATCGAAACTGGAGCTGGATTATGGACAGCCCACTCAGATTATTAAATACCTTCAACTAGAGCGGCGGCTACAATTATCGACACCTTAACGATCTTTTGGCCACTGGAAAAGTAGAAAAGACTTTCAATACGTGAATGGTGCACGAATAACTACTTAAACTTCCACTGGGAAAAAAAAAAAATGAGCCGAGTCCCGATTACTTGGCGCATCAGATCATGTGACACCATTCTACAATTATCGACATCCAGATGATTATTTATAAAAATAATAAATCGGTATGTGGTATTAACAAAACATTTTTTATTTAAAATTTGTTTTACATAGACTTATATTTAGTACAAAATATCATCTCATCTCATTATCTGTAGCCGCTTTATCCTGTTCTACAGGGTCGCAGGCAAGCTGGAGTCCATCCCAGCTGACTACGGGCGAAAGGCGGGGTACACCCTGGACAAGTCGCCAGGTCATCACAGGGCTGACACATAGACACAGACAACCATTCACACTCACATTCACACCTACGGTCAATTTAGAGTCACCAGTTAACCTAACCTGCATGTCTTTGGACTGTGGGGGAAACCGGAGCACCCGGAGGAAACCCACACGGACACGGGGAGAACATGCAAACTCCGCACAGAAAGGCCCTCGCCGGCCACGGGGCTCGAACCTGGACCTTCTTGCTGTGAGGCAACAGCACTAGTACAAAATATCATTTATATAAATATATCGATGTCGGTGCTTACGTAAATGAAGTAATTCTAATGTTTGTAAACAAATGAACTGATGATGTTTAACCTGCGACAGAAAATCTTTTTGTTCCACTTTCTACCCACTTTCTAAGAATTTTCGTAGATCACATTTTGTTAATCATTCGTTGTCGTTTGTATTAATTTCTAGTTTTGTAGTTTACCAATAAATGTCAACAGGCAATTGACATTGTAACAATATGCAAACTCAGGTCAAAGGTCACATCTCATTCCTCGAACCAAAATATAAAATGTCTACAGATATTGTAATATGTGGTAGATATTTACAACAAACTGAAAAAAAAAATCTGAATGGAATAGAAAAATCTCAATATTTCAAGCATGTAATTAAAAAAAAAAAAAAAATATATATATATATATATATATATATATATATATATATATATATATATATATATGCAAGGCATTTAATTCTGGTCTAATTCTATTTATTTGCAACAGGATTCCAAATACTCTATAAGCAACATTCTATTCTGTTATGAATCAGGAAAAAAAAATATTATAAAAATCACAGCACTTTTATTTTTTTAAAGTACTTCATCTACTTTAACAATGTTACACAAAGATCATAACAGTTGTAAATGTCACTTAATTCCACAGGGTGTCGATAATGGTGGACACTGGTGAAAGCGATCACTATTATCGACACCTCACGTGACTTCTCAAACGCGCGTTTAGATACAAAATGTTGTGTGTCAAATGAAAGAGTAAAAAACAAAGTAGGTTTCGACGAGGAGATCATGAAATATCGGTGAATTTGATCAGTAAAACATGCCCATGATCTTTCCACCATGCTTACCTGCGATGATAACGTCTGGGTTTTTCTCAAATTGCTGATTGTAATTTAAAAAATAAAAATAAATCCATCTCAGGTAACGAGCTGCGTCATCAAACGACAAGATCAAAGGGGAGGCAGGTTTTCCGGTTGATTAATTAACTAATAATAACTGTCGTAACTAAAACTCACCTTTGTAAAATTGTTTTTTATTGGTAAATCTGAAAGGGTGTCGATAATTATGGAACGTCGATAATTGTAGCTGCCGCTCTAGTTGAAAAGTGTCTTAAACGGGATTTTTTTTCCCCAACAGTCTATAGACCATCACCTTCAAACACGAGCACCTGCCTTTAAACCTGAAAACCCTGATTTATCAAGAAGATATGGAAAATATAGAAAATGCAGACTGACGAAGCAGGTCATATTTTTCCTCTTTGGTGTCAAATGTAAATCAAATGTAACATAAACGCAAGAGATGATTGAAAAATGAAAAGTAAAAAAAGACTAATCCTATGACTGATAAGATGGCAAGTATTCAAATAAAGATCTAGTAGGAGTCAAGTATACTAGACTCTTATTAAATCTAAAGTACAGCCGATATATTGCTGCATAAATTATCCTAGTTGTAATGATCACATTAATCACTGCACATGTGCTTCCAATATCATTATTCAGAAGCTTATAAAATAGCACTTGATCCAGCGCATCCTATTATTTTACGCTTTATTTTTACAGGTAATTGTGTATACCCATTAATAAAGCCATGAAATATTACACTGAGGTCATGAAAGTGCAGTTCACTATTTTTTTTAGATGTCCAATTAGTTAACTAATGCTTTGGTTCATTCAAAGCATTTAAATGATCAGCTGATCGACGATTCATCTGATGCACTTTAAAGTAAGAGGCGTTCATAATTTTATCCATTAAAAAAAGGCCTTGAGATGTACAAATTAATGTTCAATTTATGTGCAAGTCTGTCATGATGTTTGAGGCCTACAGTAAATATTGATATGTACAATTATACAACCTCCAGTTCCAAAAAAGTTGGGACGCTGTGTAAACTGTAAATAAAAACAGAATGCGATAATTTGCACATCATGGAAATCCTGTATTTCATTGAAAATAGTACAAAGACAACATTTCAAATGTTGAAACTGAGAAATTTTATTGTGTTTTTTTTTTTTTAAATATATGCTCATTTTGAATTTGATGTCAGCAACCACGGGCGCAGACAGAGGGTGGGACGGGTGGGATTCGTCCCACCCAGATTTAAATTCACCTCGTTCGGTCCCCCCCACTTATAGGAAAGAAAAAACGTCTATGCTGTCTTTCTTTGCATAAGGCAAACCTCACGGAAAAATCAAAAGACTAATTACCATTCGGTTTATTGAGGTGCACAGCAGTACATACATAGTTGCAACAACTCACATAAAACAAAACAAAGACTGATATTCGTTTGGTTGAGCTGCGCAGACTGCACAGGTTGCGAGCTCGAGCTTGGTTGCTATGGTTACCCACAACAAGTTTGACAGGCATATCGGGGACAGCTCCTAGTTCAGGACCCCAACACGGCATGATGAAGGGTGCCAAACCAAAAAGGCAGAAAACGATTGCGTTGTTTTTTCAAAAAACAACGACTGTAAGCAAACTGTGCCTTACTTTATCATATCACCTTGCAATTTTTTGATAGTCTGTTCAAAGTAATGTCGTAGTGAAAGTAAAATCGTACGGAGTAGAGATGCCTTTCTGGTAGCCTCCTTCTTTCGGTGGTAGCCTGTAGATACAGTGCTCAGAAGGCAGTTTTAATGTTTAATCTGGTGTTCCCTGCCATAATTTCAGCGAGCATATTGTTTCATAAGGAAACTTTGCGAAGAGTTGTTGACTGACTGCCGCTCACGCGACACACAGGCATAGTTAGAAAGTCAACACATGTTGACAACACATGTTGAGGGTGGGGGTGGGGTTGGTTTGCTGGCAGCTTTGTCCCCCCCCAGTTCAAAAAACGTATCTGCGCCCCTGTCAGCAACACGTTAAAAAAAAAAAAGTTGGGACAGGTGCAACAAATGACTGAAAAAAAAATGTGTAATGCTTAAAAAAAAAAATAACTAAATTGGTTAATTGGCAACAGGTCAGAAACATGATTGGGTATAAAAAGAGCATCCCAGAGAGGCAGAGTCTCTCAGAAGTAAAGATGGGGCGGGGTTCACCGCTCTGTGAAAGACTGCGTGGGCAAACAGTGCAACAATTTAAGAATAACGTTCCTCAATTACAAAGAATTTGGGGATCACATCATCTATGGGACATAATATCATTAAAAGATTCAGAGAATCTGGAGAAATCTCTGTATGCAAGAGACAAGGCTGAAAACTGACATTGGATGCCTGTGATCTTCAGGCCCTCAGGAGACACTGCATTAAAAGCAGACATGTGTCTGTAGTGGAAATCACTGTATGGGCTCAGGAACACTTCAGAAAACCATCGTCTGTGAAAACACTTCATTACTGCATCCACAAATGCAAGTTAAAACCAGATATAAACAATATCCAGAAACACCGCCACCTTCTCTGGGCCTGAGCTCTTTTACGATGGACTGAGGCAAAGTGGAAAATTGTCCCGAGGTCTGACGAATCAAAGGTAGAAACTCTTTTTAGAAAATCATGGACACCATGTCCTCCAGGCTAAAGAGGAGAGGGACCATCCAGCTTATTATCAGTGCACAGTTCAAAAGCCAGCATCTGTGATAGTACGAGGGTGCATTAGGGCACGTGACATGGGTAGCTTGTACATCTGGGAAGGCATCATTAATGCTGAATGATATATACACGTTTCAGAGCAATATGCTGCCATCCAGACAAAATCTTTTTCAGGGAAGGCCTTCCTTCTTTCAGCAAGACCGCTTTCTGCACATATTAAAACTGCATGGCTCTGAAGTAAAAGAGTCTGGGTGCAGGGGCGTATCAAGCTTTCCAAAAGTGGGGGTGTTCTGGAATGGGGAAGCCATATCATTAGAAATCGGTTTATGGCTATATACATGCCCGGCGTGTACACTGTGATGTACTGTCAATGACCGGTATGGAACTTTTTCATACCCATGGTCCATGGATGCAAATGAAAGGGAGGACAGCAGAAAGCCTATAAATCCAGTTGACTCCAGCCAAGTTCTGCATTTCATGCAGAGATCTATCATGTTGGGTTTTGGTGTTGTTACTGCCAGGGCTATGTAATTATTCAGTAATGCCGCTTTTCCACTACCAACGCGGCTGAGCCGTGCCATGCTGAGTTGGGCTGAGTCGAGCTGAGTGGGGCTGTTGGAGTTGCATTTCGACTACAACCGCGCTGAACCGTGCTGGCTGGAAGTGGGTGGACACATTGGGTGGAGTTAGTGAAAGTGGGTGGACGTCAGGTGATGTCGTTATGCGGCGCAAACAGTGACATCAGTGAGCTTTTAAGCGGTAGTCTCACGACCCGGAGAGTAAACAATAAACATGGAGGACATGGAGTCGTTAGTGTTGCTGGTCTTGGCTGCCTACACTGGTATACACTGATATAAACAAAACCAAAAACTTCACATAGCCCAAGAAGTCATACACAGTGTATAGATCATACACCATCATGCATAACAGTTTGGACTGGGATCGCTTTGTGTGAGCAGGAGGCATGGCTAATCAGTTCATGTTGGAGAAGCGCAGCATCCTGGAAGGACCTCTTTAGTATAGCATTCAAATAAGACGGGGCAGTTCCTGCTTTTAATGTCTTTAATTATTCAAACTCATGTACAAATCTTGTTTGCATCATGCATTACATCAGGTTTAATGCATAAAATTTGAAAACGATGTAATAGACTACACATACAACAAACACTTTAATGGCCAAATAACATTACTGTACAACAATTATTGAACATTCATTCGATTTGAAATGCCTTTAAATCTCAATTGAAAAACTCTTCTAAAAAGTGATAAGCAGTTATAATGCATGAAAAGTAGACTTGGTACAAACACACACTCGTAATAAAAAACTTGCCTCAACTGACTTTACAACTAGTAACTACTATTAACACAATCTTTTAGGGCATGGCGCCTGGGACATCTGTTTGAACGACGGCATTGCAAGCGCTTTGAGAAGGGTCTGTCTGCAGAGCCGCAGAGCCAGGCACAGTAAGCACTGCATGCGACGTCAAACCTGGAACGGTGAATCAGGAGCGGTAAAACTGGTGTTGGCTCTGCAGACAGATACTGCATTATTGAACGCTTTCGGCATGCTACGCAAACTGGCTATTATATTCACGCAACTGCTGATTGGTCGGGTGAGAAAAACTGTTTTGAGTCCGTTGCGTGGCTGTTTTTTGTCTAACGTTATGGCAATAGAGATCTTGCATGTGACGTCACAGCCGGTCCAGATTGTGACAGATGCCATCTTGTCGGTCAAACGCCATATTTCCGCCTTCTACAACCCCGATTCCAAAAAAGTTGGGACAAAGTACAAATTGTAAATAAAAACGGAATGCAATGATGTGGAAGTTTCAAAATTCCATATTTTATTCAGAATAGAACATAGATGACATATCAAATGTTTAAACTGAGAAAATGTATCATTTAAAGAGAAAAATTAGGTGATTTTAAATTTCATGACAACAACACATCTCAAAAAAGTTGGGACAAGGCCATGTTTACCACTGTGAGACATCCCCTTTTCTCTTTACAACAGTCTGTAAACGTCTGGGGACTGAGGAGACAAGTTGCTCAAGTTTAGGGATAGGAATGTTAACCCATTCTTGTCTAATATAGGATTCTAGTTGCTCAACTGTCTTAGGTCTTTTTTGTCGTATCTTTCATTTTATGATGCGCCAAATGTTTTCTGTGGGTGAAAGATCTGGACTGCAGGCTGGCCAGTTCAGTACCTGGACCCTTCTTCTACACAGCCATGATGCTGTAATTGATGCAGTATGTGGTTTGGCATTGTCATGTTGGAAAATGCAAGGTCTTCCCTGAAAGAGACGTCGTCTGGATGGGAGCACATGTTGCTCTAGAACCTGGATATACCTTTCAGCATTGATGGTGTCTTTCCAGATGTGTAAGCTGCCCATGCCACACGCACTAATGCAACCCCATACCATCAGAGATGCAGGCTTCTGAACTGAGCGCTGATAACAACTTGGGTCGTCCTTCTCCTCTTTAGTCCGAATGACACGGCGTCCCTGATTTCCATAAAGAACTTCAAATTTTGATTCGTCTGACCACAGAACAGTTTTCCACTTTGCCACAGTCCATTTTAAATGAGCCTTGGCCCAGAGAAGACGTCTGCGCTTCTGGATCGTGTTTAGATACCGCTTCTTCTTTGAACTATAGAGTTTTAGCTGGCAACGGCGGATGGCACGGTGAATTGTGTTCACAGATAATACTCTCTGGAAATATTCCTGAGCCCATTTTGTGATTTCCAATACAGAAGCATGCCTGTATGTGATGCAGTGCCGTCTAAGGGCCCGAAGATCACGGGCACCCAGTATGGTTTTCCGGCCTTGACCCTTACACACAGAGATTCTTCCAGATTCTCTGAATCTTTTGATGATATTATGTACTGTAGATGATGATATGTTCAAACTCTTTGCAATTTTACACTGTCGAACTCCTTTCTGATATTGCTCCACTATTTGTTGGTGCAGAATTAGGGGGATTGGTGATCCTCTTCCCATCTTTACTTCTGAGAGCCGCTGCCACTCCAAGATGCTCTTTTTATACCCAGTCATGTTAATGACCTATTGCTAATTGACCTAATGAGTTGCAATTTGGTCCTCCAGCTGTTCCTTTTTTGTACCTTTAACTTTTCCAGCCTCTTATTGCCCCTGTCCCAACTTTTTTGAGATGTGTTGCTGTCATGACATTACAAATGAGCCAATATTTGGCATGAAATTTCAAAATGTCTCACTTTCGACATTTGATATGTTGTCTATGTTCTATTGTGAATACAATATCAGTTTTTGAGATTTGTAAATTATTGCATTCTGTTTTTATTTACAATTTGTACTTTGTCCCAACTTTTTGGAATCGGGGTTGTACTTCTACTTCTGGTTCTACTTCTGCCTTTTCTTCTGGAAAACCCTACTATATACAATTCTACTACAACGGCTGCGGCTACAAGCTCTCCCTACCTGTGCACGTTTTTTATGTTTTTTTGTGTGTATTTTTGCGTGTTGTTCGTCTGTATCAGACTTCAATATCCACTACAACCGTATGGACTTGCTGGACATTGGTTTCCAGCAGAAAATGACAGTTTGTAGCGATTTCCATCGCATGCACAACATTCTGGACGAGACATAGTGAGACCAGCAGGGTCTCCGTGGATTGTTATCGGAAGCAAAGCGAAGGAGGCGGCGCCGGGAGCGGAAGCAAAAGCGAGGCTGCAGAGCCGGCCTGTTGGCTAAGCTCAGAAAACAGCCACTCAAATCTCCACTGCTAAGCCTCTACCTCTCCAACACCAGATCCATGGTAAACAAGACGGATGATTTGGAATTACAGCTGGAATTACCTTATTCTATTCTATAATCGGCTGGTCAGTGCTAGTAATACTTAAGTGACTTATCCATCCAATGAGGATTGTTATTTTCTTGTTTACAAGATGCCACATCTGAGTCACTGACAAATCCTGAATTTCTGTAAAGATAACTGTCCAGAGATTTATAAGCACGCAGTGATTCACCACTGAACAGCGAGGGAAAGTTGATGAGGTAATTATACACGTCTGGGTATTCCACTGGCAGTTCAATATCCACTGACACGGTCGTGAAAACTACGTCCGGTAAGCCATAAGGGTCACTAATCTGTAGATCGTTTATTTTAGACATATATCTAGTTATCTGTTCATTAGAAAAATGAGCCGTGTAGTCCGTCGGTTGAAATTGATCCTTTCTGTACATGATTGCAGCAGTATTCAGCGGTGTTTTTTACCGACAAGATGGCGGCTGTTCACTTTCCGGTCACGTGACTGCAAGATCTCTATAGTTTACTTCCTTGTTACACATTTTATAGTAGCTGTATAATTTTCATAATGATGTCATTTTAATCTGACAAAAGTGCAGGGGATGAAATTGTTTCTCAACAAAAGTGGGGGGATGAATCGTACGCATCCCCCGCGGGTGATACGCCCCTGTCTGGGTGCTAAACTGGCCTGCCTGCAATCCAGACCTGTCTCGCATTTAAAACATGTGGCGCATTTTGAAGCGCAAAATACAACAAAGGAGACCCCGAACTGTTGAGCAACTGAAATTGTATATCAGGCAAGAATGGGACAACATTTCTCTTTCAAAACTACAGCAACTGGTCTCCTTAGTTCCCAAACGTTTACAGAGTGGTGTTAAAAGTAGAGGTGATGCAACACAGTGATAAACATGCCCCTGTCCCAACTTTTTTTGAAATGTGATGTTGCTGACATCAAATTCAAAATGAGCGTATATTTCTCAAAAACAATTAAATTTCTCCGTTTCAACATTTGATATGTTGTCTTTCTGCCATTTTCAACGAAATATAGGGTTTCCATCGTTTGCAAATTATCACATTCTGTTTTTATTTACAGTTTACACAGAGCCCCAACTTTTTTGGAATTGGACTTGTATTATTAGTAACTTCTCACTATATATGCTTGACTCATCTCTTAAGTGATTAATATTAATTTGTTCTCCCTACAAATTCCGACCATACAAGAAATAATGTCCTCATCCTTCAGTCCAGTCTGAAGCCTAGCTTTAAAGGGCATATCCTGGACCAAATTCATTTTTTTTATATGAAAGAATGCCCCTTTACACACTCATCCAGAAGGGTAAATTTGCACAAGGCCATCTGTCTACAGCAGAAAAAAATAAAATAAAACGCGTCTGGAAAAATCCCAAGGGAGTCTGGAGCCAGATTCATGACGTCACCTGCAGAAGCACCAGCAGGCTGCGCGAGCTTGCACGGTTTCAGTGCACAGCCTGTGTAGACCAAGTTTAGCAGCCAGCGGTTTTGCATTGAAATATGGAATTGTCACCTGAGCGCAATGTTACTTCACCTTTGGATGAAGAATGTAATGTTGCTACATCCTCCTACGATACGTCTGTTAACCATTTTAATAATTATGTGATAACGTTGAAGAAATTTGCAGAAAACCTAGCCTGGGCCCGCCCATCCTAAGCGTGACGCAACACGAGGGCCTGTTCCGAGCTTAGTCTGGCCAGGCAGGCTATCTACAGCTCTTCCAAGCTCCCGAAAAATCGGGAACCAATCAACTTTGAGCATCTCCAACGGCCCTGGGTAGAGGCGTGTTCAAGGCAGTGACGTAGTAGAACTGCGACCGGAAGCCATAGATTGTTTACAGAATCTATGCCGGAAGCGCTTCATTCACATCACGAACATGGAGCAGCGGCAAGCCTTTAACACAGCGGTAGATGCTTTATTGAAAGCATTCAACGGGAAGTTCTCATTGAAAACGGAGCAAAGAGCAGCCCTGGAGGTATTTATTGAAAGGAAGGACGTTTTCGCCTTGCTCCCGACTGGCTTCGGTAAGAGTTTAATCTACCAGTTAGCCCCGTCGCATCGCATACGTCAGAGGAAAGAGTGATGTGATTGGTTTAAGCTTCGTCACAGCCTTTTCTGGCTTCGACCAGTAGCAAACTGAGGCATTTCAGGGAGGCGGGTCAACCACGGGCTCTGGGAAACGGTTGGGCTTAATAGCTTGGCCAGACTAAATGCTCGGAGAGCTTTGAAGTCGCGTTAGCCAGGCTACAGAAAACCACCAGGTCGTTTTCTCATAAACAAACCAGCGCTGACGTAGGATTCAGAAGGAGGCGTCCCGCATGCGACGTCACGAAAATCAATGTTTCCCGGGAAATCCAAATGCCAAGTTTTTTCAGAGGCGGACCAATTCACCTCAAATGGCTTGATTTCAACTGAATTTTTCTGGTATTGCGCAAGGTAAAAAAATTGCACAAAATGCAAAATGTGACAGATATTTGACCAAAGTTTAATATAAAATAGGAGAATTACATTGAACTTGCTCCTGAATTTACCCGTGATATGCACTTTAAGCTTTATGATGCATAAGCTAATATACCACTGAGGGGTTTCTTTTCAGGTAAATGGGTACCAGGTATCTACAGTTACTTTGGTTTGAATAGTTAGAAGGGCTCAGTTGGGTGACAACCAACCCATTGACTCTGACCATGATGGAGTCCAGGAGGAAACAGGAGGCCTCAGCAGATGTTGCCCAGCTCTGTGTTTCCTCACTGGGCCAAGAATCGCTGCAGGTCCCCCTGGCAGCTCTGCTGCACCTTCCTGAGGATCAGAGACAGTGGATAAAACACTTGCGCGCACACACACACACACACACACACACACACACACACACACACACACGCTCCCTCACAGAGCACCAAACACCTGCTCTGCACTGACCTGCCAAAGCTGCACTTCTGACTGAATACATTACACTCCTCTGTCACGTCGCAGTGATTATCGGCTTGACCTTTTCAGTTCATTTAAATAAGACAAATAATATGAATAATAAATAAACAAACAAAACTGCATTTTCTAAGTGAGCCATGAAGCCGTGAGCACGAACAGTATCAGTCAAATGTTTGTACACCCCTACTCATTCAGACCTGCCAACCTTTACACATTTTGCTTAGCAGATACGCATTTAGACATCAAACTACGCTGCTACGATTTAACACTTCAAAATATGCAAAAAGCCACTGATGGCTTTGAGTTCAAAGATCTTCAATATTCCGGTTCAACCGTCTGTGCATTCGTGCACTAGGTAACTCGTCTATGGGTGTAACCGCATTGACCAGCAACCTGTAGAGAAAAGAAGACTTCGACCAATCACAGCACTAGTTTTAAACTCTTCAAATAGGCCTAGGCTATGAGGCTAAGCGGAGAGCCGAGGAACCGTCAAAACGAAAGTAACGAAATTGATTTTCATCCCTCTCGGTTGATCTTCATACTGTGACTGGTTTTACATGGGAGGACGGTGCTAAACACCGTTTCGAAGGTAAATGGGCAGGGCAAGGGTATTGTGAATAAAGCAAGGACAACCGTCCTAACGTTATAGTTCAAAGCACAGTGTTCCGCCTTATCTGAAGGAAATATTTGTTCCAGCTTGTTTTGATATTTGACCCAGGCTTCTCAATCCAAAAAATATTGCATGGCCTAAAGTGAAAATATAGTGGCCTACTGACGTTTCCATCCAGTCAACCGATAGACGCGTTAATATCTTCTGAACTAGGCTACTCGTGCATGTGAGATTCAATGAGCAGCGCATGAAGTGTTTTCACGTAAGTGCGTGTGGTGGATGATGATGTGTTTATGTGCGTGCCTTGCAGTTAATAATACACATGACGTCAGATGAGGATACTGACAGAGAGAGAGAGAGAGGGAAGCAAATCTAAAAAGAAGCGAGTCTATGCCCCTCAGAAGTTCCTAACGAAGTATCAAGATCAATGGCCATGCCTCCGCCCCTCTAAACTGCCTAATCATGCGTTTTCCACAGTGTGCAATTATGATTTTGACATTAGCCATCAAGGAAATACAGGTAATAATATTGCTAACATAGAAATGCTTGCATTTATATACATAGGCCATTATTTTTTCCAAATTAGGCCAGGTCAGTGAATATGAATATTATAAAGGCTGTGCTATTGGATAGGCCAGAGTAGCCTATAATCTTTTCTGTAAGTGTGGTTATCAGTTTGCATTTACTAAATATTAATATTGAAAAATATATATTTATATAGGTACTCTGGAATATTCACTTTCGATGTTTAGTGTAGCCTAGTTCAAAGTGTAGCAAGGAGCAACAAGATCTCTTTTATGGTCAAAACTAAATTTATGAAAAAAGGATTGTGTGTGTTTGTGTGTGTGTGTGTGCGCGCGTGTGTGTATTTTGCAGACTGCCGGCGTCTGTTTTAAAAGACATAGGCTATAGCCCTTTGGTTTTTCTGTTATATATACACAATATAATGCTAAATGTCAAAAGGGACATAGCATGCTATTTGGGATTCTTTGTTGTTTATAATTCCCAATGTATTTAAGACACAGTATGCCAAAGGCAGTACATTGGTGAAAGCATTGGAAATATATTCATGCCTTTTCATTAAAAGAGTTCTTGTTTTCTTCATAGTCTACTTGTATGTTGAATAACTAGATATGGTGGTGAGTGGGAACTCTGTGCTTAGTAATACATTGTTCACATGCTCACTCATTACAATCAATACTGATCAGCAAATGTGCCTGACCTCACGCCGTGCTGCGCTGCACCGACGCGATAAGTTGCTACTCAAAATTTTTTTCCAAGGTTGGCAGGTATGCTCATTCATTGGTTTTTCTGTATTTTGATTGTTTTCTACATTGTAGAACAGTACTGAAGACATCAACACTATGAAATAACATCTGGAACATATATGGGATTACAAACAAGTGGTAAAAAACCAAAGATGTTTCATATTTTAGATTCTTCAAAGTAGCCAGCGTTTACCTTGATGGCGCTGCACACACTATTGGCATTATCTTAACCAGCTTCATGAGGTAGGTCACCTGGAATGCTGTTCAATTAACGGGTGTGCCTCGTCAAAAGGTAAGTAAAGAGAAAAGATGTCCATCATTACTTTAATGATACGTGAAGTGTCCTTTAATTAATACAAATAAAGGGGAAAAAAAAAATCACTGAATTAGAAGGTGTCCAAACTTTTGAGTGGTACTGTACATCAAATGCAAATGAATGCTGAATGATGAGATTCATACAAAGATTCATGCAGCATACATTACAGGCATTTAGCAGACACTCTTATCCAGAGTGACGTATAATGGTACCCTGATATACCCACAGCAGTGGGCAGCCCAGGGAGCAGTTGGGGGTTAGGTGCCATGTTCAAGGGCACTTCAGCCATTCCTGCTGGAATTTAACAGACGGCCTAATAGTCCCAAAACTGCTCCTCTAACCTTTAGGTTATGGCTTCCCCATATGTTTGGTGGTCAGGGAAAACCCATCAAAGTCCCTCTCACGCCAGAATCTGGTCTTCCCAGGCAGTCTTCTGTCCCAGTACTAACCGTATGGCTGTGGCACTGACCTTTTTGATAGCCCTCGGGGGATGGGTCCTCTGGTAACCCCAAGAGTTTGACTTCCCCATTCGCCTCTGTATTGCAGCGTGCCTTGCCAGATGGTAGTAGGTACCATTTTTACGATGGTCTTTGGTATGACCCGACTGCAAGTAGAACTAGCGATCTCCTGGTTAAGAGGTGGACACACTAACCACTACGTCAACTCGCGGTCGATGTCACAGTGGTTGAATATTATCATTTTAAAAGATTTATAACTATATACCTTATATATGGCCAAAACAATTGTGGACACCTGGCCATCACACCCATATATGGACCTTCCCCGAAGTGTTGCTGCAAAATTGTGAGCACACAATTGTATAGGATGACTTTGTATGCTGTAGCTTTACAACACACACACACACACACACACACACACACACACACACACACACACTCTCTCTCCTCCAAAATTATTGGAATAACAAGGCCAAAGACATTTGGGTTTGAGATCAAAAGATGAATACAAGACTATAAATCAAAATGTCATCTTTAATTTATTTACATCTAGAGGTGTTCAAACAACTTAGAACATGACAGCTTTTGTTCGAACCTGTCCGTTCTCCAAGCGATCAAAAATATTGGAACACGTGACTGACTGATGTTTCTAGTTGCCCAGGGTCGCTCTGTTAGTCTAATCGTTTAAACAATGAATAGCTCTGAATGTCTACTCTTGCTTTAAGCCCTGGGTTTTACCTGTGAAGGCTGCATATTTGTTGTTAAAAAGGATAAACCAACATGAAGACCAGAGAGCTGTCTATGGAAGAAAAGCAAGCCATTTTGAAGTAGAGAAATGAGGGGAAATCAATCAGAGTCATTACACAAGCACTGCACATAGCCAGTACAACAAGTTGGAATGTCCTGAAAAAGAAAGAAACCACTGTTGTACTAACATTGTCGTTGAACACGTCAGCCAAGGAAAACAACAAGAGTTGATGACAAACATTGTAAGAGCTGTGAAGAAGAACCCAAAAACAACAGTCAGTGACATCACCAACAACCTCCACAGGGCAGGGGTGAAGGTATCACCATCCACCAGTATATGCTAGTTACACTATCAACCATGTGGGTAGCTGAGTATTGCTATGGAGACCATTTTGAATTTCTTAATATATCTATATTTTGAATGCATCATGTGCTTCCATGACTGGAAGCACAATTGACTTGTGGGTCCCTGGTTGAAACCTGAGCTCAGTATAATGTGTGTGAAGAGTTTTGCATGCTCTCCTTGTATGGGTTTCCTCTGGGTTCTCTGGTTTCTTCCCAAAAACTTGCTGGTAGATGAATTGGTGAAGCTAAATTGCCACCTAGGTGTGAATGAGTGTGTGATTGCATGGTGCACCATGATGGACTGTTGTCCCATCTCACAGCCAGTGTTTCCATGATCCCCCAGGACCAGGATAAAGGGGTAACGGACAATGAATAAATACATGAATTAATGAATGAGGTCTTATGTCTGTGAACATTTAATGCACACAAGCATGTTTTTGTGTCAGATATCTGAGCACAGGGCAGCACAGGGCAGCACAGTGGTGAGCACCGTCACCTCATAGCAAGAAGGTTCTGGGTTCGAGCCCAGTGACCGACAGAGGCCTTTGTGTTTGGAGTTTGCATGTTCTCCCCGTGTCTGCATGGGTTTCCCCCACAGTCCAAAGACATGCAGTTAGTTTAATTGGCTATTCTAAATTGCCTATAGGTGTGAATGTGTGCGAGTGCGCAGAAAGGAACTGGCTACCTGACTACTGCAATTCTAACCAAGTCAACCAAACGTGGTTTGCTTCAAGCCCAGATCGGGTTTGGCAGTGATGACGATCTGAGCATAATTGAGCATTCTGACAGCTTGGCAATCAAAAAAATAGCTATACTTCTAGTTCACGGTGAAGGCATGGTACATAACATAATGTTCAATCTTCATTCATCCATCCATCCATTATCTGTAGCCGCATCCTGTTCTACAGGGTCGCGGACGTTCAATCTTATGAGGAGATAAGCCAATGAAAGAACACCAAGTCTCATAAGGTTATATATGTTGTAGGTTAGGTTAGAAATTTTTGACCCAGTTCATAATTTGCTACTTTTATAGGGAGACTTACTATATCTAGGGTTAGGATTTAGGAAAACTTTGCATTTTAAACTACTTGATGACGACTTGAAAATATACCGTACATCACTCCTTTCATTGCAATTGCTGCTGGTCTAGTGGTTAAGAATCAGAAGGTTCTGTGTTCAAATCTTGGTTAAGTATGAAAAAAGATATTTTTAAAAAATGCTAATTAGGTAGACAGACAAGAGGAAATACTAGGTAGGTGTAGACAGAGAGGAAGTGGATGAGAGAGAGAGAGAGAGAGACAAAAGAAGTGATGGAAAAATCCCTTTTAAGAATCTTAGATAATCCAAAATTTTACCTAGATTGGAAATTATCCATCCATCCATTATCCGTAACCACTTATCCTGTGCAGGGTCACGGGCAAGCTGGAGTCTATCCCAGCTGACTATGGGTGAGAGGCAGGGTACACCCTTGACAAGTCACCAAATCATCACAGGGCTAACACACACAGAGACAAAACCATTCACACTCACATTAAGTCAGTTTAGAGCCACCAATTAGCCTAACCTGCATGTCTTTGGACTGTGGGCGAAACTGGAGGACCTGGAGGAAACCCACACAGACACGGGGAGAACATGCAAACTCCAAACACAAAGGCCCTCATCGGCCACTGGGCTCGAACCCAGAACCTTCTTGCTGTGAGACGACAGCGCTAACCACCATACAACCCAGTTGGAAATTATGAACTAGGTAAAAAAAAAAAAAATTTAAACCAGCTTAAAAAAATAAATAAATCATCTAGGTTGAAATGTGGGGCGGCACGATGGTGTAGTGGTTAGCGCTGTCGCCTCACAGCAAGAAGGTCCAGGTTCGAACCCCGTGGCCGGCGAGGGCCTTTCTGTGCGGAGATTGTATGTTCTCCCCGTGTCCACGTGGGTTTCCTCCGGGTGCTCCGGTTTCCCCCACAGTCCAAAGACATGCAGGTTAGGTTAACTGGTGACTCTAAATTGACCGTAGGTGTGAATGGTTGTCTGTGTCTATGTGTCAGCCCTGTGATGACCTGGCGACTTGTCCAGGGTGTACCCCGCCTTTCGCCCGTAGTCAGCTGGGATAGGCTCCAGCTTGCCTGCGACCCTGTAGAACAGGATAAAGTGGCTACAGATAATGAGATGAGATATATACACACACATCAACTACTTCCTTCATGAAAAGTCACATGACCAGATACAGCCACTGTCCCAAATGCTGAAAATTCAAATCTCATCCATGATGCTGTTTTCTATTTTGTTTCTACAAAACAAAACAAAACCTGAAATGTCAGAAATGTTTTCTGATCTCTTACAAACGCCATAGTAGAGATCAAAGCTGTTATGAACATATTTAAAAAAAAAAAAGTCATCATGAGCTGTCTAAGATGCAAATCAGTGCATGTGGAGGTAAATGAGTAAATTCATGGCAGCTCTGTAAACACTGATTGACACCATGTTATAACGACCCTGTTCTTCCAAAGAAGAAGAAGAAGAAGAAGAAGTTTGGATAATGGATCATTTCCTGGTTATGGGTGCGTAATCAGTTTGAGCAACATGTATCCTGATGGATCAATAACTCACACAGCTGCCAGATTTCCCAGAAAAAGAAAACAGTTAAAATTTCTCTGGAGTCTAAACGGTGATGCAACTTACCTCATTCAAGATGAAATACAGTCCAAGGAGCTCTATGTGCCTGCATGCAGCACCACGTACACTGTAAAAACATTCACAATCCTTTCATTGTTTTAGCGTTTTTTCTGTAGGATTTGGCCAAAAAGCAGACCGATAAAACTTTTTCCCGTTCTGCAAACACATCTGGAGTTTTACATTTTAAAAAAAAACTACAATTACCCGAGAAATATAAGTTCCGGGTCTGGACTCTTCTGGGATTTGTAGTTCCCGTGCTGCCTTGTTGAATACAAAAACCCGTTGTAACAAACTACATTACCCATAATTCACCGCGTCTCCATCCGGAATCCCCTGAAGTTCCGGGACTCGGTTCAGCTTATTGCTTCTGTCCGTCGTTTCCTTCCTTGCGGTAGAGGAGAGGAGGTGGTGTCGAGAGACTGGAAACATTTAACATCATAATCCTAATCTTAATAAACTCCACTATACAATGAAATTAACTTTATTCACGCCCGCCTCTGAACTCCACTATTTCACCATACTACTGGTAAGCGCTCGTGCCACTGTGTGCACTTTAGCGTCGCTGGGACTTCTTTCTTTTTGCACTAGAAGTTATGCTAGCATGCTAGCCAGCTAGCATCAAAGGCTAACCAGTTAAACAGTGCATTGCAAACTTAAGTTAGAGATAATAACCATAGGTACAAACTTATATTAGTCATCTCGAATAGAGTGTATCATTAAAATATGAATTAAACCTTATTTATTTATATGTAGTTGGATTATAGCCCGGCTAGTTATGTGTGAGTACTGGTCTAGTTTGATTTGATTTGATTTGATCTGATTGATGGGTTAATAGCTAGTTAGCATGACTGGTTACTTTTCTAAGGACTGCTGTTATTATGAAGACATCCGGCAAGTAAATCAACATGGCGATAAGTTGTTTTTTTTTTTTCCTTCCCCCAAACCGGTATATCAGTTAGTTAGCTAGCCGGCTAACTTTCTGTTCTCTATCCATATTACTGGCTTAGAATGAGGCTAGTGAACGCTGCTTAGTTTATTTCCAAACCCTTTATATATTTTAACTTGACTGAAAGGAAGTAAGCTTATGGTGTTTTGAAGAGTAGCTACTCTGGCTCAAGTCAAGGCTGTTTTACAAACCCTGCTGTCTGGAAATAAACCTTCATTTGTGTTCAGTGTGTAAACACAAACAGACTCATTTTAATAGAAAACCAAGCAGAAATATTGTGTCAGGAAGTTGTCTTGAATGTTTGTGCACGTCATTTAACAAAGATAAAGCACTTCACTGGCTGCTTTCGCCTTTTCCCCCCCGTCTTAACCACCAAATGTGGTGTTTAACTGAACCCAAATTTATGGAGTTATTTTGGGATGCATTCCGTTCCCTTACATCCTCTCTGCGATGGAGGAACAACCTGATTGGTCGATTTCTCTGTTGTGGCCTAATCCTATTGGCTGGCGACCCGGAACTAGTTTTAAGCGCTGCTCTGTTTTCAGACTGATTGAAATGTAACACAGGCCTTACTGTCAGGACAGGAAACTTAGAGTTTAATGATGATTTTAAAAAGAGTTATATAATTATTAATAAACTATAAAAAATATATATTTTTTAATAATTATCAAATAGCTGTACACACATCAGAGACAGTAGATAACACACGTACAGTACTATACAATAGGGACTTATATAATAACTTGTAGTGGTTAGCACTGTCGCCTCACAGCAAGAAGGTTCTGGGTTCGAGCCCCGTGGCCGACGAGAGCCTTTGCGTTTGGAGTTTGCATGTTCTCCCCGTGTCCGCGTGGGTTTCCTCCGGGTGCTCCAGTTTCTCTCACAGTCCAAAGACATGCAGGTTAGGTTAACTGGTGACTCTAAATTGAGCGTAGGTGTGAATGTGAGTGTGAATGGTTGTCTGCGTCAGCCCTGTGATGACCTGGCGACTTGTCCAGGGTGTACCCCGCCTTTCGCCCGTAGTCAGCTGGGATAGGCTCCAGCTTGCCTGTGACCCTGTAGAAGGATAAAGCGGCTAGAGATGAATATAATTATTAATAAACTATAAAAAAATATATTTTTTAATAATTATCAAATAGCTGTACACACATCAGAGACAGTAGATAACACACGTACAGTACTATACAATAGGGACTTGTATAATAACTTGTAGTGGTTAGCACTGTCGCCTCACAGCAAGAAGGTTCTGGGTTCGAGCCCAGTGGCCGACGAGAGCCTTTGCGTTTGGAGTTTGCATGTTCTCCCCGTGTCCGCGTGGGTTTCCTCCGGGTGCTCCAGTTTCTCTCACAGTCCAAAGACATGCAGGTTAGGTTAACTGGTGACTCTAAATTGAGCGTAGGTGTGAATGTGAGTGTGAATGGTTGTCTGTGTCAGCCCTGTGATGACCTGGCGACTTGTCCAGGGTGCCTTTCGCCCGTAGTCAGCTGGGATAGGCTCCAGCTCGCCTGCGACCCTGTAGAACAGGATAAAGCGGCTACAGATAATGAGATGAGATGTTAAGAAACGACGGTGTAATGGTTAGCACTGTCACCTCACAGCAAGAAGGTTCTGGGTTCGAGCCCAGTGGCCGACGGAGGCCTTTGCGTTTGGAGTTTACATGTTCTCCCCGTGTCTGTGTGGGTTTCCTCCGGGTGCTCCGGTTTCCCCCACAGTCAAGGGCGTAAAAACGGTGTTGATATTGGTGGGGACATAATTTGGCCAAGCGCCCCAGTGCGCCATGGTTGTCGCACGAAATGTGGCCTACACTGTACAAATGATTGGTTGTCCATTCCTTTGTGTTATTTTGATTTTTAGCACCAGGTACACTTAGTCTTAGACTTAGGCTAACGTCTGCATGTATACGGGCAATACATTATCACACAGAGAAAGTGGACATTGAAGTTGCTGTGAATTTCGCTGTAGTGGATGACCTACCCAAAATACAACAACACAATCAATCAAAATTGTGCTGCTGCTTCATTTTCACACAACTTTTACTATTTTCACACATTTGAAACATCATGTGCTTCCTTTTGAGTTACTGCAATTTCAGAATCTGGAAGTAATGTAGGTATGGGTGGTAGAAGTATGAAGAGTTTTGGTAGTTGTAGTGCATTTTGCAAAAATGTTTATTCATCAAGTTGAAAGGGTTAAGTGACAATTGTTTCACATTTTTACATTTTCACATTTTATTGCAGAGGTTACATACATACACATATACACATGCATATACATGCAAACAATGAGCAAGAAAAAAGTAAATATTTATATATATTTATTTATTTATATTTAATATTTTTTAGTAAACATTTAGCATTACCTACAAGCATTTATTAGTGTGTGTGTGTGAGAGAGAGAGAGAGAGAGAGAGATTGCAAACAGAAACTCCTTGCTGTTACAGTAAATAGAAGTAAACATTTAACATTGTTTTGAATAGCTTACCGTTGACTGGGTAAAATAATGTCTTATGTCCTCCTTGCGTTTTCTTTTATTGCCCGACATCACTGCCTGTGTGCTGTTTTGCTGTAGCAGCGAGCTGGATGCTGATTTTACCGCTTGCTACTGCTTACAGCCAATGACAACAAAAAACCATAGCAACGTCAAGGCAACGGGAGGTGAGCCAATCAAAGCTTCATAAAGCTTTTTACCTGCTGTCCCCACCAATAGTCAGCCGTCTTTGAGAGGTCTGTTCACAACTGAAAATCAGCTGGAAGCGATACCGCGTTTGGTGTTTTTATTCAGCGTTTCCCGCATCGCGGCTTCTCCATTCAAAAATGGTATGGACATTTTAAACTCAGCTGAATATTGGTATGGACGCGTCCATACGCATTTTTACGCCCATGCCCACAGTCCAAAGACATGCAGGTTAGGCTAACTGGTGACTCTAAATTGACCGTAGGTGTGAATGTGAGTGTGAATGGTTGTCTGTGTCTATGTGTCAGCCCTGCGATGATCTGGCAACTTGTCCAGGGTGTACCCCGCCTTTCGCCCGTAGTCAGCTGGGATAGGCTCCAGCTCGCCTGCAACTCTGCACAGGATAAGCAGCTATATATAATGGATGGATGGATATTAAGAGACACCTTTCAGCCCGAAAACAATGAAGGCTACTGTGTTTTGCTGCAAAACTAAAAATCAAGTGTGACAGTCAGCATGTCCAGAAGAACCATGGCAGGTTCTGCAACATGCTCAGTAAATTTCCTTGTAACACACATTGTCACTGAGAGTACTATTTTTCAATTAAATTAAATGTTTTTGCCTAAAAAAAAAAAAAAGAGCAGTGAAGTTGCATTTGGTAATGAGGGAAGCCATGTCCTAATGGTTAGAGAAGCAGCTTTGGGACCAAAAGGTTGCTGGGTTGATTCCCTGGAACAGCAGGAATGGCTGAAGTGCCCTTGAGCAAGGTACCTAACCCCCAACTGCTCCCCAGGCTGCTCTGGTATATTGTATGTCGCTCTGGATAAGAGCGTCTGCTAAATGCCTGGAATGTAATGTAAGATTTCAAAAATGTTTCAAGATTAGGTCTCTAATGATTAAGTAGGTGGCGCTGAATACATTTTTTTCCTTCCTCTTTCACCCCATCCTTCTTTTCCCACCCTGAACACACAGCCTCAGATTCTACAGAACTACCAAGGACTCCCATGACATCACTTTCAAGTGCACTATGTACACATTTTTCTTCGTAATAAGCTCTTATGAGTGCTAAGCTGTGTTGTTAGTCGGGGTCAGAGTGAAGGGAAGTGTCTATAAAATGACTGAAGTAGGCCTGTTTGAACACACACTTGCATTCGGGACTGCAACAGAGTTTTCCAAACTGGTTTTCTCAACCACGTAAAACTTTTTTTTTTTTGTATCTATTGATGAACGAGTCGAGGAATCGTGTGAAAATTTCAGTGTAACCTCTGACCATCGTGTTCCGAGAAGTCACTGTCCAGCTAACACCACAACGTTTTCAGCGCAATGAGAGCACAAGTATCAGGATGCCATTGTTATAACGCAATGGTACGTTTCACGAATAGCCCATTAAGCTTCCTTATTATGTATTACCTCATCGGTTATGTCTATTGTGGCAGTTGGTGTTGCTCTTCTCATTATGCCAGGATCTTAGGAGGTCTAACGATGGCAGCATGCCGTATTGTGTGGATTGTGGATTAATCTTGGAATTGGCTCGTTTGTACTTCTGTTATGTTTTGCTGACAGTAGGAGTGAGATTAGTTGACGATTTTAAGCAGTGTTGTTCAATGGCTGCCAACAATATGGCTGTGCTTGCCATATGGCTTGCGGACTGTCTGTGTGAGTGTGGTTTAAATATGTTATTATGGCGGGTTAGATTCTTTTTTTTTTTTTTTTTTTTATTAACCGGGTCACTGGGCTCACTATCATATTAGAGAAACACCGAGATGCTTAGAGAGATCTCAGATGATGATACTGACCTCTTTCGCAAGTGTAATTGGGCAAAGTTCTGTGTGTGTGTGCGCGCACAAAAAGTTTTTAATGAACGTTTGTGACCTATCCTTAAGCAAATATAAACTAATCCTTAAGTAAATTTGTAATTCAGGATAACCTACATGGCATTCATTCGGTGCTTCTTTACTCGCTGCATTTAATTTTACGAGAGATTAGATTACGTTAAAGAGGCATTTTTTTTTAACGAAGCTGAAACCATTTACCGTGGCGTTAGGTATCGGAGAGCTGTGGTCCGTCACTTGTAATTATGAGCTTGGGTCATTTTAAATCACTTGCAGTACAATGAATGGGCTGCTATTTGTACTCAATGGTCAGTAAACCTTTCACCAGGGCTCAAAATTAACTTTTTTTCTTTGTGTCCCCCAGTGGTCCCGAATTCTGTGTTGTATTGTCCCGAATGGAAGCAACAGTGTCCCCATTTTTTTCCTCTCTGAAATAACCAGTGGTTAATATTATCATATGAAGTTACTATTATATTTGTAACTATGCGATTTTGAACCCTTTATATCATTTTTACAATAAGTCACAAGACACAAGCGACACATGTCCTATACATCATCTACTTCAAAATTACAGTTATTGCATTTTCAGTTTATTAAACTTTGGCGATCTCACTGTATGAATAGATACCCGTTTATTTAAAGGGGCCAACTAGCTCATTCAGAAAATGTTTCAACTCCCTACATCTGCAGTACACTTTAGTTGAAAATAAGACCCCTTTTATGTTCATTTCATCTACTTATACCTTGAATATCTGTTGGCACTTATAAGGCCAACTTATAATTTTCACCATTACCGTTATCCATTTTTATGAACTTTCCGTTATCCATTACCATTATCCATTTTTATGAACTTTCCGTTATCCATTTTATGAACTTTCGCTGCCGAAACGTGGGTGCAAATGTTAGCAACATCAACATAGTGCCAGGTCCGAGCCTAGTTGTGCTGCTGACTGACTGACTAAACTTTCTGAACTAGAAAGACACCAAGAAAACTCACTTATTCTGTTGAACGGTATCTTCCGTCAATATCATCCACATCATTCCTGTTGTATTTTATAACGTGTCTAACAGTGTTCATTCAGTTCATTCAGTTGCTAGCGTTGCCTGCAGACCAGGCGATGACACTTTGGATCCTGAAGGTCCCGGAGACGTTATGTCTGGGCTTTCAGTTTCTTCCCCGCGGTCGGTCCGCTTCAACCACTTAAGCATTTTTGTTCTGGCAAGAGTCGGCGCAGCGTGTGCGGTAGCAATTCCATTCCAAGTCCATATAATGCGGACTCCGGCCGAAGATTCTAGAACAGAATGCGCTGCTCTGTAGCCTACGGATGCAGGTGCATCGAAAGTGTAGCTACTAATGTATTTTTCGCTGTTAACGTTTTAAAATTAAAATTGACAGATTAGGTGAATGTCTACGTATGTGTTACGGCTTTGTAAATAATATTAATGTAGAACTTTTTTTCTAGATCTATTTTTTTCCATTGTCCCGGGATTGTCCCAGATATGATAATTTTGTGTCCCGATGACATTTTTTATGGTCCCCGGGACATCGGGACACCGTTAGTTTCGAGCACTGCCTTTCACATGTATTTTAATACGTTCACATTTTTGCCAATGTGTGTAGTGCAGCAGGCAGTGGGATTCAGAACAAGTAGCGTGTTTTTTGTTTTGCAATAGTCGTTAAATCTTCCTGGAAATGTTACGCGGATTGATTGATTGATTGGATAGATGGATTATTTTATCCCTAGCGAAATAGTAGTGGTAAAAGACAAACTTTCACTGTACATTGGATGAAAAACATTGGATGAAATATTCTTGAGCAGGTGTCATGTGGGCGTTATCTTTGCGTGAGAAACAATATTGTACTTACCATTTTAAAATGAACAAGAGCCTACCTGGAACAGGGATCTGTGGGATGCCGCATTCATTTAAATGATCTTTTGCCACAAAAAGGAAGTTTGGTGAAAATTATACGGCAGAATTTTACGAAATGGTGCCAGGCTCGATTTGCATGTGCGTGCAGATCTATGTTTTTAAAGAGCACCACAAATATCAGTATGATAAGATCAGGATAAAGGACGCTATAAACATGCTGCCTTTCCAGTAGCAGATCCAGTATTACTGGTAATTTGAAAAAGACAGCCGTAATTGTTTTCTTCACCATATTTTTTTTTTATTGGTGATGCAATTACAACTCCGCTTCCAAAAAAGTTGGGATGTTGTGTGAAAATATAAATAAATGAGTGATTCCACACTTATGGGGACTGAAATGGGGACATGAACTTATTTTTAAAAATTCACCTAAAACCATTTCTTTTTTTACCATCAGGTCACAAAACATGTAATCTTTAATGAATGATATGTTAAAAGATAACTTTAATTTTCTGAGATGTAATAAAAACATATTTATATGCCAAAGTCAGAACGTAACAGAAGTGTTGTGGACATATATATTCTCAATTTTAACAATGTAGAATTACTTTTTGAAACATAGGAAGGTGATGTTTTAGCAAATATAATTAATAAACATGTGTAGTAGAATAAACATACACATTCTTTCAATAAGATTAACATGGTATATAGCTAGATTGCAATTAATTTGTAACAGACGCGAGATGGACAATCGTAACAGAAGTAATGTAACAGACATCATTTTGGAACTCATAGGCTTGACTTTGGCATATAAATATGTTTTTATTACATCTCAGAAAATTAAAGTTATCTTTTAACATATCATTCATTAAAGATTACATGTTTTGTGACCTGATGGTAAAAAAAGAAATGGTTTTAGGTGAATAAGTTCATGTCCCCATTTCAGTATCCATAAGCGTGGAATCACTCAAATAAAAACAGAATGCAGTGATTTGCAAATCCTTTCTGATCCATTGTCAATTGAATACAATACAAGGATAAGATATTTAATGTTTAAACTGATTAAAATTTTTAGTTTTTTGTAAATATCCATCCATCCATAATCCATAACCGCTTACACTATGCAGGGTTGCGGACAAGCTGGAGCCTATCCCAGCTGACTACGGGTGAAAGGCGGGGTACACCCTGGACAAGTCGCCAGGTCATCACAGGGCTGACACATAGACACAGACAACCATTCACACTCACATTCACACCTACGGTCAATTTAGAGTCACCAGTTAGCCTAACCTGCATGTCTTTGGACTGTGGGGGAAACCGGAGCACCCGGAGGAAACCCACGCGGACACGGGGAGAACATGCAAACTCTGCACAGAAAGGCCCCTGTCGGCCACTGGGCTCAAACCCAGAACCTTCTTGCTGTGAGGCGACAGTGCTAACCATTACACCACCGTGCCGCCTTGTAAGTACACACTCATTCTGAATTTGATGCCTGCAACAATTTCTAAAAAAGTTGGGACAGGGGGATGTTTGCCATTGTGTTACATCACCTTTTCTTTTAACAACACTCAGTAAGTGTTTGGGAACTGAGGACATTAATTGTTCAAGTTTTGAAAGTGAAATTCTTTTTCATTCTTGCTTGATGTACAACTTCAGTTGTTCAACAGTCCCAGGGTCCCCGTCATATTTTGTGCTTCATAACTCACCACATATTTTCAATGGGAGGCAAGCAGGCCAGTTTAGCACCTGCACTCTTACTATGAAGCCATGCTGTTGTAAACACTGAGCTTTATATAAAATCCGGAGAGCTCATGGCCTATTCCCCGCTGTAGAGACGAGTGAAGCCGTCTGGCTGCTATATTACCACTCCCATCGCGTGTATTTGGCTTGCGTGTTAAACCGTGGTATCCGATCAAATTTGCCCCAAGAAAAGTATCTCCTGACCTTCCCCCCCCTTCAGTACCTACTTTTATTTTCTCAACTTTACCCACATTCCTTACATATCTTTTATAGCGCTCCCCTTCACTGTTTTTTTTTTTTTCATTTTCCAGTTCAGTCTCTGATTTAAAAAAAAAAAAAAAAAAATTTTTTTTAAACTACTATAATTTTTACGGAGATTATTTCAGTCTTTCTCTTACATGGTGTACCTTTCTCTTTCGTATATCTCTTCTTCCTTTTTATATATATATATATATATATGGGCAATTCCATGTAAATGTCAACCTCACCATGCAAAAATAAAGCAACATGTAATACATCAAAACCACTCCCAGAGATATCACCTAGGCCTGTATTTTACAGATGTGAATAAGTTGAACCAATTTGTAACCAACCTAATATGTCACTGTCAGTCTTTCTTTCTTATAATGTAAAACCCAAGCTAAAATCAACTTTGATCATGTACAATTCTATATTATTGCCACAAGCCACAGAAATGTATGCTAAAATCCACAAAACAGCAAAACAATAGCCATCCTAAATATTATTTAAGAACTTTGATAGTTTTAGCTGATATTTAGAGAGTTTTTCAAAGGGTTATGGTGGTTAAATTGCTGATTTTCTAAACATATGCCATGTCTATTTCAGACGCGTCACATCCATAACGCTGACTTTTCCTTCCGAAACTCTGCATGAAATACAAAATATTTTAAACAAAGATTTTTTAATATTCACCTTGGACCCCTCTATCAAATGGATATCTCCATTTCGACATTAGGTTTACAATTTCACAGAGTTTGATAAAAATGTACAGTCACCCAAGAAAAGTGATACTTTTTCTGTCACATCCATAACGCATCTTTTATTGGCATTTTCTGGCATGCCCTAGATGTACTATGGGAATTGTTCTTGTTCTATCACTTCTCCAGTATGGTACAGCCTTAAAATATGCAACACCTGTTTAAATACTGGGAGACAATAAAACATGCACTGGATCATTTGTTGCCATTTTGAGTTCAAGTGTCACGTCCATAACGCTGGAATTGCTCATATATAAAATATACTCGCACTCAGGTGAAATGTCTGTCCACAACCTTTGACCTGACAATTTGTACAGTTCACTGCTGCACATGTAGGCATTTTTCTCATCCACCTACATAAATAACTTGTCTAATTTTGTGTAGCTTCCGGTAGTCTAAATGACCGTTCGGCTCCGTGACGGGAGTGGTAAGATGGTGGCCAGCTGGCTTCACTCTGCCGAGCCTACGAGCTCTCCAGATTTTATATAGGGCTCAGCGGCTGTAACACGTACAGAATGTGGCTTGATATTGTCTTGCTGGAATAAACAGATGTTCCTGCTTATAATAAAGTCATCTGGAAGGCAGCATATGTTGCTCCAAAACCTGTACCTTTAAGCATTAACGGTGGCTTCACAGATGTGCAAGTGACCCATGCCATGGGAGCTAACACATGCCCATACCATCACACATGCTGGTTTTGGAACTTTGTGTTGGTAACAATTTGGATGGTCCTTTTCCTCTAAAGCCCAAAGGACACAACGTCCATGATTTCCAAAAATAATTTGAAATGCGGACTCGGCAGCCCACAGCACGCTTTTCCACTTTGCGTCTCAGATGAGTTCAGGCCCAAAGAATTCGGCGGTGCTTCTGGATGTTATTGACGCATGATGCAGCGACAGTCCAGGTTTACTGAGAAACGGTTTTCCAAAGCGTTCCGAACCCATGTAGTAATATCCTTGATACAGTCATGATGGTTTTTAATGCAGTGCTGCCTGCCTGAGGGATCGAAGGTCACGGTGTTCAGTGTTGGTTTTCGGCCTTGCCCCTTACTTGCACAGATTTCTTTGTATTCTCTGAACCTTTTGATGATCATCATATAGTTTGTCGAAAGTGAAAACCCTAAATTCCTTCTACTTGTATGTTGAGAAACGTTCTTAAACTGTTTGCCCACACAGTTTTTCACAAAGTGATGAGCCTCACCTCATCCTTTCTTGTGACTGACTGAGCCTTTTCCAATTACCAATTAACCTGTAGAATGTTCCAAACAGGGTTTTTTTTTTTTTGAGGTTTCTACAACTTTTCCAGTCTTTTATCACTCCTGTCTCAGCTTTTATGGGACGTGTTGCAGGCCTCAAATTCAGAATGAGTGGATATTTATAATACACTAAGTAACTTTAAAAACGCACAATGGAATTCAACACGATATCACTTTAGATCCATGCATATATTTGAAATTTATGATATTGTATGTAATGCACACACATCTTGAAACATCGATAAAGGACATTTATTGTCAAACTCAAGAAGTAATTCACAATAATTAATTAATTAATTATTAATGAGAAACTCAGCACGAATTCAGCAAGTTTTATCAATGTGCGTTTTTAAAGTTACTTACTATAATAAAAAAAAAGTTTCAGTTTGAACATGAAATATCTTGTCTTTGTATTCAGTTGAATATAGGTCAAAAAAAGATTTGCAGATCATTTGTATTTTGTTTTTATTTACGTTTTACGCAGCATCCTAACTGTTTTGGAATCTCTGGGATTTAAGTCCCCCACCAGTCTTGCCCCTTTTCCACCAAAGCAGTTCCAGGGCTGGTTCGGGGTCAGTGCTTAGTTTGGAACCGGGTTTTCTGTTTCCACTGACAAAGAACTGGCTCTGGGGCCAGAAAAACCGGTTCCAGGCTAGCACCAACTCTCTGCTGGGCCAGAGGAAAGAACCGCTTACATCAGCGGGGCGTTGTTAAGACCAACAACAATAACAAGACCGCGAAAGATCGCCATTTTTAAAGCCTCGGTCACAACCGGCCATACGTGCTCCTACGGCCGGTCTACGTGCAAAAAACGCAAGAAACGCACAGAGGGCACGCGTGTGATGTGCTGATTTTCGAGCCGTAGACCGGCCGCAGAGGTTCTTTGTCACGTCAAACAAACTCTACGGGCGCTTACGTTTTTTTCAGGTTGCAAGACAAACTTACGGCCAACGTGCGTCTTTCTCCATGAACAAAAAAAACGCGGCGATTTGGGAAACGCCAAAAATCGCACGGCCAAAAAATCGTACGTCCGGTTGTGACCTAGGCTTTAGCGGCGAGAAGCAACAACTGTACAAATGCGAAGTCATCCATTATTATTATTGTTGCTGCTGCTTCTTCCGTGTTTTTGCTTCGATATTCGCGCCAAGGTTTATACAAACGTAGCGACGTAACTGAAGTATACAACGACGTAACTGATGTATACAGCGACGTAATGACGTGGCTTCCCTTAGCACCGCGAGCGATGGAAAAGCAAACTGGTTCTCAGCTGGCTCACAAGTTGAACGAGTTGTGAACCAGCACCAGCACTGGCTCCGAACCAGCCCTGGAACTGATTTGGTGGAAAAGGGGTAACAGTCATTTCAGAACAGCCAGTCGGAATAACCCCAGGTAATGTCAGTAAAGACATATAACCTGTTTTAGTACTTTCTCTTTGATATTAAAGAACCACGTAGATGTTTTCAGTCACGTCATCAACCAGTGATCAGCTGCTACTTGTGCAGCCACAAGGACGTATAATAAAGGTCAAAACAATCTGTGTTCAGATGAGGCGTATGTATTACACGTGGCATTTATTTATCTATTTATTTTCTTGTGGGACAAGTCTGTGTACATTGCGAAGACGTTTGAATGATCGTATTTTCTCCAGATGTCCTCGAGCAGCATTATTTAATAGACGCGTGTCTGGAACTCTCTTCTACCAGAAGGAAAAAAAAGAGTTAGGGAGTTTGACGTTTTTCACAGAGAGATTATGTAAGAAACATTTCCTGTCATTTTCACCACCAGTGAGCCATGTGCTTTTAATTCCTCAATTAATTCAGCGTCTAAAGATATCTCCGTTATCATACGGTGGAAATTTCCAACCATAACAAGCCTTAGCGAGAAAGTAACTTATTACACAGAATACGACAGAGCGAAAGACTCGGTTTGTTCTACTTCCATTTTTTTGTGAGGTGGAAGCATGATACACTGATGACACACACAACCTCTGGATTTGTCATGGACTTTCCTCACCTACAGCAAAGGGCATCGGGTCAGTTATGATGTCATAGGTCAGTTGGTTGCTGCTTGGGTACAGCCAGCAGGGGTTTTTCAGTGATGGGTAGTGAAAGTGTGGTAGAATGCAGTGGCTCTTTCTGATTAAAACACAACTGAATGAATAATCTGCATGACCTGTTTGTTTCTTAAACCTTTGTTCATTGATTTTTCATCAGATGATGGTAAATCCAAAGGTCTTAGGTTCAGGTTTGCACGTGGTGAAAGTATTTTTCGTTTTCACGAAACAAAAGTCACACCCCCTTGTTGCCGGGATAAGCTGCTGATCCGTTTTGGTTTCTTTGGAGTTTTAGCGAAGGATTTTTTTTTTTTTCCCCTGCAAAGTGGTTGGAGGAAGTTCCCCCTTTTTTGTGTCCCCATGCTGAAGGAACTGAGGATAATTATACTTCTTTGAATTCGTTTTTTTAGCTCCGACAAGGATAGGTGCTCTCCCAGCACCAGAGGAACCGTGAGTGATATAACTGTACGGTGATCAGTCTAGACCAGATCTGGGCATTTTCCGGCCCTCGGGCCACATCCGCCCCTTTGGTTCATTCTGACCGGCCCGCGTAAGGTTAATTAGAAATTACAAAATAAACGTATTTTCTAATTTTACCTCATGCATGGACTGAATGTGCATTGCTTTTATTTTGAAGTTGTGTTCAACAAAAACGCAACGTGCACGGCATGAAATCCCACGAAACCTAATCCCGCGATAACTACTTCCATAATTTGTCCAGACCAACCACAAACTTGTACGTCATCCTTCAAACGGTCCAGCCAATCACATAGTGTGACGTCACCAGCAGGCACCAGAGCCCGAGCCGATCTGTAGATCTGATACCTACACCGAATCGAAGTTGTTGCGAGCAGGTCACAAGAAGACTTTAGTCCCCAAAATGCCCGCAAAAAGAAGAAAGGTAGATGCCGAATGCAGGGCTTTCAACAAAACATGGACTGCTAAGTATTTATTTACTGAAGTCAGAGATGAAGCCGTGTGTTTAGTTTGCGGAGAGCAGATCGCAGTGTTCAAAGACTACAATTTGAGTCGGCATTACCAAATGAAAAACACCAAATGAGGTGATTAGACTACAAATGTGGGCATCATTATTATAATATGATGTATCTTGCTTGATATTTGGAGTAGAAAGACAATATTGTGATGTCTTTATTGTGTTTTGGGGTGAATGTGACTGAAAAAAAGGTACAAATGTTCGCATTTTGTTAACCATTGTTTTGGGAAATTTGATTGAATAAATGACATATATTTTTTGTAAGGCAACCTCGTTTTTTCCAGACTCTTACCAGTCTTAGCAGCTTGTAAAAACAATGTTATTTACTGCTTTATATAAAGAAATACAATTAATATTATGCAGAATTTAGTTCAGCCTTTTGGTCCGGCCCTCCACAAAATTTTCTGTTTCTCATGTGGCCCCATGGAAAAAATAATTGCCCACCCCTGATCTAGACGTAAGTGCACGTCGATTGGACAAACACACGACCCGGTGCAGCACCAGCATCTGCCATTTTTAAAAATCTGTATAAAACATTATCCGTGTAAACAACAGTTCTTTAACGTTTAAAGCGAGACGGCCTTTCGATTTCATAAAACCGGTGAAATTTAGTTCCCTCTGAAATTTGGTCATTGTGATATATATATTTATTTATTTCTGTAATATCTACAAATAAATAAATAAACCAGGCCATTCTGTGGCTGGCAAGTTATTTAATTTGAGAGGATTCCTGAGCAAATAATGTGCATGAAATCGCTCGCTTCATGCAGCCAAGCAGACAGAGGAAGTCCAGTGTGCGCATGCGCAGGTTTACCACCTCCTTCTTCTTTTGGGTTTTACGGCAGCCGGCGTGCACGGTGTTGCATTACTGCCATCTACAGGTTTACCTTGACCGTGCACTGACAGTTCCATCATTCTATCGCTAAACGAACAGCTGATCACACCGAGGTGCTCACTGACCGCCGATATTCATTAGTTTGGTCCTGCGTTTCCTTTCCTTCGCAACATAACGTCTTTTCTTCTAGCTTTCCGTTAGTGTAGTCGGTCTTTCCCGTTTCATTCGCGTCCTCCATTTTCCTCTGCTGTTTCAGATTTGTTTCCCGCAATGCCTTGTGCGAACGGGGAAAGCCCACCACGTGATGCATGACGTAGTAGGGCTGGGTATCACCAGATACCTCACGATACGATACTATGGCGATATTTTGCCCACGATAACAATAATATCACGGTACAGCGATTCTGCGATAATCGATATACTGCAAGAAATTTCAACCACATCACGATATCTGTGTCACTGAAGAAAATCAGAATTTATTGACCACTGTAAAATTACATTTCACATACATAACTACACACTCTTGCCAGACATATATTTGTCTCTCTTCCACTGCTGGCAAAACCAAGAGCTGCTTCACTACAACATACAGAAAATTCCCATTTCAGTGCTAGTATTCTCAACTTTTCTGTAAGCATGGACACATCAGTGCTGCTTAACAAGCAGAATCAAATTGTTTTATGAAAACTTAAAACTTGCACTGCAGACTGCACATACATTTCAGTGCTAACACTAGTATCAATTTGTTCTTTGTAAACTTGAGAACATATACCGGAGAACATTTAACTTGTGCTTATTTTGCAGGAACAACACACTGTCTGAAACACACTGAAAAGTGCAGTGGGCATCTTAGTCTCCCTGAGCACAATTATGAAACAAAGTGCAGTGTGGGTCAGTGTCCACACACTGAAACTGAACTGAAACCTCAGTGAATCATGTTTCTTCTGAACTTGGAGTAAATACTCAAAATAAAATGCAGTGTCTCACACACACTAAGGCCAAGTTTACATTAGACCGTATCTGTCTCGTTTTCTTCGCGGATGCACTGTCCGTTTACATTAAAACGCCGGGAAACGGGAATCCGCCAGGGTCCACGTATTCAATCCAGATCGTGTCTGATCCGGTGCTGTGTAAACATTGAGAATACGCGGATACGCTGTGCTGAGCTCTAGCTGGCGTCGTCATTGGACAACGTCACTGTGACATCCACCTTCCTGATTCAGAGCAATTCCAGCGTTATGGACGTGACACTTGAACTCAAAATGGCAACAAATGACCCAGTGCATGTTTTATTGTCTCCCAGTATTTAAACAGGTGTTGCATATTTTAAGGCTGTACCATACTGGAAAAGTGATAGAACAAGAACAATTCCCATAGTACATCTAGGGCATGCCAGAAAATGCCAATAAAAGATGCGTTATGGATGTGACAGAAAAAGTATCACTTTTCTTGGGTGACTGTACATTTTTATCAAACTCTGTGAAATCGTAAACCTAATGTCGAAATGGAGATATCCATTTGATAGAGGGGTCCAAGGTGAATATTAAAAAATCTTTGTTTAAAATATTTTGTATTTCATGCAGAGTTTCGGAAGGAAAAGTCAGCGTTATGGATGCGACGAAATTCCGTTATGGATGTGACGCGTCTGAAATAGACATGGCATATGTTTAGAAAATCAGCAATTTAACCACCATAACCCTTTGAAAAACTCTCTAAATATCAGCTAAAACTATCAAAGTTCTTAAATAATATTTAGGATGGCTATTGTTTTGCTGTTTTGTGGATTTTAGCATACATTTCTGTGGCTTGTGGCAATAATATAGAATTGTACATGATCAAAGTTGGTTTTAGCTTGGGTTTTACAAGAAAGAAAGACTGACAGTGACATATTAGGTTGGTTACAAATTGGTTCAACTTATTCACATCTGTAAAATACAGGCCTAGGTGATATCTCTGGGAGTGGTTTTGATGTATTACATGTTGCTTTATTTTTGCATGGTGAGGTTGACATTTACATGGAATTGCCCTTCACTGCCGTTGGTCATGTGACGCGACTGCTGAAAAACGGCGCGGACTTCCGCCTTGTATCACCTTTCATTAAAGAGTATAAAAGTATGAAAATGCTGCAAATACTGATGCAAATACTGCCCATTGTGTAGTTATGATTGTCTTTAGGCTTGCCATCCTTCCACTTGCAAGTGGTAAGTGACTTGCGCACAGCGGCTCAGTCCCGAATCACTGCTCGTGCACTACACTCGCGCGCTCTGTGAGCTGCGCAGGGCCGGAATGCGCACCCTCCAGAGGGCACTCGCTGTTCAGGGCGGAGTGATTTGGAGCGCAGCCGCTGAGGAGGAAGCGATGAGCCGCATTGACGCATTTCAACTTGCGTGCCGAATTAGTCATGTGATTAGCGTATCCGTTTATTGGTGTTGCTGTGTGCACGCGAATCGTGTACTGGCGTTGCTGTGTGCACGCTAATCGTTTTTAAAAACGTTAATCTGATGATCCGCTGATACGGTCTAATGTAAACCCCACCTAAAACTGAAAGTGCAAGATAAAGTGCAGCTTCTTGCCTTTGGCCTTAAATGACAAATTAAGTTCACAGTTACAGTAAGTCACACATCACTGAAGTAGACGGGAGGACTTTGGCGCTGTCCAGTGTAGTTTGCTTCGGGTCGGGTTTCGGTGGCTCCGGCTGAGCTAATATGTCGGGGTGGTGTCGTGCTAAGTAAGTTCGCAAGTTTATTGTGTTACCTGAATATCTAATTGGAGCGAAACAGGTTTTGCAGAGTGCGTACTCTTTGTCCGCCTCACTGTTTTTTTTTCTCCTTTCCTTTGGAATCCAAAGTGCCTCCAAACATCTGCCTTAAAGTTCGGCAGCGTCTCTAGGTTTACGTTAACAGCCATGCTTGCTTGTTTTTTTCCTCACTGCAACCGCCGGGGAAAAAAGAGAAGACGAAGAGTGCCTTGCAGTGAGGGAGCGGCACAGCGACACCTCGCGGAGCGGAGGTGCGGAAGTCGTACTGGATTTACAACCCGTCTGAAACATGATTTATTATTTGAAAAAATATCGATATTCAAATTTTGAGTATCGATATTGAATCGGAAGACAAAGTATCGCGATATATCGCCGTATCGATATTTTTGCACACCCCTATGACGTAGTATCTTGAATTGCGTCTCGGTGAAGCAGGAAAAAAATAGCGGTGAATTTAGGGCCACATGGCCCTAAATTCATTAATTGTTCTATTTAAGTAAAACGAAGAAAATTGGACGTCTGCGATTCGAATTCGGTAGCTTTCGGTCCACTAAACAAAAATAATCGGGTGTCGGGGAAAATTCTTTTTATGACCTACACTTGAAAAATCTGAAAGGCAGTATAGCTTTAACATAAAAAAAAAACGGGGAAAAAATATGTGCAAATGGGTCAACAGTGACATCCAGGCTTTATCGAGTGTATATACGACACAGGAAATGCAACACTATTTTGACGTGTATAATATTAAGATGATAATTTTTATTAACCAAGTGTGTTAGTTCATGGATTTATTTTTTTTAATAAAAGTTATGCCCCTGGTCATGCTGTTGATCCCAATTATGTTGCACAAGGGGTAAAATTGAAACATCCTTTCTTGTATGTACCCGGTGCTATACTTTTTTTGATTTCCTAATATCCGAAAGTCAACAAATCGCAGGGAGTGAGAGCTTAATGGGACCGAATGCACATTATCCAGGCAGCTGAATGAAGCAACAAGAAGGCTCTTCTGCTTCAAATAAGAATTTGGTGTAAACTCAGCGTTTCTAAAATTCACTTTACCGAGGCTCGTCGGTGATCCAAGCGAGGTAAACACTTTCTTTGTGGCAAATTTCAGCAGAATCGGAACACTTCTTACAGAGGCAGTTGAAATACGACACAAATGTTTACGGAAAATAGTCGAATGAACTTGAGCCAAATGGCACATCTTAAAATTCTCAGTGTTTCAGAAGTCTGTGTGTCACACCTATACGTGTTGGACAGTGTTGGCAGATGCTGGTCGCTTTGATTTCCGCTGTACGCTTTGCTTCCGTCCTACGATGTCTCGCACAGGTCTCGGCGAATCTCGTTTACGGCCATTGTTTTGGCATATGGACTGATCTATTACATATTATTTCAAACACTCATAACTTGCTATAGCAGTGACAAAATAGCGATCAAAAACGCATTCCGATATTTAATAAAATGCGAAATCGAATTTTGATGATAAATTTGCCTTCAGTTCCCCTTTAATACAGGTTTATACCAACCAAACTGGTGCAATTCAAATACTCGTACAGATACAGCTCGGCGTCTCTATTACATATAAAATTTAGACTCCACTCCAGCCTCTGATAAAAAAAAAAAAGACTTGATTTTGGGTTCCCTGTGCACCATCAAGCTAAAATAAACCTCTTTAGCTTGAGCCTACTTAAGGATATTTTAGCAGGGAATTATTCGAAAGAGATATTAAGACTCCCTTTAGCTTTTACTTCAACACAAAACTTGATTTACAATTGAACAGAGTCGAGAAGAATCTTGGAACAGCCAGCAGTGAAGGAATCTGAATCTGCTGTACATGGAGTGATTCAGTCGCTTGCTGGCTGACAGCATTTTCACTTTGGCGAGGGTTTATTTATTTATTTATTTATTTATTTATAAATTACACCAACCCCTCTATTACTGGGCTGCTGGCTGTTATCAAGGCCTTCCACACGGACATGCGAGCCACGGTAACCGTCGATGACAAGGCCTCTGACTTCTTCCAAGTCCTTCATGGTGTCAAACAGGGATGCATATTGACTCCCACACTGTTTGCACTGTTTCTAGCCGCTGTCATTGAAGAAATGTTGGACGGCACGCCGGACGGAATATAAATCCAAACTCAATCGGATGGTGGACTCTTCAACCTTGCACGACTAAAATCCCAACGTCACGTACTGGTGAAAGTGTATCCGCGAGCCCCTCTACGCTGATGACTCTGCTCTGGTGGCACACGCACTGGACGGTATCCAGTGGCTGTTAGAGAAGTTTGCCGAAGCGGCCAGTGCTTATGGTATGACCATAAATGTCAAGAAACCTGAGGTACTCTACCAGCCGGCGCCTGGGCAGCCGCGTGCCCCACCACGGGTCCTGCTGGGTGGAACGCCACTTGTCAAAGCTGAAACTTTCACTCACCTGGGATCCACAGTGGCAAATGATAATTCCATGGATAGTGAGATCGACACACGGGTGCGAGCCATCTCAGCTGCGTTCGGACTAGGGATGTTAACCGATGACCGTTTGACCGGTGGTTGACCGAATTAACGTCGACCGGTGGTTGACCGAATTAACGTCAACCGGTTAATTTTTTTTTTTTGGTTGTCGGTTAAAAAAAATAAATCAATTGTTTTGAAGCTGCCGATTTTGGAGCGGAGAACCTGGAATTCCGTGTTGTAAACGCTTGGGGCATGCCATGCGGTGTAAGGACGACAGCTGACAAATCAGAAACACCCATTCAGTCATGTCCCGCCCTCCCGCCCCAGTTAAAGACAGCTGACAAATCAGAAACACCCATTCAGTCATGTCCCGCCCAGCTGCCACTCGGCGAAAGAAAAGTGTAGACACAGGCTTTTTAGCTTACAAATTACTATTCTGGTTTTTTTTTTTTTTTTAATTATTATTAGAAGGCACATGGAGTTTAGTCCTGCCTTGGCCAGTGCATTCTGAAAGTATGTTTCGGTCTGTAGCCAACAATGCATGTTACTGCAGATCATATCTCTCCACACAAACTAAAGGCGCAGATGCCGACTTTTTTTTGAATCGCGCAGATCCGTTTTTTTTTGGGGGGGGGGGCGTTGGAGTGTCTGATTGTAATTTCAAGGTGGATTCTGTATTAAAATTACTAAATAGGCGGGTGCCGTTGCAGTCCATGAGGCGTGGGGGAGGAGGGCAGTGGATCGGGGGGCTGCGCGCGTTTGCGCGGAAGCAGCGCAATCAGTTTATTAAACTGTACATTAAATTTTGCGCGGCTTCGGCGCGGGCGTGTGCGGCTTTCTGATTTGCTGTTTTCTTCTCGTGCTTGTACTTCCTGTGTTTCGTGGACTGTGGCGGCATTTGCTTATATGCAGAATTTGCTTTGATGAACTTGTGGCCGGACGCTCCAACGCCCCCCCTTGGGAAAGGAAGGTCGGATCTGCACGATTCAGCCGTGGAGAGGGCGGCATCCGCCAAAAGGCACGCCGTTTGCATCCCTGTAATAATTCCAATTCTAGAATTTTAAACTCGTAGGTTAACCGACTTTAACCGGCTAATGAGGCTCGGTGGTCGGCCAAGATTTTTTTTTTTAGTTTTCGCCATCCCTAGTTCGGACACCTAAAGAACCGGCTGTGGAATGCGAAATTGATACGGCTGAACACAAAGCTAAACGTCTACAGGGCTGTAGTGCTGAGCACACTTCTATATGGACTAGAGGTGTCAACCCTGTATGTCCGATGACTGTCTGTCCTGGTTCAACGCCATCTCCGTGAGCTGATGGGTATCACCTGGAAAGACCATATTAGCAACGTTGAAGTCCTGAGGCGGGTGAATATGCTGGCTATGGAAGCCATGATTACCCGCTCGCAGCTCAGATGGACCGGACATGTCATCAGAATGTCTGAAGAACGACTGCCGCGGGACCTGCTGTTTTCTGAACTGAAGGAGGGGGCAAGGCCCCGTGGTCAACTGCGACTGCGTTTCAAGGACACTGTAAAACGTCGTCTGGGCCTGGTGGGTGGCGGGTATCAGCTATCAGCAGCTGGAGAAGCTGGCGAGTGACCGGGCCGGATGGCGCACGGTAGCAAGAGAGGGCGCCGAAGCGGTACGCAGAGACTGGGAAAACGAATAAAGACCCCCGAAAATGAACATTGAACTGCTCTCTGAACTTTCGAACTGTTTCTGAATATTTTCTGGGTTTTTTTTTTTTTCAATTTGAAACTGTTTTTTTTTTTTTTTTGTGCGCAGTATCATGTCCTAGTCTGTACTAGACTGACTGACTGACAGTGAGTGAGTGATATTTATAAATTACACCGACCCCTCTATTACTGACACTGCCCGATGTGCTCGGGGACAGTCGGGGCTCTGTTTCGGCCCTTAAATCATCCAGTGCTTGAAGGAACCCGAAAAACTTCATCAGCTTAGACTGCACCATTGTTTGTTTCACGCAGAGATAATTACATCACAGCAGGCCAATTAAGACCCATTGCGATTGGTCAAAAGTTTGGTGCTCGTTTGGTCATTGTGTAGTCAATTTTTATTGGTCACAAGCACGTGCTCATTGTTTACACTCTGGCTTCCTGCCGGCTCTTCACTGCGGTTGGATTTCGGCAAACGGAAGGATTTGTGGAGGGATTTCCATCAAAGATGACTTATGATATACATGACGAATACATTAGTCACTGTGACGACTGCGAGTCGTTTTCTCTTCGTCACTGATGGATTATATTCGTCAGGGCCTCTGCATGCTCTTGCGACAAGGCTTTCGCAGATAGCTTTTCGCAGACAGTTGTAATTTATTGTTGAGCGGGGAGTAATAGGCGTGCGCAATGTTATTCACCGCCACAACGCAAGGGGGCGCGAAGTCGCGAAATCGCTAGGAGTAGTTGGTGGGTGTGGTTAGTGGAGTGTTTATCCTCCGGTTACTTATAATGACTAGAACTGGAGTCGTATAGATGTACGTACTTCCTCACTTCCTCGATCAACCGCTCTTCGTGCTGCTCCATCTTCGCTCGTGTTTTTAAAAATGGTGGTCGTGAAAACAAACCAAACCGGGAAAGTAGGGAAGCGGAAGTGCATGTACAGCGGCTGTAGAGTGGACCAATCAGAGCCCTCTTGTCTGCGACGCTGTCTGCGAGGCTTCTGTGGTGGTCACAATTTTTGGGAGGTGTGCGCAGAGCGTCTGCGAAGGTGGAGGGACTACGCAGACGCTATCTGCGACGCTATCTGCGAGGACTGGGTTGTCAGCATAAATTGGCCTTCAGTGGTGGGCGCCAGCGGGAACCCTGTGTTGGGACACAGCAACCTGCTAGAAATAACTTATGCCGCTTTTCCACTACAAACGCGGCTGAGTTGGGCTGAGCCGTGCCGGGCTGAGTCGAGCTGAGTGGGGCTGTTGGAGTTGCATTTCGACTACAACCGCGCTGAACCATGCTGGCTGGAAGTGGGTGGACACATTGGGTGGAGTTAGCGAAAGTGGGTGGACGTCATGTGATGTCGTTAAGCGGCGCAAACAGTGACATCAGTGATCTTTTAAGCGGTAGTCTCACGACCCGGATAGTAAACAATAAACATGGGGGACATGGAGTCGTTAGTGTTGCTGGTCTTGGTGCTGTGGCTTGTTGTCACCGACAACGCCAACAGATACTGGCAAGAGCGTATAGATGAGGCGAGGCGCATAAGGCTCCAGAAATTCTCGTAATTCGTAATTCTCCTTCTTCCGGGTTTACGGTGTTGACAGATCCCAGCGTGCTCGCGGGGCGTGTGTGGGCATGTGAGGACACTCCTCCTCACCAATCAGTGCACAGGGGAGTGTCTGCTCACACCCCCAGCCTCACTCAGCTCGGTTTGGCTCGCTTCAGCCCCACTCCAAAACCGTGTGAGTTTTAGGGGCTAAGCAGGGCTGAAGTGAGCTGAGTCGTGCTGTTTTGAGATAGTCGAAACGCGAGCCGTGTCGGGCTGAAGCGAGCTGAAGTGAGCTGAAAAAGGGTAGTGGAAAAGGGCCATTAGTTGTTTATGGAAAATGTCACATACGGAACCATGGGTTCGCATTGCATCTGGGGAGACTGACATTCAACACGTAGCTTGAATCTTTCTACACGTTTAAACTATCAACTCTTAGCCGTCCAACCAATGAGAAATTTCGAGGCTGTGCCAAACAGGCGGAAACTATAAACACTACCTACCTGCTCCTGTATCTGCATGCAACACGCCGTATGGCCAAATGGGAGGGTTTGGGTGACTGTGGTCACCTGGGAATAGATCAGAAAAAGCAAATCATTATGCTCCGCAACCTAGTCCTATTGGGACATGTTGTGCTTTAGGTGATAAATATCTAACACGATCTAACAGGAGCTTAGACATGACGATTTTTTGGAGTGGGACCACATAAGAAGCCCTGTTTTAAAATCATAATCCACACTAATACGTTAAACACTTTAAGCAAGCACCATTTTTTCCCACCACATTCACTCTTTTTATAATGTAAAATAAAGAATTTACTGTCCGCATGTAACACTCCCGAGTCTCCCGAGTTCTACGGCGCAGTGGAATGATCATTTCTATAGAAAGGTTCAACCGAAATGCAACACACACAAGCAGGCAAGTTTAAATCCTAACGTTGCTAGTGATGTCGCCATAGCAACCATCAGCCAGCTTGCGTCACTGCGGTGCGAATAGAAAGAGGGAAAAAAAAGCACTTGAAGGTATGTAGTGGGAAGGACGAGACCCTAGAACCATTTGTTCCGAAAGTGCCTTATTAGTTTCATTATCGGTTGCCACGTCCAGTAAGTTGTTGATGTATTTTAGTCCTCAGCATTTTCTGTCACGCTCGTACAATGACGAGAGACCGAACTCGACATCCTGTTGACTTTGGCAAAAGAAAATATTTTACATTGTTTAAACAGAACACACCCAACATGGTTGGTGTATTTCTCTGTGGGGGGGGAAAAGAAACTTGCTGAAAAAGAAACTTGTTGAAAAAGAAATGTACAAATCTTTTTCAAATCCCACCACCTGCTGCACTACACACATGGACCAAGGATGTGCCGCAGCTGTTCATAGGAATAGTTTTACAAGGCGTAGGAGCTTGAATACTAGACAATCTTTCCAGAATCAGGAAGTGGGAATAGAGATTAAAGTGCATATCACGGGTAAATTAAGGAGCGAGATCAAATGTAATTCTCCTATTTTATATTAAACTTTGGTCAAATATGTGACCCCTCACCGAATCCAGGGACACATGTCGGCCGAAACGAATCCGAGATAATCGCAAAAGAAGCTTTTTTTTTTCGAAATTTGTGATTTTTGTTTTTTTCCATCATGTGTAAGTTGAGATCTTGAAGAATGCAATCAGTATTTCAGATAATAGATTGTTTTGTTGGAAAAGCATACATTTTTTGTTGCAAATTGTCTCGTTTTTGTCAGGACTGTAGCCTGCTGGGGGGTGTGGGTAAATTACCATATGGGCCATTCACATGATGATTTAAGTCTTTTGTTTTTTTTTTCCGCGAATCAGCTGTATGATCCGAGTTGAGCGCATGGCTACTTAGCTGCATACAGGCGTGTGATTTCACTATGGAATGAGGAAGCTAAACAGAGCGCAGAGGAGCAAACACCGCGAAGCAGACAGACACACGGTATTTACATCGGAGATAACCATTTCTAGCAAAAAAAACAAAAAACGCAACCTCGTTTTCCAGATTGAATGGAATACTTGAATGATCGGATGATACACGGACCGTTCTAGGATTACATTCCATCGGCGGCATTGGTGTGTGCAAGGCGCCGTTTCTCTTTCTGATGGGGTAAGTTTATTAATCTAAGGCTGTGTGGTTATTTTTGCATGTAACGGAGAGTGTTGTGGTTTGGTTAAGCCTAGGTCACAACCGGACGTACGATTTTTTGGCCGTGTGATTTTTGGCGTTTCCCAAATCGCTGCGTTTTTTTTTTTTTTTGTTCACGGAGAAAGACGCGCGTTGGCCGTAAGTTTGTCTTGCAACCTGAAAAAAACGTAACCGCCCGTAGAGTTTGTTTGACATGACAAAGAACCTCTGCGGCCGGTCTGCGGCTCGAAAATCAGCACATCACACGCGCGCTCTCGTGCGTTTCATGCGCGCTCTCCGTGTGTTTCTTGCGTTTTTTGCGTGTAGACCGGCCGTAGGAGCACATACGGCCGGTTGTGACCGAGGCTTTACATGAAACTAGTGTTGTGTTAGTTGTGTCATCATCGTGCTATCTTTCTTTCTTACGGTGTGAGTAATTTTTCAACCACAAAACGTTAAAGTATACTTTAGGACTTATTTTTGTACTTCATAATTGTGTTGGGCATACTTTGCATGGAAGGAAAATTGACGTGGTGATCTTTGTTTACATGAAAGTAGCATTGTGCTAGCTAGTAGGGGGTAGAGCTTTCCTTAATGTCATGCAAATGAGCACCATTATGTGCCCGCCCTACACCCAGAGTAGCTGAGATGGAAAACTTTGAGGGCGATTTTCTCCCTTTTCTGTTTTAAGAAGTATACACTTTCAAAAGGCCACACATTCTTCAAATATTGTCAGATCTCCACATGGAAGGCATCATTGGAAAGCTTAGAAACTGTACTTTCTGAATCTGTCAATAACTCAAAATGCCCCTGGGCCGACATGTGTCCCTGGATTCTGTGATCTGCTGCATATCTGTCACATTTTGCATTTTGTGCAATTTTTTTTACCTTGCGCAATACCAGAAAAATTCAGTTGAAATCAAGCCATTTGAGGCGAATTGGTCCGCCTCTGAAAAAACTCGGCATTTGGATTTCCCAGCAAACATTTGATTTTCGTGACGTCGCGTGCAGGACGCCTCCTTCTGAATCCTACGTCAGCGCTGGTTTGTTTATGAGGAAACGACCTGGTGGTTTTCTGCAAATTTCTTCAACATTATCACGTAATTGTTAAAATGGTTAACAGATGTATCGTAGGAGGGTGTAGCAACACCAATCTTGATGGGATTAGCACTCATTGTTTCCCAAAAGACCGGGCAACGAGAGAAATGGGAGCACATCGTGCGAGGCACTCGGAAAAAGCCGAGGACCAAGCAGAGCCGAGAAAAAGACCAAGAAAATCGGCAATTCACAAGTTGACTGTTGCCAGGGTAAGAAATAAGAGAGACTCATCTCATCATCTCTAGCCGCTTTATCCTGTTCTACAGGGTCGCAGGCAAGCTGGAGCCTATCCCAGCTGACTATGGGCGAAAGGCAGGGTACACCCTGGACAAGTCGCCAGGTCATCACAGGGCATAAGAGAGACTATACGCTCTAAATTAGGTGTTCCTGTGTTTGTGTGGTACACGGATAATGTTATTTATCGACACACACAAAAGTAAACAACACGAAAGTGCTGGGCGATAATGCACTTACTTCACATGTATCAAGGGATGTGTGTGTCAGGGCTTGAGATCTTGGGACCTGTCAAACACATTAAATGCATATACAACCCTGCTTAGCCGATTCCATGTGTGTAGCTTATGAAATCTTTCTCCTACAGTAGACAGTACTCTTCTAAATGAAGAAATATATAAATACATAATAGTAATTAGAAAAAATATGATTTATGTAGGGTGGCACGGTGGTGTAGTGGTTAGCGCTGTCGCCTCACAGCAAGAAGGTCCGGGTTCGAGTCCCGTGGCCGGCGAGGGCCTTTCTGTGCGGAGTTTGCATGTTCTCCCCGTGTCCGCGTGGGTTTCCTCCGGGTGCTCCGGTTTCCCCCACAGTCCAAAGACATGCAGGTTAGGTTAACTGGTGACTCTAAATTGACCGTAGGTGTGAATGTGAGTGTGAATGGTTGTCTGTGTCTCTGTGTCAGCCCTGTGATGACCTGGCGACTTGTCCAGGGTGTACCCTGCCTTTCGCCCGTAGTCAACTGGGATAGGCTCCAGCTTGCCTGCGACCCTGTAGAACAGGATAAAGCGGCTACAGATAATGAGATGATTTATGTAACAATAGATAGATGAGCATTGATGCATGAATCCATGGGTTTAGAAGCTCAGGCGACAATTCCATATTTCAATGCAAAATCGCTAGCTGCTAAACTTGGTCTACACAGACTGTGCACAGAAACCGCGCAAGCGCTCTCAGCCTGCTGGCGGATCCGCACGTGACGTCACGAATCTGGCTCCAGACTCCTTTGGGATTTTTCCAGACACGTTTTGTTATTTTATTTTTTTCTGCTGTAGACAGATGGCCTTGTGCAAAACTACCCTTCTGGATGAGTGTGTAAAGGGACATACTTTTATATTTAAAAAAAACCCCACTAAATTGGTCCAGGATATGCACTTTAGACTGAGCAGCAGTGCAGACACGAACCCTAGATCATAACGCTAATGCTAACACAACAGTCATCTAACATTTGAAAAGACTTTTTATCGAAAGCACAAATGTGCTTCATCACCCGAGACTTCAGGCAGGAAAGGATAAAGACTTGAGTTAAAGTCTTGGGTGTTCAAGTGCTCGCTATTTTTTTTAAATTTTCTTCATATTCTGTATTAATGCACAGATTTAGTTGGTTATACTTTTGAGTTGGATCAAGAGTACTTCACCATCCGACCAACATATGCCGCTTTTCCACTACCAACGCGGCTGAGTCGGGCTGAGCCGTGCGATGCTGAGTTGGGCTGAGTCGAGCTGAGTGGGGCTGTTGGAGTTGCATTTCGACTACAACCATGCTGAACCGTGCTGGCTGGAAGTGGGTGGACACATTGGGTGGAGTTAGCGAAAGTGGGAAAGTGGGTGGACGTCGTGATGTCGTTAGGCGGCGCAAACAGTGACATCAATGAGCTTTTAAGCGGTAGTCTCACAACCTGGATAGTAAACAATAAACATGGAGGACATGGAGTCGTTAGTGTTGCTGGTCTTGGTGCTGTGGCTTGTTGTCACCGACAACGCCAACAGATACTGGCAAGAGCGTATAGATGAGGCGAGGCGCATAAGGCTTCAGAAATTCTCGTAATTCGTAATTCTTCTTCTTCCGGGTTTACGGTGTTTACAGATCCCAGCGTGCTCGCGGGGCGTGTGTGGGCATGTGAGGACACTCCTCCTCACCAATCAGTGCACAGGGGAGTGTCTGCTCACGCCCCTAGCCCCACTCGGCTCGGTTTGGCTCGCTTCAGCCCCACTCCAAAACCGTGCGAGTTTTGGGTGCTGAGTAGGGCTGAAGCGAGCTGAGTCGTGCTGCTCTGAGGTAGTCGAAACGCGAGCCGTGTCGGGCTGAAGTGAGCTGAAAAAGGGTAGTGGAAAAGGGCCATAACAGTCACTCCACTCAACTTGGTGTTTATGGTTCTTCACCTCTTAAATATTTCATTATATGGTGAAACTTGAAACACACTCCTGCTGAGTCGGGTTAAATCTTTCCTGCTTTCTAATTCAGCTCAAGGTAGTGACGTGTCGTTTGTTGTTTTTTTATTTTTACACAGATAACCGGCCTGTACACTCCAGGGCGAGGAGAGATCACCAGTCTCGATGCAGGGAACATTGACGACATTCTCAGTAAGTGCTCGCTTTGTGTTTGTGTGTGTGTGTGTGTGAGAGAGAGCACACGGGTTATGTGTTTATTGCAAGCGGTTAACTGAAATGAAATGTGTTCTTCGACAGACAATGCTGGAGTGGCTTTAGTCAACTTTTATGCAGACTGGTGAGTATGGCTTTGTGTGTTTTTGGATACTTTCCATCCATCTGGTCTTAGGCTTTTTTTTTTTTTTTAAAAACGTTTTTGTTGAAGGAAATAGAAATGGGAGTGCCAGAAAATAAAAGAAAAATGCCCAAATACGAATGAATAACTTTATTTAAACATAAGTTGATCAGTAGAGCTGGCGGGGTCGTGCATGTACAGATGCAAATAATTACAAATACAGTAGACTAAAATGTATACAATCTTTAAAAAAAAAAAAATCTGTTAATTATCTTCATTAAATCAGTGTTGTAGTCGAGTCGCTAAACCTCGAGTGTTCAAGTCCGAGTCGTTAAAATTTCGAGTCCGAGAACAAGACTCCAGCCGCGCTGTTTGACGGTGGCTGTTTTAGCCCCGTTCACGTTAGTTTGTTCCTGAACGTGACGTATGAACAAGTGAATGTGCGTCTCTATCAGGGGGTGCGAAGTATTCTGTCAGAGATGGTTGGGAGACGGATGGAAGTGCAGAAGGTGTGTTTATTAATACAAGTGAAGACGGTAAACAATCCAGAAACGCAGGCAAAATCGTAAAACGGTGAAACAGGCAATAGGTCGAGCGAGGCATGAACAGGCTATCGTAGACTCGGCAGACGAGAAACAGGAAATCAGGAAACCAAACAAGGAAATAAGGCTCGGTGATGTGTCAGCAACACGACTCAATACTTCGCAAATTAATTGTGTTTTCACGGTTTTTATATCGGTGTGCTGATTGCGCCTTAATCCTGTGCAGGTGCGAGCCGTTTACGGCACGCGTGCGAGAGTCTGCTTGGTGAGCACGCCTGAGAGTCTGTCTGATGCACGCGCCACGGCGCACAGGTGTGACACACTTGCACGAAATTAGTACAAAATTAATGTAGATATAGTACAACCCCGATTCCAAAAAAGTTGGGACAAAGTACAAATTGTCAATAAAAACGGAATGCAATGATGTGGAAGTTTCAAAATTCCATATTTTATTCAGAATAGAACATAGATGACATATCAAATGTTTAAACTGAGAAAATGTATCATTTAAAGAGAAAAATTAGGTGATTTTAAATTTCATGACAACAACACATCTCAAAAAAGTTTACCACTGTGAGACATCCCCTTTTCTCTTTACAACAGTCTGTAAACGTCTGGGGACTGAGGAGACAAGTTGCTCAAGTTTAGGGATAGGAATGTTAACCCATTCTTGTCTAATGTAGGATTCTAGTTGCTCAACTGTCTTAGGTCTTTTTTGTCGTATCTTCCGTTTTATGATGCGCCAAATGTTTTCTATGGGAGAAAAATCTGGACTGCAGGCTGGCCAGTTCAGTACCCGGACGCTTCTTCTACGCAGCCATGATGCTGTAATTGATGCAGTATGTGGTTTGGCACTGTCATGTTGGAAAATGCAAGGTCTTCCCTGAAAGAGACGTCGTCTGGATGGGAGCATATGTTGCTCTAGAACCTGGATATACCTTTCAGCATTGATGGTGTCTTTCCAGATGTGTAAGCTGCCCATGCCACATGCACTAATGCAACCCCATACCATCAGAGATGCAGGCTTCTGAACTGAGCGCTGATGATAACTTGGGTCGTCCTTCTCCTCTTTAGTCCGAATGACACGGCGTCCCTGATTTCCATAAAGAACTTCAAATTTTGATTCGTCTGACCACAGAACAGTTTTCCACTTTGCCACAGTCCATTTTAAATGAGCCTTGGCCCAGAGAAGACGTCTGCGCTTCTGGATCGTGTTTAGATACCGCTTCTTCTTTGAACTATAGAGTTTTAGTTGGCAACGGCGGATGGCACGGTGAATTGTGCTCACAGATAATGTTCTCTGGAAATATTCCTGAGCCCATTTTGTGATTTCCAATACAGAAGCATGCCTGTATGTGATGCAGTGTCATCTAAGGGCCCGAAGATCACGGGCACCCAGTATGGTTTTCCGGCCTTGACCCTTACGCACAGAAATTCTTCCAGATTCTCTGAATCTTTTGATGATATTATGCACTGTAGATGATGATATGTTCAAACTCTTTGCAATTTTACACTGTCGAACTCCTTTCTGATATTGCTCCACTATTTGTCGGCGCAGAATTAGCGGGATTGGTGATCCTCTTCCCATCTTTACTTCTGAGAGCCGCTGCCACTCCAAGATGCTCTTTTTATACCCAGTCATGTTAATGACCTATTGCTAATTGACCTAAAGAGTTGCAGTTTGGTCCTCCAGCTGTTCCTTTTTTGTACCTTTAACTTTTCCAGCCTCTTATTGCCCCTGTCCCAACTTTTTTGAGATGTGTTGCTGTCATGAAATTTCAAATGAGCCAATATTTGGCATGAAATTTCAAAATGTCTCACTTTTGACATTTGATATGTTGTCTATGTTCTATTGTAAATACAATATCAGTTTTTGAAATTTGTAAATTATTGCGTTCCGTTTTTATTTACAATTTGTACTTTGTCCCAACTTTTTTGGAATTGTGGTTGTAAATATGCCAAATTATGGCGGCATGTTACAAAAAATAAAGAAAAAAAATGAGAGTCCTCGTGTTCGGTTTACGAGTTCGAGTGCAATTAACGCACAAGTCTGAGTCACGAGTCCTTAAAATTAGGACACGAGGCGGACTCGAGTACCACAAGCCTGTATTAAATCAATTAATAATATGCATAACTATTGTCTTTGTATTTAGTTACAGCTACAGTAAGGTCAAAGTTTATTCTACTAATGTCAAATTTAGCGAGTAAATGCTTGAATTCGTTTAAGTTATTGGCCATTGAGTCCTTGCTAGATAGACTGTTCCATGCTGTTGCTCCTCTGTATCGTATGGAGTTCCTAGTATAGTTCATTTCTGGACTTGGAAGAATTATGTCTCCATTTCTTCTACTTTCACAGCTTGAATTCCTCTGTGCAAATAAATCCTTGAATTCTGCAACGGTGTAACCTTTTATGCATTTGAAGACAAACACCGTTAATCGTACCTTGTACCGTACATAGGCTCCAAGCTATCCCATCCTGTTCACGTTAAAACTTCTTCAGCACTAGTATTTTTTTTCTTCCGCCCCCCCCAGGTTGCTTAAGTGTGTCTTATTGCACGATCCCCAAACTATTAGACCATACGTAACTGATGGCAGTGCAACCTTCGTGTAGAAATCCTCCAGTTGCTTCCGGGGGAGAAACCGCATACGTCGGAGTAAACTTAATTTAGACACAAAGGACTTCGCTACATTCGCAGCATGATCTGACCAGGACATCTTATTGTCCACTTGAACTCCAAGGAGTCGTTCTGAGGTTGTCCACTTTATGATGATGTTACCAAAATGCAGCGGCGCTTGAACGGGTCCAATAAATGGTTTCCGTCGCATGAATATGCTTGTTGGATGTTGTTGAATCTAGCTAGTTGGGACTGGCACATTTTAAGCTTTTTATATTTCCTGATTATGTAGATTAAAAACCTCATTTAATCCATGACGTACTGCTGAATTGGATCAGTATGTACCTTTGAAATCCATAAGATGGTGCCGGTAAAGGAGGACGACATAGCAGCTAAATAAAAATAAATAAAAAAACCCAGGATTTTCCAGGTGCTGCAAATTAAGGGCCCGTTTACACGAGGACGCTGTCGGGTAAAAACGACTAAATATTTTATCGGAAGTGCCTTTCGTCTACATGGGGACGGCGTTTCCGAGGCTGAAAAACGGAAAAAATTGAAAACGCCTTCCAGAGTGGATAAGTTAAAAACAGCCCCCGTTGCATATCCGTCTAAACTACCCAATACGCGAAACTCTGCTCGGATCTGCTCACGTCGGGTACGCGTTTACGTCATACGTATGTCATATACTGTACATGCCAGCCCGGGAAGTAAGTAAGTAAGAGCATGTCTGATTACATCGATCCAACGGACCTTCAAGCTGCTCTGGCAGCTTTAATAAACATCCAGGAGTCCTTCGAACATCTATACCGAATCTGCACATATACCGTTAATGAACAGAGGCGGGTATAGTATGCTTTTACTTTTTTACTTACTTTCTTACTTACCATAGCCAGAGTAGTCAAAGTTTTCGCGGCGCAGATGTGCAGATCAGACAAGACGGAAGACGTTGCGCATGCGTGCAGACATAGCGGAGGTCTTTCACAGCACCACCTAGCCGCCTGGCATGCACATCCAATTGAATTCCACACATTTATGCGTCGCCGTATAGACACAGATTTCCTCCTTGAAAACGGTCGTGTAGACGCGGAAAAAAGTGAGAACGAAAACGGACTTTTGCGTTTTTGTTTCAGACCGTCCCCGTGTAAAGTGGGCCTAAGAATATTTTAATCCATCAAAACATGTATATTAAAAAAAAAAAGTCTGGCCAAAAAAAGTCGCCATTTAGATTTAAATGAGCAAATGACTATTTTGTCACTGCTATAGCAAGTTATGAGTGTTTGAAATACGCTCTGTAATATCAGTCCATATGTCAAAGCAACGGCCGTAAACGAGATTCGTTGAGACCTGTGCGAGACATCGTAGGACGGAAGTAAAACGTACAGCGGAAATCAAAGCAACCAACATCTGCCAACGTTCCCTGTGTCCGAAATCACTCACTTGTTCACTACTCCCTATATAAGGAATTACTATATAGAGGAAAAAACACTTTCGGACACTCGTCCGTCACGCTGATATTTACGTCATTACTGTCGCACAATTAAAACGTGCCGATCGGTCAGCTGGTGGGTTTTCAAAATAATAAATACACGCGTGTTTTTTTGTGATAAATCCATATTCTACTGAGCGCATTTCCCACATTAATCAATACAAAGTACCTGCATCTTTCAGTTTTTTTTAAATCAAGGCTGAATACTTTCTTCTTTGCCGCTGCCTTTTATTAAATCAAATTTGAGACTTTTAATTTGATTTCTTTCAGCGCGGACAGCACTACAAAATGGCGTCCCCACTATATAGTGAGTAGGGAGCGATTTCGGACACGGGTTGTCAAAAGACGCGCGCGCCCTCTTTCGAATGCTGACGTAATCAAGCCGGAAGTTTTGTTTGTTTTGATAGCAATCAGGAAAGTTTGAAAAAAGTAGGCAGTAATTGTCATTTTTGTGCAATATTTCGTTTGGAAAACAGTTTTCAAAATGGCGGCACTGACACCTGGCTGACACTTCACGTTTCGAAGTCTCGCACAAGTCTCGTGAAGATCGCGTGGATAAGCGACGCCTGCCGCGGACCAAACGGACTAAATTCAACATGGCTAAAAACCAAATAGGCTGATAAGGATAATATTTAATTGCAATTAGTTGCCAGTACGAGTCACGATATAAGGTTACTAAAACCGAAAACGTAATTAAAGCACGTTTAAAAATGACTTCAGTTCTCCTGTAAACGCTTGGTGAGGTCAAATCGACAGTAGAACTCATGGCTTGTGTAATAGTGAAAGTAAGAGAATTTCCATACGCCCAATCCAACAAGAACTCGCAGGATTGAGACTAAACAGCTGAGTAGCTTCTCATTTCTTTAACAGTCACGTCAGAAGACGTATCCCGTGCTCACGGAAAAGATGTTACTGTGTTTCAGGAGGGTCAAATTATTGGCCCGCATCAAGCAGAGAAAACAACTAAGGAGATTGCTGAAATTAGGTGGAATTGGGTTAAGAACTGTCCAACGCGTTATTAAAACCTGAAGGGCGGTGATGAACCATCAACTTCACAGAAGAAACGTAGTCGGAAAAAAATAGTGACTGATAATGATCAGAGATCACTTACGCTTGGTGAAGTCAAATCGACAGTAGAACTCATGACTGTGTGTAATAGAGAAAGTAAGAGCATTTCCATCCGCGCAATCCAACAAGAACTCGCAGGATTGAGACTAAACAGATGTGTGGCCATAAGGAAACCACTTGTTAGTGAGGCTAAAAGGAAGAAAAGGCTTCAGTTAACTCAGAAGTATAAATAATGGATTCTGGAGCAATGGAAAACGGTCATGTGGTCTGATGAGTCCAGATTTACCCTATTCCTGAGTGACGGGCGTGTCGGGGTACGAAGGGAAGCGCATGACGTCAACGCATGATCAGCTGACGACCTGATTGTACTGAATGACCAGGTTATCCCATCAATGTATTTATTTATTTTTTCTTCCCTGATGGCACGGAAATAAAATTAGTGCCCAAATTATGAGAGTGGTTCAGGAAGCATGAGGAATCATTTTGACACATGAATTAACCACCAGAGTCTTGACCTTAACCCCATTGAAAGTCTTTGGGACGTGCTGGAGAAGACTTGAGAGTGGTTCGAGTCTTCAGTCATCAATACAAGATCTCAGCGAAAAATTAATGGCAATCTGGATGGAGATAAATGTTGTGACATTGCATAAGTTTGTCGAAACAATCAGTGCCGTAATTAAAGCTAGAGGCGGTCCAATGAAATATTAGTGTGCGCAGCTGGGTTTTTATTTATTAATTAATTAATTTTTTTAAATCAGGTAGTGTGTTTTTTGCACATTGATCCCATTTTATTTATCATATCTTTTTACGAAAGCAGAATAACATTCCTTATTTTTTTCGTGGTCCAAATCCTGCGCTCTGATTGGCTGGCGAGCGGGTCCGTATCCTACGGTATGGACCCCGGTTACAGACCTCTGGCGACTCGCTCGTTCACAACAACAGTGAACATAGTAGCAATTTTTGTCAACGTTTATCCTTATTTTTAATAAGATTTATTTATAAGATTATCAAAAATCTTATACATTTTTGCCAGCATTTCTCAGGAGAATAGCATTAATTTTACATCATGGATAGCGATAACGACAGTGTTCACAGCGAAAGCGAGTTTTACTACCCTGAGGAAGAAGAAATAAAAGAAAACATTTCAGGAGAAAGCTAAAAACCTCTAACTGTTGCTAACGCCGAGCAAAAACATGGCTGAATCCTGAACGACTCCTGTTTGTATAAATAGGGGACTGCATATGCGGCAAAATGTAGGGTTTTTTTTCCTGCCATGGAAGTGCACTTGTATACCGAGGAGGAAGCCATTTGCATTACAGCTGTGAATGAGGATTCAAAATGGCGGCTCGGCTCAGTTTTCCCTTTCGGGCGCTCTCGTTTTCTGTTAGAATTTGGTCAAGAAAAAAAAATATATGGGTTGTTTTACAATCAGGGTACAAAGTTTGTGTCACAGGGGTCCAAAATTCAAATTGATTCAAACTGGTTCTTGTACCAGTTTTTAAGTGGAGGACGAGTTAAAGAACAGATTTCAGGTAATTTTTTGACGTGTGTATGGTAGTTTTGTGTAATCTGCTATAAGATAAAGAAGATTAAGTGTAGCTTTAAGCAGGGCTGGGAGAAACAAATGAAGTGATTCTCGGAGAGGACTTTTTTTTTGACAATTCAGAATCCACTACTTCCATAGTGCTTTTAAATCTAAGGCTGTAAGCTTTGTGTTAGTTGTCTCTAATATTTATGTCCCAATATCTTGACCACATTTTAGGGTGAAAATAATCATTTTAGATATGTTATTTTATATTGAAAAATTAGCTGTCTCGGAGAGGACTTTTTTTTTTTGACACAATTACATACTCATTTGATCAAAATAGTCTGAAAACTTACTGGCATTCAACATTAAAACTTAACTATGTTTCCAGTGATATGGAACCAGATATTTGTTTTATGGTATAAAGAATGATTTAAGTGCATCCCTTTTGGAGCTACCTGTGGTCAAAAAAGCACTTTTTCTAAATGACACGAGTAATTTTGCTAAATATGACATATTGCCATACATTCACCAAAAATAACGTTATCACCAAATATTTTTTTTGCATGGTAAATAGAGCTATCACAGGGCTACAATAAACAACCAAGTTTATTTAGTCAAGCCTTTTGATATTGAAGATAAGTGTTAAATGTGATTTTTAGCTTGCGTACCCGGATTGTAAAACAACCCATAAATTATTTACCAGCTTAAGGTCAGTCCGTATCGTGAAATACCGTGACCTCGGCCTTGAATACTGACCTCAGCCCAGAGGGCCTCGCTCAGTACTTTCAAGACCTCGGTCACGGTATTTCACCATACGGACCTCCCAGCTGGTAAATTTTTTTATATATATATATATATATATATATATATATATATATATATATATATTAGGGCTGTAACAATATGCAAATCGAAATCGCGATACGCAGAGCCACGATCCGTGTCGAGATACAAGAAGGCAGAATCGCGGTACACCCTTTCAAACTTCTCCTCAGCCCAAAAACAGAGGTGTTAGTGCTTCCAAACTTCAATTTATGAATACTTTACTTTTCATTTAAATTACATTTTAAACTTACTTAAATTACTTTTATTTTTTATATCTATTAGTAAGTTGTTTTTTCACCGACCTGCGACAGTCTTCTGCGAGTCACGCGACGAGCTTTCAGTCATGTGACAAAAAGACTACATCACTGGCCAGTGGCAAATCGCAAACCCAGTCCTTCAAACACGGCCGGTGTACGAGAGCCATATAAGTGGCCATCTGACAGAAATCCTGACGCACATGTCAGAATGGAAGATCAGCTCAGACCTCCCGGTGCCAGTGACCACTGACAACGCGAGGAATATCGCAAATGCTGTTGAGGCGGCCGGATTTTCTCCGCATACCAGATGCTTTTCCCACACAGTAAATCTAGCTGCACAGAAAGGAATGGCCGTGAACCAGGTCTCCAGACTCCTTTGCAGAGTCAGGAAAATTGTCACGTTTTTTTTTTTTTTTTTCCACAAAAGCACTTCAGCCGCTGCTGTGTTAAGTGACAGACAAAAAAAATGCTGCAGTTGCCATCGCACAAGCTGGTGCAGGATGTTATCTGATCTGTTATACAGAACAGATGTTATTTTGATATCTTAACTATTGGTTTAGCACTAGTGCAAGTATGCTACCTCAGAATAGAAAGGAGATATTTCATTTACTTTAACTCAATGGGGTCACATTTGTGACAGAAAAGAGAAATGTTATGTATTTGGTTAGTATTTGTTTACTTTTGCAGCACTAGTGCAATTCTGCTTCCCCAGAATGAAAGGGAGAGATTTCATTTATTCAATGGAGTAGCATTTTGTTATACAGAATGAAAGTTTGTTGAATGTCTTTCAACAGTATTATTTTGAGAAATAAAACAATCTTTGGATATACATTTGTTAATTTTTGCATACATATTACTCATTCTCTGCAGTGGTCTGAATTATTTGTTATTAAATAGTTAATGTAAGTAAGTAAATGTTAATAAGTCAAATTTACTACTTTAAAAAAGCATATTTAAAAAAAAAAATCGTGGGTCAAAAATCGTGATTCGAATCGTGAGTTGGGTGTATCGTTACAGCCCATATATATATATATATATATATATATATATATATATATATATATATATATATATATATTAGTGCTGTCAAAAATGTTGCGTTATTATCACGTTAACTTGACTCAATTTTAACGGCGATAATTTTTTTTATCGCGAGATTAACGCTCTGTGACATGATGTAGGTTTTTCATAAGCTTTTGAAACTGCCAGGAACTTGGAACAGAGACTTTGCTTAGAAAAACGATAGCAGCTAGACTGTAATGCCACGCCACGCACAGCCAGAGTCCTCTGCCCTCCCCCCAAAGAACCAGCGCGGGCAGGGCGCGCTAGCCCCGCGCCTCGGGACGAAGAGCCACGGTGCTCGGCTTAGATTTCGTTTTCCCATCGGCGGCTCCAGCCCGACTTTGCAGTGGCTGTGACAAGACGTGTTATGCTCTGCAATAAAAAAAAAAAAAAACATTGGTACAAAGCAAGCCCATTCACTTTTTTATGCTGATAAGAGAATTACAATGGTTTTTCATGTGACAAAAATATGCGATTAAGTTGCGATTAATCGCGAGTTAACTATGACAGTCGCGACATTAATCGTGATTAAATATTTTAATCGCTTGACAGCACATATATATATCTCATCTCAAACAGAGAATAGTGTAGGTTAGCTTACTGTACGTCAAGATCACTGAAGTCTCTGCACTGGGCGGGTTATCGTGTTTCGGTTCATGAATATTTGATTTCTTGACTTTGTACAATTTTGGATCATTTATGATTCCTCACCTAGGTTTTTTTTTTTTAAATAATACTCTCTGTAAAGTCCTTTTCATACTGTGTATGTTTGTAGTCATGTCCCTTTAATAATAGTGTTTATGATTAAATCGTGCGTGTGTGTATGCTCAGGTGTCGGTTCAGTCAAATGCTGCACCCTATCTTCGAAGAAGCTTCTAATGTGGTGAGAGAAGAATATCCAGATCGTTCGCAGGTGGTGTTCGCCCGTGTGGATTGTGACCAACATAGTGAGTGCACACACACACACACACACACACACACACACACACACCAGTTTAGCCTTTCAGATAAAAATAAATTAAACAGAATTATTGATGACTCATAAAGTGTTTGATGGTTTAATGACAAAACTGCATCTTCTGTGAAGTAAAGGCGGCTCAAAGATTCCCCGCTGCGTGAGCGTGTGTGTCGCTGCACGTTTGTCTGTGTGTGGCAGACAGAGCTAGATTCCACCCGATGAGCTTTGGAGTATTTAACCCTCAGTATGGGGTTTGCTTTCATCTTCACTTTTTTTTTTTGTCTTCCTCCTCCTTCTCATCTTCCACTCGCTTGCTGTTCAACTACACTTTATTTAATTTTATTCAGGGTCCCCGTCCCCCCCCCAAACTAGGAACCATAATATTATGAGTGTATGGTTCAGGCTATGATGCTACAATAAATCCAAGAAACTCGGCCTGATTTGCTTAAACGGAAACACATTTAGGTGACTTCCTCTGACGGTTTGCTTTCTATATAAAAGACATGTTTGTATTTATTTGCATTGAAAACCTGTAGTTCGTAGTCTAAAGCGCCATGTCACAAACGGTGTCGTGATGGAGATCTGTAAAATTGTATGCTCATGACTTTGCAAACTGGCTCAACAAGAAATACTGAAATGGTCAGACTTTCACCCAGTCATAGTCCAGCTTAGAAAGGGAAAATGAGAGAGGCTGTGGCTTCGCTTCGCTTCGGCAGTTTTGAAGGAAACGTGCTACAGTATATTTGGTTGATGGAGGAGCCCTAATTGAAAAACAAACTTGCATAGGATGCAGCACATGGGCAGTGAAAAGCCTGAGCTTTGTCGGTAAACTATAATTAGTTATCATGTGGCCTGTATAAAAGTTAGATTTCAGATCAGCAAATTAAAAGGAGGTTCAAATACAGGATTGCCAGCTTTGTAGGTCATGCCTGCTGATTTCTTGATTATTTTCAGGGATAGATGGGGGATAGTATGATCATACAATACCTAGTTTAATTGAGTTACACTGGCTGCCCATCGACTATTTATTTATTAATTAACAGCCAGGTTACCTGCCCGAACTGATAATCGCGTCATCAATTTTTCTTTGGTTAATCAGATACAAGGTACGCCACCACACTTGCCGGAGCAGTGGGGGTTAGGTGCCTTGCTCAAGGGCACTTCAGCCAGTCCTGCTGGTCCAGGGAATTGAACCAGTGACCTTTTGATCCCAAAGTTGCTTCTCTAACCAATAGGCCATGGCTTCCTAAAATGAACGTCGTATTAGTATACCGTATAAGGGACTGAATGGACTGGCACAGAGTGATATATGTAACATGTTAAAGGAACAGTCCACCGTACGTCCATAATGAAATATGCTCTTATCTGAATTGAGACGAGCTGCTCCGTACCTCTCCGAGCTTTGCGCGACCTCCCAGTCAGTCAGACGCAGTCAGACGCGCTGTCACTCCTGTTAGCAATGTAGCTAGGCTCAGCATGGCCAATGGTATTTTTTGGGGCTGTAGTTAGATGCGACCAAACTCTTCCGCGTTTTTCCTGTTTACATAGGTTTATATGACCAGTGATATGAAACAAGTTCAGTTACACAAATTGAAACGTGGCGATTTTCTATGCTATGGAAAGTCCGCACTATAATGAGAGGCGTACTAACCGCTTCGGCAGCGCATTGATATCTGAGCTCCGTATCAATGCGCTGTCGAAGTGCGCAGAAGGTGTTAGTACGCCTGTCATTATAGTGCGGACTTTCCATAGCACAGAAAATCGCTACGTTTCAATTTGTGTAACTGAACTTGTTTCATATCACTGGTGATATAAACCTATGTAAACAGGAAAAACATGGAAGAGTTTGGTCGCATCTAACTACAGCCCCAAAAAATACCGTTGGCCATGCTGAGCCTAGCTACATTGCTAACAGGAGTGACAGCGCGTCTGACTGCATCTGACTGACTGGGAGGTCGCGCAAAGCTCGGAGAGGTACGGAGCAGCTCGTCTCAATTCAGATAAGAGCATATTTCATTATGGAAGTACGGTGGACTGTTCCTTTAAGTTTTTGCCCCAGTTCTTACTCTTTGCATTCCTGCCCCAATAGGTGATTACAAGTTTCTAAGTCTAGGTTGAAAACGTATAGGGATCGCAGGTTTTCACCAGTGGGACCTAAATTGTGGAACTTGAAGAAATCCCTGTCACTATTAGACAAGCAAGCTCTATTTCCTTTAAGATTCAGTTGAAAACTCACTTATTTCAAGAAGCCTACTTCTCTTAGTGATAATAGTGTTTTTAGTAATATATTTTCGCATTATTGATATAGGTGCGATATGAAATTATCTACTGTATATTCAGTACCAGTCAAAATGTTTGGATACACCTTCTAATTCATAAGTGGTTTTTTTTTTGGACTGTTTTCTACATTGTAGAACAATAGTAAAGACATCAAAACTATGAAATACACATCTGGAACATATATGGAATTTATGTGGTAACCAAAAGATGTTTCATATTTTAGATTCTTCAAAGTAGCCAGCGTTTACCTCGATGGCGCTTTGCACACTATCGGCATTATCTTAACTATGGAATCAATTTTGTGCCAAAATGTTCATACAATACTTTTGAAATATCAAACAAAAACGACAAATCAAAATACAAAAAAAAGTCAATTTTTTTAGACTGGCAAACAAATTATTCGTGTAATCGTGCAAAATATCAGTCTGTTACTCTTCAGAAACCTTTTATTTTTGTTCCGCGTCTTTCTCAGTTTTGTTTGACGTAATTTATTTTGGTTGCGATTCCAGCTTTCTCGTTTGCGCTCCCTGACTTTTTGCTTGCAGTTTTGGCACAAACTTCACGTGTGGGTGGGCTGTCCAGGAATGCATTCCCATTGGATAACTTGTGTTTGACTGACAGCTATGCTCAGCGATTTCCCCTGGAGGCTGTTGCAGCCATTTCCTACTCGGATTCTGGCGGACTGTTTGACGAGTGACCAATCCATTGCCGGTAAACAAGGATGGAGTGGACTTCAGTGGCGACTACGATATTGAATTTACACTTTGTTGAATTAATTCAGTATCATAGTCGCCACTGAAGTCCTTGTTTACCGTCAATGGATCAGTCACCCGTCAAACAGTCCGCCAGAATCCGAGTAGGGAATGGCTGAGCGTAGCTGTCAGTCAAACACAAGTTAGCCAATGGGAATGCATTCCTGGACAGCCCACCCACATGTGAAGTTTGTGCCAAAACTGCAAGCAAAAAGTCAGGGAGCGCAAACGAGAAAGCTGGAATCGCAACCAAAATAAATTACGTCAAACAAAACTGAGAAAGACGCGGAACAAAAATAAAAGGTTTCTGAAGAGTAATAGACTGATATTTTGCACAATTACACGAATAATTTGTTTGCCAGTCTAAAAAAATTGACTGTTTTTTTGTATTTTGATTTGTTGTTTGTTTGATATTTCAAAAGTATTGTATGAACATTTTGGCACAAAATTGATTCCATACTTAACCAGCTTCATGAGGTAGTCACCTGGAAGGCTTTTCAATTAACAGGTGCCTCGTCAAAAGTTAATTAGTGCAATGTCTTGCCACCTTAATGTGTCTGAGATCAAACAGTAAATTATAAAAACACAGTAAATAGCCCTATTGCACACCCCAACTGCAGTAATCCATATGTTAAGAACTGCGCAACTAAGTAAAGAGAAACGACATCCATCATTACTCTAAGACAGGAAGTGTCTTTTAATCAGTGTTGCAGTCGAGTCACTGAACCTCGAGTCTGAGTCCAGTCTCGAGTCCGCATTGTTCATTTCTGAGTCATTAAAGAAAATTTCGAGCCGAGCCGAATTGAGTCCACTATTGAGCCGAGTCAAGTCCGAGAACAAGACTCTAACCGCATCATTTGACGGTGGCTGTTGCTGCCTTTATGCGAAACTGTTTACGGTGCACGCGCAAGAGTCTGCTTGACGCGTGTGCTGTCCGGAGCGCGCCCGAGAGGCTATCTGATGCACGCGCCAGGGTGCGTACAGTAGGTGTGACACTCTCTTGCACAAAATTAATGCATATATAAATATCTTATGCCAAATTATTATGGCATGTTACAAAAAATGAAGAAAAAATCCGAGTCCTCGTCTCTAATTTGAGTCCGAATGCAGTTAATGTCATCAGTGCTCAAGTCCAAGTCAAGTCACGAGTCTTTAAAATTAGGGCACGAGTCAGACTCGAGTACTACAAGCCTGCTTTTAATTAATAAAAATAAATTTAAAAAATCCACCAACATTCAATTAGGTGTGTCCAAACTTTTGACTGGTCCTGTGTGTACACTCGCCATCAAATGTATTAGGAACATGAGTGAAGCTGCAGTTATCTAATCAGCTTCAGTCAGTGTTAACATCAGACATCATCCAGTGAGGGGAGGGTCTGTGTGCGGAAACGAGCTGTTGATCAGAGAGGCCAAAGGACGATGTTTGAGCAGACAGGAAGGCTGTAGTAACTCTAACCACTCTTCATATCTGTGCTGAGCAGAAAAGCATCTCGGAAAGCACACCATGCCAAACGTTGAGATAGATGGAGCACAAGAAGACGACCACATTGGGTTCCTCTCCTGCGAGCCAAGGACAGGTTGGCTCTGAGGTTACACTGGGCACACAGACTCGACAGTTAAAGATTGGACCCTGGTCTTTTTCCAGTCCAAGAGATTCTTGTTCCAGAAGTCTTCTGTTCCTGGACTTGGCTTGCAGGAGTAGAACCCGATGTGGTCTTCTGCTGTTTGAACCCATTCTCATCGAGGTTTGACATGCCGTACATTCTGAGATGCAAATGAATCATCACCTTCTGACCAATCCGAATCAAGAATTCAACAGCGCTGTTGTAGAATGAATGAAAAATGTATTGTTGCTTACTATTACTAATGAATTAATTAGTAATACTAATTGCTCATTACTAATTAATACATTTAACAATTATTCAGGGGCGGCACGGTGGTGTAGTGGTTAGCGCTGTCGCCTCACAGCAAGAAGGTCCGGGTTCGAGCCCCGGGGCCAGCGAGGGCCTTTCTGTGTGGAGTTTGCATGTTCTCCCCGTGTCCGCGTGGGTTTCCTCCGGGTGCTCCGGTTTCCTCCACAGTCCAAAGACATGCAGGTTAGGTTAACTGGTGACTCTAAATTGAGCGTAGGTGTGAATGTGAGTGTGAATGGTTGTCTGTGTCTATGTGTCAGCCCTGTGATGACCTGGCGACTTGTCCAGGGTGTACCCCGCCTTTCGCCCGTAGTCAGCTGGGATAGGCTCCAGCTTGCCTGCGACCCTGTAGAAGGATAAAGCGGCTAGAGATAATGAGATGAGATGAGATTGATAAAATAAATCCCAATTCGAATAGTTTTAGACCAAACATCGTAGCATCCTTAGTGCTCTTAGGAACAGCATTTTCTTTCAGAATTTCTAGTTCTTCCTCACTTACAGTGACGAAGCGATTAGCAACCATTTTAACAAGTCGCTCGTGGTGACTGGTTGATAAATTCGGACCATTTCTGAATAATCGCCTCCATATTTATACTAATACTAAGCAATACATTACTAATTAATGATTCACAGAGGCAGATATAAACACTGGCCTGCTTTCTCTTTCTAGCTGATATAGCGCAACGCTACAGGATCAGCAAGTACCCGACCCTGAAACTGTTCAGAAATGGGATGATGATGAAAAGGGAATACCGAGGTCAAAGGTCAGTGACGGCCATCGCCGACTTCATCCGGCAACAGAAAGTGGACCCGATTACGGAAATCCACAACCTAGAAGAGGTCAACAGAGTAGATGTGAGTACACACACTGTGTATTCACAATCAATGAGCTGCATTGTCCAATATGGGACATTTTACAGACAAGACCACGTCTTTTTTTTTTTTTTCCTTTTCCTCTCATTCTCTCTTCTCCCTTCGCTGTTTCAGAGGACTAAGCGAAGCATCATCGGCTACTTTGAGCAGAAGAACTCTGAGAATTACCGCACGTATGAAAGGGTAGCCAATATCTTGAGAGACGACTGCGTCTTCCTGGCAGCATTCGAGTAAGAGAACTGATCAGATTCTTTCTTAATTACTTCAGTAAGACGCAAACTGTGAGGGCGTCTCCTAAACTCGAGTAGTGCTTGAGATTTGTGGACAGTCTCTCTCTCTCTCTCTGTCTGTCTCTCTCTCTCTCTCTCTCCCCCCCCCGAATTTGTGACCAGATATTGAAAGAGTATAACGGGTGTGTTTTCAGGCCTGAACATGTGAAACGTTTAGGCTTGGTTCATTTGATTGTGTGCAAGCTAAATGATGTGAAAGCTCCACCCTTTTATAAATAAAGCCTTTTTATCATTTTTGTACATTTTTTTTTTTTTTTAAATTTCCGCCAATGGTGTTGGAGGAGGTTATGTTTTCTTCTCAGTTTGTTTTTGTCTGTTCTCAATAGGGGTGTTCACACGGCACATATTTGCATCGATGCTGCACCGATGTATTTTGTTGCGATATATCTTACACCGGTGTAAATTTTGTGGAGCGTTCACACGTCACAACCCTGCTTACTAGAGAGAAGCGTGTTAGCACCGGTGCAGCCCCACTTGCGTTCACGCGGCAGTTTTTGCGACCGTGCTATACGATAGTAATAATGCGGAAATGGAATATGCGCATGCATGAAAATGTACTTCCTTTTCCCGGTTGTCATGGCATCACCAAGCGCCGGGAAAACAACGTGGATGAAGACACCAGTGTTGCCAGATACTGCTGACGTTTTCCAGCCCAAAATATGTTCAAATCCGCCAAAATGCACTTAAAACCACCCAATCTGGCAACACTGGAAGACACACAGTTCTGTTGTTGATATTCGCCATTTTGGAAGCGCAAAATACCAGGATGCAAATTATGCAATGCCCGTATGTAATCAACTCTCCTCACGCGTAGCGAGTCTACCCCGTAGCGTTCAGACGTCCCATTTTATATCGGTGCTGCCCCGCAAACTAGCATTTACTCCGGAGTAAATTTCTTAAACCACCTCCCGAGCAGGGTTAGATTTGCATCGGTTTAAGCAGCTTTCAGGGGCTACACCGGTATAACTTTGTACCGTGTGAACACTCTACCGGGGCAGCCCCGGTGCTACACCGGAGTAAAAGTTGCCGTGTGAACACCCCTAACGTAACTCAAAAAGTATTGATTAGATTTTGATGCAAATCCGGATATGTATGTGGATCTAGGATTTTTTTTTTTTTTTCCCTGTCCCCAGTGTAGCTCAAAAAGTAGTGAACGGATTTTGATGAAATTTGGTGTACAGCTTTAGTATTATCCTAGAATCAAGTGATTTTGATTTTTGATGTTATGTGGCTTGGTGCAGGTATAAACTCTACCGCGTGCCCTTCTAGTTTTGAATAATAATTTTTTTTTTTTTTTTTTATTTGAAATTTTCTAGGTAAGAATTCTTAAGTATCATTACACTTATTCCCTGTGTGTTTGTATTTTTCTTTCTTGTTCAGTGAGGTGTCTAAGCCCGAGAGGTTCAGTGGTGATAACGTTATCTATAAGCCAATAGGAGAGACCGTTCCTGACATGGTGTATCTCGGCTCACTCTCAAACTTTGACCTGACGTACGCATGGGTGCAGGACAAGTGTGTGCCACTGGTCCGGGAGATCACGTTTGAGAATGGCGAGGTAAAATCTTTTTTTTTTTTTTTTAAATAAATATACACTTCCCAACCAGTTTATTAGAAACACCTGGACCACTGCTCATTCATGCAGCTGTCCAGTCAGCCAATGTGGCAGCAGCTCAATACATAAAATCATCCAGGTACAACTCAAGTGCTCAGTGGCGTGCACAGATAGACACGAGGTGGTGCTCAAGCACCTGCCCCTCTGCCCTCTGTCCAAAAAAGTGCCCTTTTGAATTTTTTTTTTTTTTACAGTTTACTGAGGCTAATGTCGACATGATCTTTTAGAAAAGCCGCGGCATTAAAAGCGTGTGTGAAAATAATGTCCCGATGTGTGCCCCCTCCGCGCACACACACCGGACCTCTATCTCTCTTACTCTGTCATGTGAACAAGCGTGCAGTGCATTCAATGTGAGGTTGCAGCAGCATAGCGTCCTGGAAGCCACGGCCTTGTCGTAGCGCAGACAACACATCGGGCAGTCAGTCAGCTCTTCCCCTGCCCCACCAGCCAGGTAACACATGAATCGAGTGAAAATGTATTGTTTGCCCTCTAAGCCCAAGCTGTAATTATTTTGTCGTGAAGTAGCCCGTCGCATACAGAAACAACTGCACATAAGCATTATATTTTTTGCTAGACCATTTTCAGATTTAGGAAAACAAAAATTTCTTTTTCTATTTTGTTCAACTAGAGATTCCTGGCAAAGTCAAAAAGCCTTGATGTAATAAATTAACATTAAGTGGTTGTTTTACACCTTTAAAAACTAAAACGGGTCAGTGGCGACCCGAACACAAGGAGAGGGTTAAATCTCAGACTTTTATAATAAGGTGTTCCACATGCGCAAAAAAGTGCCCTTTTCCCCCCCAGAGCACTTGTTCCCCAAAATGCCTGTGCACGCCACTGCAAGCGCTTCAGGCTCATCATCGTGGTCTTTTTCCGATCCTCACCTGTCCAGTTTTGGTGCGTCTGTATTCGCTATAACCTCAGGTTCCTGTTTTGGGCTGACAGGAGTGGAGCCTAATGCGATGTTCTCCTGTTGTGTGCAACGAGGCCACAGCCAGTCACCGAGATCGCGTTCTTTCTTGTGTTTTTGATGTCTGATGTGACCGTTAGCTTAAGCCCTTGACTTGTATCTGTACAGTTGTATGCATTACGCTGCTGCCACATGATCGGCTGACTGGAATGAAGATGTGAACAGATGTAAGTGTACAGTGATTCGCTTATTAGGCGATGAAAAGATCGTTGCTACGTAACTAAATATGTAGTTCCTTCTGTCTGTGCATAGGAGCTGACGGAAGAAGGCATTCCATTCCTGATCCTGTTCCATCAGAAGGAGGATACAGAAAGTCTCGAAAAGTTCCAGCAGGAGGTGGCACGCCAGCTTATCACTGAAAAGGGTGAGTACACAAGACGGGCATTAAAGGAACAGTCCACCGTACTTCCATAATGAAATATGCTCTTATCTGAATTGAGACGAGCTGCTCCGTACCTCTCCGAGCTTTGCGCGACCTCCCAGTCAGTCAGACGCAGTCAGACGCGCTGTCACTCCTGTTAGCAATGTAGCTAGGCTCAGTATGGCCAATGGTATTTTTTGGGGCTGTAGTTAGATGCGACCAAACTCTTCCGCGTTTTTCCTGTTTACATAGGTTTATATGACCAGTGATATGAAACAAGTTCAGTTACACAAATTGAAACGTAGCGATTTTCTATGCTATGGAAAGTCCGCACTATTGCCGCTTTTCCACTACAAACGCGGCTGAGTCGGGCTGAGCCGTGCCGTGCTGAGTTGGGCTGAGTCGAGCTGAGTGGGGCTGTTGGAGTTGCATTTCGACTACAACCGCGCTGAACCGTGCTGGCTGGAAGTGGGTGGACACATTGGGTGGAGTTAGCGAAAGTGGGTGGACGTCAGGTGATGTCGTTAAGCAGCGCAAACAGTGACATCAGTGATCTTTTAAGCGGTAGTCTCACAACCCGGATAGTAAACAATAAACATGGAGGACATGGAGTCGTTAGTGTTGCTGGTCTTGGTGCTGTGGCTTGTTGTCACCGACAACGGCAACAGATACTGGCAAGAGCATATAGATGAGGCGAGGCGCATAAGGCTTCAGAAATTCTCGTAATTCATAATTATTCTCCTTCCGGGTTTGCGGTGTTTACAGATCCCAGCGTGCTCGCGGGGCGTGTGTGGGCATGTGAGGACACTCCTCCTCACCAATCAGTGCACAGGGGAGTGTCTGCTCACGCCCCCAGCCTCACTCGGCACGGCTTGGCTTGCTTCAGCCCCACTCCAAAACCGTGCGAGTTTTAGGGGCTAAGCAGGGCTGAAACGAGCTGAGTCGTGCTGGTTTTTGGTAGTCGAAACGCGAGCCGTGTCGGGCTGAAGTGAGCTGAAGCGAGCTGAAAAAGGGTAGTGGAAAAGGGCCATATAATGACAGGTGTACTAACACCTTCTGCGCGCTTCGGCAGCGCATTGATATCTGAGCTCCGTATCAATGCGCTGCCGAAGCGCGCAGAAGGTGTTAGTACGCCTGTCATTATAGTGCGGATTTTCCATAGCATAGAAAATCGCCACGTTTCAATTTGTGTAACTGAACTTGTTTCATATCACTGGTCATATAAACCTATGTAAACAGGAAAAACGCGGAAGAGTTTGGTTGCATCTAACTACAGCCCCAAAAAATACCATTGGCCATGCTGAGCCTAGCTACATTGCTAACAGGAGTGACAGCGCGTCTGACCTGCGTCTGACTGACTGGGAGGTCGCGCAAAGCTCGGAGAGGTACGGAGCAGCTCGTCTCAATTCAGATAAGAGCATATTTCATTATGGAAGTACGGTGGACTGTTCCTTTAAAAAGAGAAGGGGACCCAAACAGCTGAGGTCACGGGTTCAGAAAGACACACTAGGAGTGTGCATGCATATATATATATATATATATATATATATATATATATATATATATATATATATATATAATATATATTCTTTTTTTTTTTTTTAAATAGAGTATAACAAAGTTTATTCGTTACCGCTGATGGTTAATTTAATATTAAAATTATTTACAGAGAATCCTTTCAAGGGTGCCAATAATTCTGGAGCTAAATATATATATATATTCTAATGTGAATTGGGATCGATAACACACATTGACAATAATGCTCTAAGCAGCTTGCTTATGTCCTAATCTCTCTCTCTCTCTCTCTCTCTCTCTCTCAGGCTCGATAAATTTCTTGCATGCTGATTGCGATAAGTTTCGGCACCCTCTGCTACACATCCAGAAGACTCCTGCAGACTGCCCCGTCATTGCTATAGACAGTTTTCGCCACATGTATGTCTTCCCAGAATTCAGCGACCTCTCGTAAGTACCTGTCTCACTGTCTTCCTCACAGTGTCTTGTTAATTAGGAGTGTGTAAGTACGTGGAATATACTGTAGAGATTAATTGTAGCTCCACCTCCTTGCAGGTTATCGCCAGCTCCAGATACCTTCCAATTAAATACTAATTAAGTCTTCACCCTTAAACCATCTCTCTCTCACGCACGCACGCACGCTCTAGGCCTTTCAGCTAGTTCTTTAATTAATTTAAGCAGTACGTGAGTTAATATTTGTCGTATAGGCAACATATCTGTACGTGTGTATAAAATATACACACGCATATATACAGAGTGAGTGAGAGAGAGAGAGAGAGTTTGTCTTACCAGGTTTGGACTCGAAATTCAGCGCATTTCCAGACAGCATCATAATTCAGCACACACTGTGTTTCATTAACAATCGCTGTGTACCATTATTCAATCTCAGCGTTATCAGCTCACCTCTCTGCAGACTTTGATGTTGCTGATCGGCCAGGAGCTTGAGTTACCATGGCGTCTGTGGCAAGACAATGTCGTTATCTCGTTACAGACGCGTGGTTTTGGAGACGGCCCGGCTTTCCTGAGCTCTTAGCCAATCGCTTATCAAATCAACAAGGGCCTCTCCTCAAGTTTATTTTCATCTGTTCGCTACCGTTCAGACAAAAACCTTTTTTTTTTTTTCCTCCTCCCTCTTGTGTCTGTGTGTTCTCAGGGTTCCAGGAAAACTGAGGCAGTTTGTGTTAGACCTCCACTCAGGAAAGCTGCATCGAGAGTTCCACCATGGGCCTGACCCCACAGATAGCACTCCAGGACAGGTCAGAAAACTCGGCCAGGCTCCGGAAGTCTGAGTCCACTACCTCTATCTATCTGTTTTGTTTTTATTCACCCCAACCAGTGACCAAGCAGCCAGAAGTCATTCATTTTTAACGGTGATTTTCCACAAATGAGAAATGAACTGATTGATTTGGCGACTACCAACAGGACAGAGTGATGTTTCATTTCCACATTCGTTCCTCCTCACAGCTTTTTTATATACATACACACACACAGGTAGTCGTCGACTTACGACTGCGTTTGGTTACGACTGACCAGTCGTAAACCGATCTGGTCGTAAGTCAGCCTATGTTAAATGAACGTAAGTATATTGTGATGTGTAATGACATTGTAATCATCTTAAAGTCTTATTTTATCAACATTTTCTTATTTCATTACCTTGGCTCATTATTTGGTTTGAGTCAAACACTGCATACTACACTGCGTACAGTACAATTCGTTTAATATGTGCAAAACAAAAAATACGAAATACAGGTGTGAAAAATAGAAAACGTTTTAGTTTGAAACATAGCAAAATACAAATGTAAAACATAGCAAAATACAAAACTTGGTGACCGCTGGCATCACTGGTGCTTGGCTGTGGGTCGTCTACGTCATCAGCTGTTGCAGCGCTCGGGCTGGCGGGAGGATTTGCTCGTTTCATAAACCAGGAGCTGGGGTGGAAACTGTTGTACGCGTCGAGAGGCTGGATGCTGGGCGGGGCCAGGAGCTGGGGAGGAAACTGTCGTACGCTCAGCTAGGAAACACTTGCCGGTCGTAAAGTCGATTGGTCATAAGTTGCATAGGTCGTAAGTCGACCTCTGTGTGTGTGTGTGGGTGGCATGGTGGTGTAGTGGTTAGCGCTGTTGCCTCACAGCAAGAAGGTCCGGGTTCGAGCCCTGTAGCCGGCGAGGGCCTTTCTGTGTGGAGTTTGCATGTTCTCCCCGTGTCCGCGTGGGTTTCCTCCAGGTGCTCCGGTTTCCCCCACAGTCCAAAGACATGCAGGTTAGGTTAACTGGTGACTCTAAATTGACCGTAGGTGTGAATGTGAGTGTGAATGGTTGTCTGTGTCTATGTGTCAGCCCTGTGATGACCTGGCGACTTGTCCAGGGTGTACCCCGCCTTTCGCCCGTACTCAGCTGGGATAGGCTCCAGCTTGCCTGCGACCCTGTAGAACAGGATAAAGCGGCTACAGATAATGAGATGAGATATAATGATTATGTGCAGGTTAAATTGAGCCAGTATCAGCTGTTGGGCAACAACATTTAACACTGTTTGTGTTACTATTTGAATGAAGTATTTTCTCCCTTCTTATCTACAAAACTTGTCAGTCTGAGAGTGCAAAAGGCTAACTATGCACTTTTCAGGTCTTTATGCTGCTTATTACTGCTCCTTCCGACCTTGAATGACTGCTGGTTGCCATGGATTGGTGCCATGTATAAAACCAAGCATTTGTCCAAAAATGTCATTTATGCAGTGTGTCTGTCTGTTAGTGTCGGTCTAAATTCTTGAATTTTCATTGGGGTCGTTTCATAAAGATTGACAAGTAAAGGCCTGATCCCACAATACCGATGACTATAAATAAATCGGTCCCCTGCAGTTTATATGGTTGGTGGTCACACCAGACTGATAACGATACCTATAGCCCAGGCCTGGGTTTATCCGTATCAGCGAGATTTGCTTCTGGAGCGATTTTTCCAGGCCTGGACCTGATCCGATAAAACATCTGACCAATCAGGTAATTGTTTTCATGTGACGCTGTCTGAGCGTGTGCTATTTTCCCCGGGCATCTTTGTACATCCTTACTGCATCATGAAGTCACGGAAAATAAAAAATATAATACAAAGCACGGATCTTTTATTCATGGATATGTGATTTTCCATGAAATATCAACAGTAAATTAATAAACATATAAATGCAGGTAAGATATTTTAATTATGAACTTCTGCAGTCTAAACATTTAATTTTTTTTTTAATTCATGATGCATCATCCGTATGAAATCGGTACTCAATCTGTAATATACTGAAACGTCCGTGACCAATCCGTAAATTATTAAAATCCGTAACCACTCCGTATTTTGTATCCTTTTTTTAATGCCACCGTAAGGTGCAGGAGGTATTATGTTTTCGGGTTGTCCGTTTGTACGTCCGTCCCGAAACCTTGTGAACGCGATATCTCCAAGGCTAATGAAAGGAATTTCACCAAACGTTCACCATTTGTGCGCTTTGGGACAAACATGAACTGATTAGATTTTGAGATCAAAAGGTCTAAGGTCAAGGTCGCTGTGAGGTCAGATGTCTGTCCGAAAACCTTGTGAACACAAGGTCTCCAAGGCTGATGCAAGTAATTTCACCAGGTCACGATTACTGTGAGGTCAAATGTCCAACCCCAGATAACAACTTAATAACCTGGCGGAGGCATCCCCATCGACGCCGTTGGCATCTAGTTTAATTATATTTCCGTAGTCCGTGACCGACCTGTATTTTATCAACCACCGGAGTGTGTACATGGGTTGTTCTGAAGTCCAAGCTGTACAGTATGACCTGGAATAATGTGCTACTACTTGGAAAAAACTTCCATGACTATTCCTAAGTCGCGTGCGTTTATTTACCCGAGTGGCAGCACCAAGCGATGTTATAGTCGGGATTATAGTTGTGGTGTGACCGCTCCAGACTGGAACTAAATTTAGGCAGAGGTTTAGTCATAGTTGGAGTTATAGGTATAGTTAGTTATCAGTGTTGTGGGACCGGACCCTAATACTTTTTAAAAAATGGCTATAATGTCAGTGTAAAACCTACTTTAGACAGCGCGGAGTACACTTAAAGGAGAACGCTAGCAGCCCCTCTGCATGCTCACTCTGATTGAAACGGGAGAAAGGAAAGCTAGCATTAGGATTCGATCTAATGATCTCCCAATAAGCCATCCAACTTTTTTTTTTAAATAAGTTTGTGTAGCCAGTATATTCTGAAGCTTTGAAGGACGCATTAAATGATAACAAAATTACATTTGTTTTTGATAGATCAAGTAATGGAATCCGACCTTACTGCATTTCATCATATTTATTAATAGGCATGGCGACCTCTTGGGAAGAAGCGTGTGTGTGCGTGTGTATATGTTTGTTTTGTGAGTGCATTAGATAGCAGCCGTGTTTGAACCGTCATCAAAGGATCAGTCGCTATCTAATACTGCCGGCGCTTTAGATGACATTTTGGCCAGTTATATTTCGATGATCAAAGTCGGCTACGTGACGAGTCCAGACGTCAAACTCCAGCTTAGCTCTGGACAAATTTAAGCGAATCAGTACAGGTTTCATCTAATTAACACTATTAACTCGTGCTGACATCTGCACGGAGAAAAGAGTCTCGGTGTCGTTAACGTGCCAACCCTGAAAGACCTGTATATCTACATCCAGGTTTACAATCATTCCTAAGTGATGCAGGAATGGACAAATCAGCAGCCTGGGCACCCAGGGCATGTGGAGTTCATGCCCTGGGCTGTTATTTATTTGTAATTGGCAGGCAGACAAATGTAATCAACAACCATATAAATAAAAACTCTACTCTGTTATTCCCCTAAAGGTGCAATAGGGGTTTTTCACCTGACGTCACAGGGTCACGTGACGCCCCGGTGTCCGCCATTTTGAAGGTCAAGCTAGCTAATGTCAACAACATAGTAGCTGGTATGTTACTGTAGCAATGTTTACGTTCGGTCATTTGGATGACTGTTAAAACCTTTCAGTCTCAAGTTTTTCCTTTACTGTATTTACTAGTTCACTGAGCTAGCGCGCTCGCTCCCAGCCTGCCCGAGCTAGTTGTGCTAGCTCCGTAAACTAGTAAATACAGTAAAGGAAAAACTTGAGACTGAAAGGTTTTAACAGTCATCCAAATGACTGAACGTAAACATTGCTACAGTAACATACTAGCTACTATGTTGTTGACATTAGCTAGTGCTAACAGCTAGCTGCTAGTACACTGCTACAACACAGACTCCGACCCTAATAATACAGTTCTTGGTCATTGCCTGGTAACAGCAAATTTATAACGGGCCATGTCTCAACAGACTAAGAAGTTATTTCAATGACATTTAATAACATTTTGTTTATCCTGAGGACCGAAAGTAAATGAAAATGTGAACAAACCTTAGCTGTAATAAGATGGCGACCACCGGCTCCAGGGACGACCCGCTGATGTAGGCATGTTACCCAGCCTGACACAAAATATTTGTAGGCATCCAAACTCTTATACGCTTTCAGATCAATACCTGTGTATGGCGATGGGTTTTTAACGACATAGGTATACAGATCATGTGGGCCGAAGTCAGGTAAAGACGAGGGCTTCGTGTGCTTCCGTACATCAGTGAACAATCCTGGTGGAAGCAGGTAAACGTCGTTCTCTAAGCCTGCTAACCTCAATTTTTGCAAATACCTCTCCCTCTGCTCGCCCTGTAAATGCCTACGTCGCTGGATAGTGAAGGTGTTTTCTGCATCTCGCTCCTTTTTCTTTTATGTTTTTCGTTTGTCGCCTTCCTCGCATTCAAACCGATTCGAGCCGTGACGTCCAAAATGGCAGCATCACATGACTTGGTCACGTGGGTGAAAAACCTCTATAGTCAGTATTTTTCATTGCTTACTAGAACAACTAAATTGTATAGAAATGAGAAAAAAAAATAATTTAAGCCATTTTCTCAGAACACGTGTGTTATGTACAGTGGTATGCAAAGGTTTGGGCACCCCTGGTCAAAATTCCTGTTACTGTGAACAGTTAAGCAAGTTGAAGATGAAATGATCTCCAAAAGGCATAAAGTTAAAGACGATTCATTCCCTTTGTATTTTAAGCAAAAACAATTTATTTTCATCTTTTTATATTTTCAAAATGACAAAAAAAGGAAAAGGGCCTGAAGCAAAAGTTTGGGCACCCTGCATGGTTAGTACCCAGTAACACCCCCTTCGGCAAGTATCACAGCTTGTAAACACTTTTTGTAGCCAGCTAATAATCTTTCAGTTCTTACCTGGGGGATTTTTCACATATTCGTCCTTGCAAAAGGCTTCCAGTTCTACAAGTTTCTTGGGCTGTCTTGCATGCACTGCTCTTCTGAGATTTATCCACATATTTTCAATGATGTTTAGGTCAGGGGACTGTGAGGGCCAGGGCAAAACCTTCAGCTTGTGCCTCTCGAGGTATTCCATTGTAGATTTTGAGGTGTGTTTTGGATTATCGTCTTATTGTAGGATCCGTCCTCTTTTGAACTTCAACTTTTTTACAGATGGTGTGATGTTTGCTTCCAGAGTTTGCTGGTATTTATTCGAATCCGTGCTTCCCTCGACCAATGAAATGTGCCACTGGCTGCAACACAACCCCAAAGCATGATCAATCCACACCCATGCTTCAGAGTTGGAGAGGTGTTCTTTTCCTGGAGTTTGGCACCCTTTTTTCTCCAAACATCCCTTTGCACATTGTGGCCAAAAAGTTCTATTTTGATTTCATCAGTCCACAGGGCTTGTTTCCAAAATGCATCAGGTTTATTTAGATGTTCATTTGCAAACTTCAGACGCTGAATTTTGTGGCTAGGATGCAGGAAAGGTTTTCTTCTGATGACTCTCCCATGAAGGTCATATTTGTTCAGGTGTCGCTGTATAGTCGAACAGTGCACCACCACTCCAGGGTCTGCTAAATCTTTCTGAAGGTCTTTTGCAGTCAAACAGGGGTTTTTATTTGCCTTTCTAGCAATCCAACGAGCAGTTCTTTCAGAAAGTTTTCTTCATCTTCCAGACCTCACCTTGATCTCCACTGTTTCTGTTAACTGCTATTTCTTGATAACATTACAATCTGAGGAAACAGCTACCTGAAAACACTTTGCTACGTTCTTGTAGCCTTCTTCTGCTTTGTGAGCATCAATTATTTTATTATTCAGAATGCGAGGGAGTTGCTTAGAGGAGCCCATGGCTGTTGATTTTAGGGACAAGTTTGAGGAGACAGAGAATTTATACAGCTTTGAAATCTGCATCATCTGACCTTTCCTAACAAAGAATTTGATAAAGCCACAGCTCAATAAGCTAATTAAGGTCTGGAACCTTGGTAAAAGTTCCCTGAGAACTCAAATGTATTGGGGTGCCCAAACTTTCGCATGGTGTTCCTTTTCTTTTTTTTTTCCCCCTCTCCAATTGTACAAAACAAAAATAATACACAAATCTTGCAGAAAACGCTGAAAAGAAATGTGTCGTCTTTACCTTTATGCCTTTTGGTGATCAGTTCATCTTCTGCTCACTTAACTATTCACAGTAACAGACATTTTCAGTAAGGGTGCCCAAAGTTTTGCATGCCGCTGTACTTGGAGGTAGAGGTCTGCGCAGGACAGAATTTTCAGTCCCGCTCCCGCATTGTGCAGTCCCGCTCCCGCAAAGAATTATGATTTTCAGTCCCGCTCCTGCCCGTGCCTGCCATGTTTTGTCCCGCTCCCGCCCGCAAATCCCGCATGATGCAGACGTTCGCGTTATTTCTCATGAAAGTTCTTGTCACTGGCTTGGGGAATTAAACATGCTGAGCTTAGCTGAGCTCTCCACTGACCAATCCTTCACCTAGCGCACGTAGCGAGGGTGCGTGTTGCCAGCCGGCATGCGCAGCTGAGGCTTTACAGAGATACCCATTCGGAAATGTACGCGAGATTAGACCACATCCGCAAATTTAGGCATCTTAAAATGTTTTTATTAATGCCAAATAAAATGTCCAGCACAAATTATATATGATAGACATAAATTAATAATTTATAAATTTTATTTTAAACACGTTTTTAGTTAGTGGGACTGCAGCTTATCACCTCCCGCCCACAATGAGCTTTCAAAATTTGTCCCACGCCGCACTGCTTTGCGTCGGGTCCCGCGGGACTCCCGCGGGAGTGCAGGGCTCTACTTGGAGGGGTTTGGAAAGCTTCCTTTCTGGTGCAGAATATTTGTTGGTACTTGGATTGGCCTCTTGTCATTTTATAGACACGCCCCTAATGCCCCTTCACATCCTTTTAAATCATTATGAGGACTATTGCCGCTTTTCCACTACCAACGCGGCTGAGTTGAGCTGAGCCGTGCCGTGCTGAGTTGGGCTGAGTCGAGCTGAGTGGGGCTGTTGGAGTTGCATTTCGACTACAACCGCGCTGAACCGTGCTGGCTGGAAGTGGGTGGACACATTGGGTGGAGTTAGCGAAAGTGGGTGGACGTCACGTGATGTCGTTAGGCGGCGCAAACAGTGACATCAGTGACCTTTTAAGCGGTAGTCTCACAACCCGGATAGTAAACAATAAACATGGAGGACATGGAGTCGTTAGTGTTGCTGGTCTTGGTGCTGTGGCTTGTTGTCACCGACAACGCCAACAGATACTGGCAAGAGCGTATAGATGAGGCGAGGCGCATAAGGCTTCAGAAATTCTTGTAATTCATAATTCTTCTTCTTCCGGGTTTACGGTGTTTACAGATCCCAGCGTGCTTGCGGGGTGTGTGTGGGCATGTGAGGACACTCCTCCTCACCAATCAGTGCACAGGGGAGTGTCTGCTCACGCCCCTAGCCCAACTCGGCTCGGTTTGGCTCGCTTCAGCCCCACTCCAAAACCGTGCGAGTTTTGGGTGCTGAGTAGGGCTGAAGCGAGCCGAGTCGTGCTGCTCTGAGGTAGTCGAAACACGAGCCGTGTCGGGCTGAAGTGAGCTGAAAAAGGGTAGTGGAAAAGGGCCATAAGTTGCATGTTTATAGCTTTCAAGCAGTTGATTGTCGGAAAGTGATGTCATGACAGTCCTTGCTAATAGTAGTTCAAGTTAGCATGCTATCTCAGACTGTGGCTGCTGCTAAGAAACTCTTCTAAAAGCTACCACTAGGAGGTTGCAAAACTCACGAGACGGCTCCAAATACAGTCGTGGCAATGGAGAAACGTAAACGAGACACGCCAATGGACAGGAAAAGTATTCAAGCTCATGTTAAACGTTTGTGCACGAGTTATTTTCCAGATCACACAGATTGATGTAAGCAGACCATCTTTAATCACTGGGTCAAGAATTAGAGGATCTTGGTTGTGTAATCTGACGTGGAGAAGACATCATCACAGTCTGTTAGAGCATTCAATGAAGACTTTAGTGGGATACAGTGTGATAAGTCATAATCTTGGAAGGCTGCTGAAATTGTGACGTGTAAAACAAGATTTTAAAAGATTAGAAAGCTTGAAGTGCTGAGAAACGCTACACTCTGGTCATAAAAGCAAACCGTGAACCAAAGAAGGCCTTTTTTTTGGTGGGTTCTGAATGTTGTCTTTAAGTAACTGAAGTGTGCGTTTGCATTTCTCCACAGGAGGAGAACAAAGAGTTGGCCAGCAATCCTCCAGAGAGCTCATTCCAGAAGCTAGCACCCAGCGAGTCCCGTTACACCCTCCTCCGGGAACGGGATGAACTGTGACCTCGTCTCACATCATCACCTAGCACAGAACACCTGGCAGGCAGCCACCTGCATCACCTCTATTTTCATAACCTTTTTTTTTTTTTTGGCAAAAAAAAAAAGAAAGAAACAAACCCACAACAAAGAATATCTGAAGTTTTTTGGAGGAGTGGGGAGAAGAGAGAAAGATTGATTTACTTTTATTTTATTATTTTTTTGGAGCTTGTAAATATGTATGTCCTCTGTAGGTGAGTTGTCTAAATTAAATAAGTGTTTTTGTTTTTTTGTTTTTTTCTCAAGCCCTAGTTTGTTTGTTTTTTTAAAGAAAAGCAGATAAGCATTGATGGTCCTCCCAGCAGCATCTACACACTCAAGGACTGGGGAATCATGGGAAGTGAGTCTGTGGTGTCCCCCATTTCGGTCTATAGTGGTGTGTGAATTTGTGTGTAAGCGCAAGAGACAGTGTGTGTGATGGAGGGAGAGAGAGAGCGCGCGAGAGAGTACATTGGTACATTTATTACTGTGTATTCTGGAAGTGGGAGTTCCAGACTCGTCAAAAGTCCGTATCAGACCATTCCATGAGGAGGAGTGGTAAGGGGTGGGGTGTAAGGTTTGGGGCTTGAAGGGGGTGTGTAAATCATCTCGGAGTGGGAAATGGAAATAAAGAAACAAAAAAAAAAAAACCACAAAGTAAATTAAAGGGAAAACATTTTACAGGATTCTAGTGTCTTTGTGTGCTTTATATCAGATGCAAGCAGGTTTTGTGCATCCTTTTTTTTTTTTTTTTTTTTAAATAAATATTGACAAATTCATGTCGACTTCAGATAACAGCACAGGATGGCATGTTTGCAAGATTTCCTTTTGCACCCTAATTAATCTTGAAGATCAAGGAGTATATTTAACTGTGACAGGAAGTTGACATGGAAACAGTGACTCACACTTCAGCAGCACTTGTGTGTACATTGAGGAACGTTCTGAAGACTTATTTTGGTAAAAGTCACACTTCACATTCGAAGCCCACTTTGAGGAAAGTGGAAGTGGCGAGAGGTGGGCGCTGACGTTGTGTGACATCATCCCGCCCACGGCAGAAACCCGTGCCGTCACAGCAATCGATACGATGATATCATTAGACGCACGCACACGCACCAGACGCCCGGATGGTCTTCTTTTCCATTCCGTGTGATCGTGGAAAGTGTGGGGTGCCTGGGACGCAGACACGAGTCGGGTCAGTGTTTTCACTGGGACTTTCCCCCTCTCTTGGCAGTCAAACACACTCGCACATCCATCTACACACAGCATCTGACACAGTTGCCCATCTATCCACACACGCTCACACTCAGGGGAAGTCCTGTGTGTGTTGCGCGGAAGGCGTGGGGGGAAACATGTAGCTCAAATCAGGTTTGTCTCTCTGTGGGGCTTTCCCAAATATCCCAAAACACATAACCCCAAGTTGGGGTTATTCAATGTCTAATATGTCAAAAACTATTAAAATAAAAAGGATCTCATGCTGACATGGAGGCTTGTGTCCGTGCGTACTTCTTGCCAGACCTCAACTATAAACTATTATTTAATAATGTTTTATTATTGCAACTAACTCCAGCCAGCACTGAGCTGTAAACAATTCCGTTTTATTCTCGGCTAAGTACGAGGGTCGATAAAAAGCCAAAAAGGTCATTGTTCAGCTTTTCCCTGGTTCCTACAGGACTTTGATCCAATAACATTGAAATTTTGTTTGTGCTTGAGGAGACCCCACTGTGAATTGATTTCTGTATTAGATTGAGCTTCTTGGTGGCCTTCGTCATCAAAGCCCTAAAACAGCTCCCTGTCAAACTTCTAGTTTTGTCAGGAACATAATGTGAAAGTTTGACTAAATTGCACTTTTGAAAAAGTTCACAAACAGAACTGGGACTGATTGGAGGAGGATCAGAGTCAAGGTCTCATTAACATCCAAAATCAATCGGCAAAGATGCATTCAGTACAGAATAAAACAACCAGGCTTACTGTTAATTAAAAAAAAAAAAAATGCCAAAGACGTTGTGCATTCTGATACTAAGTGGAGTTAGAGTTTCTAATACCAGCATATCTTCAAGTGTTTGTTTTTTTTATATACCACACCATACCAACAATTTCCAAATTTTGAATTTATTAATGAATGAAAAGTTGTACTTTTATCCATGAGACGAATCAATCAATCACTTACATTATCGCAAATGGAAAATGTCATTCCTTCACCACACACTCAGAAAATAAAGTATATTATTGTAGCTTTGGGGAGGGGGGTACGCTCAAGGTGCTTATTTTTGTACCCTTTATATACTGCTTGGAAAGGTGTCAGTCTATCAGATTTTCTGTAAATCTGACATGAAATGCATGCGCAGCCCAAAATGGTCCATTTTCCAGGCAGAAAGTCTTCAAAACATCCATGATGTACATGTTTCAGCGAGGTCTAAAGTGTATTTTTGGACCAGAATGACAGTACTTTTACTAAGGGTTTGCAAAACAGCTATAGCTAATTTAATTTGATGTCTCACTGATGGGTTGGCACGGTGCCAACAATTATGTCAGAATATTAATCGCCGATGAAATGTTTCCAACAAAGCTAGACCTGCTGTTGATCCAAGAGAATGTGTTTTTATTCTTTCTGACCTCTGAACATGCAGGGTTGAAAGAAGACCTGGAGACCAGGACTCAGTCAGGACATGTACAGTGAATGGACGCTGTCGAGCGTTGACTCATTCCCGGTTCTGGACATTTGCACGGTAGTCATTTAAAACGAGTCCCTCTCTCAAGTCCTGTAGAACCAGCCTCAGTCCAACACAGTCGTGGATGCTGTTAAAAGTGGTAAACGTATCCTGTCGGGGCGCTATTGAGGTGATTTATTCGTTGATGGTTACTGGATCAGCCAGCGAAAAAGGTGCAAAAAAATCACACGCTTTTCAACGCCGTTTCTACACATTCCGTAAACAGAGCATCTGGTACAAAAATCCCGTTGCATGACATGTACGTACATTTTTGGTCCTAAAAAGGTACACATTAAGGTGGTCCCAAAATTTTTTTTTTTAGGATTTTGTTACAACCACCTTACCTTTTTTTTTTTTTTTTTACATTGCCTAAAAGAAGTTATTGTGTGAAATTTGGTTAAGCTTGAACAATGTTTAGAGGTGCCACAAAGCCAATAAAGTTTTCACTCAAGACACAATATAAAATAATGTGGGTTATTAACTGTTTCATATTAATACAAACAATACAGTAATATAACTTCCTGTGTTCAAAGTAACAATAGCTATTACTTGTCTGTGATTTTCTAAACCCTTCGGTATTACGGTATCTTGTGGAGATAAAAGAACACACTATGCCCATGTTTACATTAGACCGCATCAGCGGATCATCAGATTAACGTTTTTAAAACAATTAGTGTGCACACAGCAACACCAATACACAGATACGCTCGGCTCCGTAGGCATCCTGCGCTCCAAATCACTCCGCCCTGAACAGCGAGTGCCCTCTGGAGGGTGCGCACTCCGGCCCTGCGCAGCTCACAGAGCGAAGTGCACGAGCCACGATTCGGGACTGAGCCGCTGTGTGTGTGATCCCAGCGCATATCACTTGCAAGTGGAAGGATGGCAAGCCTAAAGACAATCATAACTACACAATGGGCAGTATTTGCATCAGTATTTGCAGTATTTTCATACTTTTATACTCTTTAATGAAAGGCGATACAAGGTGGAAGTCCGCGACGTTTTTCAGCAGTCGCGTCACATGACCAACGCCAGCGAATCAGGAAGGTGGATGTCACAGTGACGTTGTCCAATGACGACGCCAGCTAGAGCTCAGCACAGCGTATCCGCGTATTCTCAATGTTTACACAGCACCGGCGCTGACACGATCTGGATTGAATACGTGGACGCTGGCGGATTCCCGTTTCCCGGCGTTTCCAGGCGGTTTAATGTAAACGGACAGTGCATCCGCGAAGAAAACGAGACAGATACGGTCTAATGTAAACTTGGCCTAAGGACTTCCCTAGCAGAAGGAAGCTTTCTCCCAGACAGTTCCTTGGAAGTGGGACCAATTAACCAAACATAATTGTCCTGACTAGCTGACTACGGGCGAAAGGCGGGGTACACCCTGGACAAGTCGCCAGGTCATCACAGGGCTGACACATAGACACAGACAACCATTCACACTCACATTCACACCTACGCTCAATTTAGAGTCACCAGTTAACCTAACCTGCATGTCTTTGGACTGTGGGGGAAACCGGAGCACCCGGAGGAAACCCACGCAGACACGGGGAGAACATGCAAACTCCACACAGAAAGGCCCTCGCCGGCCACGGGGCTCGAACCCGGACCTTCTTGCTGTGAGGCGATAGCGCTAACCACTACACCACCGTGCCGCCCATCAGCTGGGATGGGCTCCGGCTTGCCTGCGACCCTGTAGAAGGATAAAGCGGCTAGAGATAATGAATTGTCCTTTCTGGTTTTGTGCTTTGCACCACTGGTACTACTTGTATTACTGTTGCCAGCCATCTGAAAAACATAGAAAGAAAAACATTCACAACTTCATCAGCATATTACGATCAGTGCTCATTGTTTAAGAACCCCTTAAGACTTAGTGCATGAAAGTTAACCTTCTATCAGTCTATAAACTCTTCCTGCCTCTTCTTTTTCATAGAAGTGGCATATTCCCTCTAGAACTGTGACTTTTTGGGGGTTTGAGATCTTCTCTGCAACAGCCTACGCACCAACTAATGTTGATGGCTTAACCCGATTTGCAACCTTGTGTGGCACCTCTAAATATTAACCAATTTTTCTGAAATTTTGCTTGTTGCCTTCTTTTAGCCCATGTAAAAAAAATGGTAGGGTGGTCGGAATGTTTTGGTAAAAAAAAAAAATTTCCATACATTTCGGGACCACCCTAGTACACATAGTTACCTTGAGGTCCATTAATGAGCCTTAGGGGGTACGTTAATGTAGACTGTACCTTGGGGGACAGAAACGGACTCCTACTGTACCCTTATTTCTGACCGTGCAGTCTCTCTCAACACCACAGCTTGTCATGTCACAGAGAAATCCTGAAAACTTCCCTGTGGTGGAAAACCTCCTGTTACAAAGCGCCGACACTGAAGCCTCATCCCGTAAACCTTTTATATACCGTTAATACCACTAACATATGACAGGAATTTCCGTCAGAAGTAATACAACGCTGAAATCGGAATTTCAAAAGATGTTTTGAAGCCGTAAATCGACATAAAACACCAATTAGTCCTTAATACATGGGATTTACTGTACATACGCATCTACTTCTGAATAAACACAGCAAGAATTCAAAAATCCGAATCTTAGCATGAACATTACTGAACATTCATTTTCCAGAACTTTCTACACAGGTTGTTAAAGGTTTAAGCTTAAACAGGTTAGATGTTTTCAGCAGGAATGACTGGCTTTATTATTCATCTCATCTCATTATCTCTAGCCGCTTTATCCTTCTACAGGGTCACAGGCAAGCTGGAGCCTATCCCAGCTGACTACGGGCGAAAGGCGGGGTACACCCTGGACAAGTCGCCAGGTCATCACAGGGCTGACACATAGACACAGACAACCATTCACACTCACATTCACACCTACGGTCAATTTAGAGTCACCAGTTAACCTAACCTGCATGTCTTTGGACTGTGGGGGAAACCGGAGCACCCAGAGGAAACCCACGCGGACACGGGGAGAACATGCAAACTCCATACAGAAAGGCCCTCGCCGGCCCCGGGGCTCGAACCCGGACCTTCTTGCTGTGAGGCGACAGCGCTAACCACTACACCACCGTGCCGCCCGGCTTTATTATTATTATTATTTTTAATTTAAATAAATTGTCATGTCACAGAGAAATCCTGAAGACTGTCCTGTGGTGGAAAACCTCCTGTTATAAAGTGCTGACACTGACATTGAGTTACATGTCAATCGTGAGATTGAGATCCTGACCTCTTCTGCTCCTCGGACCTGCCTGATCCGTCCTGGTGCCCTGTGTCTGGTTGGAGTCTCATCGCATCGCTCCTGTAGAGGACGGCCCCATATGGACAGTTGAAAGTCACACTTGGAGGACGCTCTGGACTCTTACAGTAATGCTTTTATGGCTGAGGACTACAGTTGACTTGCTAACTTTAGGACTGCAGTTGTCATGAACAGTTTTGCACTCGAGTTTCCATCAGTGAAGAGTTTATAACATCAACGAAACTGACTTCATGTTAAAACCGTTAATGTTATAGTCATGCTGTCTGTTGTTGCCCAAATGAGGATGGGTTCCCTTTTGAGTCTGGTTCCTCTCGAGGTTTCTTCCTCATATCGTCTAAGGGAGTTTTTCCTTGACACTGTCACCACAGGCTTACTCATTGGGGATAGATTAGGGATAAAATTAGCTCATGTTTTAAGTCGTTCACATTCTGTAAAGCTGCTTCGCGACAATGTTTATTGTTAAAAGCGCTATAGGGGGAAAAAAAAAATTGTCTAACGTTAAATCCGGATTCTGTACACTTGTGTAACCAGAAATGCTAGCTAGTTTCCAACCTACATGATTTGATGACTCTAAAGATGTTATCCTGCTGTTGCTTGTTATTTAGCACACTGTGTAAATGTCTGGATGTTGATGTCTTTCTTGCAAAACCTGCGTAAATGCTTTTCACACCTTAAAACCGCAAGTTCAGACAGGTTTTGTCGTCCAGTGAAATAGTTAACGCTGTCTAAATGATTATTAGGCCAGTCACTGACACAAAACTGATGATTAACAATGAAACTGTTGTTTCTGCTGAATTTCTGCTGCATTTATCCATAACTGAAGTGTAATAACTGTAGTGCACATTCATAGCTCACTTTATTTAGAAATTCATATGTAACTTCGAGTGGCATTCATTGCTTTTTGGACTGTGAAAAGAAAGTAAGAAAGTCAGTCGTATCCAAAACCGTATTACAGTCAAAACTATATGAACTACACTACCGTTCAAAAGTTTGGGGTCACCCAGACAATTTTGTGTTTTCCATGAAAAGTCACCCTTTTATTTACCACCATAAGTTGTAAAATGAATAGAAAATCTAGTCAAGACATTTTTCTGGCCATTTTGAGCATTTAATCGACCCCACAAATGTGATGCTCCAGAAACTCAATCTGCTCAAAGGAAGGTCAGTTTTATAGCTTCTCTAAAGCGCTAAACTGTTTTCAGCTGTGCTAACATGATTGTACAAGGGTTTTCTAATCATCCATTAGCCTTCTGAGGCAATGAGCAAACACATTGTACCATTAGAACACTGGAATGATAGTTGCTGGAAATGGGCCTCTATACACCTATGGAGATATTGCACCAAAAACCAGACATTTGCAGCTAGAATAGTCATTTACCACATTAGCAATGTATAGAGTGCATTTCTGATTAGTTTAAAGTGATCTTCATTGAAAAGAACAGTGCTTTTCTTTCAAAAATAAGGACATTTCAAAGTGACCCCAAACATTTGAACGGTAGTGTAATCTGTGGTTGGTAGAAGAGAGCAACTGGACTTGCTTGAAAAGTCTTGAAGACGTTTCGCCTCTCGTCCGAAAGGCTTCCTCAGTTCTGTCTGTCTAATAGGGAGTATCAAGTATTTATCCTCTCATGGATCATCATAGAATCCGAATCAGAATGCTGATGGCTGCATTGTAGGTGGCTGATAGATGTCATAGACACCCACCTCTGTTCAGTGATGGTCGTTCCAGGTTGACAAAAATGAACGATCCTCTCTGGCTAAGATGTCTGCCAGTTTTCTGGAAGTCCTCTCATACTCCCGCACTAGTCGAAGGGAACTCATCCCAAAGTGCGTAGAAACATATCTGTGAAGATACTCAGTCGTCCAGGTACGTAGTAATCTGTGGTTGGTAGAAGAGAGCAACTGGACTTGCTTGAAAAGTCTTGAAGACGTTTCGGCGAAACGTCTTCAAGACTTTTCAAGCAAGTCCAGTTGCTCTCTTCTACCAACCACAGATTACTATGTACCTGGACGACTGAGTATCTTCACAGAACGGTAGTGTAGTTGTTCAAGTTTTTAGTAAAAATAACGCAAATAGTTCAGAGTTAAAATATGATGTTATAGGGATTTAATCTGATCAATAACCTAAGATTAAATAACGTGCAGGATTTTGGAATCTAATGATTCAATTACAATACTCAAATTATTTCAAAACTGTTACGCAATAATTGTGATTATTAACTATTAGTATCTCATAAATTTGTGATTGTACTGAATGAGTCCTTGCTCAGAGCCACACACTTCAGTGTACAATTGGTGTTGCTCTCAAGCTCATCATTCATAACCCCAACACTGATGACACCCTAGTGATCTCTGATGTCTGCAAAGTGGCACAGCTCGATCGATAAAAGACCCCGATTGTTTCGTTGTTGTTTTTTTAAAACATGGCTTAAAGCATCCCCATATGGCACACGCACTGTAAACCAACAACCGCCTGACCAACAGTCACATCAATACTACAAATTTTTATATTATACATGATATACTGCTACACACTTTGTTGCACTGGTGCAAAAACAGTCTGTTTAAGGCTTTAGAGTTTAGAGCGGAGCAGCAATACCAGCGTCGTGTAGATTAAAACGTGTGTCGGTACAGGACTCCGGTCTCCCTACCAGGAGCAGGTGTGTTATTGCACGTGCTCGTGTTCATGCTTAGCTTCGAGCCGTTGAAGCTGCAGCTCCACTCTCTCTCTCTTCTTGCGTTGGATGAGGTTTCCTCCAGCGAAGCCGAGCAAGCCTCCTCCCAGCGCGGCTGCCACGCCGGCCACTTTAAATCCCGCCAGCAATCCAAGTGGACCGGCCAAGACGGTGCCAACCACTGCACCTGCTACGGGCAACACTGCCAGGCTTGAACGCGCTGCCTAGACACAAAGATGGGGTGCCATTAGTTTGACATGTATAGTCGTGTATACAATAGTCAGCATCAACTACCAACTATTGTTAACGCAAAATCTTTAATGTTTAATAATTCATTACGTTTCATTGAAGAAATCCTTGTGTATTGTTGCATTTAAACTCTATACGAAATACAAACGCTTGACTATTCCTAAGAGGGCGGGAAATGTAGTCTCGTGACTGAAACTGACTCAATCTTATGTCTCGTGTTAAAAAAGAATGACAAAATCTTTTTATTCTTCATTTATCCTGAGCTATAGCTTGGAGGTAGGAATACACTCTGGATGGGATACCAGTCCTTCGTACGCTTATTCATACCGAGGTGCATCAAACCACGGACTTGTTTGTGGGAGGAAACCCATAGACACACAGACAGAACGCGTGAAACTGCACCGACAGTAACCTGACTTGTGAAATCTTATTTTGTAAAATATATTCGAAGAAATATCGTATTCGTAGTCACAGTAACAGCTAGAGGGAGCACTGAGATTTCTGGAGCCCCTACTGTACCAAAAGCAAAGATTTACTTAACTGCTTACAGAATAAATGCTGAATGAAGGCATATAATATACTAATGCATCTCAAAAAATTAGAATATTGTGAAAAAGTTCAATATTTTCCATCAGTTATTTAAGAAAGTGAAAATGTTATATATTATAGACTCATTACACATAAACTAAAATGTTTCAAGCATTTTTCTATTTTAATTTTAATCAGTATGACATACAGTACAAAAAAAAAAAAATCTCAAAATATTAGAATATTTCATTTCGAGTTTGAGTAAAACAGTATGAACACAGTGCATCTCTCGGTCTAGTTCAGTACACACAACCACAATCATGGGGAAGACTGCTGACTTGACTGTTGTCCAGAAGATGATCACTGATGCCCTCCACAAGGAGGGTAAACCACAAAAGGTCATTGCTGAAAAGGGTGGATGGAAAAGGTGCACAAGCAACAGGGATGGCCGCAGTCTTGAGAGGATTGTCAAGAAAAGTTGATTCAAGAACTTAGGAGAGCTTCACAAGGAGTGGACTGAGGCTGGTGTCAGTGTATCAAGACCCATCACAAACAGACATCTTCAAGAAAGGGGATACAACTTTCACATTCCTAATATCAAGCTACTCCTGAGCCAGAGGCAACATCAGAAGTGTCTTATCTGGGCTAAGCAGAGAAAGAAATGGACTGTTGCTCAGTGGTCCAAAGTCCTCTTTTCAGATGAAAGTACATTTTGCATTTAATTTGGAAATCAAGATTCTAGAGTCTGGAGGAAGAGTGGAGAGGCACAGAATCCAAGGTGTTTGAAGCCCAGTGTGAAGTTTCCACAGTCTGTGATGATTTGGGGTGCCATGTCATCTGCTGGTGTTGGTCCACTGTATTTTATCAAGACCAAAGTCAACACAGCCATCTACCAGGAGATTTTAGAGCACTTCATGCTTCCATCTGCTGACGAGCTTTTTGGTGATGCTGATTTCCTTTTCCAGCAGGACTTAGCACCTACCCACAGTGCCAAAACTACTACCAAATGGTTTGCTGACCATGATATTACTGTGTTTGATTGGCCAGCCAACTTGCCTGACCTGAACCCCATAGAGAATCTATGGGGTATTGTCAAGAGGAAGATGAGAAACACCCGACCCAAAAATACAGATACGCTGAAGGCCACTATCAAAGCAACCTGGGCTTCAATAACACCTCAGCAGTGCCACAGACTGATCACCTCCATGCCACACCGCATTGATACAGTAATTCATGGTAAAGGAGCCCCAACCAAGTGTCAAGTGTATAAATGAATATACTTTTCAGAAGTTGGACATTTCTGTATTGTAAATGTTTTTTGATCGATCTTAGGGAATATTCTAATAATTTGAGATACTGGATTTCTGATTTTCATGAGCTATAAGCCATAATCATCAAAATTAAAACAAAAAAGGCTTTAAACATTTCACTTTACATGTAATGAATATAGAATATATGAAAGTTTACCTTTTTGAATTAAATTAAGAAAAAAAAGGAACTTTTTCATGGTATTCTAATTTTTTGAGATGCACTAGTATATAATGTGTGTGCATCAGTGAGAGTGTCAAATCTATATCTGAAGGTTTCATGGTTTTGTGTGTGTGTGGGGGGTGTACTATATAATCCAAGGTTGAAATGGATGACTGCAGATCAAACCTAAGCTGCTATGTTAACTGATATCATGTGAAAGGAGAAACTGATCAGCCAAAACACTAATTAGAAGGACGACATAACATACACACACACACACACACACACACAGGTGCGCGCACACACACTTAGCTAATTTCTCCCAGCAAATGGCACCTTTATTCTCCTCTCATCTTTTTCATCTCACCATCTTCAGAAGTGCTTAATTAGCAACACCACCAGTAGAGAGAGAGAGAGAGAGAGAGAGAGAGAGAGAGAGAGAGGGGGGAAAAAGCAGAACTACGTCTGAATGACATGATAAACCATGATGTAACTCTGACACCCCTTTTCCACTGATGACTACTGTGCTGCTTCACAGAATACGAGGGTTTCCTAACACGTGACGCAAAAACAACCCATGGAGAAGTTTTAACAAGCTGTTTTAAACCTTCTGCTTTAAGAACACACTTTACTCTCCATGGTTAGATCCTTTAGTATCGACACTAAGCACACTAATGTGTTTTGATTGGATCGCTGGCTTTGAGTTAGCAAATATCGCTCTATGAAATGTAGTATTAAAAAATAAATGTACTATTAAATATGCTGCCGGTTCTTGCTGTTGTTCTTCATTACAGCAAGACGGTAAGAGCACGACATAATGTACATACCTGGAAAGACTTCGCTAGCTCAACACCGGAAGGGTGCTTTTATACAGATAACATCGGAGGGCAGAAGAACGAGCACCACGTCTTGCATCAGTGGAAAAGAGCTCTGGAAGTCCTGAGGCAGCACTTTAAGAAGTGAGCTATAGTGTGTGTGTGCGCGTGTGTGTGTGTGTGTGTATGCGCTTCCTCCTGTTCCTTTCAGCTGAGCCAGAAGTGAAGCCACTTTCAACACACAGCTGAAACACGGTACTTAATGGAACCACATCAACTCTGTACACTGAGACATATTTCAGTTCTAACTGGATCAATAACACACACACAATATATATACACCTTAGTTCTAACCCTTCGTCTGCTCAGTGTGTGTGTGTGTGTGTGTGTGTGTGTGTATCGAACCCCCAGCTGGAGTGCAAAAGCAGTCTTTAGACACTCTTTTCCACCCTTTAGACCTCTGTTCACTCGCACAGTCACACACTCATCGACTCTCTGCGAGAGGCCGACACAACACACATCGATTCCCTCGGCTGCACGCCTTTTACCGACCCCGCGAACCCTCTCTGCCTCTCTCTCTCCCCCGTTCTCCGCTCCTCCCGCCCTCTTCCGCCCTCCTTATGCTCTTAATTGCCACTTCCTTGCACGCCGGTGTGGATCGATGGAGTTGCTAGGCCTCGGCTGAAGCAGGGGGCTGGAGTGAGATCGATCCCCCAGCGGGAGCTGCCTCTCTCTCCTCACCTTCCCCAGGCTGCGTGTCCCCTCCTCCACGTTCGCCGCCGCCACACTAACGTTGGCCTCGATGCTGTCGATCTTCTCCTGCTGAGCCTGAGACGAGACGGTAGAGGAGAAAGTTAAGGACTTTGGATAGACACGCAGGTACACGCAAGCAAATCTCATGCATGGTTCTCATACACACACAAGCACTTATCTAACACAAACATTGAACCAGATCATCAGCTGAAGTTTATAGATGAGCGATACGCAAAAAAAAAAAAATTATATATATCTCATAACGTCATGATGTACAATATGCATGACTACTTCTACGATAAATGACATCCCCGAATTCAAAAAATCTCATCTCATCTCATTATCTCTAGCCGCTTTATCCTGTTCTACAGGGTCACAGGCAAGCTGGAGCCTATCCCAGCTGACTATGGGCGAAAGGCGGGGTACACCCTGGACAAGTCGCCAGGTCATCACAGGGCTGACACATAGACACAGACAACCATTCACTCTCACATTCACACCTACGGTCAATTTAGAGTCACCAGTTAACCTAACCTGCATGTCTTTGGACTGTGGGGGAAACCGGAGCACCCGGAGGAAACCCACGCGGACACGGGGAGAACATGCAAACTCCACACAGAAAGTCCCTCGCCGGCCACGGGGCTCGAACCCAGACCTTCTTGCTGTGAGGCGACAGCGCTAACCACTACACCACCGTGCCGCCACAATTCAAAAAATATCTTTTTTAAAAATATTTAACTCCTCTTGGAAAGCTGATTCTCATAAGAATAAAACGTGTAACTTTACTGGATATTATACCACAGCGCTGGATTCTGATTGTTCAGACAGCGTTTCATTTCCTGTAACTTAATTCTGACTGCAAGGCACATCCATCCATCCATCCATCCATCCATCCATCTTTACGACTTATCCGTCAGGGTCACAGTGGAAGCTGGAGCCAATCCCAGCTGACTTCGGGTAAGAGGCAGAGTGCACCCTGGGCGGGCTGCTAATCTATTGCAGGGTTAAAGCACAGATTCACACTCACGTTCACACCTATGGGCAATTTAGGCTACATCCACACGACAACGGCAACGAGATTTTTTTTTTTTTTAAATATCGCGTCCACATGGGCAACGGATCAGTAAAATATCAGGTTCATATGGCAACGCAACGCTTGCTGAAAACGATGCAATACACATGGCACACCTCTACGTGCGCTGTAAGACGGTCCCATCGGAGACACCAGAACAATAGAAGAAGAAGTAGGACGCATGCGCATGTAACGGGTTTATTTTTTTCCACTTGCCATTGTGTGTAGTGGTGGGGAAATTCTGCGCTGGCCCTTGAAGAGCGCAGGTAGTTATGGGAACGAGACGCTGGCCTCTTTCAGTTCGTTTTGGAAATGTAAGCGCTAATGCCACTGGACGTTTGCAGCCCGTCCTCAGCAGTATATTTGTGTCTCATTTCTTCAGAATAAAAAGACTGGTGAACAACACAACACAACGTCTGTTACACGCATAAACCCCTTCTACCCGGCGTGAAGCACTCACAGGAACAAACACACAACAACAAGAAGAAGATGGCTGCGACTACGCGAGGAAATCGTGCCTTCTGTGTGTACAAATTAGTTTTATTAGTGTGCATAGTTTTATATAACTTAATTTTCTTATTGTGTGTGAACATTTTGAAAAGCATTTTTATATAATTTATATAACTTTTTATATTGTGTGTGAACATTTTGAAAAGCAGTCTTATCCAATAAAAAAAAGAAGAAATTCAAGAAATGGTTCAGTTACTTGTTTATTTAAAAGAAAAGCTGTATGGACCCATCCCACGTGACGTCACGACAAATGCGGCTGGCATTTTGGACATGAACTACCAGTAGTCTACCACAGCCAACAACGAGGAATGACGGCGAAGCATCGAAAGGAATATAGCCATCAAAGAAAGTTTTTACTTTCAGCAAGACTTCCATCATGCCATTATATTGTTGTGCACCTGGATGTAGTAACCATCAACACACAAGGCAAGATTTATCATTTTATCGGATCCCGACAGATGCTGACCGACGGAGAAGATGGATGGTCTCTAAAATATTGGCAAAATGATGTTTATTGACATAGCAATCGTGTGTAACGGGAAGCATTTGCATATCCGAAGTGTTGTGTTTACATCAAAGATAAAATAAACCGATATGACAACAACTGCTGCTGCCAGGTTGGGGACACAAACTAGTAGAAAGGAAGTGTGCCAACAGTGCCAACACACTTCCTTTGTGGTCGATTCTGCTTTAAGGTAAGATGCATTTAATTATTCGTCTGCTGTGGGTTTGGAATCGGTAGCCTGACCGATTCGTTCATGTTTGTGGTGCCATTTGTTTGTTGACGCGTGTTGAAATGGAAGATTGGTTGTTGACATGATTTCCAGTGATGCTTTGGTGCTGCTGTGGATCAGATGTGTTGAGTAGCCTGACTGTTTTTTTTTCTTGCGTGTGGTATCATTGTTGACGCGAGGTTGTTTTTTGAACATGCCAATGCGGACACGATTTCCCCTGATGAGTTATGACTTCAGACGCGATGCGTGTGTGGAGGTGTGGAGTCCGCGTGATATGTGCGTAAGATAGGCTTCTCATGTGTTTGGAGATCCGCGCTCTGAGACAAGCGCAAGCACCCCCCCCCAAGGGAAAAAAAGGGACCCTCCGAAAATATCGGCATAGTTCGAACACTGGGTTGGAGAAAGTAATGGCAAATAGCGAGTGCACAAACCATAGAAGGTAAACTGTACACAGCGCCAGGGCAGTGTGATGGTATGTCTACTTTTAGATTGTGTTAGCTTATCAATGAACACACTCGTCACTCGACGAGCTTCACGTCTTTACGACGGATACTTAAATGCGTGTTAGGTATTATTGTTGCAGTCTAAGCAGTCATTGTAGCAGCTAGATGAGCGAGAACCGAAAGGGTCTGTGCCATAAACCGTTATTTCTTCAGGTCCAAAATGGTGGTCGCGCTTACGAAGGTCACGTGAGTGGAAAGGGTCTATACAAAAGTGAATGCAATGCAGTGGTTCATACAAAACAGTCTGTTGAAGGGTCTTCTGACCCTTTTCCCCTCGGCCTCCATTATAGTCAGGTAACTGTTGCTTTGTGTGGAAGGCTGCACTTTCTGTTCATCAAAGCAGGTGTAAATTGTCTGTCTGGCAGGTCAGTCAGGTTAATGTGTAAACAATTTCAATTTCTGTTGTTACGAATGATGCGCGCGAGAGTGCTGCTTGTTCTAGTCATGTGGTTGTGACGTCATCGTAAACAAATCCGTTCTACTCATCCAGACGACTTCGCAACGGCGCCGTTGCCAGATTTTTTCACTCTGGAACCCGTTCTCAAAAGATTTCGTTTTGGGGCACCCAAAACGCCGTGCCGTGTGGACGCCAGGCCGAAACGATAAACAATTTTATCAGATTCACCTGAATCCGTTGCTGTGTGGACAGGGCCTTAGAGTAACCACTTGATTTCACATTGTCTTTGGAATGCCGGAGGAAACCCACACAGGCACTGGGAGAACATGTAAACTCCGCACAGAAAGACCCCGGTTCGAACCCAGAACCTTCTTGCTGTGAGGCGACAGTGCGAATATAAAATCGCACGTTTATATATTAATGCACGGATTCTAATACGTTACTGTTTCTATAGCAACAACTAATTCACAGCGACCTGGCTGGCACATAAATAACGGTAACAGTAACTTCACGAACATCGGGCCACGTTATTAAGCAATTTATTAATTATCCCACGTAGATCGTTGTTTAATAGCTTGGGAATTACACATTCATACACTACCGTTCAAAAGTTTGGGGTCACTTTGAAATGTCCTTATTTTTGAAAGAAAAGCACTGTTCTTTTCAATGAAGATCACTTTAAACTAATCAGAAATCCACTCTATACATTGCTAATGTGGTAAATGACTATTCTAGCTGCAAATGTCTGGTTTTTGGTGCAATATCTCCATAGGTGTATAGAGGCCCATTTCCAGCAACTCTCACTCCAGTGTTCTAATGGTACAATGTGTTTGCTCATTGCCTCAGAAGGCTAATGGATAATTAGAAAACCCTTGTACAATCATGTTAGCACAGCTGAAAACAGTTGAGCTCTTTAGAGAAGCTATAAAACTGACCTTCCTTTGAGCAGATTGAGGTGGGGTTTACATTAGACCGTATCAGCAGATCATCAGATTAACGTTTTTAAAATGATTAGTGTGCACATAGCAACGCCAAAACACGATTTGCGTGCACACAGCAACACCAATACACGGATACGCTCGGCTTCGCAGGCATCCTGCGCTCCAAATCACTCCGCCCTGAACAGCGAGTGCCCTCTGGAGGGTGCGCACTCCGGCCCTGCGCAGCTCACAGAGCACGCGAGTGGAGCGCACGAGCAGTGATTTGGGACTGAGCCGCTGTGTGTGTGATCTCAGTGCATGTCGGGCATGCGCGTCACTTACCACTTGCAAGTGGAAGGATGGCAAGCCTAAAGACAATCATAACTACACAATGGGCAGTATTTGCATCAGTAATATTTGCAGTATTTTCATACTTTTATACTCTTTAATGAAGGGTGATACAAGGCGGAAGTCCGCGCCGTTTTTCAGCAGTCACGTCACATGACCAACGGCAGCGAATCAGGAAGGTGGATGTCACAGTGACGTTATCCAATGATGACGCCAGCTAGAGCTCAGCACAGCGTATCCGCGTATTCTCAATGTTTACACAGCACCGGACCAGACACGATCTGGATTGAATACGTGGACCCTGGCGGATTCCCGTTTCCCGGCGTTTCCAGGCGTTTTAATGTAAACGGACAGTGCATCCGCGAAGAAAACGAGACAGATACGGTCTAATGTAAACTTGGTCTCAGTTTCTGGAGCATCACATTTGTGGGGTCGATTAAATGCTCAAAATGGCCAGAAAAATGTCTTGACTAGATTTTCTATTCATTTTACAACTTATGGTGGTAAAGAAAAGTGTGACTTTTCATGGAAAACACAAAATTGTCTGGGTGACCCCAAACTTTTGAACGGTAGTGTAGGAACAGTATATTTTAGCATACGATCATGTGGCACCAGTATGAGTAACAATCAGTTATCCCAATACCAGCACCATATGGTCTTATCACCCAGCGCTACCCAAGACGAATATAAAATCAGTATTTTATACAAATGAGAATTAACCACAGGGGCTTTTTCCACTGACACGTCTGTTAAACCTCATTCTGCACTAAAGCCAGGTCTGACCCATAACACACTTAACAAAGCCACACTGATATCACTCTCCGATCTCCCCCTCCTGCCCCATCACACACAGCTTGGCCCCGCTCTCACACCCACACCCCGCAGACGCACCACCAGCAGTGTGTGTGTGTGAGTGAGTGAGTGAGTGAGTGAGTGAGTGAGTGAGTGAGTGAGTGTGCTGGGGCACTGGAGGGGTTTGGATGGGCCAGGGGGCTGGGAGTCAGTCAGAAACCTTATGAAATATTCAAAGAGTGGCAGCTGTCTCTCTGTCTCAGTCAGCGTGGGCTCAGAGTAATCGTTGCACGCAGAAACCACACGCGCGCGCACAGTGTGCATTGTTAAATCTGCATTAATTCGCCATCCTGTAATCCTTTATTTTATACCTTTATTTGTGCTTTATGTGCGTTTCAGAAATAACCGATGTGTGCTTGGTTGATGGAGACGGAACTTTTTCCAGGCAATTTCCAGAACAGGTCCGGTTCTATTAGCGCCCACCCGAATGTGTGTGTATATTTGATTATTCTATCCACATTCACTGGATATGAGCAATCGCGTGCTCTGATCGATTGGCTACTCTACTACTAGGATATCAGCTCATATACCGTGAGTAGAGAAAAACAAAATGGCGGCGCGTGTTGCTGAACCAACCGAGGACGAAATAAAAACTCTACTCGAAAACAAAACCACAAAAAAAAAAGCAAGAAAATATGGAATAAAAATATTTGATGGTAAAAACATATCTTTTTTTTATTTTTCAAGAATTATTATTATAGCATTTTTCACAAATTGCTACTGTCATTTCGCCGGTTTGTTTACATTCTGTGCAGAAATGATTTTGTCAGACGTTTTGTGGAAAGTTCGTATTTCTCGAATTTGCAAAAAATAAAAAAATGCTCCGTTTCTCAAAATCCAGTCAATGTGGATAGAATAAAACAGTTATTCCACTCAATCTCGCCGTACGTGACGTAGCCGACTCGGCGCTACGTGCCTTCTCGACTATCAGCTCATGTACGACTCGATTTCGTGGAATAACTTAAATTATATACACTCTAGTATTTCTCCTGATCTTTGCCCCTCATAATCTGCATACAAGTCTTTTAAGGTCATTTCCACACAAGGATCTGTTACTGTGTGTGTGTTGTACTGAGAGTTGCTGTCAGTCAGGACAAAGCCCTTTACCCATGGGGCTGTGGCACTGAGGGAGAGATATTTACCGACGCAAAGCTCATGTTTGCGGTCGGACACACACCCGGAAGCGTAAAGGAAACCTACAAACAAACACATCATCAGAAATCCACACCCACACGTGTACACATACACACCTACCTGTTCGGTCATGAAAACGCAAACGTCGTTCTGTAAGACGCGCCTCGCAGCACAGGATCAATTGCAGGAAAATTCATATCCGGACAGAAAAATCTCTCAATCTGAACGTTTAAGATGCCGCTTTTGTAACTGTTGAAGAAAATGGCTTTAAACTAGCTGCGTCTCATGTATAGACCCTTTTCACTCACGTGACCTTCGTAAGCGCGACCGCCATTTTGGACATGAAGAAATAACGGTTTATGGCACAGACCCTTTCGGTTCTCGCTCATCTAGCTGCTACAATGACTGCTTAGACTGCAACAATAATACCTAACACACGTTTAAGTATCCGTCGTAAAGACGTGAAACTAGTCGAGTGACGAGTGTGTTCATTGATAAGCTAACACAATCTAAAAGTAGACATACCATCACACTGCCCTGGCGCTGTGTACAGTTTACCTTCTTTGGTTTGTGCACTCACTATTTGCCATTACTTTCTCCAACCCAGTGTTCGAACTATGCCGATATTTTCGGGGGTTCCCTTTTTTTCCCTTGGGGGTGCTTGCGCTTGCACTTGTCTCAGAACGCGGATCTCCAAACACATGAGAAGCCTATCTTACACACATATCACGCGGACTCCACACCTCCACCGCGTCTGAAGTCATAACTCATCAGGGGAAATCGTGTCTGCATTGGCATGTTCAAAAAACAACCTCACGTCAACAATGATACCACACGCAAGAAAAAAAAACCCCAGTCAGGCTACTCAACAAATCTGATCCACAGCAGCACCAAAACATCACTGGAAATCATGTCAACAACCAATCTTCCATTTCAACACGCGTCAACAAACAAATGGCACCACAAACATGAACGAATCGGTCAGGCTACCGATTCCAAACCCACAGCAGACGAATAATTAAATGCATCTTACCTTAAAGCAGAATCGACCACAAAGGAAGTGTGTTGGCACTGTTGGCACACTTCCTTTCTACTAGTTTGTGTCCCCAACCTGGCAGCAGCAGTCGTTGTCATATCGGTTTATTTCATCTTTGATGTAAACACAACACTTCGGATATGCAAATGCTTCCCGTTACACACGATTGCTATGTCAATAAACATCATTTTGCCAATATTTTAGAGACCATCCATCTTCTCCGTCGGTCAGCATCTGTCGGGATCCGATAAAATGATAAATCTTGCCTTGTGTGTTGATGGTTACTACATCCAGGTGCACAACAATATAATGGCATGATGGAAGTCTTGCTGAAAGTAAAAACTTTCTTTGATGGCTATATTCCTTTCGATGCTTCGCCGTCGTTCCTCCTTGTTGGCTGTGGTAGACTACTGGTAGTTCATGTCCAAAATGGCGGCCGCGTTTGTTGTGACGTCACGTGAAAAGGGTCCATAGCGCACTTTATTATAGAATTATTATATTACACCCTACGTAGCGAGCATATACAGTGAATTGGAATTGGACAATTCGGAACCAAAACTTTTAATAATAATCAATAAGAATAAAAACGCATGATACGGCCTCCTGGTTAGTTTACCTTCTTTACGAAGGATACATATTTTTCGTGGCTGATGTGATACGGACCTCACAGGGTAGGATCATCTACATGTACAACATGGTCACTCGGTGTCACAAATGCAGTCAAATATTCACCGTTTTAAGGAATTAGGATTAGATTAAACATTGTAAGTGCCTAATGAGGACACACAGACAGTCCTTATTAAACTAATTACACGGATCTCTATGAAATCTTCCTTTCTTCCTCTCCCTGTCTCTTAGGACTGTGCACTAATCAGCACCGTCTGCTCTCAACCAGGAGAGACACTCGGGAGAGCACTGAGCTACACACACACACACACACACACACACCCCTCCAGGGTGCACTTTCAGCTCTGTGTGTCTGAGCTCCTGTGTGTGTGTGTATATGTGTTTTATAGCCTTTATGAACAATAGGCCTCATTCTGTGAAACTCCGTCATTTACACAAGAAATGTTTGATTCTTATCATCATGTCGATCTAACATTTTTTTCACCAGGAGAAACTCATAAAACATATCCAGCCCATTTATGAAAATCCAGTTATTTCGGGAAAAACATTTCTATCTTATGAGAGCTGTTAAGATGCGAGATCATATAATTGGCGATGATTTACTGCGATTTTATCCACGGATTACACCGAAAGGTCAAATCACTTATTTACTTCAGTGACACACATGGACTTAATGAAAGGGGTTTTTTGTTGTTAATTTCATGCTAATGTATAGAAATAACATGACTCAATCGAGTCAGGCAAATAAGACGAGCCGTTCGGTTAGAACAAAAGAAATGGCACCCTCTGAAAGCTTGTTCGCTGTTTCGTAGTCGTTTCCTTTTCAGCTCTCTTTGCGGTTTACCTTTTATGGAGTTCTGTGGGCGTCGCCGAATGCAAATCGGCTCCTCCCTGAATGCTGTTGGTAATTTATGGCTGAGCGGCGTTTTACTACATGATACATCGATGTGTGCACGCAAGCATGACGAAAATCAGAGTGACCAGAAATTTTAGCGCCAATGTTTAGTTCCGTTTGGCCTACTCGCTAACTAAATACATACATACGTTTTATTATAATAATAAAAAATACAAATTTTATTATAATAAAATAATAGTTATTCTGACTTCACACAGAAAACACAGCAGCCTGAAGGCCGGACAATATAGAGCTTCAGCTTGAACAGAGTATGTAAGGTGTGTTTGTGTACACACACACACACACACACACACACACACACTTGTGTGATAATGGTGAGTAGATTGTCCAGATTCTCATTAATCCTTACTGGTTAGCACATGGCTGACGGACTGTCACTGATGTCTGTGTCTCTGCTCAATCTCTCTCACACACACACACACATACACACACACACACACTCACAGACTCCGAGTGCCCACTTTGATGGGATCAATACCTCCTTGTTGGCTCTCAGAAGACAAGAGGCTGTCTATCTGACAGCTCCTGCTAACCCTTAACGTTTCTGTCACTATACTTTATCAAATCCTTCACACACACACACACACACACACACACACACCCTCACTCGATAAAACACACACTTGAAAAATACTACCACGCAGTTTAGAGGCGCTGATACTCACATGCACGAGTGAGCAGAACTCCTTCACTAACCCATTGAGCTCCAACAGATCCTGAAGAAACACACACACTTAGTATACTGAGACATGATGTTATTACTTTTTTCTGCAGTCTGTCTGTCTGTGTGTGTGTGTGTGTGTGTGTGTGTGTGTGTGTGTGTGTGTGTGTGTGTGTATCCTGCACCTCTTCTAACAAGTCCCAGGATTCTGCAGCATTCTGCTCAACTGGAATGGCAGGTAAATAAACTTGGACTCCAGTGACAGGTGACTCGGCCCCGCCCACATCCTCCTCACCTGAAAAATACATCACAATCTATAGTAGCGTCAAAAAACGCTGATGACATCTCTACGCACGTCACACGCTTACTATATGCCGAGTCGGAGCCTGTGAGAGCGTCTGTGCTGTCGGTCTGTTGTGGGTGTGGCCCCGGGTAACTGACAGAGTCCGAATGAAGCCGCAGGAAGTCTTGAGTGGCGGCTGAGGCGCGCTCTCTGATCGGCTGGACGAGTTTCTCTAGCGCAGGTGCTTCGGCGCTGCGGACACGTTGGCACAACTTCTCCATCTCGCGCAGGTTCGAGCGCAACTGCTGCAGAGGGAGAAGAGAAGAGAAGAGAAGAGAACGTTAACATGTTTTGTTTGATAGACAGAATTTTATGTATTAAATATAATTGAAAGAAAAATGGAAAATAATGCTGTAGTGGATTTTGATGCTTAAATTGCCCTGAATAATTTAACACATGCCTGGTAGCGAAGTGTAATCTTTACAAAAGCTGCTTAAAATAAATTTCTGGCAAACAACTATACACACACACACACACACACTGATCAGCCATACCATTATGACCACTGACAGGTGAAGTGAAGAACATTGATTATCTCATTACAGTGGCACCTATCAAGGGGTGGGATATATTAGGCAGTAAGAGAACAGTCAATTCTTAAAAGTTGATGTGTTGGAAGCAGGAAAAATGGGTAAGCGTAAGCATCCGAGTCACTTTGATAAGGGCCAGCATTAACTTTTTCAGCAGTTTGTGCTGCAGTAGCTCTTCTGTGGGACTGGACCATATGGGCTAGCCTTCGATGCCCAGGACCCTGTCACCGGTTCTCCTTCCTTGGACCACTTTTGTTCGGTACGAACCACTACATCCTGGGAACACCCCACAAGATGTGCCATTTTGGAGAGGCTCAGACCCAGTCATCTAGCCATCACAATTTGGCCCTTGTCAAAGTCACTCAGATCCTTACACTTGCCCATTTTTCCTGCTTACAATATGTCAACTTCAAGAACTGACCTTTCTCTTGCTGCCTCATATATCCCACCTCTTAACAGGCAAAAGTGCAATGATTTTATAAAAATCTCATCTCATTATCTCTAGCCACTTTATCCTGTTCTACAGGGTCGCAGGCAAGCTGGAGCCTATCCCGGCTGACTACGGGCGAAAGGCGGGGTACACCCTGGACAAGTCGCCAGGTCATCACAGGGCTGACACATAGACACAGACAACCATTCACACCTACGGTCAATTTAGAGTCACCAGTTAACCCAACCTGCATGTCTTTGGGGGAAACCGGAGCACCTGGAGGAAACCCACGTGGACACGGGGAGAACATGCAAACTCCGGACAGAAAGGCCCTCGCCGGCCACGGGGCTCGAACCCGGACCTTCTTGCTGTGAGGCAACGGCGCTAACCACTACACCACCGTGCCGCCCCATTTTATAAAAATATTTTTTACAATTAAAATGTATTCTAAGACCTGTATCTGGGACAATAAACCAATTTTGGGGTCAAATTACGTCACTCCATTTTCGGTCAAATTAACCTAATGGCCCAGCACGGAGTTACAGAAATGAACCAAATTGGGCTACGTTTAACCCTGCACTTTGTTTTTTGGTTTTTTTTTTTAAAGTGTCGCAAAATTATGATAACAGAGTCCTGTCTCTGTAAGTGTAAATTCATTTGTATTTATACATTTCAAACATGGTTAAATTGGGCAAGACCAAGCCAAGCTTCTGTTTGCTCTTGGTGGGTTTACTTTCAACATACCAGTGTTCATTTACCCTGCGGTATACAAACATAAAACCTGCTGGTGTCTAAAAAGTGTTTTGGTGTGTTTTCCAGCGTGTTATCTCATCTCATCTCATTATCTGTAGCCGCTTTATCCTGTTCTACAGGGTCGCAGGCAAGCTGGAGCCTATCCCAGCTGACTACGGGAGAAAGGCGGGGTACACCCTGGACAAGTCGCCAGGTCATCACAGGGCTGACACATAGACACAGACAACCATTCACACTCACATTCACACCTACGCTCAATTTAGAGTCACCAGTTAACCTAACCTGCATGTCTTTGGACTGTGGGGGAAACCGGAGCACCCGGAGGAAACCCACGCGGACACGGGGAGAACATGCAAACTCCGCACAGAAAGGCCCTAGCCGGCCACGGGGCTCGAACCTGGACCTTCTTGCTGTGAGGCGACAGCGCTAACCACTACACCACCGTGCCGCCTTTCCAGCGCGTTATGCATTTCAATTTCGCTTATATCAGGCAAAGGTACTGTTTGTATTTTATCTATGGATTTTGTATATAAATTTAACCATTAGCTTTCCTTGTAGTATTTTTTAATGTTGAAACATTTTATTTCATTATTTTTAAGCCATTTTTGGTCGACAGCATTTCTTTACATGTGCCTAAGACTTTTGCGCAGTACTGTGTACATCTAGAGTTGGATAGAGATTATACTGAAAAATGCTGGCGTATCACACACACGCACCCCTCAACGACATCATGGAGATCACAAATCAATCCAACAGCCTGAGGCCAAGAAGTCAAGGGTCAACAGCAGTCCAATAAACAGTTCCGCTCTAGTGCTCTCATTAAAGCCACATGTGCACAAACACTCTCACGTACAGCGCTGATCAATTAAAGACATGCTGTACGATACATCTCATCTCATTATCTCTAGCCGCTTTATCCTGTTCTACAGGGTCGCAGGCAAGCTGGAGCCTATCCCAGCTGACTACGGGCGAAAGGCGGGGTACACCCTGGACAAGTCGCCAGGTCATCACAGGGCTGACACATAGACACAGACAACCATTCACACTCACATTCACACCTACGGTCAATTTAGTCACCAGTTAACCTAACCTGCATGTCTTTGGACTGTGGGGGAAACCGGAGCACCCGGAGGAAACCCACGCGGACACGGGGAGAACATGCAAACTCCACACAGAAAGGCCCTCGCCGGCCACGGGGCTCGAACCCGGACCTTCTTGCTGTGAGGCGACAGCGCTAACCACTACACCACCGTGCCACCCTGTATGATACATACACATGAAATTAAAATGGCATCGGGGCAAGAATCTCAGGTAGGGGTCAAAAGGTAAGCGTCTAATACTCCCACACACACACTCACTTGGCTTTTCATTTCTCTTTTCTTTTTCTGTGTGCATGTGATGAGAATTTCATCTCGCTCGCTCTCTCGCCACATAAACAGTATCCTCACTATATCTGTGTCATCAGCCATCTACACCACATCCACCTACAGCTGTAGACACAGGAAAGCTCTCTGGGGTCTCTAGAGGAAACAGCCCAGGTGCTAAGGTCACAACTAATACCAAACACACACCCACACTCGCACTCATACACACGCAAACGCCCCTTACATTCCTGTTCCCTGAGCACCTGGAACAGACTCTAAGAGACTCTAACACCAGGTCACATGCCTGTCTAGACCATTTCTAAGAGAAAGCGCATCAGAGTCACATCTCGCACACCAAGGAACACACCAGGGAGTTGCACGCATTACCTGGCAACACACACTGGCTGAGAAGCGAGAACAGTTTTTCTTTTCTTTTATAGCAGCAACCCGGCAGACTGCACAATATAAATTAGGAATGATCAAGTTTCTATCTGTATGCTCGCGCTTTAAAAAGTTTACGTGGTGTTTTTACAGAGCGTTTAGAATAAATAAACAGGGGAAGGAATAAAACATGATGGGCTGAGCCGTTATAATAAAATAATCAGCAACCCGATGCTGTAATGCAGCCACACACGACAATGATTATTTTCTTTAAGATATTTTTTGGGATTTTTTCACCTTTATTGGATAGGACAGTGTAGAGACAGGAAATGAGTGGGAGAGACGGGGAGGGATCGGGAAATGACCTCGGGTCGGAATCGAACCCGGGTCCCCGGATTTATGGTATGGCGCCTTATCCACCTGAGCCACGACGCCCACGACAATGATTATTTTCTTTTTTTTAAGATATTTTTTGGGATTTTTTCACCTTTATTGGATAGGACAGTGTAGAGACAGGAAATGAGTGGGAGAGAGAGACGGGGAGGGATCGGGAAATGACCTCGGATCGGATTTATGGTATGGCGCCTTATCCACCTGAGCCACGACGCCCCCGACAATGATTATTTTCTATCTACAACCGCACATCCCACAATGTTTTATTCCTCTCATCCACTTTTTTTTTTCCTCTTTCATTTTTAGTCAGGATTATTTTTACGGGACAGCTGTGAAGCAAGTTAGCGTCTGTTAGGTCAGATATAAACAGACGTTTCCTCAGCAGCCAATCTTTTTTTGGTTCATAATACAAAAATTGAAGTTTGTCATGCAGAGACTAGTTTGGAACCATTTTCTAGGAGGGGGTGCTGGAAACTGGTGGGTGTTGCAGGGGGTATGGGGCATAGACTACTTCACCTGTCGCACATTATAGACTTCTTTGAGGGCCTGTTGGTTACAGAAGCAGCCTTGGGCCCAAAGGGTCGCCAGTTCGATTCCTGGGACCGACAGGAAAAATGCGAGGGGATGAAAAGCACTTTCCCCTCCTTCTGTATCATGCTCCCCGGGTGCTGTAGCATAGCTGCTTACTGCTCTGGGTATGTACTGTATGTGCGTGTTCACTTCTTCAGATGGGTTAAATGTAGAGGAGGAATTTCACTGTGCTTGTGTAACATGTGACAAACAAAGGCTTCTTCTTCTTTACTCCTTGCACCTTTATCACTTCTTTCATGGTGCCCTTCCCTGGACAACGCTATCCAAAACAGCAGCGCTGATTAGACCGAGCTATTAAATGAACCTGATCCCAGGTTTTAAGAAGCATACAGCTACGACGAAAACTAGATCATTAGTTAGGCTAATATGAAGTCTCGCGCATAATAGCCGCTCGGTGAAACCTGTCTCCAAACAACGAAGTATTTCCTTCATAACTACGCTGATTGTTGTTAGTTGCTTAGCTAACTTTTCACATACTATGTAGGTTTCCCAAAAATAAAGACATGAAAAAGCAGTGGGAGACAGCTGTGTGACGGGAAGGGTTTTCTGCTACTCCGTCATCCATGCTCTGCAGTGAACACTTCAGAACGGAGGATTTTGACAGAACAGGTCAGAGAGTCAGGATCAGAGAGGGAGCTGTTCCTTCAGTCTTCAGTTTCCCAGCTCATCTCCACCGGGTAGGTGTATAGTTATAAGCAGTGAGAATTAGATAATACAGTGCCACACTATGATGAACGTTTTTGAACGTATGATGAATGTTTTTAACCTTTCTGAATGTGAAGGAATCAGTGATGTATTTTGTTTTGGTATGACGTTAGAACCTGGCCGAACTCAGTTTGGCGGTCATTCAGCTCACTTTATTCAACGAGAGCAGGTCTGTGCGGTGACTCAATAAATAAAACAGTACATTTTTATTTTCATTCACTATTTCCAGTTTTTCCACTATTTCCATCATTTATCATATTCAGTCTTGTAGGTTGGTTATTGTGGCCTCAGGTTTTGGTAGCTTGCTACGGTATGCTGACTGATTAGCTTACCTGAGCTATCTATCGCGTATCTGTCACTAGTTTGCAGTGTACAGGGTATTTCGCACACTATTTATAACCATCACATTAAAAGTTATATGTGTTGTTTTGATGCCTGTTTGTTTCCCAAATATATACGTGTGTGTCTTAATGGGTGAATAAAAGGCATCGAGTTAAATATTATTGTAGAAAGGGGCTTTATGAAGTTCAGTCCATTTACTTGCATTGGTTTACGGGGAAGATTTGCCACATCCAATATGGCCAACACTCTGATGTATCCCAGCAACGGGCCACCAGCAAAATGCGGCGTCTATGTTTATATGTCTATGCCCCTGACCCTATTCTCATTTCCTGACTACCCCCACACCCTAGCCCAAAAGAACATGCCCCCATGAGCCAAACTCCCACCTACAGGATGTGAGAGGCAGCAAATATAGCAGCCAGTAAAACATCCAAACTAAAGTCTAAAGACTAAAATGTTTCTAATCCTACAACTCCCAGCTTCCCTCGATACCCCGCAAACTGCAAACAAAGATGCAGAGCATTTAAAAAGTGTGTGTGTAGTGTGTTTATAAAAAGGTACATCATGTGTATCAAATTTTTAGTGTTAAAAAAAACAACAACAAAAAAAAAACACTGGTTTTAATGCTGACACGTTTGGTTTCTCAACCCCCCCCCCTTTTTTTTAAACTTCTCTAGAGAGTAATGAACTGAATGAACACAAAGCACTCTGCATTTACCTTTAACAGAACTGAGGGAGCCCACACGGGCTGACGCGGGGGAGAAGGTGGTACAAGTCATTCCAGGTTCACATGTCGATTGGTTCATCTCCATTTCCAATTTATTGGAACAAGCACTGGATTCTTGAGCTATAACTCCTACTACTGTTACCTTTTTCCTGATTTCTGCCTCCAGGCTGTAGTCAGGGATCCCCCGTTCTCCAATGCCCCTTTTCCACCAAAGCAGTTCCAGGGCTAGTTCGGGGCCAGTGCTTAGTTTGGAACCGGGTTTTCTGTTTCCACTGACAAAGAACTGGCTCTGGGGCCAGAAAAACCGGTTCCAGGCTAGCGCCAACTCTCTGCTGGGCCAGAGGAAAGAACCGCTTACGTCAGCGGGGGGCGGAGTTGTTAAGACCGACAACAATAACAAGACCGCGAAAGATCGCCATTTTTAAGCGACGAGAAGCAGCAGCTGTACAAACGCGAAGTCATCCATTATTATTGTTGTTGTTGCTGCTGCTACTTCTTCCGTGTTGTTTTTGCTTCGATATTCGTGCCAAGGTTTAGGCAAACATAGCGACTTAACTGACGTATACAGCAACGTAACTGACGTATACAGCGACGTAATGACGTGGCTTCCCTTAGCACCGCGAGCTATGGAAAAGCAAACTGGTTCTCAGCTGGCTCGCAAGTTGAACGAGTTGTGAACCAGCACCAGCACCGGCCCCGAACCAGCCCTGGAACTGATTTGGTGGAAAAGGAGTACGAGAGCTCTAAAGCTGAAATGCCTTAAGCTTCCTTCCACTTTGAGGTAATTTCCATATTTTCAGGTCTTTTCCCCTTCACCATGAGGAGTCAGAAGAGTGCACTTCTTCTTGCATATGAGAAGACAGCTATATTAGATGTAAGAAAGGTGCTGCAGCCAGTTCACCGTGGACTGCTTAGGGATCGTGAGGTCGACATGTGTGGGCGGGCCAAGGGTGGGGCATTCGCTGAGGATGTGCTCTACGGTCTGTTCAGGTGATCTACAGGGGCAGGCTGCAGATGGGTGCAGACCCCATCGGTGCATGTTGGCATTGAAGCGGCCTACCCCAGTTCGTATCCGGTTCAAGGTGACCCACTCGTTCCTTGGGAGGTCGTCACCTGGGGCCTGGGGGTGGTACTGTATTCGGGATGACACGGAGTTGGGCAGGGTGTGCAGTCTGTTGTTAAGTGCCTCTCCATGCTTGTAGGGTGTTGAAAGGTGTGTCAAGGAGGGTGGCTGCATAACGGGAAAATGGGTGGCGTGAGCGTAGGCGCTGTCGACCCATGTGTCGCGATCCTTCTGCTGTATTGTGTAGCAGATGTGTCTTATCCTTTTGGACTTTATTGACCAGCTTGTTTGTGTGTTGTTCCCTACAGAGAGCTGGAGGTGCTATGCCTGAAAGGACTGGCAGAAACTCAATTGGTGTAGGCCAGATGCATCCAGTGATGATTCTCATGGTATCATTTAGGGCTGTGTCCAGCTTTTTCGTGTAAACACTTCTACTCCATGCTGGTGCTGCGTACTCTGCAGCACTGTAGACAGGGCGAGGGCACTAGTTCTTAAAGGTCTCCTTGCATCGTTTTTTCATTAATTGTGCGGTGGTCTCTAGTATGAATGAATGCCCTGTGATCCGGTTTTGGTGAAAAAAATGCTGTGGTTCTCCTGTTTCAGGCTGTTCTAGTTTACTGGAGGAGTGGGTGGCGGGAGAACGACAGGATTTCAGCTCTTACTCATTAATATTCATGACATGTAAACGTGTTACCTCTGATTGGCTAACAGCACTGTGACGCTACCTCCAGTGGGTCAGAACAAGCAGATGTGCGTGTCTTACTACGGCGAGAGAGAAGGAACAAACCGCGAAGGGAAAAATACGAAAAATTCAACAAATGTTTGGGTTTTTACTGAACAAATAAAATGAACGACTGACTTAAAAAAAGAATGTGGGTGTCTTTGTAAAAACTGTTTTGATTGGCTATTATGGCCTTGACGTCAATGTTTTGACCAATAACAATGTAGATAACACGAATTTTACATCACATTCAACGAGATTTAAACGAGACTAAAGATGCCGACTTACAAATAATGTGTAAACACCGTTGGAGTTAATAAAGTTTGAACAGCATGAAGGAACATACCCCAACCCCCCGAAATTAATTAAAAAAATTCTCAACGGACTTGGCATAATATAAAAAGGTCGTTTTTTACTCAGAAAAAGCGGAAAACTCTCATCCCTGCCTAGCTTGTGACCATGTCATGCATGCTAACGTGGAGAATATGAACATGCTATTTTGTAACAAAAACCTTCGAACAAAAAGTTCATGTTTTACTTACAGCTTGTGGTCGATCGTCTTGACGGTACAGATCCAGGGATTAAATGCAACCTCGAAGCAAAACCACTACTGAAGGCACCGAAGTTTGAAAAGTCACTGTGGTTGAAATGATCAGAACACAGTACTAACGCTGCATTATACTTCGCTGGTGGTGTTCCAAAGATAAATTCCAACCATTTCTTCTTCACCTCTTCTATCTTGGGCAAGAAATGCAACGTTGATGTCTTACTGCCACGAATAACACAGGCACGAACTTGTTCAGACATGTTTTCAACTTGCTGTTAGGTCCTCTTCGTTAGCTACTGACGAGATGGGCTCTGCTCAGTGTTGCCAGATACTGCTGACGCTTTCCAGCCCAAAATATGTTCAAATCTGCCAAAATGCACTTAAAACCGCCCAATCTGGCAACACTGCTGCTATCTCTCCTCGCGCTTAAATCCGAACTTCCTTCCCATGGGCGGTCGCAAGCCAAGGTGGGTGAGGCCATGAATAATTTACGAAGGGACGTAAGATTGTATGGCTTTTTCAGATCGGCTCGTTTTTCCAACTATTTTCTTTCATAAGCTAATACAGGGAATGGGTGTAGAATTACATTTTCACATGCAGCATGCATATGCAACTCGGAGTGAACTATGGTATTTCAAAAAGAGCCAGTATTAAACGTTTTTGGTGGAAGGGCACCTTTAAGGTAGAGGTTCTTGCACCCCATGAGGAACCCGACAGGTGACATAGGAGGTTGTTTCTTGAGGGAACCTTTGCGCGCAGCAGCTCCAAGTGTTGTCTGTAAGTGAGCTGCCGGTCGAGTTTCACCCCAGGTAGGTTGGACTACTGAATGGGCGGCAAGAGTGCACTATTGAATGGGCGGCATTTATTCCAATTGGTTTTATTTCCACAAATAAAACCAAAAGAAAACATATGCAGGCACTTAATATTTAGAACTTTACTCTCCAACACTAGTGTACTCCAATGTGTTGTGGTACTCCTTTGTAAAATGCATAACGATTGACAGACTCGGTAATATAATATAATCTGCTATATCTAAATGTTATATCATGTAGGGAGGATAATACCGTTATAGCAAACAAGCCTAATTGCAAGTAAAATGATGCAGGTCAACTTTGAATAGGACAATGAACACTGGGGAGTTTTCATGGATGCAAACGGCACGCCTTTTGGCAGATGCCGCCTTTTTCACGGCTGTCTGGGGGACTTGTGTGAATCATGCAGATCCGATGAGTTTTTTTTTTTTTTTTTGGGGGGGGGGGGGGGGGGGGGGGTTGGAGTGTCTGATTATAATTTCATCAAAGTAAATTCTGTATTAAAATTACTAAATAAGCAAATGCCGTTACAGTCCATGAAACATAGGAAGTATAAGTATGAGAAGAAAACAGTAAATCAGAAAGCTGCGCACGTAAAGCCAATTGGCTGCGCGCCATTATCTGCTGCTGGCTGCACTTCACTGCACGCGCAAGGATTTCCATCAATCCAACGTAAGTTACGTAAGTTACGTAATTGGCTTTACGTGCGCAGCTTTCTGATTTACTGTTTTCTTCTCATACTTATACTTCCTATGTTTCATGGACTGTAACGGCATTTGCTTATTTAGTAACTTTAATACAGAATTTACTTTGATGAAATTATAATCAGACACTCCAATGCCCCCCCCCCCCAAAAAAAGAACTCCTTGGATCTGCACGATTCACACAAGTCCCCCAGACAGCCATGAAAAAGGCGGCATCCGCCAAAATGCGCGCCGTTTGCATCCATGAGTTTTAAAGCTAAGACAAAAAAAAGTGTTGCAGACATCGAGTTGACAAAGTTATGTGCGAATGTCTCACCATCAGAAGTTAGAGGAAATTTAAAAATAGGAGATCTAGATATTTAAAACTTAAACATATAACAGGGGTGATGGTGTGCCGTTTTGCAGACATTACTGATTTGTATCTTAAAACCAATATACAGCTGTCAAAAATGACTACACATCATTTTTATCCTTTATAAACAAGATGCGAGAAGAAATGTCTCATTTCCACAAACTGTAATTTAAGTCTTTTCTGAATTTAATAGCTGGAAGTTATGAGACATTCATGGTCAACTGTGCAGTCAAACAAGGACTCTATAGAACTGTAGGCATCATGTGCTAAAGACTGATATAGCTGCAATTGTAAACAAATGGTTATTTGTTGATTATACCAGCTAGAGGAAACATTTCTAGATTAAATAATACAGGGCCCAGGAGTCACGAATCCATCAGAGTGCTAACTGTTGAACAATGTTCTCCTTGTTCTCCGGAGACTGGCAGTGCCATATTAGTGGCCTATGATTCCAGCAATGAGTAATGAACTGTTAGGGCAATGATATCCTGTCTACTTGCATTCCACACTACTTCACTGAAAGAATAGATTTGTTAAATGAGATGAAATTACTTCCATTGGGCCACTATAGGTAGAAATGACCATTCTACAACTCTTGGGCAAGAAGCTCGAGTCATTGAGAACGCTAGCCACCGTGTTACCCCAGTGTGGTCGATGTTCCCACGATCACCAATCCAGTTCGGGGACGTTGCTATGTCTGGGACAAATTCCAGCTCAGGATGCTAGGATTGTTAACTGCAGATGCAACAGTAGTCTTTGGGCCAGCTGGAATTAAGGATTAGCCAGCAATTAAAACTAGAACGTCAAGGCCGTAGCCGCTCATCTGGCCTGCTATCAAAACAACCATGACTACCAAAACGTCAAACATAACTGAAACGTGACAATGTGAGATCGGACCAACCTCCCTGACAAATTATGTACAACAGGAAAAATCAACAAAAGACTAAATTTTGTTCCCCAAGGGAAGAGCTACCCAAAACATCGATCAGAACTGAATTCGCATGATAAATGAGAGAAGAGAATTCTAGTCAGAAGAAAACGTGTTAGCAAAAAAATTGACAATACAATGACCAGGTTTTCTGCAGAAAGTCTAGCTCTTTCAAGTAAAACAATCAGAACTGAAATCCATTGAGAACTGAGGGAGGAGACATGATTTAACTGAAATAAACAAAGTTGTAAACACATTGTTTACAACAAGAAAATCAACAAACAAACAACCAATTTTTGTTCCCCGAGGGAAGATCTACCCAAAACATCGATCAGAACTGAAATCGGAGGAGAAATGAGAGAGAAGATACAATTCTAGTGAAAAGTTCGAAAGCTTGTTAAGGTAACCCAATTACCAGTTTGTTAGGAAACATTTGACAATACAATGACCAAGTTTTGTAGAGAAGGACTAGTTCTTTCAAACAAACCAATCAGAACTGAAATCCATTGAAAACTGAGAGAGGAGATGTGATTTAACTGAAAATAAACAAAGTTGTAAGCAAATTGCTTATAACAGGAAAGTCAACAAAACAAACGACCAAGTTTTGTTCCTCGTGGGAAGATCTACCCAAAACATCGATTACAACTGGAACTGGATGAGAAATGAGATAAAATTCTAGTGAGAGGCATGGAAAATTCATTAATTTGGCCTAATTACTAACTCGTCAGCAAAAAATTTGACAAAACAATGACCAAGTTTTGTGTAGAATGAGGAGTTCTTTCAAACAAAACAATCGGAACAGAAATCCATGGAGAACTGACGGAGGACATATGATTTAACTGAACTGTGGACGATGGACGGACGAGGGACGCCACGCCATGGCAATAGCTCATCGGCCTTATGGCCAGATGAGTTAATTAAGCTCCAAGTACCACAGACAGAGAAGTGGCCTTGTTTCAGCAAGAGGGGCATAACGTCTAACTCACTGGAGACACAAGACTGTTCTCGTGAAAGTGGTCTATCTGAAAGCGATGCCCAATTGAAGAGACAGCGAGTCACCGCGGATGCTTCCCTCACCGGTTGGGGTCAGTGTGTTGCCACAGAGGCACAGGAGCTTGTGGATCCCAAGCGTTAGTGTAGAACATGGAACTGAGGGCCGTTGCATGGTGTCTGCTCCCAAAAGTGGTGCCCCAGAGCTAATAAAAGTTTGGCAGAGCACTGGTTGACCTCTTCACCAATGCCAAATACAGTCACTGTCAACTGTGGTTCTCTCTTGCGTAGTTGGACAGTCCACTAGGTCAGGATGCACAACTGGCCTCACAGTCTACTAGAAGCATTTTTGACTCTACTCTTGATTCTGCCCATGTTGCAGAGAATTCAGAGATCGACCCACAGGGTCCCTCAAGTGGCCCAAAGCCTTGATTTCTGCTGCTTCTCTCACTGGTGGACAAAACGATTTGCAGCAATCGTTGGAGGGAAAAATACGGTACCCTCAGAGTGAAGAGCAGGTTGAGGACTGCCACCCAGGAGTCCAAGAGACACTGCTGAAGGCAAAAGCCCCTAGTATCCAGGCCTTGTATTTCATGAATGATGTGCACGTTATCATATGGATCCAGTGCACTATCCAGTTCCTACAGAGATTGCTAGCCTGCTGAAGGTGTGTGTGACAGCCACTGTAACACATCAAAGCACCACAAATGGTGTCTTGCTGAGGGTTCATAAACTTCGTCCACCGTGCACTCCCAATAGCCTGGCTTGGGATCTCACCTTTGTACTGTGGTCCCTTAAGACCTCTTATTAGCCCACGCAGGAAGGCAACCTGTCATGGGTTTCTTTAACGGCTGCCTTTTTGCTAGCAATCAATTCAGCACAGAGAGTGGGAGAACCGTATTCCTGGGCAATAACCTTACCTTGCATATCTGGATGCCCATATATCCCTCCCCTGGTGCTTCCCTGTCTAGATTGGCCCACTAGATGGTGGACTTCATCCCGCTGGTTTAGAAGAGGGCTGGTCTAAAGCTCTGCACTGATGCTACCTGGGCATCACCTTCTTCAAATTCTCCAAATTTAACGTCCCTCCCAATGGTATCAATGTGGTGGTCATCTCCAAACACCTTTCCAGTCAGTCCTAAGTGCGTAAGGGGTTCCTCATTACATCGCACCATGCGATTCTCACAGCCTCTAGCACATAGAAGGGGTGAAAGAGAACACTAGCTGTGCGTGTAACTGGTTCTCTGAACACTGGATAACCACACCAGGATTATCTATCATTTGAAATTAGAGCTGATGTGACAGGACTGCATCAATATGGTTCCAGGGAACAACAGCCACATGGGACAGGGGGCAGCCGTGATTAGGAGGTTAGAGAAGCAGCCTTGAGCCCAAAGGGTCACCGGTTCAATTCCCAGGACCAGCAGGAAAAAAAACACAAGGGGAATTGAGTGAATGAGCAGTACTTTCCCATCCCTCTTTCCCTTTGCCCTTGAGCAAGGCACCTAACCCCCTGCTCTGGGTTTGTGTGTGAAGCGTGTGCACTGCTTCAGATGGGTTAAATGCAGCGGACGAATTTCACTGTGCTTTCGTACATGTGACTAAATAAAGGTTTCTTCTTCTGAGCAGGGTATTAAATCAAATCCTAGGTTATATGCACATAATAGAAAAAAAAAAAAAAAACATTAGGCACATCCCTAACATAACATGCTGTAGGTCAAACTGTGTAACAGTTGTGCAATGTGTATGATATGTTTGTATAGTTCCAGAGGAAGAGCATACTGTATGTTGTGTGTGTAGCATACCTGTACAGTGCGACTAGCATTGATGTGCTCCTGGTGCAGTTTGTCCCACTGGCTGTTTCTGTGGAACTGCAGAGTAAATCCACAGTACAACTGGATCAGTAAATCGTCATTATGTTGTACGTCACAGCATTACCTACAGGATCTTACATTTACATCCATTTATTTCGCAGACACGTTCATCCAAATGAAGCAGAATACAATTCCAAGTGTGGAGCTGAACAGTTGAGAGTTAAGGATCCTGTGTTCTACGAGCAACAAGGCACTCACGGAACCCACAGTTCATCTTTTGTGGGTGTGTAGCACTGCCATGTTGCCATTTAAGCTGTTTATTTTGTTAAGGAAAAAAAATCCACCCTAAAGACCTGCATACTAAACAGTAACATGTGATCACTAATGACTTCCAAGATTGATTTTGTTTTGAAATTCAGTGTAGACTTTTCTGATTTAAACTCAAACATGTTGGTTTATTTTCACTTTGGATAATGGTTTCCTACATTACGCACAGTGCCATTTGAGTGCCTGCTGACAGTGGTGCCAGTGGGAATGAACTCTTTATCTCTACCTAAAGAGAGCACTGCAGCAGAGCTTTAGTTCTTTAGGCTTTCCAGTTCCATCTCCTCCTCATCTGTACACTCTGTTCAAGCAGATCTGCTCAAAAGCTTCAACTTTATTATTATAGATCACTAATTAGCCAAGCCGATTCCTCCCAATGTCTCCATCATAACTGGGTGCAACTGCTTCCTCTACAGGACTTTCACTGACATCACGGATTTTTGTTTATCACGCAGCAGCCGCCATATTGCCAGGCAAACAAATAACCAGGGCCACGACAGGTAATGAAGAAAATCGAGACAACTACAGTCAGTATAATCTCTATGAAACTATAAAAAATGTATTTTATGCCAGCAGATCGTGTTACATCCAAAAGCTGAAACATGCAGGCATCAGATCCATATAATTTACCCACAAATGTATTTAGTTATTCTGCCCACTGTGCGCTCTCGCTCTCTCTGCAATTGCAGAGGAGGAATGTGACAAAAATAAAGGCTGCTGCTTCTTAATTTACCCACAAATGTAAATATTCCACTTGAAGTGTTCAGCAAACCAGCTACCAGATTGACATCCTGAACTATTTAGTATTTGGGACTTCTAAATACACCGGAGATGATAAAGGCTTACAAAAGTACAGATGCCTACCGATATTTCGAGGCAGGTTTCGTGCCAGAATATTATGGGAAATTCCTGATAAAGAAAAATACCTTATTATGACAAAGGTAAGCTCAAACATGGACTTCTAATAGTAATAACAGTAATAAACAAGCCAGGGCCTAGATCTAGCATATTTTATGGTGTTTAGCCTTGTCTACATTATCAGTACATAAATATGCTGCTAGTCGAACCAAGCATTAGGTCTAATAAAATATATCACGTCCAAAGCCCACATCCAGATATACATTTTAACGCTGCACAGAGCTTTCACACTAACCTGATATAAAATGTTCTCCACACACACAGGAATAGTTTGTTGGCATCTAGTCTTCCCGTTTAACTGAGGAATCGGTTCGCCATTTTTCTCTCTTTTTGGGTTCACCAGGAAGTGGTGAAAATTTAAACCAGGCTTATCTCTACGTCTGTTATTACATCCAAAAGCACTACAGGTCTCTGGCATTGTTCTTTGAAATGTAACTCCTACAAGTTTATCTGTAGATGTTTATTGAATTGGGCTTACAATCACTCACGTACACTTGTGCCGGTCGCTGGCAAACACAAAGCTCACAAAGCAACATGGCCACGTAAACAAATCCGCAGTTGCGATGATGTCACGTGAAAGTCCTTTATAGCCGCAACGCATTCTATAAATCTGAGTCCAACGTGTGCTGTCTCCACTACTTCTATACTGGATTTCTCATTAATACAACACTGAACATCACTGGAAAATGGAGCACGATGAAAGAAGCTCATGCTCGGTGTTAAATGCAAAACCCTGACTGTCAAACCTTATTTTGGTGGTTGTTGATTTTTTTTTCTCCTCCTATTAAACACCACTGTACCTGCACTAGCAACTCTTGGCTGTGACATCAATATGGGATACAGATACTAACTTCTCATGGAAATCACTGAATCAAGGAAGCATATTACAAATCTTTCAACACAATATAAATACATGTGCTGTATTTTGAGGTGACGTTCCCTTTAAGTTTGGTTTAAAATAGTATTTTGATATCATGATGAGACAAAAAAAAGCCACATTATATGTTTTTATTCTATATTTGGGCCCCACATACCACTGAATTGTAACTAAACACTGCTAATACCTTTTAAAAACTCATAATAAGGGCAGCACGGTGGTGTAGTGGTTAGCGCTGTCGCCTCACAGCAAGAAGGTCCAGGTTCGAGCCCCGTGGCCGGCGAGGGCCTTTCTGTGCGGAGTTTGCATGTTCTCCCCGTGTCCGCGTGGGTTTCCTCCGGGTGCTCCGGTTTCCCCCACAGTCCAAAGACATGCAGGTTAGGTTAATTGGTGACTCTAAATTGACCATAGGTGTGAATGTGAGTGTGAATGGTTGTCTGTGTCTATGTGTCAGCCCTGTGATGACCTGGCGACTTGTCCAGGGTGTACCCCGCCTTTCGCCCGTAGTCAGCTGGGATAGGCTCCAGCTTGCCTGCGACCCTGTAGAACAGGATAAAGCGGATAATGAGATGAACTCATAATAAGATGAGAATCTGGGAACATCAGATAAACCCAGAACAGATGAGCCTTTAGTTTTTTGCAAAATTTTAACACAACTTTAAGGAACTGAATTAAGTTCGTCCTGCTGTCTCCGTTTTGGATCACGCCGCAATCTTCTTCATCAAAATCAGCTTTGGTGATTGGTGCTTGAACAGTGTGGCAGCGGGGGCGTGGTCTAGCATCGGTCTGTGACAGGAGGGCGGAGTCGGGGAAGTTAAGTGGCAGAATCACTACACCTGTTGTTAATTGATGCGTTTGTGTGTCTTCCCAGTGACCGCGCCCTTCTTAAGGAGAGAGAGTGAGAGCAGAGGGACTCTCTCCACAACCAGACGGCTGATGTGTGTGCGTGTGTCTGAGTGTGTGTTTGCAACTGAAAAGTGCAAATAAAAGAGAGTTTTGTTAAAACAGTTCTGTCCTGCCATCCTTCTGTGCTCCACCCACCTACATGGACTGCTACAGTGGTGCCGAAATCCGGGACTTGAGCACAGAAGACAACAGCCCCATGGAGTCCTCCACCTTTGCCACCTGGTCGATGAGTCCCTCGGCGTCGCAGCTGTTGGCCCTCAACCACTGCCAGCAGGCGTCCCGGAGTTGCTGGCCAAACGCAAACGGCCGGCCGACTTCCTCCAAGCGCAGAGCGCGGAAACACTGATGTTGTTGCTCCGGGGTGCGTCCCACCCGCTGGAGGACGGCCCGGCGAAGGTCTGCGTAGGCCAGCCGGCGGTCGGCGGGGAGCTGTAGCGCGGCCAGCTGCGCCTCTCCCGTTAGCAGGGGGAGGAGGCGCGCCGCGCGCTGTTCCACCGGCCACCCCGAGGTCTCTGCTACCTGCTCAAAGAGCGTGAAGAATGCCTCGGGGTCGTCCTGCGGGCCCATCTTCGTGAGGGTGAGGGGGAAGGGCCCGCGGCGGTGGAGATGGTGGACCCCGCCGACGCGAGGAGGTGCCGGAACGCCCGACGATCTTCCTGTTGCGCCAGCACCAGGGCCTCGAACCATTGTTCTTGCTCCTTTCAGAGGGCAAGCAGCGCCTAGTGCTGGCTCTGTTGGGCCGTGGCGAGGGCGTGGATCAGGTCGGCGAGCTGGCGGAGAATCATCTGGCGGCTGTCCCGACGGCAGGACAGCAGACGACCTCTTCTCTTCTCTCTCTCCCCTCCTCCTGTGTCTTCTCCTCGCCCCATTCCCCCACCGCGGAGATGGGGGCCGGCGCCACCTCAGCCGGCTCGCCGCACCCGCAGTGCCCTTCCATGTCTCCCTTCTGTGTCTGTCTCTCCCCCCCCTCAGGTGAGTGAGCCCCAGAGCACTAGTGCAGAGAGGAAGCCCGGGCCGGTTTGCTGGCGCTGCGGGGAACCGGGCCACCTCCAACAGCAGTGCTCGATAATGGAGGTGGGCGCGGAGGTTCGGATCCACAACGCGCCAGGAGCCGCCCTCGATCGGGCCGGAGCGTATCGCATACCGGTGAGTATCCAAGGGGATACATATCAGGCGTTGGTGGATTCTGGCTGTAATCAGACCTCAATCCACCAAAACCTGGTGCAAGACGAGGCATTGGGGGGAGCACAATAGGTGAAGGTGTTGTGTGTGCACGGGGATGTTCACAACTACCCTTTAGTGTCGGTCCACATTATTTTCAGAGGGGAAAAATTTATAGTGAAGGCGGCGGTTAATCCTCGCCTTACCTACTCTTTAATTTTGGGGACTGATTGACCGGGATTTCGGGGTTTAATGACACACTTGGTCAAGAGTGGGTCCTGCCATTTGACAGGGGGAGGTCCCGGGGTCGCTTTGACGGGAGCAGCTGTCACAGAGCCGTCTACGTTATCTCCGCACCAGAGTGAGGAGCCGCCGGCTCCTCCTCTCTCTATTGGGGAATCCCTCGTGGATTTTCCATTAGAGCAATCGCGAGACGAGACTCTGCGGCATGCTTTTGACCAAGTGAGAGTAATCGATGGTCAAACGCTCCAGCCGAATGCCACCCCGTCCTTCCCCTACTTCGCGATTATGAAGGATAGATTATACCGAGTGACGCAGGACACTCAAACTAAAGAGCGAGTCACGCAGCTTTTAATTCCGAAGAGCCGCCGGGAATTGATATTCCCGGCGGCTCACTTTAATCCCATGGCTGGACACTTAGGGCAGGATAAAACACTAGCCCGAATAATGGCCCGATTCTATTGGCCGGGGATTCGCGGCGATGTCCGTAGGTGGTGTACGGCATGCCGCGAATGCCAGTTAGTAAATCCAGCGGCCATTCCAAAAGCGCCTTTGCGCCCTCTACCGTTAATCGAGACCCCGTTCGAAAGAATTGGGATGGATCTCGTTGGGCCATTAGATCGGTCAACACGAGGGTACCGCTTTATATTAGTTCTGGTGGACTATGCAACGCGATACCCGGAAGCAGTGCCTCTTCGCAATCTCTCAGCACGCAGTATTGCAGAGGCGCTCTTCCGCGTCATCTCCTGAGTTGGAATCCCGAAAGAGATTCTGACTGATCAAGGCACCTCGTTTATGTCACGAACACTGAATGAACTGTATGGGTTATTAGGTATTAAGCCAATCCGCACCAGCATGTATCACCCACAAACGGACGGCTTAGTGGAACGGTTTAATCACACCCTTAAAAACATAATTAAGAAATTTGTAAGTGAGGACGTGCGTAACTGGGATAAATGGCTCGAACCCTTGCTCTTTGCAGTGCGAGAGGTCCCCCAAGCCTCCACGGGGTTCTCCCCGTTTGAATTATTATATGGGCGTAAGCCGCGCGGCATTTTAGACGTGCTGCGAGAAAATTGGGAGGAGGGACCTTCACCAAGCAAAAATGAAATTCAATACGTTATTGACCTGCGCGCAAAACTCCACACACTCGCACAACTAACCCAGGAGAATTTGCGGCAGGCCCAAGAACGGCAAACCTGCCTGTACGACAAGGGTACGCACCTTAGAGAGTTTGCACCGGGAGAGAAAGTACTCGTACTGTTGCCCACATCGAGCTCTAAATTAGTCGCCAAGTGGCAAGGACCCTTTGAGGTCACACGGCGAGTCGGGGACGTCAACTATGAGGTGAAGCGAACGGACAGGGGTGGGGCGCTACAGATTTACCACCTCAACCTACTCAAACTCTGGAACAAGGAGGTCCCCGTGGCGTTGGTGCCGGTGGTTCCGGAGAAGGCGGAGCTGGGGCCGGAGGTTCAGAAAGGAACATTAGCATCACGTCCCTCTCCGGTCCCCTGTGGAGACCACCTCTCCCCGACCCAACTCACGGAGGTTGCCCAGTTGCAGACCGAGTTTTCGGACGTGTTCTCACCCCTGCCCGGCCGCACTAACCTCATAGAGCACCACATTGAGACGCCCCCAGGGGTGGTAGTGCGTAGCCGCCCTTACAGATTACCTGAACACAAGAAAAAGGTGGTTCGGGAAGAACTCGAGGCCATGCTCAAAATGGGCATCGTCGAGGAGTCCCACAGTGACTGCAGCAGCCCGGTGGTCTTGGTACCCAAGGCCGACGGGTCGGTCCGGTTCTGTGTGGACTATAGAAAAGTCAACGCGGTGTCTAAATTCGATGCGCACCCAATGCCTCGTATTGATGAGTTGCTTGATCGGCTAGGCACGGCTTGTTTTTACTCGACACTGGATTTAACAAAGGGTTATTGGCAGATCCCCTTGACTCCATTATACCATGAAAAAACGGCCTTTTCCACACCGTTCGGCTTACACCAATTCGTCACACTTCCTTTTGGGCTGTTTGGGGTGCCTGCTACGTTTCAGCGGCTGATGGACAGGGTCCTCCGCCCCCACGCCACCTATGCGGCCGTGTACTTAGATGATATCATTATTTATAGTAATGACTGGCCGCGGCACCTACAACACCTGAGGGCCATCCTTAGGTCGCTGAGGCGGGCGGGTCTCACGGCCAACCCGAAGAAGTGTGCGATTGGGCGGGTGGAAGTACGGTATCTGGGCTTCCACTTGGGCAACGGGCAGGTGCGTCCCCAAATTAACAAGACTGCAGCGATTGCGGCCTGCCCGAGGCCCAAGACCAAAAAGGGGGTGAGACAGTTCCTGGGGCTGGCTGGCTATTATCGTAGGTTTATACCTAATTATTCGGACGTCACCAGCCCGCTGACTGATCTGACTAAAAAGGGGGCACCAGATCCGGTCCAGTGGACGGAGCAATGCCAGCGGGCTTTTTCTAAGGTTAAGGCTGCACTGTGTGGGGGGCCACTTTTACACTCCCCTGACTTTTCTCTCCCCTTTATGTTGCAGACGGATGCGTCGGAGAGAGGGCTGGGGGCCGTTTTGTCCCAGCAGGTGGAGAGGGAGGATCGCCCCGTCTTGTACATTAGTCGCAAGCTGTCGGTGCGTGAGGGGCACTACAGTACCATCGAGAAGGAGTGCCTGGTGATCAAGTGGGCGGTCCTCGCCCTCCGGTACTACCTGCTGGGACGCCCTTTCACCCTCTGTTCGGACCACGCGCCCCTCCAGTGGCTCCACCACATGAAGGATGCCAATGAGCAGATCACCCGTTGGTATCTGGCACTCCAACCCTTTAACTTCAAGGTGATCCACAGGCTGGGGGCGCAAATGGTCGTGGCGGACTTCATCTCCCGTCGGGGGGGGGGGGGTCGCCTGTGGGCCGAACGGCTGCCCGGCCTGAGTCGGGCGGTGGGGGTATGTGGCAGCGGGGGCGTGGTCTAGCATCGGTCTGTGACAGGAGGGCGGAGTCGGGGAAGTTAAGTGGCAGAATCACTACACCTGTTGTTAATTGATGTGTTTGTGTGTCTTCCCAGTGACCGCGCCCTTCTTAAGGAGAGAGAGTGAGAGCAGAGGGACTCTCTCCACAACCAGACGGCTGATGTGTGTGCGTGTGTCTGAGTGTGTGTTTGCAACTGAAAAGTGCAAATAAAAGAGAGTTTTGTTAAAACAGTTCTGTCCTGCCATCCTTCTGTGCTCCACCCACCTACATGGACTGCTACAAACAGTTAAGAAGTAGTTCATCAAGTTCATTGTTCGCATGTATACCGGATATGTCTAATCAGGGATGAGAGTGGGTGGTCACCAAAAAAAGCAGAAAACAAGATGGCGCCCGAAGCCGGGGGTCTGGGAGGGATACCCCCCCAGAAAAATTTTGAAAAATAAGGTCTTACAAACCACTTTTCCTGCAATCTGAGCTGTAGTAGATTAAAAAATCTGTTGTCTTTTTTATATATTTACATGAAAATATGTTTCAAATCAATAGGAGTATTGTTTGAATTCAAAATAAAATCACATTCTACATTCAAGGGTATGGATATAATTTATGATCAACAAAAATGACAAACTAAATTCACATTAAATGCAAGTTTTATTAATTATCAAAATGTTCATATATGTGACCCCTCACCGAATCCAGGGACACATGTCGGCCGAAACGAATCCGAGATAATCGCAAAAGAAGCATTTTTTTTCAAATTTGTGATTTGTTTTTTTCCATCATGTGCAAGTTGAGATCTTGAAGAATGCAATCAGTATTTCAGATAATAGATTGTTTTGTTGGAAAAGCATACATTTTTTGTTGCAAATTGTCTCGTTTTTGTCAGGACTGTAGCCTGCTGGGGGGTGTGGGTAAATTACCATATGGGCCATTCACATGATGATTTAAGTCATTTGTTTTTTTTTTCCGCGAATCAGCTGTATGATCCGAGCTGAGCGCATGGCTACTTAACTGCATACAGGCATGTGGTTTCACTATGGAATGAGTTACTAAACAGCGCGCAGAGGAGCCCCGCGAAGCAAACAGACACACGGTATTTACATCGGAGATAACCATTTCTAGCAAAAAAAACCGCAACCTCGTTTTCCAGATTGAATGGAATACTTGAATGATCGGATGATACACAGACCGTTCTAGGATTACATTCCATCGGAGGCATTGGTGTGTGCAAGGCGCCGTTTCTCTTTCTGATGGGGTAAGTTTATTAATCTAAGGCTGTGTGGCTATTTTTGCATGTAACGGAGAGTGTTGTGGTTTGGTTAAGCCTAGGTCACAACCGCACGTACGATTTTTTGGCCGTGCGATTTTTGACGTTTCCCCAAATCGCTGAGGGTTTTTTTTTTGCTCACGGAGAAAGACGCGCGTTGGCCGTAAGTTTGTCTTGCAACCTGAAAAAAACGTAAGCGCCCGTAGAGTTTGTTTGACATGACAAAGAACCTCTGCGGCCGGTCTGCGGCTCGAAAATCAGCACATCACACGCGCGCTCTCGTGCTTTTCACACACGCGCTCTCGTGCGTTTCATGCACGCTCTCTGTGCGTTTCTTGCGTTTTTTGCGTGTAGACCGGCTGTCGGAGCACGTACTGTACGGCCGGTTGTGACCGAGGCTTTACATGAAACTAGTGTTGTGTTAGTTGTGTCTTCATCGTGCTATCTTTCTTTCTTACGGTGTGAGTAATTTTTCAACCACAAAACGTTAAAGTATACTTTAGGACTTATTTTTGTACTTCATAATTGTGTTGGGCATACTTTGCATGGAAGGAAAATTGACGTGGTGATCTTTGTTTACATGAAAGTAGTACCGTGCTAGCTAGTAGGGGGTAGGGCTTTCCTTAATGTCATGCAAATGAGCACCATTATGTGCCCGCCCTACACCCAGAGTAGCTGAGATGGAAAACTTTGAGGGCGATTTTCTCCCTTTTCTGTTTTAAGAAGTATACACTTTCAAAAGGCCACACATTCTTCAAATATTGTCAGATCTCCACATGGAAGGCATCATTGGAAAGCTTAGAAACTGTACTTTCTGAATCTGTCAATAACTCAAAATGCCCCCGGGCAGACATGTGTCCCTGGATTCTGTGATCTGCCACATATTAAATAAAATTTCTTAGGGAGAAAAGGTCAGTCACCCTATGTCCTCATTAGTTGCATATGATTTCAAAAAGTCTTTTGAAATATTTAAGTTTTCAAAACTGTCAGCATTAATTCAGATTTACTGACCATCATATACATGTTCAATGTATTAAATCAAACGAATGCTAAGTTTATGGGATAATGTCTATGTACACTTTATACAATTATTTATAGTTCACAGTCACTTCTCATTTTCATTTAATCATTTCGATGACTTCTTCAGCCTTTTGGCCAAAGACAAAAGCTTGTCAGTCCTCTCTCTGTTTTTTATACCAGCATCGATTTCACGTACCTTCGCTTCGTCTCGCTTGTCAATTGTATTCGGCATTTTGAGTAAAAAAGCCGATACGAAAGAGAAACGTATTTTTGAAGCGCAGCGACGATGAACATATGCAAGTTTCGATAAAATAAAACGATGCGGGTACTTTTGTAAGAACTGTTATGATTGGCTTTTGTTCTCTCCCACACTCTTGTAACAACTGTTATGATTGGCTATCATGCTCTCGCCAGCGACGTTTTGGCCAATTACATTGTAGATAACACGTATTCTACCGCGAGACTTAGCGAGACTAAAGATGGCGAAAATGTAAACATGTAACATCGTCGTATGCTTGAGTATCACGAAGGAACATACCCCAACCCCCCTCAATGAAAAAAAACATCTCAACGGATGTGGCATAATATCGATTTTCGCTCAGAAAAAGCGGAAATCCGCCGAAAAGCGGAAAACTCTCATCCCTGTCTAATAAATTGCCTTTACACTTTGAGCAAGGAGAGAGGCTAAGACAGGGGCGTCACTAGGCCTTTTTTACTGGGGCACGTGCCCCAGTAAAAATCAGCTGTGCCCCAGTAAGAAAATGTTGAAAGATTTTTGGAACAAACTAGTTTCTTTGGCAGATCATTTATCTACTGTAAGTTGTAGGACAGAGTGTGTTTCAAACTTCTATCGCCTCTTCTTTCTAACTAATTTTCTGATTGGTCTTGGAGATTCTCACTGTAAACATAGCGTGCGTGCGGCATGCCACGAGTCCATTTAGCCTACTGGAGAGATGAGTCTACTCTTTGGATGAGTCAGAGAACGGGCTCTGGATGAGTTAAGGTAGCGTGAAGTTTTTGCAACAAAACTAAGCAAACCATATTCTAACAAACCCATTAAACTACATCGAATTAAACGATATTAAATTACTTTTCCAGATGGATATCAGACAATTCTTCTCATGAAGCAGAGACAGGGAAACAGTGACAGATGAGGAGGAGGGTCAGAGAGGTAAGATTAAGGTTGTAGGCTATGTGCTAGTCAGTCATAACTAACCAGCTAAGTTCATGAATCGTGAGAGTTGAGGTTGCATAATAGAAAACTTGAATCAAATACATAACAAAATTAGTTAGGTTATTCAGCTGTTTAGCTGCTCCATGAAATGTTTGGCAGGTTTACTGCATATGAAAGACAATAGAGTATATTTAAATAAACACCTTAATGCATTCTTGAACAGACTCTCCCTTTTTAACTTTACCAGTAGATGTATAGAGAGCGTGCACGTGACGTCACGAGGTCACGTGATATTTGTTTATCTGCCATCTTGGATGGCATGGCCGCGCATAGAACTTAGACGAACCCGTTCTAATTATCAAGTGTGTGGGAGTAGATCTTTCGAGAATGGTTATATCTTGTTCAGCATTTGGTTGTACCAATAGACAGGGCCAAAAGGAGGGCCTGTCATTTTATAGATTCCCCGCAGACGAGGAGAGACGCGCAAAATGGGTGTCCGCTGTGCGAAGAGAAAACTGGTACCCCAGTTCTACCAGCCGAATTTGTAGTGAACACTTCATATCAGGTAGGTGTAATCTTCTAATACATTTATATCTGATACTGAATAATAATTCTGCACAGATAAAGATAGTGGTGATTTGTGATATTTTTTTTCCAGACAAAAACGTACATATTTACAACCCTGTCATTATCTGGAACTGAGTTTAGATTTCGAACATTCTTACGATAAAACGTCCTGTATAGTCTCTTTATGATAAACGTCTTAATGCCACTTACCCGTGAGGTTATCAAGTAGACATTCTTCTTCGGAACCTTCCAGAGGTATAGTTGGGATACCCATCCCGCAATAAAATATTTATAAGCTTCCAGGCTCTTGTAAGCTTTGAGGGCTTTGCCAGTGTAACACGATTAACGAGAAAACTGTAAATGTCGTGGTAGGCCAGATCGGGCAAATCGCCGGCACCGCAGCTCCGAATTTCCCTGAACAAGGATTGCGGCAAGTTGTACGGATCTGCAATCCCCAACCTGGAACACTTTTCCACGTAACGCTGCCTCACGTCACCTTCAAGATGCTGAACAAACTTAGACAAGTTATCGCGCGATGTAGATGGGGTATTTTCCGAATTTTCTTGGGGATTACTCCCTGGATCCATTACGCTCGCGCAAGGTAAACAATCCTGAAGCCGTCCAATATGGCGGAGTAAACACGAACGGGTCACGTGACTGCACATCCTCTATACCAGGAATGTTAAGGTGCATTGTGTGTGTGGGGGAAGGGGGGCATTGTGTGTGTGTGTGTCGGGGGGGCAGTGCCCCAGTAAAGCTTAATTCCTAGTGACGCCCTAGCCTGGGAAATCCCATGCTGCTTTGCACAATCGTTCCGATCTGAAAAGACAGCATGGAAACTATGGTCTAAAGGCTCGCCTGAGTTAGGGAGCCAATCAGAGAGTGGGGAGGGGTGGAAAGACGGTGACGCGTACTACTCGACAAACGGAAGCTTGTAGTTTATTTGGGACTGTTTACGGATCACATTTAACATGGCGGCGAGCGATACGAACCAAACTTTCGATCAAGCTTTGTCTTGCACAAACGGCAGTAATCGTTCGGTGCCATTGTTTTCCTATTTTTGTTTTGCCTTCTCTTTCTCTTTCCTTCTCTTCTTCGCCTCTTCGTCGCTCTAACTACGTCACTGGGTACAACTGCCATGATTGGCCATGGGCTACGTATACGCCAAATGATAGACATTCGTAACGTCCAATAAACGGCCGTTGACAAACCACACCTCCCCTATGAGAAATTCAATAGGCGGATTCCAGACCATTTCACTTGTGATATGGTCTGGTGTTAACCAGACTAGTGACGCCCCTGGGCTAAGAACAATTAGTCTGGCTAACGCGACTTCAAAGCTCTGCGAGCATTTGGTCTGGCAAAGATATTAAGCCCAACCGGTTCCCAAAGCGCGTGGTTGACCCGCCTCCCTGAAATGCCTCAGTTTGCTACTGGTCGAAGCCAGAAAAGGCTGTGACGAAGCTTAAACCAATCACATCACTCTTTCCTCTGACGTATGTGACGCGACGGAAACTGCTTGAGTAACAGGAAGAAGATAAATACCTCCAGGGCTGCTCTTTGCTCCGTTTTCAATGAGAACTTCCCGTTGAATGCTTTCAATACAGCATCTACCGCTGTGTCAAAGGCTTGCCGCTGCTCCATGTTCGTAATGTTTCTAGTGAATGAAGCGCTTCCGGCATAGATTCCGTAAACAATCTATGGCTTCCGGTCGCAGTTCTACTACGTCACTGCCTTGAACACGCCTCTACCCAGGGCCGTTGGAGATGCTCAAAGTTGAGTGGCTCCCGATTTTTCGGGAGCTTGGAAGAGCTGGAGATAGCTTACCTTGCCAGACTAAGTTCGCAACAGGCCCCCGTGTTGCGTCACACTTAGGATGGGCGGGCCCAGGCTAAAGAACAATGTTCATGTGCCCAAACCTTACACATCTCAGAGTGTGTGTGTGTGTGTACCTTCTCTATGTTATGCTGGTGCTTCTGAAGGCGCTCCAGATCAGTGGGAATCACCACTTTGATGAACTTCTGGATGGGCGCTTCCAGTCGCCGCAGCGTCAGCTTGCCCTCCTCATCCGCCATACTTCAACCTCTCCGAAAGGTCACGGGTTCAACCATACGCTCATCCTATATGTGCCATAGGACTCTTGAGGACTGACACTCTGCAAGAGAGAAATGAAAGCTCAACAGCTTGACAATGAAATGATCAGGGTTGAGCAAAAGAATAAGAATGATATGGAGCAAAATGTTAGACACTGCATTCTTGAGTCTGTAATGCAATACTGGCTGGTCATGTTTCCAGAAAACTATAAACTTATATTTCTGTCATTTGTCCTTTAATTGAACAATGCATGCTTTCGTTTATTTGCTTTCAGTTTCTCTTCCAAATGCATTTTTGTGGCCTAGCTATTTTTGTTGTGTTTAAACTAACTTTTACTTTGAGATAAATTACTCAATAATGCATGCATAACGCTATTAAATATCTCAAAGAATATAAAAAACACACTTTTATAGCATCTAGGGGGGAAAATAGCTCAGCTATTATTTAAAAAGAGTTGACCAGAGACGGTTTCTTTCACAAAGGCTGAGTCCTAAATACCGACACACCTGACGTAGTACACTAGATAGGGCGGACGATTCATTATGTTATATCCTGTACAAAGCGCACTTATATAGGGAACATGGAGCCGTTTAGGATGCACACACTAAGTCACGCTAGCTAGTTCTAAAGCTCAGAGCTTCATATCATAATTAATAGCCAAAAACATTCATTCGCTCGTTGACAGCTCCTCAACATAAAACTGAAATACTTTTCCTCACCTAAAAACCCTTTTCGGTGCATAAACCTTTAAAGCTGATTATGTTTTTGCTCCTCGTCAAAAACTTTGTTTGTATACGTTTTTCCTTGTTCCTTGTGCATCACTAAAATCTGTCCGACGTAGAAACAAATCTCAAAGTGGAACTAAAGAAAGCGAGGCCTGTTGTGTTGGGTTATTTTGTTGTTGTTTTTAGACCTATATATGTATTGTGTAAATATTTTATATTTTAATTCTTTGCTAAGTTCTTCTATGTTAACTGTTCAATCACTTTAGAATTTATTAAAATGTTTAATAATGTACATAAATATTTAAAAAAATGTGTAATAATTAGGGATGGATCAATACTGATATTGGTATCAGGGATGGATCCGATACTATGATCGATTACTTGTACTCCTACTCACAAAAATGCTCCAATCTCGCTCCAACATCCAATACTGATACTATGTGATGTAATAATACTAAGTCGTTGATGTAAGCACAAAGGTATTCGCAAGTTTGGAGTAGGGAAGCGAAAGTACACAGCTGTCAGTTCAGTTGTGCGAGCACTGAGCACTGTGATATGCAAGCTTCTATGCCTGCAAGCTTCCTGCACGCTTCCTTGCAAGTCAAGCTGCAATTCACAGCACCTTCAGAATCAGAATCAAGTTTATCCAAGTACGTTCTCACGTACAAGGAATTTGCTTTGGTGATTGGTGCTTGAACAGTTAAGATAGAAGAATTTAGCAAAAACGAAAGCATCTATATACACAGAATAAAAAATAAGAAGAATATAAAATATACACATTTGAAAAGTGGACATATTTAAGGGGTACGTGCATGAGTTGTTGAAGTCCAAGCTGTACAGTATGTCCCGGGATATGCAAAAATAGGTCACATGATGAAGATGGAGAAGCGACATGATATGAATGAGTAAGAGGAGGAGAATATGTGCAGTGGGTTAAATAAATAGCCAAGTTGTGCAGTGTGTGCCGGAATGACCTTGCGCTCATTTTAAATACCACGCTCAGACTGGCCTCTCTTGTACTGTCAAATATACACCGTCAAATAAACACCATTAAAACTTAAACATAAAACTCAGCATGATGAGTTCGTTGCTAGCAGCTCACAGTAGCAACCAACCAATAAACTGTTCAGTCACATCTATGATTGCTTAATACTAAGTAGGTTACACCATCCATCCATCCATCCATCCATCCATCCATTATCTATACCGCTTATCCATCAGGGTCTCTGGATCCAATCCCAGCTGACTTCAGACAAGAGGCAGGGTATGGACCCTTTTCACGTGACGTCACGACAAACGTGGCCGCCATTTTGGACATGTACTACCAGTAGTTTACCACAGCCAGCATTGAGGAACGGCAGCAAAGAAAGTGTTTATTTTCAGCAAGACTTCCATCATGCCACTATATGATGGAACACAACCAGGGCAGGTTGCCTGTCTATCGCAGGGCTAACACAGAAAAGAACCATTCACATACATACCTATAGGCAATTCAGAGTAGCCGGTTGACCTAATCTGCATGTCTTTGGACTGTAAGAGGAACCCAGAGTGTCAGGAGGAAACCCACACATGCATGAGGAGAACATGCAAACTCCACCCAGAAAGGCCCTGGTTGACAGCAAGGTTTGAACCCAGAACCTTCTTGCTGTGAGTTGACAGTGTTAACTACTGCATCACCATGTCACCAAGTAGGTCACTCATTCAGTGTTAATTTTGTCAATGAAAATTTTGACCATAAGTGTTCGTTGGCGATCTCTTATTTCATGACTAAATTGTAACGATAACATAAATGAAAAAAAGATTGACAAAGAAAATACAGTGAAATCACCGTATTGCTCTGTTCCTTTTGTGTTGGCGAGTAAAGACAAGACAAAATAGCTGGCAGACAATCTAGTTAGGCTTTCATTTTTATATGATATATAAAAAAGTACATGTACAGTAGTGCTTGAAAGTTTGTGAACTCTTTAGAATTTTCTATATTTCTGCATAAATATGACCAAAAACATCATCAGATTTTCACACAAGTCCTAAAAGTAGATAAAGAGAATCCAGTTAAGCAAATGAGACAAAAATATTATACTTGGTAATTTATTTATTGAGGAAAATGATCCAATATTACATATCTGTCAGTGGCAAAAGTATGCGAACCTCTAGGATTAGCAGTTAATTTGAAGGTGAAATTAGAGTCAGGTGTTTTCAATCAATGGGATGACAATCAGGTGTGAGTGGGCACCCTGTTTTATTTAAAGAACAGGGATCTATCAAAGGCTGATCTTCACAACACGTTTGTGGAAGTGTATCATGGCACGAACAAAGGAGGACCTCAGAAAAAGCGTTGTTGATGCTCATCAGGCTGGAAACGGTTACAAAACCATCTCTAAAGAGTTTGGACTCCACCAATCCACAGTCAGACAGATTGTGTACAAATGGAGGAAATTCAAAACCATTGTTACCCTCCCCAGGAGTGGTCGACCAACAAAGATCGCTCCAAGAGCAAGGCCTGTAATAGTCGGCGAGGTCACAAAGGACCCCAGGGTAACTTCTAAGCAACTGAAGGCCTCTCTCACATTAGCTAATGTTAATGTTCATGAGTCCACCATCAGGAGAACACTGAACAACAATGGTGTGCATGGCAGGGTTGCAAGGAGAAAGCCACTGCTCTCCAAAAAGAACATTGCTACTCGTCTGCAGTTTGCTAAAGATCATGTGGACAAGCCAGAAGGCTATTGGAAAAATGCTTTGTGGATGGATGAGACCAAAATACTGTGAGTTGGCCTAGTGGTTAGCGTGTCCGCCTCTCGATCATGAGTTCTATTCATGGTCGGGTTATACTGAAGACCATCATAAAAATGGTGCTGTCTTGGCAAGGCATGTTTCAATACAGATGCGAGTGGGGAGTCAAACTCTCATGGTTACCAGAGAACCAACCCCCCACTGTAACCCTCTCTATGTGAGAGGCTGAGGGCTATGGAGATCGGTGCTGCCGCATGGAAAGGGACTTTTTTTTAGACCAAAATAGAACTTTTTGGTTTAAATGAGAAGCGTTATGTTTGGAGAAAGGAAAACACTGCATTCCAGCATAAGAACCTTATCCCATCTCTGAAACATGGTGGTGGTAGTATCATGGTTTGGGCCTGTTTTGCTGCATCTGGGCCTGGACGGCTTGCCATCACTGATGGAACAATAAATTCTGAATTATACCAGCGAATTCTAAAGGAAAATGTCAGAACATCTGTCCATGAACTGAATCCCAAGAGAAGGTGGGTCATGCAGCAAGACAACGACCCTAAGCACACAAGTCGTTGTACCAAAGAATGGTTAAAGAAGAATAAAGTTAATGTTTTGGAATGGCCAAGTTAAAGTCCTGACCTTAATCCAATCGAAATGTTATGGAAGGACCTGAAGCGAGCAGTTCATGTGAGGAAACCCACCAACATCCCAGAATTGAAACTGTTCTGTATGGAGGAATGGGCTAAAATTCCTCCAAGCTGGTGTGCAGGACTGATCAACAGTTACCGGAAACGTTTAGTTGCAGTTATTGCTGCACAAGGGGGTCACACCAGATACTGAAAGCAAAGTTTCACATACTTTTGCTACTCAATGATATGCAATATTGGATCATTTTCCTCAATAAATAAATGACCAAGTATAATATTTTTGTCTCATTTGTTTAACTGGGTTCTCTTTATCTACTTTTAGGACTTGTGTGAAAATCTGATGATGTTTTGAGTCATATTTATGCAGAAATATAGAAAATTCTAAAGGGTTCACAAACTTTCAAGCACCACTGTAGTGACTCTCTGTCTATTTCCCTTGGCTACTTATGGTTACACCAAATAACCTTTCAAGCAATTTCACTGTTACAGATGAATTTCCAATGTGGGAATAAAATCATCTTTGGTTTGGTGGAATGTGATCAGGATAGCTGTCTTAAGTCAGTCTTTTTCTTATCTTGACGTTCCAATAAAATCAACCATGTTTAATATTTAATCTTTAGTCTTGTCTCATGCAAATAGTGACGTTGTAAGATCTCCAGTCTCTGCAAACTCATAGCTAATCGCTTGAAAAGTCGTTTGGCGTAAGGCCGACGTAACTGTGTGACTAATGACACATTGGCTTTTGATGTAAGAGGGAGTCAGACTTTAATCTTTCAAAAGTCTTTTAGAGTTTTTTAAGTCTTCGAGTGCATGGTCAGCATTGCTTGTACAAAGCGTGATGTGAAAAACTTTTCAGAGAACAAAATGTTCAAGCAAAAACACCTTTACAAATCAAATATCAACAGCTACAAAGTACATTTGGTTCAGTATAATTTCAGCCAGAAAACTGTTACTTCTAATCTGACTGTCTTATTTCCATTAATACAATACCCACATCCACGAACACTAACTGGAATGCACCATTACAATATCAGACAGGGGGATATTTTATACAAGCAAAACCTAAACTCTTAAATGCAACAGCAATAGGAGTAAGTATCAGGGCCAAACATTTATATAATGTTTAACAAATTACCAAATTAAAGGAAAAACCAAACCGATACTGAACACCATCACTCTCTCTAAAAAAAAAAAATCACTCGTACAGTACGATAAATCAGTAACGTTCTTACTAAACACATAGTTCAGTGTCTGCTCAAGGGAATTTTTACAGCAAGGAGAAATATCATTCAGCAAAATCTATAACAGTGTCATGAAACTGTAATGGTGAGAAAATGATTATGAAATTGTGTGGAAAATTATGACTAAAGCATTGACTAAAAATAAATTGAGTTCCACTGGCTAAATCTTGACCAAAACAAAACAAATGAAAAAAGACTAAAATGTGACTAAAACCAAATACAATTTTCAGTAAGTGACTAAAACTAAATTTAAAATTTGTACTGTGAATTTATTTTATGTTATTTTATTTTATTTTATTTATTTATTGATGTCCCAGCTTGTTAGGAAGCTGAGGTCAGAGCACAGGGTCCCTGGAGCTTACTTACTTACTTACGCCTTCTACCCCTCTTGGGGCATAGGCCACTGACAAAGGATCGCCAAGCATCTCAGTCTTGGGCTATCCGCTCCAGTTGGCTCTAGGTGTATCCCATTCTTTTGGTGTCAGCTTCAAGGTCTCGGTGCCACGTGCTTCTGGGCCGTCCTCTGTTCCTCTTGCCTTGGGGATTCCAGGTGAGCGCTTGTTTGGTGATGTTGGAGGCTGGCTTGCGGAGTGTGTAGCTGATCCACCTCCAGCACCATCTCAGGATCTCCTCTTCTGCAGAAAGCTGGTTAGTTCTCTGCCAGAGGTCCCTGGAGCAGAAAGAGTTAAAGGTAGACTGCCTTTCAGATTTTTCAAGTGTAGGTCATAAAAATAATTTTCCCTGACACCCATTATTTTTGTTTAGCGGACCAAAAGCTACTGAAATGGAATAACAGACTTCCAGTTTTATTAGCTTTATTAAAATAGAACAATTAATGAATTTAGGGCCACATGGCCCTAAATTCTCCACTATTTTTTCCTGCTTCACCGTGACCCAATTCAAGACACTACATCACACATCACGTGCTGGGCTTTCTTTGTTCGTTCAAGACACTGTGGGATACAAATTTGAAATAGGAGAGGAAAATGGAGGACGTGAGTGTGCAAATGAAACGTGAAAGACCCACTACAGTAATGGAAAGCGAGAAGAAAAGACGTTATGTTGCGAAGGAAAGGAAACACAGGACCAAACTAATAAATATCAGCAGTCAACGAGCACCTCGGTGTGATCAGCTGTTCGTTTAGCGACAGAATGTTGTAACTGTCAGCACACAGTCAAGGTAAACTTGCGCATGCGGACACGGACTTCCTCGGTCTGCTTGACTGTGCAAAGCGAGCGATTTCATGCACATTATTTGCTCGAGAATCCCCTCAAATTAAATAACTTCCCAGCCACAGAATGGCCTGATATTTTGTGAGATATTACAGAAATAAAAATATATCACAATGACCAAATTTCAGCAGGAACTAAATTTCACCGATTTTATGAAATCAAAAGGCCGTCTCGCTTTAAGGACCTTGCTCAAGGGCCCAACAGAGGCAGTTTCCCTGTGCCTGAGTTGGAACCCACGACCATGAGTATTGATGCATACCAAAAAACATGGATTTGTACTCGATCCCTAGTAATAATGCTATAGCTTTTAAGAAAATGCACACTTACTATCCTTGTGAGGCCTTTTCACTGACATCATTTTTAATGAAGTTATTTAATACTATGCTTACATCTTCACTTAATCTCAGTAACCCACTAGAAACATGTTGACTCTTAGTTTTTCTTAATAAAACCACCAGTTTTTGTTTTGTGAGATATGTGTACCTGAAATGATCAGATATTCTGATTGTTGTGAGGACATCTGATTCCCATGAAGATAGAAAAACATACACACACACACACACACACCTGCTCCACTCTCTGGGCCCTAGTGATCAGTGTTTCCGGCTTAAGAGAACACCAGCAGATTAACCACATGTGTGAAGTGAGCTTCAACCAAAGCCCGCTGTGTGCTTTCTATCGCCCTCACTCTCGGGCTCATGCACATTTTATTTCTGGTGCTCCCTAGGACTTCTTGAAAAGCTCTGGCACTATGGGTTTAGTTACTTGCACGCACACACACACACACACACGCTCACGCACACAAAAACACACATGAAAGAAGAGGGTCACACACAACTGCCAGTTTCAAAGAGACAACAAAAGCATCACCCACACAGCTAAGTTTCATAAACCTACACTGTACATAACTCGCAGTTTACAAACGGAGTGATCAGAAGTCTTTATGAGATTTCAGTTTATATTAAAACACTGTTGCATTTGTCGCACGTCAAGCCATAGAAACAGACCGCGCATACACTATACATACAGAAAAAAGTTTGGATACACCTTTTTAATCGATGTTTTTTCTTTATTTTTATGAATTAAAAGTCACTTCATGTCTTAAAGTAATGATGGATGTCGTTTCTCTTTACTTAGCTGAGTGGTTCGTGACATAATATGAATTACTACAGTTGTCGAATAGGGCTATTTACTGTATTTTTAAAAAATGATTCCACTAATTAACTTTTTTAACCCTTTTTTGTTTACCGCATAATTCCCTACATGTTCCATATGTTATTTCATAGTTTTGATGTCTTCAGTATTGTTCTAAACTGTAGAAAATAATCCAAATACAGAAAACCCTATGAATGAGTAGAGGGGTACAAACTTTTGACTGGTACTATACAGCGATTGATACTATTTGTATCTATATGATTCATCAGTCTAGTTTGTGGTGTACTCATCTTCCAAATCTAGACCTGACTGTGACCTTTAATATATTTCATTATTTAGTCATCTAATAATAATTTCGCTCCGACTCCAGACTCAGGTAATCAGATCATCATAAACTGTTAAATCAGGTCCTCGAGCTTTAATGTAGGCCATATAAACATGAAGAGAACAAAACATCCCGTCCAGAAAACAACAAAACAGAGAAAGAGCGAGAAACCGCGATAGAGCAAAAGAAGCAGTGGGAGGATGGAAAAACTGAAAGTGCCTGCGGCAGGAACGAAAAAAGTACTCTCAAGGCTGAAGACAAGCTGAAGATGTCAATCTCGACGAGTGCCACAAAAGTTATGGTTCCGTCTCTCACTTGTCCACCCCCATTTTCACCACCAATCTGCCCACTCACTCTCTTTTCTGACCCAGTGGGGGAGTCCCAGCATGCGATTGAGGAAGGGGGTGGAATGATAAACTTTTAATGAGGGATTACCATTACATTCCTGTTATCTTTATCGATGTTCTCACCTGCTCAACTGAAACTATTTAAGGATGAGATAAAATCTGAGAAATAACCTCACATCGCAGCAACATCACCACACAATCTGTATACATTACAACATTTATGACTCAGTTCAGAGATACTGTTGTAATGGTATTATCGTTTCTGCTTTAGCAACATTGTGTGGTTGGTAAGATGACTTAATGAAGTAGAAATCTTTTGCTGTGAACTTAGCTAGAATGGTGAATAAACAATATTTTGGCTATTGCTGTTTCAACTATATCAAGTACCTCTATCAAAGCCATAAAAATGCAAAAAAAAAAAAAAGGGTCTTGTTGAGCTAAAAATGTGAGCAATCTGTATGGATGGCACGGTGGTGTAGTGGTTAGCACTGTCGTCTCACAGCAAGAAGGTTCTGGGTTTGAGCCCAGCCTCCGATGAGGGCCTTTCTGTGTGGAGTTTGCATGTTCTCTTTGTGTCTGCATGGGTTTGCTCCGGTTTCCCCCAAAGACATGTGGTTCCGTTAACATGGGGCAGCCTTGGGCTGAAGTGCCCTTGAACAAGACATCTAACTCCCAACTGCTCCCTGGGTGTTGTAGTATAGCTGCCCACTGCTCTGGGTATGTCAGTGTGCCCATTGCTCACTTGTGTGTGTTCACTGCTTCAGATGGGTTAAATGCAAAGGACGAATTTCACTGTGCTTGAGTGTACATGTGGCACCCAAATTACCTGGGTTTTTTATTTTTCAGTCTTCAACTGTCCTGTGTCCATTATACCCTCAGATTCTTGTCAGATTCTTGGGCGTACTCATCCTGAGTACCGGCGTGCCGCAAGGCTGTGTGCTGAGCCCCCTCCTCTATGCACTTATCACCCATGACTGTCAACCCACCCACAAATCGAACATTATTGTTAAGTTTGCAGATGATACGACGGTCATTGGGCTTATATCTAATAATGATGAAGCTGCATACTGAGAGGAAGCTCAGAACCTGGCAGCATGGTGCGACACCAACAACCTGGTCTCGAACATCAAGAAGACCAAAGAAATCATTTAGGACTTCAAGGCCTCCAAAAAGACAGTACACAGCCCAGTAACCATCAGAGCAGAGACTGTGGAGAGGGTCTCCAGCTTCAAGTTTCTGGGAATGACCATCATAGAGGACCTCTCCTGGACTGATAACACCTCAGTGGTAGTAGGCAAAGCACAACAACGACTCTACTTTCTGAGGAGATTAAGGAGAGTCAACCTCCCCCAGAAGCTGCTGGTCAATTTCTATAGGTGACAAACTGTATGATCGCCTGGTAGAGCAGCCGCACCAAAACTGCCAGAAAAGCCCTACAGCGTGTTGTGAAAACACCACAGGACATCGTTGGCACTGAGTTGCCATCTCTGGATCTGCTATATGACGGCCCTATGAGGACAGTTGAGGGTTATACCTGTTAAAACTGTTAATATTATAGTCATGCTGTCTGTTGTTGCCCAAATGAGGATGGGTTCCCTTTTGAGTCTGGTTCCTCTCGAGGTTTCTTCCTCATGTCGTCTGAGGGAGTTTTTCCTTGCCACTGTCGCCACAGGCTTACTCATTGGGGATAGATTAGGGATAAAATTAGCTCATGTTTTAAGTCGTTCAAATTCTGTAAAGCTGCTTTGCAACAATGTTTATTGTTAAAAGCGCTATACAAATAAACTTGATTTGATTTTGATTTGATTTGCTATACTCAAGAAGGGGCAAAAATATTATAAAGGATATCACTCACCCCGCACATCACTTATTTAAGCTCCTCCCATCAGGCAGGTGCTTCAGATCTATACGCACATGTACCAACAGAGTTAAAAACAGTTTCCTTTCAACTGCAATAAACTTATTGAACTCTGATATCTCTACAGTCTGAGATAGGACATGTGCAATACATTGTTTTTCTATTCAATCCACAATCTGTACATATTGCTTGATTTCCATCTCATTTCTGTTAAGTGTATTCATATTCATTTTGTATATCCATCCATCCATCCATCCATCCATCCATCCATCCATCCATCCAGCCGCTTATCCTGTTCTACAGGGTCGCAGGAGCCTATCCCAGCTGACGATAGGTGAGAGGCGGGGTACACCCTGGACAAGTTGCCAGGTCATCACAGGGCTGACACAGAGACAAACAACCATTCACACTCACATTCACACCTACGGTCAATTTAGAGCCACCAATTAGCCTAAGGGTAGTATCTCACTGGGCTGCGACAGCCTGCGACTAGTTGGAGACACAACAATTGGGATAAAATATGCAAATTAGCGACAAATTTCACTTGGAATCACACTGAATTCATATTCGCATATTTTATCGCAGTTGTTGTGTCTCCAACTAGTCTCAGGCTGTCGCAGCCCAGTGAGATACACTCGCACTTCCTGTCTCACGGAAACTGACTTGAGAAGGGTTTGTGACGGCTTTGCGACACCAGCGACGCATTTGCGGTTATTTTGAGAGAAATTTTGTCGCACGAATTTTTTGAGCATGTTCAAAATTTCAGCGACGAAGGAGCGACACTTTGCGAGGAAATTGAGAAGCCCCGCGAATGTTTCAAGACACTTTTGAAACTCTCTCACGAATGACGTTCGCAATTTGTCGCAGCCCAGTGAGATACTGGCTTAGCCTGCATGTCTTTGGGGGAAACCAGATCACCCGGAGGAAACCCACGTAGACACAGGGAGAACATGCAACCTCCACACAGAAAGGCCCTCGCCAGCTGCTGGGCTCGAACCCAGAACCTTCTTTCTGTGAGGCAACAGTGCTAACCACTACACCACCGTGCCGCCCCTCGTTTTGTATATCTCATTCATCTCATCTCATTATCGCTAGCCGCTTTATCCTTCTACAGGGTCGCAGGCAAGCTGGAGCCTATCCCAGCTGACTACGGGCGAAAGGCGGGGTACACCCTGGACAAGTCGCCAGGTCATCACAGGGCTGACACATAGACACAGACAACCATTCACACTCACATTCACACCTACGGTCAATTTAGAGTCACCAGTTAACCTAACCTGCATGTCTTTGGACTGTGGGGGAAACCGGAGCACCCGGAGGAAACCCACGCGGACACGGGGAGAACATGCAAACTCCGCACAGAAAGGCCCTCGCCAGCTGCTGGGCTCGAACCCTCTTTCTGTGAGGCAACAGTGCTAACCACTACACCACCGTGCCGCCCCTCGTTTTGTATATATTATATTTATTTATTTATCATCTTTCTTAGCTCTCAGGCATTTGCTAAGTAATTTTTTTTGTCTTAATATTTTGCACCTTAACGTTTTGCACCTTTAGGACCAGCACAAAAGAAATTTCGTTGAGCCTTAACAATGACAATAAAGTGCTTGAATTTGAACTTCTTGTTGGCTGACAGCAGTGAAACCTGATGTGGCTTTCTGCTGTTGTAGCCCATCCAGCTCAAGGTTCGACGTGTTGTGTATGCTGAGATGCTTTTCTTCTCACTATGGTTGGAAAGAGTGAGTTACTATAGCCTTCCTGGCCATTCTCCTCAGATCTCTCTCACCAACAAGGTGCTTCAGCTTGCAGACCCTCCACACACAGGATGTTTTTTGGGTTTCACACAATACTGTGTAAACTCCAGAGACTGCTGTGTGGAAAAATCCCATGAGATCAGCAGATTCTGAAATACTCAAACCAGTCCATCTTGCACCAACAACCATGACACGATTAAAGTCACAGAAACCACATTCTTCCCCGATACTGATGTTTGATGTGAGCATTAACTGAAGCTCTTGACCTGTATCTGCATGATTTGTTTGTATTGTGCTGCTGCTACTTGATGGAATGATTAGATAACTGCATGAATGTAGTGCAGGTGTACAGGTGTTAGGATTACAGTGGAGGGTGAGTGCATGTATTATATGAGCATTTCGTAATGGTTTTGGGATGATGATGGTGTGTGTGTGTGTGTGTGTGTGTGTGTGTGTGTACATGTTTGGAGCATTTAGTGGGGAGGCTCATTCTTGTGTTAAAGCTCTGCTGTCACTCGTCACAGCATGAGTCCAGCCCTGCTGATCCCCCTCAACAAACTCACTAACAGCTGATCAATATTACATGAGCCGCTCAGTGCACGCACACACACTGTGTGTGTGTGTGTGTGTGTGTGTGTGCGCTCATTAGCCCCTCCTCTCTTGCTCTAATAGAAGGCTGTAATGAAGACTCCAGGGGGATCTGCTACCTGTCACTCCGCATCGATCTGCCTGTTCCCTGACTGACAGCTTTACCAAGCCGCCCTCCACCTGCCTCTGTCTGTATGACTCCTGAAGGCTTCAAATCATAATATATTGGGAGATTATAATATATAGTTGCGTGTTAAAGAAACAAAGAAATTACAGCGCAGGAATAGTTAGGATCCAAAATAAATACTCCTTATTTTTGATCCTTTAATTCAACATTTCCTGTGTCCAAAATCGCTCACTTGTTCACTCCTACCGACTCCCTATATAGGGAATTACTATATAGAGGACTATATAGTGAGCTCATTCATCTCATCTCATTATCTGTAGCTGCTTTATCCTGTTCTACAGGGTCGCAGGCAAGCTGGAGCCTATCCCAGCTGACTACGGGCGAAAGGGGGGGTACACCCTGGACAAGTCACCAGGTCATCACAGGGCTGACACATAGACACAGACAACCATTCACACTCACGTTCAATTTAGAGTCACCAGTTAACCTAACCTGCATGTCTTTGGACTGTGGGGGAAACCGGAGCACCCGGAGGAAACCCACGCGGACAACATGCAAACTCCGCACAGAAAGGCTCTCGCCAGCCACGGGGCTCAAACCCAGACCTTCTTGCTGTGAGGTGACAGTGCTAACCACTACACCACCATGCCACCAGTGAGCTCATTGATGAACTAAAATACATAAATAAAAAACACTTTCGGACACTAGTCCGTCGCGCTGGTATTTACGTCATTACTGTCGCACAATTAAAACGTGCCAGATCAGTCGGCTGGTGGGTTTTCAAAATAATAAATACGTGCATGTGTTTTTGTGATAAATCCATATTATACTGAGCGTATTTCCCACATTAATCAATACCTGCATCTTTCAGGGTTTTTTTAAATCAAGGCTGAATACTTTGTCCTTTTATTAAATCAAATTTGAGACTTTTAATTTGATTTCTTTCAGCGCGACCACAATGCATGATGGGATATATTGCTTTGGTTAGTGACCATCGTTGTACACTACTTTTCGTGATGTATTATGGGATACTTTGAGTGCACTATATAGGGTGTAAATAATCCTCACTAAAGTTTCGGACAGCGCTACAAAATGGCGTCCCCACTACATAGTGCCCTATATAGTGAGTAGGGAGCGATTTTGGACACAGGGATTGTGTCCAGTAATAATTTTCAGCTGTTTCTGAGAGGACTATACCTTTGGTATGGTGGTGTGATTTCTTATTATATAACCCTCAGCCCATGACTGATGTAAGCACTAAAATCTATCAAAAAACTTTAGTTGTGCTGCCTGTTTTATCTTTGAATCAATGTTATTGTTAGTTCCCATTGCCCTGCTCAGCAGCAGCTAAACACAGAGTCACGATACTCCAGACACAGAAACCCAACATTGTCTTGACTAATCTTATAACAGACTTGTGGCAACACGTCTGTTGACCGAGACCACTTTTTGAAGGTCTCGGTCTAGTCTCGGAATCAACCGGATTTTTACTCGGTCTTCTCTCGGTCTCAGACATATAGGACTCTGGATTTTATTTCAAGACTGTTTGTTTACACTGATTGAAAATGTCCAATAAGTTGATTGTCAGTGTACTTTGAGAAAAGGTTAAAACCATTGCTGGTGCTGTTGCACTTGGTTCCAGTTTAAATCAATTGTATTTAAAACCCTGTAATTCTGTCCAATGAAAAACTCCAGAGCCATTTATAGTTTGGACGTTTGTCCAAGAGAAACACCATATTTGACTTTTTTTCCTTTGTATTTACTTTTTCATCAATGGTTTTTGTATTACTTTACTACTTTCCTGAACTTATTAATGACAATTGCCTTGATATATTCCATTAAACATTTCTGTTTATATTTTGTATAGTAATAGAATATTTTCCGCTTATACTGTATGTAACTAATCACGATTGCTATAAACCAGTGTTTTGTTTTTTTAAAATTTCCTTACACTTAGCTTTAAATACACCATCACTACGGATATCAATATTACGGAATTCCATTAGGTCGATCAGGAATTCATCATTAAACTGCACCCTAATACCACCATGATGAACCACCAGAGGCCTGTAGGACCATGATCGGAACTAGTGTTGTAGTACTTGAGACCAGTCTCAGACCACTTTTCGAAGGTCTCGGTCTAGTCTCGGAATCAACCGGATTTTTACTCGGTCTTATCTCGGTCTCAGACATATAGGACTCTGGATTTTATTTCAAGACTAGTCAAGACCACAACTGTGAGGATTTCACTAAATTGCCTGTGCATTGTCTGATTTATTTCTTCACATTGTTATTGTGATTGGATGTAAAATTTCCTGCTTCAAATGCAACCCATAACATGACTCATTGCTAATTTGAAATTTTCTTCCTGTTAACGGCTGTCACCTCTCCCCTACCACCCTTCATACACACTGGTCTGGTCCTGGTCTTGACTCAATCTCGCCCTGCTTTGGTCTTGGTCTTGGTTTTGACTTGATCTCAACCTCTCAAAGTCTTGGTCTTGTCTTGGTCTCGATACACTTTGGTCTTGGTCATGACTTGGTTTTGGTTTACGTGGTCTTGACTACAACACTAATAAGAACCTATATGTAAAACACAAAATGTTATTAATAACCATTACAAATTATTGCACGACCACCAGGAATCAACAGAACATTGCAAATATTCAGTAATTCCAGCAATTCAATTCAATACAATTTGTACAAATAACAATAGGCATTGCAAAATTTTTAAAAAGCTGCTGTTTAAGGAATCCTCATATAGATCTAGATCCTTAACGAGGAAGTCAGTGTAGGAGAAAAACAACGTGACGAAGAAACCTTGTGAGAAACCAGACCCAAAAGAGAACCCATCCGCTTCTCGGTGACACTGGATAACAGGATTTTAATCATTATTCAGTCACTGTTGTACTTGAATTTTTTAAACACACAGGAGCTACTGGCCAGCTCAGACTTATATGATATCTGATGACTTCCTCACTCTCATAATTACATGTATTTCACACTACTTTTACTATAGTTCCATAGGAATTCCTAGTATTTATATGAGGTTAGATGGATAACTGAATAAAATGCTGTGGGTTTAAGAAGGTTAACCGGAATATTGAAATATTGTACCTGATTACAGGTTTTATTTTTTGTAACATCCACAGATAGGCAAAAAAAAAATCCATGAAAATCTATTTTGATATATACTACATCCATCCATTATTCGTAACTGTTTACCCGGTGCAGGGTCACAGGCAAGCTGGAGCCTATCGCAGCTGACTACGGGCGAGAGGCGGGGTACACCCTGGACAAGTCGCCAGATCATCACAGGGTTGACACACAGAGACAAACAACAATTCACACTCACATTCACACCTACGGTCAATTTAGAGCCACCAATTAGCCTAACCTGCATGTCTTTGGACTGTGGGGGAAACCGGAGAACCCGGAGGAAACCCACACAGACACGGGGAGAACATGCAAACTCCACACAGAAAGGCCCCTGGGCTCAAATCCAGAACCTTCTTGCTGTGAGGTGACAGCGCTAACCACTACACCACCGTGCCGCCCATCCATACTACAAATACTCAATCATGTCATGGTCAAAGTCATTGAGGTCACATTTTGCCCCCTTTCTGATATTGGCTGTGAACATTAACCATACATGTCAACCTATACGGAATGTCCGTATTTTATACGGATTTGATTCAATAAACGTAGTATACGGGCATACAAATAAAGTTATACGGATTCTTTAAAAAAACTTCAATATTTATTTAGAGCTATAATCAATTCCCACGATGATAAAAGAGTGCATAACATTTACAAATGTACTGTACACCACAGAAAGCACTGACAGCCAGTAAAGAGTCTTATGAAATCGTGCTTTATCTTGTGGTAGCAAGACTTCGTTCCACTTTTGATCATGTGCACACTGCATTGCGAGAATCCCGCCAACCGGGAAGTAACATTTTATTTGAAATGCATATTTCCACCTGAGCGACTTTCACTAGCGACTGAAAAGATTCTGAATGGGCACTCCGGCAAGATCAACACAGACACTTGCTGTGACATGCAGCCTCGTGAGGTATTGGTGCAGAGCGCTAAAAAAGCTGTCATGGAGTACAATTCAGAACATTAGAGTGACACTTTGTGTTTTTGTCAAACATTGGAGCTTTGTATTCATTCTGAAGGTTTATTGTTATTAATATTGAATAAAAAGTAACTTGGACATATTGTTAATTATCATTCAAATTTTAGGTAAATTATTTTAATTTGCATCTTATAAGGATTTTATAAGGGAAATACGGATTTTGGAGGTTGGTTATACAGGTTTGATTGACCAAAGGTTGATATATGCATTAACTGAAGGTCTTGACCTGTACAGTATCTGCATGAGTTTATGCACTATTACACGATTGGTGGTTTGGATAATTACTGTACGTGAATAAGCAGGGGATACAGGTGTTTCTGTTGAAGTGAATGTATCTTGAAATGTAGAAGAATCTTTAACATGGAAGACATGAGAAGTGACACTTCAGTTGATAAAGCATACTGATGGATCTAAGCTAATGCTAATGCTAGGTATCCTTCACTGTATTCATTTAAAAAGTGTCAATTAATTTTTTTTTCTAAAGTATTACTTTACCGCTGCTGTTATATTTGTCGAATGTTTTGACAAGAGTTTCCTATAGTTTTTTTTTTTCCATTTAAGTTGTTTTGCCTGCTAACTAGCATCCAACTTGCTAGCTTGGACAATAACAGTCAGTTAATATTTTAAAGACATATCCATGCATATGTTTAATAAGAGTATAGTAATAGTTATAGCTGGATAGAGACGATCCACTCATCACATTGCTTTCCTCCTGAAAATGCTAGCACTGTTAGCACTTTTTTGTTCACAGTTTTCTTAGCACTGTTCCTAGAAGGTGCTGGCTTTGCAAAGTATTGGATGCAAGCAGAGAACTGCTAGCCATGGAGCATTTTAGCATTGAAAATATCTTGACTATCTTTATATTTAGTTTACTGTAATCTCATAATAGGAATGACTCAATAGATTTGACAATATTTGAGGCATTTTTCACTCGATAAGATGACATTTTTCTGCTAGTGTAGTACCTTTTCCTGGTTTATAGTAGCTATATAATCTTTTACTTGTATGAAGTTAGACTTCTGCTCTGGTTGTCCATGTGTTATATTTATAATGTTGATTAACACTTAAAAATAACTAGTGTATACAAGACAATAAAGTTGACTTGAATTCAGTGTTAGTACAGTCCACTTGCACCCTTGCATCCTGTGTAATTAGAATTACACAGCCGTTTATACTTCAAGATAAAGAAAAAAAGAAAAAAGACCATGACATTTTACTGAGTGGGTGTGTGCATGCATGCATTTACCTACTGTGTGTGTACGTTTGCGTGTGCATGGGTGGTGCATTTGCTGTTGACATGTCAAGACTGAGAAAGAAAGAGACGCAAAGAGACAGAGAATGAGCAGCTGTGTGTGTGCGTGGTGTGTGTGTGTGTGTGTGTGTGCTTGAAATGTGTGTGTTCATGTGTGTTTCTGTGTGTCTACGTCGCCTCTGAAATGTCACCATGCGGATCGATGGGTTTAACGAGGCCTTTAGGCCTGATCTGCCCACTCTCGTTCATGGAATCCCCCTAAAATCATGGTCCTGCCTCAATACTTAATGCTCTCTTACCCTATCAGCATAATGGAGTCTCGAGGGACATCAAGCAGCAGCGATACACACGTTTACACACAAAGATTATGGGATAAGGGTTAGGGTATGTCGCTAAGGAGGCAGGTTTAATGATCTTTATCAGATTCCTTTGCTACCTTGTGTTATAGCTGTAATGATATACTTGAATAAATGTACAGTATATTGTGATGATATTGCAGATAGTTGTATCATTGATTGCTGGCTGAGTCTATGGACCTTACAAGCTGCCCAAATTAATTGAATATGTATTTTAGTATGTATTTAAATAAAATTATTATTTTTCCTGTGGTGTGTTTAGAAAATGTCTATGTTTGCCAATGTTCTTTCTTTCTTTCTTTCTTTCTTTCTTTCTTTCTTTCTTTCTTTCTTTCTTTCTTTCTTTCTTTCTTTCTTTCTTTTAAATTTGCTTTGAATGAGATTAACCTTTAAAAATATATGATGTGAAAATACAGGTTATGTTTTTGAGATTTTAAAAAATCCAGAACCTAGAACTTAGGGAATTTTTCCACGAGACTTTTAATTGTGGCTCGCTCATTAGGGAGCTAAGTAGATCTGCACCCAGATTTGTGTAAATGCGCTTTATGACAATATTTATTAAATATTATACAAAAATATTACTTTGAATTGAATTTATAATTAATGTTATAGATAGATAGATAGATAGATAGATAGATTAGTGAAGATGAATTAATGAATGAAATTATGCACTGCCTGGCCAAAAAAAAGGTCACGATTAGGATTTAAATAAGCAAATAATTTAGAGCCTTTTATTGATAAGTACTGCAGTGATGAATGTTTCGGCTGGCAACAATTCTTTTAACCCTAACTGATGCAGTGAGTAGCTTCTCATTTCTTTAACAATCGTGTCCTGTGCTCATGGAATAGATGTTACTGTGTTTCAGGAGGGCCAAATTATTGGCCTCCATCAAACAAAGAAAACAACTAAGGAGATTGCTGAAATTAGTGGAACTGGGTTTGTCCAACACATTATTAAAACCTGAAGGATAGTGGTGAACCGTCAACTTCACAGAAGAAATGTGGTCGGAAAAAATGTTTAACTGACCGTGACTGGAGATCACTTAAACGCTTGGTGAATGTCAAAAAACCGACATTAGAACGTATGACTATATTTAATAAAGTAAGATCATTTCCATATGCGACGAGGACTCACAGGATTGGGACTAAACAGCTGTGTGGCCATAAGGAAACCACTTGTTAGTGAGACTAATTGGAAGAAAAGGCTTCAATTTTCTAGGGATCATAAAGATTGGACTCTGGAGCAATGGAAAAAGGTCATGTGGTCTGATGAGTCCAGATTTACCCTATTCCAGAGCGATGGGCGTGTCAGGGTAAGATGGGACGCACATGAAGCGATGCTCCCATCATACCATCATACATAGTGGCCACTGTACAAGCATCTGGAGGCAGTGTTATGATCTGGGGTTGCTTCAGTTGGTCATGTCGAGGCTCAGCAATGTTATGTCGCAATAAAATGAAGTCAGCTGACGACCTGAATGTACTGAATGACCAGGTTATCACATCAATGGATTTTTTTCTTCCCTGATGGCACGGGCATAAAATCAGAGCTCAAATTGTGAGAGTGGTTCAGGAAGCATGAGGAATCATTTCCACACATGAATTAACCACATCTTAACCGCACTGAAAGTCTTTGGGACGTGCTGGAGAAAACTTTATAGAGTGATTCGACTTTCTCATCATCAAGACAAGATCTTGGTGAAAAATGAATGGAAATCTGGATGGAAATAAATGTTATGACGTTCCATAATGTTGTCAAAACAATGTTATAGTGAATGTGCACCGTAATCAAAGCTAAAGGTGGTCCAGTGAAATATTAGTCTGCAACTTTTTCTCTTTTTTTTTTAATAGACCCATATACTGTATATCTCATATCTGCAGAATATATACACTACCGTTCAAAAGTTTGGGGTCACTTTGAAATGTCCTTATTTTTGAAAGAAAATCACTGTTCTTTTCAACGAAGATCACTTTAAACTAATCAGAAACACACTCTATACATTGCTAATGTGGTAAATGACTATTCTAGCTGCAAATGTCTGGTTTTTGGTGCAATATCTCCATAGGTGTATAGAGGCCCATTTCCAGCAACTCTCACTCCAGTGTTCTAATGGTACAATGTGTTTGCTCATTGCCTCAGAAGGCTAATGGATGATTAGAAAACCCTTGTACAATCATGTTAGCACAGCTGAAAACAGTTTAGCTCTTTAGAGAAGCTATAAAACTGACCTTCCTTTGAGCAGATTGAGTTTCTGGAGCATCACATTTGTGGGGTCGTTTAAATGCTCAAAATGGCCAGAAAAATGTCTTGACTAGATTTTCTATTCATTTTACAACTTATGGTGGTAAATAAAAGTGTGACTTTTCATGGAAAACACAAAATTGTCTGGGTGACCCCAAACTTTTGAACGGTAGTGTAAAAAAGTTTCTGATGTTAAAATAATTCAGTGATTATTCTTCTACTTAGCTGATTATTAAAAATATCATCTGCTCAGATGGAAATGTCCTATTTCTACTGGCCTCAATCAGCTTACATTAGAAGTTTCCTTAACCAAATAATTGAATATTTGCACAGCTGTGATGTTATGCAGTATTTAATCTTGACCTATTTGAAAACATGTCACGTTTTAAGAATTGTAACTTCTCACACTGTAAATTACTATGTAAAGTAATACTCAGATTCTTCCACCCCTCGTCAAGTGTTCTTTCGAAAGCGATCGATCTCGCAGCGTTCTTGCACCAACAAAACTTCACACGCTTTCAGACAAAATAATCAGTTTTTTCTTTATGATTTCAAAGTGCTGAACAGAGCCTCCAGTGAACCAAAGAGAAAAAAAGTCATCCAAACAAATCAAAAAGAGACATTTTTTTTGTAATCGTGTTTTTTTTCTTTGAAAAAAAAAATCCAAAAAACAAAATAAAAATAAAAACAAATGCACAACTCGTACCACAAGATTTGAAAAATCTATTGGATAAAAACACTTCAAAATATTAGTTTTGTATTGTGTGTATATATATAATATTTATATATTTATATAATTCTCCATTTGTCGCAAATGGTTGCCTTTGGGCGATGTTAGAGGAAAAGCCCAGTCTGTGAATGTGTCCAAGCCCTTTGAGGAGCTGGCCGTCTTTCGCAAACAAAATAAATACAGGCAGGAAAGGCGAGAAAAGAGAAAACCATGCATATAATCTGTTTTTTTTTTTGTACAAATAAAAGACAGCTTTTTTTGCAACAAAGTCCTCCATATTAATAGATGGTGTTAACAATAGAAACTTATAAAAAATGAGCATGAGCACGGAATGTTTCGTCCCTCCCACCCTCGTTCCCACTCTATCATTCCCGCTGTCCATGCCCCATCCCTCTCTCCTTTCTTCCTTTTTTAAGTGCTTGTAGCCCAAATGCTTCCTTGCACTCTTTTTAGTTCTACACTCCTAACCCTAAAATTCCCTGGCTTGCAAAAACCAGAAAAAAAAGAAATAAAACTCTACAGTAATTTCAAGTCTGTAGAACTTGCTCAAGAGTTGCAAGAGTTAGTTAGCAGACTGGTGAGTGAGAAATCTGCCTGGTTTGATATCATTACTTCACAGGGTGAGTCGTAGTATTAAAATAATTTAGAGTTGAAATAGAAATGGAACACACACACTCTCCTGCGTTTTCTTTTCTACTCTTCTGTTTAATCGTTTTGTTTTGTTTTTTTCCTCAAAAAAAGCACTTAGTAAATTGCACTTGTATGCAGTTTTGGGAGTGTGATTCGGTCGGTGGTTAGAATTTAATGCACTTTGTCTGGATGTCTGTTGATTTGTTTTGCCTCAAGCTTTCCACAGAGACACATATACACTCTCACACACATGTCCTTTGTGTCTCATGTGTAACTGTGTGTAAGTGTATGTAGAGCATACTGACTGCTTTTTAACTGAATAGAAAACTTCCAACCTTCCATCTCTTGATTTATTTCTCGCTCTTTTACACACACACACACACACACACACACACACACACACACACACACACACACACACACACATGCACACACACACACACGTTCAGACACAGAGCTGAGGTGGAAAGAGTGTACATCTAGAGCATCTTGAAAGAAAATCAAGTTCAGTGAGTCTCTCTTCTGGCTCTGTCCTCTGTGATGTGTCCCCAGCTTGTGGGCGTGCCCAGGTGAGCTTTGTGGGGGCGTGTCTGTATTAGTAGGGCAGTGTGTCCAGGAACCTGTCAATGAGTGGAGGAGGTGGGACCAGGTCCTCCAGCTTTAAGTAGAAGATCCTCTGTAGGCCTTGAGTGCGCTGTGACCTAAGCTCCGCCTTCAGTCCCAGAACGGCTGCCACTGGGGGCGGGGCTTTGCCTGCTGCGGCTACACTTGTGGCCCCGCCGGAGCTCAGGTGGTCTCGAAGGCAGCAGACAAGCTTGGACTGCAGCTCCTCCACTTTCTTGGGCTCCCTGAGGCCGGGACATTGTTCTGAGGAGAAAGAGACAGATAAAGAATGAGTGTGTGTGGTCAAAGGTTATTTTCTACTGAATGCAATTGATCTATCTATCTATCTATTGATCTATATATCTATCTATATTTCTGTTTGTCTGTCTGAGTTACTTAAATTTCTAAAAAGCTGAAAATTTCTGAAAGCTGAACCGCACAATAACAATCTATGCGGCATTAAACAGTTGGCTTGTTTCAATTTCTCCATCAACAGAAGTCAATATAAAAATAACAAGCTCAGCTGTGAGCTACTGCTCACTTACGTATCCCCCCGCTCTCACTTATATCAGAATGCAAGCAATCGAAGGAACAGGACACTTATTATGAACGTTAACTTCAACAAATAATGAACCCTGAAATAAGTAAGTAAAGAGCAGTGTCTCTCCCCAGGGATTTCAAATAGCATCCTGGTACACTGTCATTTTGAAATAGCATTTTGCTTCTTGAAATACTGTCAAAATCCACCCTATATATTTCGTAAATACATTCGGTCGGTAAACAGGAAGTTGATGTGCAACAGACCTGAAAATGGTATACATGGTATAGAACCCCAAGCTGAAGCTCAATACCGAATATCAAGCAGTAGTGATTTGTAGTTGCTGAGAAAAATGTTATGAAAACTTTGTAAATCCATGCTATATGTTTCATAAATACATTCAGTTGGTAAACAGGAAGTCAATGTGGGACAGACCTGAAAATGGTATACATGGTATAGAACCCCAAGCTGAAGCTCGGCACCAAATATCAAGCAGTTGTGATTTGTAGTTGCTGAGAAAAAAATTTTATGAAAATTATGTAAATCCACACTATATGTTTCGTAAATACATTCAGTTGGTAAACAGGAAGTTGATGTGCGGCAGACCTGAAAACGGTATACACGGTATAGAACCCCAAGCTGAAGTTTGGTACCAAGTACCAAGTGGCTATGATTTGTGGTTGCTGAGTAAAAGGGTGTTTCGGATGGACGGAGATGCGGACGGACGGATGGACAGAAGTAAAAAACCAGTATACCCCCCCCTCCTTTGGAGCGAGGGTATAATAAAACCATGTACATTATTATATTTAGGGACGGGTTATGAGTCACGAGTCACGAATCCTAGCCCTGCCAAAGAAACACTCTTCGGCAACATACCGGTATTTTAACCCTTAAATGTTTATATTCTCTTGCAGCTGTAAGTTACTTTGAATAAAAGTATCTCCTAAACAAAAAGGTAAACGTATTACTGAGTAATAAGGTTTGGTGTTACAACTCAACGTTTTTTATAACTTTGTGCCTTCTTATGTCACTAGCCGTGTTCTGCCTAAAAAAAAACCCAACCAAGTAATGGAAACACGAATTTAGAAAAAAAACTCTCAAATATCATAAAAATATTTTTATACTCAAATAAGGTGGTTTTGCAGATTCTTCGATAAAGCAATTTTTGCGCAAAATTGAAAAAGAAAATTTTTTTGCATTTAAGTCACATGACATGACATGCTCTGTAAGAGCTTTCACAGGAGGAGAAAACCCAGCTTTGATCGTGTAACATCGCTCAGTGGAGAAACAAACTATTCACAATTGTGTTTTGTGAAACTTTTTAATATAGTGTATATTGTGCAAAACTGTAATTTAAAAAAACAGCTGCTGGCTTGTACATCTAAAACAAAACATGACTGTGAATTTATGTTTACGCTAATCTTAAACACGTGTTGTACACTTTTCTGGCCTCAATCTTCGGAATCTTAAAGGTTATGATGTGAATTACTTTGCTCTTGTAGCTTATGTGTGTGAGACAATAATCCTTTTCGAGCAAGCATTATTATTAGGATTAAACAAAATTCATAGAATCCTGTCTTCTTGTTGATAGGCTAAAAATGATTTTGTTTGAGGCATTTACGCAGTAAGTAAACGAGATAATCTTGCGTGTTTACTGACTTGTTGTGGGAAAAGGGATGCACTTGGTCGTCTGCCACGTCAGTCAAATGAACTCTTCCTGTAAAAGTTGGCCAAATTTACTGATTAAATGTAACACAATCTTTAGCAAATGCTAGCCTGTCTACATTCCCGACTGCACGCCATACAAACCTGCCATCGCCATCACAAGGTGTCTTCCATGTTTCGTTTGATAAATATTATCAAAATTAATTTAATTGAAGGTAATGTTTATATTGTATTTGAAATTAATGTTTACCTCTGCAAACCGTGCTGGAGGAAGGAGGTTATGTTCTTGCTACCATTTGTTTATTTGCTTGTTCCCAACGTAACTTAAAAAGTAGTGAACGGATTTTTGATTAAATTTGGAGGAAAGGTGGGCCATGGGCAAAGGAACAATTGATCAGATTTTGATGTAAATCCGAATATGTATGTGGATCAATCCATCCTCTACTGCTTATCCGGATCCGGGTCGCGGGGGTAGCAGCCTAAGCAGAGCAGCCCAGACTTCCCTCTCCCCGGCCACCTCCACCAGCTCTTCCGGGGGAATACCGAGGTGTTCCCAGGCCAACCGAGGGATGTAGTCTCTCCAGCGTGTCCTGGGTCTGCCCCGGGGTCTCCTCCCGGTGGGGCATGCCCATAAAACCTCCCTTGGGAGGCGTCCAGGGGGCATCCTAACAAGGTGCCTGAACCACCTCAACTGACTCCTTTCGATGTGGAGGAGCAACGGTTCTACTCCGAGTCTCTCCCGAATGACCAAGCTTCTCACCCTGTCTCTAAGAGAGAGCTCAGCCACCCTGCAGAGAAAACTCATTTCTACCGCTTGTATCCGCGATCTCATTCTTTCGGTCACTACCCACAGCTCGTGACCATAGGTGAGAGTGGGAACATAGATGGACCAGTAAATTGAGAGCCTTGCCTTTTGGCTCAGCTCTCTCTTTACCACAACAGACCGGTTTAGCGTCCGCATCACTGCTGACGCTGCCCCGATCCGTCTGTCCAACTCTCGCTCCCCCCTACCCTCACTCGTGAACAAAACCCCGAGATACTTAAACTGTATGTATGTGGATCCAGGATTTTTAAAAAACTTCTTACAATGTAACTCAAAAAGTAGTGAATGGATTTTGATGAAATTTGGTGTACGGCTTTAGTATTATCCAAGGATCAAGTGATTTGATTTTGAGGTTGATAATACGTAGCTTGGCGGAGGTACGCACTCTAGCGAGTTCCCTTCGAGCTACAATTTTGACTGTTGTTGACCCCGGTTCAATAAGATTATATTTTCAGCCTCAAAAAGGTGTCAATAAAGACATGTTAATACTATGTACATACACGCACATGGGAAATAAGAGCGCACACATTTCTCTGAAAGCATTACCATAAACGCAGGACAATTAGTAATATAATGTGGTGCTGCTCAACAGCCAGATTTGATTAGGGCTCAATACTAACGTAGTTACCAAACACAGCACCACCAGCAGCTTCCTAATGTGAGATTGATGCATGACCTACCATCCGCCTCCTCCCCCACCCCCAAAATATACACCTCATACACATATCTTCGCTACTTCTGCTAATTTGTGTGATTTAAAAAAAAGAGGAAAGATGCAAAAGGGAAAACTTGAGAATGTCCTTTTGGAGAAAATGTGTGGTGTGTGTGTGGTCTGGGTTACAAAAGGAACAAATGTCACACTTGCTCCTACAGTAGCTGCTGTCTCACTGAGTTAGTGTGAAGCTTCTGCTTTATCACTTTAGTGCTGGTGTGTCAATAACAAGCCTCGAGCCTGCCTACTTCACACACTTCTCACTCCACGCTGGATTTTTTATCAATTCAAATGAATTGCGGATTACAAACGGTTTATATTCACCCTCAACGCTTCGTTACAAAAATCCCCATATCCGTACATGGATGTTACACGGGGTTTGAATGCAATGCACATGCGAGGAGTGGCATTTTAGTGTCAGTGTTGCCATAGCAACAAGGAACACAAGGAGTCATGTCACGTTAGGTTGCTGAACTGAGCTTTTCATATTAGCTGCGTGTTTAATCACCTTCGAAATATTACTTAGATGTCTTTCTCAGACCTTTTCCAACCTATTTATGAACGTTTAGAAATGGAAAATCTAAAAGTACCAGGTAAAATTTTGGACACACCTTCACAACGCTTTTATTACTTAAAATACACTTCATGTCTTAAAGTAATGATGGATGTCGTTTCTCTTTACTTAGTCATTCGGTTCTTGACATAATATGGATTACTACAGTTGTATAAAAATATGGATATTTACTGCATGTTTATTATTTACTATTTACTGTTTGATCTCAAACGCGTTAAGAAGGCAAGAAATTGCACTCATTAACTTTTGACGAGGGATGGCACGGTGGTGTAGTGGTTAGCGCTGTCGCCTCACAGCAAGAAGGTCCGGGTTCGAGCCCCGTGGCCGGCGAGGGCCTTTCTGTGTGGAGTTTGCATGTTCTCCCCGTGTCCGCGTGGGTTTCCTCCGGGTGCTCCGGTTTCCCCCACAGTCCAAAGACATGCAGGTTAGGTTAACTGGTGACTCTAAATTGACCGTAGGTGTGAATGTGAGTGTGAATGGTTGTCTGTGTCTATGTGTCAGCCCTGTGATGACCTGGCGACTTGTCCAGGGTGTACCCCGCCTTTCGCCCGTAGTCAGCTGGGATAGGCTCCAGCTCGCCTGCGACCCTGTAGAACAGGATAAAGTGGCTAGAGATGATGAGATGAGATGAGATGAGATGAGAACTTTTGACGAGGCACCTGTTAATTGAAAAGCATTCCAGGTGACTACCTCATGAAGCTGGTTAAGATAATGCCAATAGTGTGCTAAGCGTCATTAAAGTAAATGATGGCTCCTTTGAAGAATCTAAAAAATGACAATTTTTTTTAATTTACCACATAATTCCATATATGTTCCAGATATTATTTCATAGTTTTGATTACTTCAGAATTGTTCTATGCTGTAGAAAACAGTCAAAATACAGAAAAAATCATTGAATTAGAAGGTGTGTCCAAACTTTTGACTGGTTTTATATTCTATCAACATTCACTGGATATGAGCATTCACACACACTGATTGGCTCCTTGACTACTAGGATATCAGCTCATATACCGTGAGTAGAGAAAAACAAAATGGCGGCGCGTGTTGCTGAACCAGCTGAGGACGAAATAAAAACTCTACTCGAAAACAAAGGCACAAAAAATACAAAAAAAGCAAGAAAATATGGAATGAAAGTATTTGATGTTAAGAACGTATCTTTTTTGTTCTTCAAGAATTATTATTATTGTAGCATTTTTCACAAATTGCTACTGTCATTTCGCTGGTTTGTTAAGCGGAAATGACTTTGTCGGACGTTTTGTATGAAGTTTTTATTGATCGAATTTGCAAAAAATAAAAATAATAATGTTCTGTTTCTCAAAATCCAGTGAATGCGGATAGAATAAAACAGTTATTACAATCAAACTCGGCGCTACACACCTCGTCGGCTATCAGCTCATGTACGGCTCGATTTTGTGGAATAACTACTAAATATACTATATATAACTTCCTCAACAGGTGAATGTTTTTCTCCCACTGTGTATCAGGAACCAAACAAATTGAGTAAAGTGTATGCAAATATTCTAATTGCTGCAGTAATCTGATTCAAAGTTGTACCCAGTTATTATTTTAGTCAGGTAGAAATGTCATTTGAATTGCCCTTAATTGGTTTACTCAATTTGGACATAGATTATCTTAAAGTTGTTTTATTCTAATTGAGCCATCAGGTAGTTTGTTAAGGGTTTATTAGACTGGACGTAAACACTGATACTGTGTGTGTGAGTATGTGTGAGTGTGTGTTGCTTTTATTTATTCTCGTGCTGTGGGTGTTCGGCAGCTGCATTGTCCCTCGTTCTACTTTCACTCCCTCTTTCTCTCGCTCTCTAGGGGCTGATCGATGGCACTCTTTCACCGCAGACACTTTTAGAGGGTCGATAGTTTGACTAGAGTGGAGGGTGAGAGAGATAGAGGGGGGAATAGAGGAGAGTAGGGCTCCACTGAGTACTGCTCGATTCCTCCCACTACAGAGCTAAGTGTTGCTCCATGGAGGCCAACACACACACACACACACACACACACACACACACACACACACACACACACACACACACACACACAGTCTGCTGAAGGCTGACGGTTCTGGTGAACGGACACATGGAAAGACAGGTTTGTCCTGTGACTTCCTCAACTTTCCATAATTTTATTCAAACAGATAATCAGCTATTATTCTATCCACATTCACTGGATATGAGCAATCGTGCGCTCTGATTGGCTACTCTACTCCTAAGATATCAGCTCATATACCATGAGTAGAGAAAAACAAAATGACGGCGCGTGTTGCTGAACCAACCGAGGACGAAATAAAAACTCTACTCGAAAGCAAAACCACAAAAAAAAAGCAACAAAATATGGAATAAAAGTATTTGATGGTAAGAATGTATCTTTTTTACTTTTCAGGAATTATTATTATTGTAGCATTTTTCACAAATTGCTACTGTCATTTCGCCGGTTTGTTAAGCGGAAATGATTTTGTCGGACGTTTTGTATGAAGTTTTTATTGATCGAATTTGCAAAAAATAAAAATAATAACGTTCTGCTTCTCAAAATCCAGTGAATATGGATAGAATAAAACAGTTATTCCAATCAATCTCGTCGTACATGGCTTATACCGTAGCTGACTCGGCGCTACACACCTCGTCAGCTATCAGCTCATGTACGACTCGATTTTGTGGAATAACTGTTAATTACTGTTGCTGTCATTAACATTAAAAATGATTCTACTGTAATTATATCCTTTTGTGTGTAACAGTGTGAAAACATCTCATCTCATCTCATCTCATTATCTCTAGCCGCTTTATCCTTCTACAGGGTCGCAGGCAAGCTGGAGCCTATCCCAGCTGACTACGGGCGAAAGGCGGGGTACACCCTGGACAAGTCGCCAGGTCATCACAGGGCTGACACATAGACACAGACAACCATTCACACTCACATTCACACCTACGGTCAATTTAGAGTCACCAGTTAACCTAACCTGCATGTCTTTGGACTGTGGGGGAAACCGGAGCACCCGGAGGAAACCCACGCGGACACGGGGAGAACATGCAAACTCCACACAGAAAGGCCCTCGCCGGCCCCGGGGCTCGAACCCAGGACCTTCTTGCTGTGAGGCGACAGCGCTAACCACTACACCACCGTGCCGCCCTAGTGTGAAAACACACAATCCAAAATTATATTTAAACATTTGCGTCTTACTTTGGTGGACAGCAACAGTCACGCTATGCTAAAAAAACAAAAATAGATAGATAGATAGATAGATAGATAGATAGATAGATAGATAGATAGATAGATAGATAGATAGATAGATAGATAAAGTCAAGCTATGAGCCAGTTAATTAGTCAGTTAACCAGCTTACAAATGTACCAGCCTAATTATTGTATAACAATCAATCACCCAAGATATTTAACCTGTTCTAACTTATAACCATATGAAGTGTGCATTTATACATAAACTCCTCCTCATGAGGTAATCAGACCTCATGCACATGAAATTAGACTACAGATAAAACATATCCTTTTTAAACGAGAGCACAGCTTCCCCTTTCGAATGAGGCCCTGGGTTGCTCTACTGTGTAGCGTCTGTCTTAGTCATGCATGTACATAATACCCGAAACACCTGCTGGTTTTCAGAACACACGAATACACACACACACACACACACACACCTGTTTATGTGAACTTTGCCACTCGATAATCAATAATCCCCAGCTGTCCTTATAGAAAACCCACAAACCCCTTTTTCATTCTCTTTCTCTATGTGTCTCCTGCTTGCTCTCTTTTGCTGTGATTAAAAGGGGATTAGTCCGCCCATGTAGGTAAACCCAGTCTCGGTCATCACCTGTCCCACACCTGAGATAATCAGCATCGACACAAAGAGGTGTGAATGTGAGAGCGGGAAAGCGAGGGATGTTGAGAGGAAGGGGGAAAGGAAAACAGAGGTCGGTTCTTCTCGCAGTGTGTGTTATGCTTGCGGTTACCTGTGAGCAGCACCAGGGCCGACAGGCAAGAGAACGCGGGCAGGTCCAGGCTGAGACTCTGAAGATGAGAGCTGAAATCTCTGATTGAGTCGAGCCATTCTCCGAAACCTCGCAGACACTGCAGCCTGTGAAGCACCAGGCCTGTACAGAATACGAACTTCTCCTCTGCCAACAATGACCTGCAGGAGAGAGAATGAGAGAAACAGAGAGAGAGAGAGAGAGAGAGAGAGAGAGAGAGAGAGAGAAGGAATTGGAGTTAGCACAATCATGAAGTGTTATTGATTCAGCCTTGCAGGTATTACAGCCTGCCCAGCGAACAAACTTTTCTATACAGAAATGAAGAGACAGAGAGACAGAGAGAGGCTGATAGACAAAAACAAGCAGATAAAAAAAGAAAAATGAAGAAGTATAACCAACAAGATCAACTGTGAGCTACTGCTCACTTGCGTATCCCCCCGCTCTCACTTATATCAGAATGCAAGCAATCGAAGGAACAGGACACTTATTATGAACGTTAACTTCAACAAATAATGAACCCTGAAACAAGTAAGTAAAGAGCAGTGTCTCTCCCCAGGGATTTCAAATAGCATCCTGGTACACTGCCATTTGGAAATAGCATTTTGCTTCTTGAAATAGCGTCAAAATCCACCCTATATGTTTCGTAAATACATTCAGCTGGTAAACAGGAAGTCGATGTGGGACAGACCTGAAAACAGTATACATGGTATAGAACCCCAAGCTGAAGCTCGGTACCAAATATCAAGCAGTTGTGATTTGTAGTTGCTGAGAAAAATGTTACGAAAAGTTTGTAAATCCACGCTATATGTTTCGTAAATACATTCAATCGGTAAACAGGAAGTCGATGTGCGACAGACCTGAAAACGGTATACAAGGTATAAAACCCCAAGCTGAAGCTCAGTACCAAATATCAAGCAGTTGTGATTTGTAGTTGCTGAGAAAAATGTTATGAAAAGTTTGTAAATCCACGCTATATGTTTCGTAAATTCATTCAGTCGGTAAACAGCAAGTTGATGTGTGACAGACCTGAAAACGGTATACACGGTACAGAACCCCAAGCTGAAGTTTGGTACCAAGTACCAAGTGGCTATGATTTGTGGTTGCTGAGAAAATTTGTGTTTCGGACAGACGGAAATACGGACGGATGGACAGAGGTAAACCAGTATTGCCCCCACTCATGATAACCAGTTGTGTTCGAAAGAAGGATGAGGAAAGTAAATAGAGACAAAACAAGTCAATACTGAGAAAATAGAGCTAATAAAATCTGAACTTTCAGCCAATATTACCAGAATATCCATAAATAATTACAACTCAAAATGAAGTCCAAATGTGGAATGGTCAGGAATGCACACTATTCCGTTTTCCGATGTGTAACCATATTTAAAAATAGTGGCTAATATTCATCACGGCGATTTTGCACTTGTAAATCACTTCCTGCTCCTGTCAAAGGGTCCATGTGGAAACCCTTAAAGACCTTTACTTCTTAAAAACAGTTTATACTCAAGCCTCAGTCGATATTCTCACCTGCATACTATAGATTTGTACCTAAGAACTTAATCATAAAGACCGACTCTGACACACAACCTACATCCTGTATATAAGCTGTTCTCTTACAATACCTGCTGTTCACGTTGATTGTAGTTGTGGATATTATGAAGCTTTTTGTTGCGTGAAATGTATTAAACGTCTATGGAAGGAGCCTCCAGTGTCAGTTTTTTGCAATGGTAAGCAAGTTTCTGCTATTGGAGGGTCTTAAGGCCCGGTCCCACATTACCAATACGATAACTATAACTGCAGGTATAAATAAATCGGTCCCCTGCAGTTTATATGGTTGGTGGTCACACCAGACTGATAATGATACCTATAGCCCAGGCCTGGGTTTATCCGTATCGGTGAGATTTGCTTCTGGAGCGATTTTTTCAGGCCTGGACCTGATCCGATAAAACATCTGACCAATCAGGTAACCAATCCTTGTTGCATCATGAAGTCATGGAATATGGATTCACGGAAAATAAAAAATATAATACAAAGCATGGATCTTTTATTCACAGATATGTGATTTTCCATGAAATATCAATAGTAAATTAATAAACATATAAATGCAGGTAAGATATTTTAATTATGAACTTTGGCAGTCCAAACATTTCATTGCTTTAGTCTTCTTAATTTTTTATCCGTGATGCATCATCTGTATGAAATCGGTAACCAATCCATAATATACTGAAACGTCCGTGACCGATCCATAAACTATTAGCATCCGTATTAAAATCCATAACCACTCCGTATTTTGCATACTTTTTTATTATATTTCCGTAGTCCGTGACCTATGCGTATTTTATCAACCACCGGAGTGTGTACATGGGTTGTTTTGAAGTCCAAGCTTTACAGTATGACCCGGAATAACGTGCTACTACTTGGAAAAAACTTCCATGACTATTCCTAAGTTGCATGCGTTTATTTCCCTGAGCGTCAGGACCAAGCGATATTATAGTCGGGATTATAGTTGTGGTGTGACTGCTCCAGACTGGAACTAAATTCAGGCAGAAGGATAGTCAGAGTTGTAGTTATAGTTATAGTTATTGGTGTTGTGGGATTGGGCCCTTAAGGTTCTCTGGAACAGGACAAGCTGATATATCATGACCTATAGTGGAGCACTATTTCGAGTGTTTAGGGTGGTAGTATGTGGTTTGGGATGTAGGCAAACAAACTACAACAAGCTACAATTGTCATGCCACTGTGAATCTATTTAAATGCTGTGTGTGTGTGTGTGTGTGTGTGTGTGTGTGTGTGTGTGTGTGTGTGTGTGTGTGTGTTGTCATGAGCGTAGAGTTTGCTTGTTTTAGTTGCTTCCGTTTCTCGTCCTGCAATGATTTAAAGCCAATTACGCAAAACTTTTTCTGATGTTCTGTTGGCACTGATGACGCGGAAAGAGAGAGGGAGAGAGAGGTTAGAGACATATCACAAACTGTTGTTATTTATTCCACCTTCAAGGTGACGTTTGATGACTGAACTTCAGTCGATGCCACTTTCATCTTTTAATTAATCAACACTTTTCCTCTCTCAAAGGAAAAAAAACGATATCGTTTTCCGTTATTCTGCGTCTGCCTGACAAGCGTCTGCACCACACCCGCTCTGTCTCATCTCTTCTCAGAAGCCCTGACCGGAGCGGGTTTAAGTCTTTAATGCACAAGAACAGTTACCATGGGCACAAATGAAAGCCAGCGTAGGGAAGAGCACATCAAAGATCGGCACGGGACTTAATTACGTTCGAGCTCTCGCAATTAAAGCTTTTAAAACATTCCTGAGATTTCTTTCTCCTCCTCCAACCCCCATCATCTCTCTCCCTCGCTCTTTCGGATGTGGGATAGGAGTCATGGAGTGAGTTTGTTATGTTTTTGCTCGGTGTGGTTTCGTCTAAAATGACGAACCAGATTTAAACTGAATGACCCGTACGATCTAGCTCGTATTCCTCTCCTCTCCTGTCCTCCTCTTCTCTCACCGCTTTACTTCACTACCTCTTCACAAGCAACCCTGCAATTTAGGGAGCGAAAAACCTCCTCTCGTTTTCCTGTGGAGTGCTGGCTTCTGCTTGTGAACTGTTCTTCATTAGCACACAATTATGGAATGTAAATGCGCTTCGACGCAGCAGGAGAGAAAAAGAAGAAGAAGCAGACAACAGAAGAAGTTGCAAAAAAGAAGACAGCAAGAAAGCACGAACATTTTTCAACTTAATCTATCTGTATCTGTCTTTGCAGTGTATGGACAATTACCACAAACAGCTTTTTTTTTTATCCTGGGAAAGAACAAATAAATGGGGCCAATAAACATTTTCATTGCGACAAGCTCAGTTTTTTTGGAAATGAAACCCCGACCCTGTTTACACCATGGTACCTTCGAGTTCTCAAATCGGATTAGTCTTCACTAATTTTCTATAACAGGGGCTTTTCTATTAATGTTTGTCTCCAAACGAGACAAATATTAATATGCTCGTTCGAAAATGTTATCGTATCTACAGTCACAACTCATTCACAGGGGTTTCTTCGCTACAAAAAAGAAAACTTGTTTTAATTGGTATAGATAGTGAAGATTCCTTTAAGGAGGCGTTTACTTAATATTTATGGAAGGAGTCTCCAGTTCCAGTGCTTTGTAACAGTAACATGCGAAAGTCTTCAGGGCAGCAAATAACACAACATGGCAAGCTTCATTTTTTTAAATTCATGTCAAGAGAGAGGGAAAAAAGAGAGGCTGGTGAAAGAAAGACTGGGCGTTTATAGCTGCTATAACGTGGAACGGATGTCTAGCAACAATAAATGCAAATATAAATGGTTAAAAAAAGCACAAAATCCATTTTGTTTCCCTTCATGCAGTAAACTATCATTTGTTTTTATAGGGGGAAGAATTTGTAGTGCTTTAACAGTATAGTCATGTGGGGAGAGTTTTCAGATAAACAAACAAGCACATGGTTACTAACAGAGCTGCAAATAAAGAGAAATTGCTAACACAGTATTAGCTTGTGGTATGTGCTTCTTTCTCTCTTTTCCTCCTCCAGATTTACATTTTATTCCAAAAGACGATGTTTGCTAGAGAAAAAGTCAAAGTGCTACAGTTTCCACCTGACTGGTCAAGTGTTTTTTACTTTTATCGGTAGAGTACAACGATTGTAGTTTGTGTTATTATATAGTTGCATATTGTAACACTTTATTGATGGAATTCAACAACAGGCTGCGATTATAAACTAGACTGGTGTAATCTGGTTTTAAAGAGTGTTGCAGTGGGTGTGGCCTAATCCAGAAGGGTTTTTTAAAAACGATTTCTTTCTTTCTTCCTTTCTTTCCTATCACTTGAGAGGTAGAAAAGCCAGCACTGGCCGTATGATACAGTGTTGTAGTCGAGTCACTAAATCTCGAGTCTGAGTCCAGTCTCAAGTCGCCAGTGTTCAAATCCGAGTCAAGTCCAACTCATTAAAGAAAATTTCGAGTCGAGTCCACTATTGGCCCGAGTCGAGTCCGACACAAATGACACAGCTGTCACACATGCACACTCTCTAAAACACTTTGATAGCTTGAAATTCGAGCTTCACGATTGAAGTTCGAGGTTGTCCCCGTCGTCTCCTCGATAGTTCTTCTACATATGAAACACATAGCAGTGCATTTTTTCCCACTGCACGAGAAGTCTGTATGAGCAAAGCGGACAATCCTAGGGGCGTTCACTGCAGGCGTTTTAGCGCCACGTTTAACATTAGTTTGTTCCTGAACATGACGTATGAACAGGTGAATGTGGATTCTCTTGCATGAAATTGGTATAAAACTTAATATAGATATAAATACCTTATGCCAAATTATTATGGCATGTTACAAAAAAATAAAGAAAAATTCCGAGTCTCCAATTTACGAGTCCGAGTCATCAGTCAAAAGTCCTTCCCACGCCATGTGGCAGCGCTGATCTCCGTTTCCGTAGCCCTCGGCCTCTCGCCTATTACATACGTAGCTGGGGTTACAATGGGGGGCTAGTTCTCTGGTAACCGCAAGAGTTTGACTCCCCACTCGCATCTATATTGCAGCATGCCTTACCAGATGGCAGTAGGTACCATTTTTATGATGGTCTTTGGTATGACCCGACCGTGAGTAGAACTCGCGATCTCCTGATCAAGAGGCGGACACGCTAACCACTAGGCCAACTCTCGGTGCTCGACTCCCAGTCAAGTCACGAGTCGGCCTCGAGTACTACAACCCGGATACGATGTGTGAATTCTGACTCGGACAGTTCCTCAACTTCAGCGCTTGACAGCACTCGAGTTCACATGGTTATTATATCTGTTGGTACCTGCCCGTGAATTGTATTGGTTCTATTTCCCAAAATATAAATAAACTAGCAGCGTAATGCAAACCACTATGATCCTGACCAGGCAGCTACTAAGGATGACGGAACGATCACAATGTACAACATGTACAATATAAATTCATTGCACAGCATGACACATTAATAAACATGATTTTTGTCCTGCAAGCTTCATATCAGACTGCTTTCTTGCGCGCACATTAAAGTCCAAATCTCTCACTCGTGTGACTTTTTAGATGTATCGCATCTAAGGCTACGTTCACACTGCAGGCTGAAGTGACTCAAATCCGATCTTTTCGCCCATATGTGACCTGTATCCGATCTTTTATTGACAATATGAACGACACAGATCCGATTTTTTCAAATCCGACCCAGGCCGTTTGGATATGTGGTCCTAATTCCGATTCCTATCCGCTCTTTTCATATGCGACTTCAGTCTGAACCGCCAGGTCGCATTCATCCGACTTGCACGTCATCAACAAGCCACAAACGTCACTATTCTGCGCTGAAGTAGGCGGCGGGTCTCTCAAAAAAAGTTACAACAACATGGCGCATAATCACGGGCGCAGATAGAGGGTGGGACTCGTCCCACCCAGATTTAAATTCACCTCGCTCGGTCCCCCCCACTTATAGGGAGGAAAAAACGTCTATGCTGTCTTCCTTTGCATAAGGCAAACCTCACGGAAAAATCAAAAGACTAATTACCATTTGGTTTATTGAGGTGCACAGCAGTGTATACATAGTTGCAACAACTCACATAAAACAAAGACTGATATTTGGTTGGTTGAGCTGCGCAGACTGCACAGGTTGCGAGCTCGAGCTTGGTTGCTATGGTAACCCACAAGTTTGACAGGCATATCGGGGTTGGGGTTTGCTGGCAGCTTTGTCCCCCCCAGTTCAAAAAACGTATCTGCGCCCCTGCGCATGACATCAATGCGAGGGACGCTTCGGGCTGTGAAGGTTCTGAATCTTCTCAATGGAAGGACGCAGAGGTTAGGGAGCTGATTTCCATTTGGGGGGATGCAGCTATTCAAGCTAGATTGGATGGGTCATACCGCAACCGGGCGGTTTTACTTCCGTAAACACTGGCCATGCTCACTGCGTATGACGTCATCGTATCCTGCAATGCGCATGCGGAACACTTTTAGGTCGCTTTTCGTTCATACTGAGGATCACATACAAGTCGCATATATTTGTTAATGTGAACGACCTCACAAAAAAATCGGATTTCACAAAAAAATCGGAATTGAGCATTAAGCCTTGCAGTGTGAACGTAGCGTAAATGTGCATGTCGCGTCTAGTCTCGACCAGATACCATGTGAACCTTTCTGGCAAGCTTTCCAAAAACAAACAACAGTGCACCTCCTTTTCAAACCCATATTTGTGTCTGTATTAAACACTTTATCTGTTCAGTTGGAGTACTTTTAATGTATTCATGTCTGGTTACATCCCTACTCGACACACTATACTGTATATCTCTTCGAGCAGTGATGGACACAAACACTGCATAGCTCTACTGACAGGAGGTTCTTGAAGCAACGTTCTTTAGGTTTACGTCATGCGCAACAGTTACAAGTGTGTATGAAACCCTGTGAATGACTGTGTGTTAAAAATACAATGTGTGTAAAAGTGTTTGACGTGAATACAAAGGTGCATGTTTCTTTCCATGTACAGTTCGTACGTGCTGTGTGAGGTTGGTTATGCGGGCGCATGTGTGACGTAGGCCTGGCTGAGTCAGAAGCCTCCTACTGAGGCTGTGACGGCACCACCCACTGACCTCCCTCCCTGCACCTGCTCACTCACACACACAGAGTGAGAGACATAGAGAATGAAGCAGAGAGAGAGAGAGAGATGAGGTTTGGCTGCATTTCTAGCTAAATGCGGAGCAAAAAAAAAAAAAATCCACTTCCTGTTTAAGAAATCAGAATGCCACTGAGTCATGGTGAGCAAACAAATTAAAAAAAATCGCACTTAGTTTTTATCAAGTTTAGTGTTGAAAAACCTACATCAGTAAACAAAATAAAGTTACAAGAAGTACTGGAACGCATGACAGCACCGTGATGTACATGTGAGTGTGTCGTGGGAGGGTTGCTACGTATACATGTGAGAGTTAAGGAGGGTTGCTATCCCATAAATTTAAACAAAGTACATGCCGAAGGTGGTGAACCCAGTGACCGTAGCAACCTCCAAACCAATGAAAAACCAACAGCATGGAGATTTGATTTGGTTTCAAATGTAAACTAGTTGGAAAAATTCCCAGTACGATCCAATGTCACAGTTTTCACTATATTACAAAAATAACAAAAACGTAAAATTATAACACTGCTGGAACGAGGTGCCACACCAAGTAACAATATATGTTATATATGTTATATACAGTACTGAACAAAAGTCTTAGGCACCCTATTTTTTTTTTTAAACAAACTTTGTTATAGATTTCTATTTTACGACTTCTCCATTATCGAGTCGGTACAAAAACATTTTAGAGTCCAAACGTTCGTTTTCCAGCACAAAATGTTACAGAAAAAATCTAAGAGAGAACTTTTCAGATTAAAAAAAGAAAACATAATAAAGGCTGCTGGGTTTTGGTGCAAAATTAAGAAGTGAGTGTGACCGTCAAAGTGTCCAGAAGAACTGTGGCTGGTTCTGTAAGATGCTCAGTAAAACCTACAGCTCATTTCCGCATAAACCTGCACTCACTGTACCTGAGACTACGATTTTTTTTTTAAGCAAAGGGTCGTCTCATATCAAATACCGATTTGTTTCATTTATTATGGCTTACTGCTGTTTATAGTATTTTTTTAAATGTTGAAACATTTTATTTCATTACATGTGCCTAAGACTTTTACACAGTACTATATGTTCTATAGATATTATGATATAGCAATCTGAGACATGATTATCATTGTACACCCATAATTTGAACAATGGAAGCCACATTTCTTCAAGTCAGAAGGATACAGCAGTCCTAACTAATCCTGTCACACTCCCTGACTCTCTCTAGGCCATGACTAACATACTTTTATTCTATCCACATTCACTGGATATGAGCAATCGTGCACCCTGATTGGCTACTCTACTACTAGGCTATCAGCTCATATATTGTGAGTAGAGAAAAACAAAATGGCGGAGCGTGTTGCTGAACCAACCGAGGACGAATTCAAAACTCTACTCGAAAACAAAACCACAAAAAATACAAAAAAGCAATAAAATCAATATATGGAGTAAAAGTATTTGATGGAAAGGACGTATCTTTTTTTAATTTTTCAAGAATTATTATTATTATAGCATTTTTCACAAAAAGCTCCTGTCATACCGCTGGTTTGTAATAATTCTAAGCGGAAATTATTTTGTCGGACGTTTTGTATGAAGTCTTTATTTATCGAATTTGCAAAAAATAAAAATAAAAATGCTCTGTTTCTCAAAATCCAGTGAATGTGGAGAGAATAAAACAGTTATTCCACCTAATCTTGTCATACATGGCTTATAACCGCTATCAGCTCATGTACGACTTGATTTCGTGGAATAACTGTTAATTATAATTAGGGCTGTCAAAGTTAACGCGATAATAACGCATTAACGCGATCTCAATTTATCGCGATTAAAAAAAATAGTGCCGTTAACGCAAATTCTAATTTGGCCCTGCGAGTCACCCGTAGTTCATGTTGAGGCTTGTCGCACGCTGCTTCAATCAGACCCTCCAGTACTTCGCGATGTTGCGATTTGCAACTTCAATGCAAATTCAACCAATCCCCACGAATTCAGGGCGGTGTTGCAATTATATCCAATCACCGCAACTTTCCCGCAAATTTGACCAATCGTTGGCGTCGTCTTGAGGTGACGTCGACAAACTACCTTCCGCCTTACTTCCGTGTATACGTTCAAGAGAAGCGGCATGTGCGCAGTGTTGCCAGATTGGGCGGTTTCAAGTGCATTTTGGCGGGTTTTGAACATATTTTGGGCTGGAAAACGTCAGCAGTATCTGGCAACACTGCATGTGCGAGTCAGTGTTTATATAGGCTTAAATTCTGTTACTGAAAGTGTGTTGTGTTTACAGTGAAGGACTGTGTGCACTTTACATTATTTTTTTACTTAATACAAGAAATTAATGGATGCCAACATTTTTGCCAAAATGGTATTTTATTTTCCATTGTTTAGGCAGCTTCAGCATCATACTGTGAGATTCTGTTCAAATTGTTTTTTTTTTCTTCTATGAAGCCTGAGCCATTTATTTTATTAGTTTATAATTATTGTTTAATTTAGTCTTCAGGAGAGACTGCCTGCACACAGTACTAGTATTAATAGTTTTTTTTTCTTACATGAAAGCTGAGGCATTTATATTATATTTTAAGGTAACTTCATGTTGTGCTGTGAGGTTCTCTGCACTTTAACTTTTGAACCAACAGGTGCATTTGGATAAGTAAAGCCTATTTTTCTGCATTTTTGTAGTCCTGGTAATCTTTTATATTGGTAAAGTTGTTTATAGGACCATTTCTCAGTGTCTTTGTTTTTTTAATCAATAGTTTTTCAGTAATAACTTAATATTTAACATATCACTCAATTTTAATCACAAAAAGAGAAAATCGCAACAATTTCTCGCAACTTTCACTTCCTCCCGCAATGTAATCACAACAAAAACCTAAAAAACACCGCAACTTTCATCGCAATTTTTTGGAACCCCCCCCGCAACATCAGACATTTTAGCCCGCAACAATCACAAAAAAGGCCCGCGAAATCCTGGGGGGACTGATCAGTAAGAGTAAGTGTGAGTGATGGAGAAAGGTCTGTTAAACAGGAAGTTTCATTTCAAAAGTAGAGTGTGATTGAGTTGGTTTTGGTATGCACTTTACAGTCCTAAAATACTTTTGTAAAGTGAGATTTCAGTATGCTGTAGCACTGTGATATGACACTAAATGTCTTTATTGAAGTCCAACTGCAATTTATTTTTGTTTGCACAGTACGGTGAAGTCCTATAGGCTGTGACTGAATACAATTCCAGCACAATTGAAGTTTTATTTCATTTTTATTTTCTTTTGTCACACGTGTCTGAACTGAGACACAGTAGTATGTGACTACGTTTTATATTTGAGACTACAGCTCCCTAATCCATCACACAATCCAATTTTGTGTTTTGTATGTTCAATACTGCCTAGTATGTGAGTGAATAAACTCCCTTACCATTTTCTCTTGTCCCAGTAGTTTTTAACAAGTACTTTTAGCATAAAATGTGTTCACCATTTTAATTGTAACATTTCGCTTTAAAAGCCTTACTCATTTACATAGATTTTAAAAAATTCGATTAATCGCGATTAACTATATGAAATTCTGAGATTAATCGCGATTCAATTTTTTAATCGTTTGACAGCCCTAATTATAATATAATAAGTTGACCATAGATCAGGGGTGGGCAATTATTTTTTCCATGGGGCCACATGAAAAACAGAAAATTTTGTGGAGGGCCGGACCAAAAGGCATAAATTCTGCATAATATTAATTGTATTTCTTTATATAAAGCAGTAAATAACATTGTTTTTACAAGCTGCTAAGACTGGTAAGAGTCTGGAAAAAACGAGGTTGCCTTACAAAAAATGTCATTTATTCAATCGAATTTCCCAAAACAATGGTTAACAAAATGTGAACGTTTGTACCATTTTTTTCAGTCACATTCACCCCAAAACACAATAAAGACATCACAATATTGTCTTTCTACTCCAAATATCAAGCAAGATACATCATATTATAATAATGATGCCCACATTTGTAGTCTAATCACCTCATTTGGTGTTTTTCATTTGGTAATGCCGACTCAAATTGTAGTCTTTGAACACTGCGATCTGCTCTCCGCAAACTAAACACACGGCTTCATCTCTGACTTCAGTAAATAAATACTTAGCAGTCCATGTTTTGTTGAAAGCCCTGCATTCGGCATCTACCTTTCTTCTTTTTGCGGACATTTTGGGGACTAAAGTCTTCTTGTGACCTGCTCGCAACAACTTCGATTCGGTGTAGGTATCAGATCGGCTTGGGCTCCGGCGCCTGCTGGTGACGTCACACTATGTGATTGGCTGGACCGTTTGAAGGATGACGTACAAGTTTGTGGTTGGTCTGGACAAATTATGGAAGTAGTTATCGTGGGATTAGGTTTTGTGGGATTTCATGTCATGCGCATGTCGTGCGCATTGCGTTTTTTGTTGAACACAACTTCAAAATAAAAGCAATGCACATTCAGTCCATGCATGAGGTAAAATTAGAAAATAAGTTTATTTTGTAATTTCTAATTAACCTTACGCGGGCCGGTCAGAATGAACCAAAGGGCCGGATGCGGCCCACGGGCCGTAAAATGCCCAGGTCTGTCATAGATGATGGTTGTATTTAGGTCGAATACCACGTATTAGTAAAATATGTGCCTGACGCTTACCTGTTGGCCAGGCGGAGTACGAAGAGCTCAAGGAAGGCTGAGTCTATGAGCAGACTCTGGTCATCATGGTGGAGCTCGGTGAATCCTGGGAGCCGCTCGGCCCAGCGACGTGTCACCTCCATGGAGCCGGTGAGGACGCGATAGAACAGTTGAATCTGCTGGGCTTCGGCTAAAGTTCCTGTCTCTACCGCACTGAACTAGAACGAGCGACAAAGAGTTAAGTGTGTGTTAAGTACAGTGAGACTATTTTAGCATCTTATGTCTCATTTATAATGTTTAAATGTCAAGTTCATGTTTCATATTTCTCTAACACTTCCCAAATTTGCAAGTTTTGACAGTACAGAAGTATCATTATTTGTCATGCCGCAGAAACTGAACTGAATTAAATTAAAGGTGTGGGCGAGACAGAGAAATGTGGACCCAGAGGGAAATAGACTGAGGGAAACAGAGAGAAATAGAGAAGGTTTAGTTAACGTAATGAAACAGAAAAGAACAAGAAAGAAATGGAGAAGAGGTCAGGGAGAGGGAGCGGTACAACAGGAAGAGACAACAGAGAGAGACAAGAAAGAAACTTTTAAAAATATGATTTAAATATTTCTATTTCAACGTGAAGAAGGACAGCATGGGTCCATACACCCGGGCACGTGTAGCTACCTGGCTGTAGTCGAGCTCTCGGGGGATGGACTGGGAGTAGGCGCGGACGAGAGCGTTGAGCAGGCTGACAGGGGGTGAAGGGGGAGACGGTTCAGGCTGTAGAGGACTCTTGGGCTTCGATGGCAAACGACCTCGCCGCCCCTTCAGGTTATCTGTGCGCACCACTGTAAAGTGCACACACATACACACCTGACGTCACACTGAGCCTATCACATCCTCACATGACCATTACTATTACCCAAATTCCTTTACTGGAGCTGTAGGATTAAACATATTCATCTATCTCAGGGTACATGTGAGCAATACTGCTACGACATAACGTGTTCAGACTATTTGTATGTCCAGTATAATGGTATACGAAGACTGAAAGTCAGTAAAAGATCGAAAGAAATTTAGATTTTGAAACAAATTTAAATTGCCTGGGGAAACCTAGAACCTTATTTTTCACTCTGACGAGATACTTTATTGAAATCTGCAATAATGTGAGGCGAAAGGAAAAGTGTTTTACTTAAAAAGCACTGACTGTACCTACACAACATGTACAACACAAAAGATGCCCTCTTTACACATGGCACCTAAATGGAAATCTTTGTATCTACTTTAGATGCATACATGTAGTTTTGCTCAACAGTATTTAAAATGTCTAATAAATGACTAATTAGTATGGGTATATGATCCGATGTCCAATCATACTGGTAAAAGACGAGTGCTACTCTGGATTTTCATTCCTACCACCGTGATTACTACGATTCCTCTTGTTGGCTTTTACTCTCGATCCTTGATGACTACAGATTCTCCTGGTGCCTCTGAAACCTTGTGGGACAAATCCAGACACCCCGTCTACCATCTAGCTAAAAAGTGACCAGTAGATGGCACTTGAGAGACGTGTTATGTTTCTGATGAGGTAAATGGACTGTGTATCCGTGCGCTCATCATAACATTAAACACTCAATTACGCTAATCAGCGGAGTCATAAACATTCTGTACGTGTGCTTTCTTCAGACTCTCGCTAATGCTGGAACAGCACAAGCGGATATATGTTCCCATAATCCCCATTATAAACCCAGTCTCCACGTGTCCTATACATGCCTGCACCCTACATCGGGTCATTACAGCGGAGGATCAGACCTGATTGCCGAGGCGAAGTGTGCGATGGAAATCCTGTCATTGATAAACATCCCCATTATCTTTTAATTCATTCTTGTGTCGGCCGGACGAGCTGAGCACTAACACTTTATTAGTGTGCATATCCTCGACCTGTGGGTGTGTGTATGTAGTGTTTTAAATGATTTACGTGCAGATTATCCTCCTGTCTCTAACCACAGGTCCAGGAGGGGTCATATGCACTGGGCTCATGGCTATAATTGCCATGATAAAGAGTCAACAAGTTGAGTGGATGACTATCGTCAGGATTTATGTATGCAGGGATTAAATTGTATCGCCACAACATCTTTAGTTTATGTGAACGGCAAAGGAAGCTGATCTCTGCTACTAATTTCAAATGCGATGGAAATGTGAATTCTTCCTAATACAATCTTTGTGAAGTCTATTTAACTATTCTTTTTCGGACCGTCCCTAGACAGCTACTGTATGCAAACATTATGCAAATAAAGACCTGTTATTATGTATATCACTTTGTGGTAAATTTGCTTTAAATTGTTTCAATCGTTAAAGCAAATTAAAATAAATCCACCTGTATTCAGTTAACACCTTAAAGCCTTTGCATGCTTTTTGGTTATATGTCGTTATGCACTGATTCAGTAGCTCATGGATATGATTCGGTTATTCAGTATAATTCCATTTATTCTATCCACATTCACTGGATATGAGCAATTGCGTGCTCTGATTGGGTACTCTCCTACTAGGATATCAGCTCATATACCATGAGTAGAGAAGAACAAAATGGCGGAGCGTGTTGCTGAACCAACCGAGAACGAAATAAAAACTCTACTTGAAAACAAAACGCCAAAACATACAAAAAAAGCGCAACAAAATATGGAATGAAAGTATTTGATGGTAAGAACCTATCTTTTCTTTATTTTTCCAGAAATATTATTAAAGCATTTTTCACAAATCGCTACTGTTATTTCGCTGGTTTGTTTACATTCTAAGCGGAAACAATTTTGTCGGACGATTTGTATAAAGTTTTTATTCATCAAATTTGTGAAAAATAAAAATAAAAATGCTCTGTTTCTCAAAATCCAGTGAATGTGGATAGAATAAAACAGTTATTCCACTCAATCTCGTCATACTAGCCATCATATAGCTATCAGTTCATGTACGACTTGATTTCGTGGAGTAGGTCAAGGTCAAGGTCTTTTTACTTGTCATTTCAATCATATCCAGTTGGTCATACACAGTTAAAACGAAACAATGTTTGTCCAGGACCATGGTGCGACATTGAACAGTAACTGTTAATGAGAGTGATTCACTGATGCTGATTGAAACTTGGGAGTTTGATACATTAAATTAAGTCACTAGGACACATACATACGGAAAACGTGTTTAGATCAAATTTATTTGATGACAGCATTTAAATCTCAAGAACTGAATCACATTATTACCTCTACCAACTTTGTTTGAGGAGGTTATGTTTTTGCCTACATTTATGTGTTTGTTTATTTATTTATTTATTTATTTGTTTGTTTGTTTGCCTGTTCCCAGTGTAACTCAAAAAGTAGTGAACGGGTTTTGATGAAAAGCTGAGCCATAGGCCAAGGAAGAATCGAGTAGATTTTGATGCAAATCTGGATATGTACTGTATATAAACATACATTCCATTCCATTCCATTCCATTCCATTCCATTCCATTCCATTCCATTCCAGGCATTTAGTAGATGCTCTTATCCAGACTGACATACAACATACCCAATGCAGCCTGGGGAGCAGTAGGGGGTTAGGTGCCTTGCTTAAGAGCACTTCAGCTCTTCCTGCTGGTCCAGGGAATCGAACCAGCGACCTTTTGGTCCCAAAGCTGCGTCTAGTAAACATCTGGACATTCTAATATGTGGCTTGGTGGAGGGATGCATTCTACCGAGTGCCCTTCAGTTCAATTAAATTTGTCCCTCCCACCACCCTAATTTCAGTTTAACCTTGCATGTGTGTGTGTGTGTGTGTGTGTGTGTGTGTGTGTGTGTGTTGGGGGTATATACACTACCGTTCAAAAGTTTGGGGTCACCCAGACAATTTTGTGTTTTCCATGAAAAGTCACACTTTTATTTACCACCATAAGTTGTAAAATGAATAGAAAATCTAGTCAAGACATTTTTCTGGCCATTTTGAGCATTTAATCGACCCCACAAATGTGATGCTCCAGAAACTCAATCTGCTCAAAGGAAGGTCAGTTTTATAGCTTCTCTAAAGAGCTCAACTGTTTTCAGCTGTGCTAACATGATTGTACAAGGGTTTTCTAATCATCCATTAGCCTTCTGAGGCAATGAGCAAACACATTGTACCATTAGAACACTGGAGTGAGAGTTGCTGGAAATGGGCCTCTATACACCTATGGAGATATTGCACCAAAAACCAGACATTTGCAGCTAGAATAGTCATTTACCACATTAGTAATGTATAGAGCGTATTTCTGATTAGTTTAAAGTGATCTTCATTGAAAAGAACAGTGCTTTTCTTTCAAAAATAAGGACATTTCAAAGTGACCCCAAACTTTTGAACGGTAGTGTATCTTGAACCAAATACCCAAACACCAAGGATAGGAATATCTGTCCATTGGTTGGTCCCTTTTACAAACACTGTAGCTTTTATTAAAAAAAAAAAAAAGAGCCAAACAGTTTCCTTTTGGTTCCTGATGTTACAGTTAGCATTAGATTGGGATGTAGGCATGGCGTTAATTAGCTATATTAATGATGAAGTCACTAGAAGGTTCTCACAAGGATAATAATACACACGTGTATTTGTATTATTCACTATAATAATGGATATATTACAGGTTTGTTAGGACATTTTTAGGAAGTGAGGACATTTTGGCTGGTCCTCACGTCTTCAAATGCCTGTTTGAGGGTTAAGACTTAGTTTTCGGGTTCAGGTTGGCATTAGGTTTAGGTTAGGGTTAGGGTAAGGGTGAGGGTTCGAGATTTAGTTGTGATGGTGAAGGTTAGGGTAAGGGGCTAGGGAATGCATTATGTCAGTGAGTGTCCCACAAAGGTAGAAGTGTGTGTGTGTGTGTGTGTGTGTGTGTGTGTGTGTGTGTGTGTGTGTGTGTGTGTGTGTGTGTGCATTTGAGAGCTCTTACCTTCCTTCACCATGCCCACACTGAGACATTTCTGGAAGCGGCAGTACTGACAGCGGTTTCGTCTCCTTTTGTCCACTGGGCAGTTTTTACTGGCCAAACAAACATACTTTGCATTCTTCTGCACTGTTCTCTGTGAGAGAGCACACACACACACACACACACACACACACACACACACACACACACACAGAGGTGGAAGACAATCAGCAGCAATAAACACATTATTTAATTTCACCCCCACACCCCTCCCCTCCCCTCCCTTCCCTCCCTCCCCCTGTCAGGCATGAAATAGTTAGTTTAGCTTCCGGGTCAGATTTTAATTACAGCGTAATAAAAAAGCTCGAGCTCCAGCGGGATAATTTGATCAAATTAATTTCCCGCCATGCCGAGCCCGCGGGACAGACGCGTGATTAGCGCGAGCAGCTGACAATGAGGTGCGATCAGGCCGCTCGCGCGCGCGGAAATACTCCTTTGGGAAGTCGCGGGTCAGCTGGTGGCTGCGCCAGGTAGCGGCTCTGTGTGTGTGTGTGTGTGTAAGAGAGAGAAAGGGGGGCCCGCTGGGCTGGTTTTCTCCTCCGCCGAGATTATTACCGACCTTATTAAAATAATATTAGAGCTGTCTGCTCGCGCAGAGAGAGAGAGAGAGAGAGAATGTGCCCAAGCAAAACAGAAAGAGAGATGTGCATGCGCAAAGAGAGAGCGGGAGATGTGCACGCGCAAATAGAGAACGCGCGCGAGAGAGATATTGAGATGTGCAAGCACAAAAGAGAGAGAGGCGTGCACGCGCAGAGAGGCAAAGAGAGAGAGATGTGCACGCACAGAGAGAGAAAGAAGTGCACGCGGAGAGAGTGTGAGAGAGAGAAGTGCACGCGCAGAGAGAGAGAGAGAGAGAGAGAGAGAGAGAAGTGCACCCACAGAGAGAGTGAGAGAAAGAAGTGCACGCGCAGAGAGAGAGAGAAAGAAGTGCATGCGCAAAGAGTGAGAGAGAGAGTGAGAGAAAGAAGTGCACGCGCAGAGAGAGTGAGAGAGAAAGTGCACGCGGAGAGAGTGAGAGAGAAGTGCACGCGCAGAGAGAGAGTGAGAGAGAAAGAAGTGCACGCGCAGAGAGAGTGAGAGAGGAAGAAGTGCACGCGCAGAGAGTGAGAGAGAGTGAGAGAGAAAGAAGTGCACGCGCAGAGAGTGAAAGAAGCGCACGCGCGGAGAGAGTGAGAGAGAAAGAAGTGCACGCGCAGTGAGTGAGAGAGTGAGAGAGAAAAAAGTGAACGCGTAGAGAGAGAGAGAAAGAAGTGCACGCGCAGAGAGTGAGTGAGAGAGTGAGAGAGAAAAAAGTGAACGCGCAGAGAGAGAGAGAAAGAAGTGCACGCGTAGAGAGAGTGAGAGAGAAAGAAGTGCACTCGCAGAGAGTGAGAAAGTAAGAAGTGCACGCGCAGAGAGTGAGAGAGAAAGAAGCGCACGCGCAGAGAGTGAGAGAGAGTGAGAGAGAAAGAAGTGCACTCGCAGAGAGTGAGAAAGTAAGAAGTGCACGTGCAGAGAGAGTGAGAGAGAAAGAAGCGCACGCGCAGAGAGTGAGAGAGAGTGAGAGAGAAAAAAGTGCACGCGCAGAGAGACTGAGAGAGAAAGAAGTGCACGCACAGAGTGAGAGAGAAAGAAGTGCACGCGCAGAGTGAGAAAGAAGTGCACGCGCAGAGTGAGAGAGAAAGAAGTGCACGCGCAGAGAGTGAGAGAGAAAGACGTGCACGCGCAGAGAGTGAGACAATAAGAAGTGCACGCGCAGAGAGAGTGAGAAAGAAAGAAGCGCACGCGCAGAGTGAGAGTGAGAGAGAAAAAAGTGCACGCGCAGAGAGAGAGAGAGAGAGAGAGAGTGAGAGAGAAAGAAGTGCACGCGCAGAGTGAGAGTGAGAGAGAGAGGTGCGCGCGCGCGACAGCCGAAACAGTTCGAATGCAAAAAGGACGCGCGCGCTAAAAGGTGGACGCGCGCGCTAAAAGGTGGCCGCGTGCGACCGGTGAGTTCCGCCGCCGTGAGGAGCGCACGCGCACACACTTTTAAAACAGAGATTTCACGAGCGACATCTGGGCCTCATTTAATCGCGTCGTAATATTGGGGTGAAAAACAAACAAACAAACAAACAAACAAACAAAACACAGCCGTTTCATTACAGATTTCTCCAGGCTACCAGAGCAAGGCTCACAGACCGAATGGAAAAAAAGAAAAGAAAAAGAAAACAGCGCTAATTTAACGAAACCGCACGCTGTCTGTCAGGGAGTCGAGGGTTTCATTAGCGCTCTTTAATCAGACTTTCATTTTTAACCTATTCTCTCTCTCTCGCGCGCGCGCGCCTTTCTGTTCCCAATGCAGCTGTGCAGTATTTCAGGAATTCTGTCCAAAAGAAGAGTGAAACATGTCCATGATAAATCTCTAGGAATCTCATCATGCAGTAATGTAGTGCAACAGGCTGGTGACCAGATAATGTACACACTCAGGAAAAAAAAAACATCACTCTATCTTTCCTTGTCCTTGTCTTTTGCACTTTTCACCTGATGTGGCTGTAATGCACTGTACCTGAGGTGCATCAAAGCTTTAAAGGTACACTCAACCACCCCAGGGACAAGAGAAGGTACAGTTCAGTACTCTTAGTACCCTTTTTTCCAGTGTGTACTAGCTTACCAGATAGCACTTTAGACAGAGGGAAAGAGCTGCACCACAAACTGCACAGCAGTGGTTCGAGACTGAATGGAGCAGGTTGGGACCAGATGGTTCCTGAGAAGAACCATTTAGTCCACACATTTGCTTCATTAAAAGAAATTAAAAAAAACAAAAACAAGAGTCTGGTATAGGTGCAACCTAGCATGCTACACACACACACACACACACACACACACACACAGCAATTTGTTAAACTGTGAAAAACTGTTGAATAGCAACAACTTCATAATTGCAAATTATTCATAACAGTGTTGCAAGTAATGAGCTCGGCTGTATTGTTCTGAAAAACACGCCTCTGTGTTTTATTTTATTCCTGTACCGATTGTTGTGGCTTTCAGGTTTTTGTAGGTTAGCCTTTTTGCACTTGTGGTCCACCAAGCGCCACCACCTAAAAGCATCAACAGAGTAAATAGTGCATAAGATTTTTCACGATGTTGTGCAATTTGGGCGTCCTATCAACCCAACGACAGACTGTTTGTTTGTTTTGTTTTTCTGGCGTGCCCCTGGATCCTGACATCTCTAGAGCACTAGGTTTCCTCAACCCCTTCCAGAGAAACACCATTGAAACCTCACACTGCTCTACTGAATAACCTTGTATGGGTGCATACAATGTACTTTGAAACCAGAACCTTCTTTAACAGGTGGAAAACCCTGACACGCCCCCCCCCCCACACACACACACATACACATACACATAAAGCTGAAAGGATTCATACACTACATTATCTTTCCCATTATCCTTAAATTAATAAGACACGATGCGGAACAGTAGTGAACCAAGACTTTCAGGTGTCTGGAGCCTGGAGTGCAAACCCACACACTCATATATACACACATAATGAATTGCAGTTTATCTCCAATAACACAATATTATCTTAATCACGTGTTCTATTGTTGCATGTAGCTACAAGATAATAATTAATGAATTAACAGAATAATTATTCATAGTAAAAAAATAATAATAATTGTCGCATCACATTATGGACTGCTGTATCAGCTGTAGTATATGGCTGATGCTGTCTTATCCAGGCCTACATTTTACCTTATCTTATATAGGCTAGTCTGTAAAATTGTGCTGTGTATTTTAAAAGCAACGTCTCCCCTGAAATCCCAAATCTGCATTCAGTTCGCTGTGGTCCAGTGTGCAGCAGCAGGGTCTGGTGGTGGTGGTGGTGGTGGTGGTGGTGGGGTGGGGGGGTGGTGGTATGGACAAGCAGATGTGGATTCATGACATGCTAATGGCCTCGTCGCACATCCGAAATCCTTAGGGACCCTCCATCGCGCCATCCTATCTTCCTCCTCCCCTCATCAGACATTATTTCACCCTCCTTTACTCTTTCGCTCTGCTCTGAGCAAGTAATTAGAAGTGTGTGTTTGTTCAAGAGCAAGAGGTGGAACTAGGTCATTATTAATTGGTTAAGTGTGTGTGTGTGTGTGTGTGTGTGTAGATGTGTTGCCGGCCAGCGCTACGATACATGACTACGTTTTTCCGCTCCCTATAATGTCCTTATGTCTTGTGCATCCAGTCCATGTGGCTTTAATCTTGCCCTCTCACCTTGAACTCTGTTCATTACACATAAAATCACACGCTCACACACTCGTGCACGCGTGTAATTGAGTTATGCAGAGTTGCAGGCCAGCCGTGCACAACCGAGTCGAGTTCTTCCACTGCTGAGGCTTACGGAGGTGTTTTGTTTTTTTTTCTGAATAAACTCCTCATCCCTGCTGCTGCCTTTCGATTATATACAAATATTCTGAATAATACTCGCACAGTATGACTCACTCAGACAATTAAAAAAAAAAGTGACTGTGAAAAAGTTGTCTGAGTGAAACAGAGAGTAGTTGTCCTAATATTCGGTGCCATTAGTTAATGCAAAATGGCATGTATTCATATGGAAATAAGAGCATTTCATAGAATAAACTGCGCATATTAACAGGCAAAAATGGTCAGAAAGCAACAATGGCGAGACAATTAATGCTGGAATAATATGATGGCAAATATTTATGGACAATCCATTAGGCATAATGTTTTGCATTTATTTAAAATACGCATGAATATCCAAAATGGGTGGGTATATGTACTGTCAGATTTCACAGCTGAAAACATGTCACTTTGTTTCTGTATTTTTGTTTTAATAAATAGGAAATAATGGACAGCATTGAAAAGTCCCTCGCTAATGTTTGCATTATGTGCTAAAGCACTGGGGAATAATTGAATAGTTGCTTTGTGTGTGTGTGTGTGTGTGTGTGTGTGTGTGTGTGTGTGTGTGTGTGTGTGTGTGTGTGTGTGTGTGTGTGTTGGCCATGAAGGCCCGAGGCTCATGAACCTCTGCTTTTATTAATTAGTAAATAAAAATAAATTGTGAAACTAATTGAACGAGGATAGATTATTTCAGCCCCAGACCCTAGGCTATATTCAATTATCTCCAGCCCACAATTCTCCCCAGTCATCCTTCACTTCTCTCTCTCTCTCTCTCTCTCTCTCTCTCTCTCTTTCTCTCTCTTGTTTACGCTGTCTTTTTGTTTAAAACCATTGATCATTATTTTCTGCCTTCATACTCTCTTCCTACATGGGAACTACAGATGAACTTTTATGTGTTTTGTGCCTTTGCCTACCACTGACACATCGTCTGCTAGTGTGTGTGTGTGTGTGTGTGTGTGTGTGTGTGTTATTGGACACAGCTCCAGGCTGCTGTATTTTAAGTACGCGCCGCTGTCACACCTTTCACTGGTCGCCGGGGGAGACGACCCTCACAGGCGCCGTGGCAACCGCCGGTCAGACGATTTGTGAGAGCACTCAGACACACACACACACACACACACACACACACACACATATACAAACACAGCACACACACTTTTCACATTTCATTCCCAAAGCGCTGGATGTTTTTTCAAACCCCAACTCAACTCAGCTTGTGTACTTCCTGAAAAGGCTTGTCTTTTTTTAAAGTATTGTTTGATGTGTAATGTTTTTTTGTTGTTACCTCAAGAACATATATATTCACACTTACACTCACACACCCTTCTCTCATCGACACATCCTTCTCATAATACAATAGGCCACAACCTTGGTTAAAGGAGCCTGCCGAGTGTGTAACAATAGTGGGTTAACCCTGAGCCTCACACTCGAGGAGAGAGGGGCGTCGGGTGTATGTGCCACTTTCAAACCGAGAGCTCCATTCACCCCCCAAGAGCTACATGAATGGGCGTTAATGAATACACAATTAACAACCAGCCACCGCCGTAGCGCAAACACACTGCCACACACATGCACGGCATTCGACAATGCACAACCTGACAAGCAGCAGCAAACAGCTGCACAAAAACACAATACATTACTCCTTACTGATTTATTTATTATTCAAATTAACTAATTACGATCTAAAAAAATGAACAAAAGCCTTGAGCTTTTGAAATTATTTTTCTCCAGCAATATATACGATATTTTGACATACAGTATTATTTAATTTACTTCATTATACAATTACTAATTTAGTGTTTAGTGAATCTAAGGTGTATTATATAATATATAGTTATTATGGTTACTGTCATCAAAACCATTAAACACATAACTATTCTGTATTATGTTAAAACTATACTAAGCAACGTGCGTCTGATGCTGTAGGAGGTGAAACCAGAAGATATTCCTCCTCCAGCCTCAGAAGCGCTCTGCTTGCACAGTTAATGAAGAATTTTTGTCCGAAACATCCTGTCTCTCCGGAAACTTTGTGTACCATACTTCATTTTTACTACCTCCATGCTTATAACTGATGAACACTATAGTTACTTCCTGGATATATAGTATTTTTGAGCCAATCAAGTCTGTATCTCTGTATCTAAGGTAAGGCAGTGTCCCTAAGGTAGCATATCGTGACCCCTTAAAATCCAACTTTTTTTCAGCTTGCATGAGAGTCGTATTGAAAATAATATGGCAAGATCTCAAATATAGGCTCATGGTGGTTTCGCTAAGCAGAGAGTGTGATTAGTTGACTTCAGGACACTTTAAGAAGAGAGTTTGCTGGACAGTTAAGGGTTTGTCGCTTCCTAAAGGGTTTCTTGTTGCAACTCTAAATGAGTCCTTAACATTCAAGATTGTATATATAGAATTGGGGTTGGGGTTGGGGGCCAGAGTCGAACATCTTGAGGGGCTGTTATCAAAAACGTCCGAATACCAAGCCTTAAAAGTTCAAGATTTAACCTTTATCGATAGGATAGATCACCATGTATGTCCTGAACCAACACAGCCTCTCAGGATGCTCGAATCCCCCCAAGCCCCACCTCCAACTGTATATATTCTAGCTACAGCCGAGTGTGTTTTAATCCAATCCAGCCCCTACATGGCTTGCACATGTCTTGATTGTGCATGTCTGAGGTGCTGTGTTATTCTCAGTCCTTACCTTGAAGAATCCCTTGCAGCCTTCGCATGTGCGAACACCATAGTGCTGGCAGGCGGCGTTGTCTCCACACACGGCGCACGTGCCCTCCCCAGAGGTGGCGCGTCCAGGTGGCGATGGCAAGCTCTCTGCCAGGAGCGACTGTGGGCAAGGCCCCATGCCCAGCGAACGGAAGCCCAGGCCTCCTTGTTTGCTCACGCTCAGTGGGTACACGTGCGAGTGTGCATGTGAGTGCGGCTCCAGGCCGGGCGGTGGGTGCGAGGAAGAAGATGAAGGCGAGCGCTCGGGCCGGATCGGCAAGCCCATGGGCGCCTCATAGCTGCTGGAAGTGGGCACGGACTGTGCTGTCTGATCGTAGAAATGGGTGAAGCGTGAGCATGTTTGGGGCACCAGAGGTAGACCGTGAGGCTCCTCCCACAGGAAAGAGGTGCCAGCAGGGCCTGGGTGGAGTGGTGTGGGCGGAGTCGAAGGTGGAGACTGCTTAAAATACATGGAACCGGTGGCCATGGCTTCATCAACCGATGCATAACTCTCCTCTTCCTTCTTAATAGTGGATCGTTGTGGTGCAGACATCTGATACAAGCACGAGGGCTTGGGCTCGAAGCCGCCCTCGACGAACACATTAAAACTGGGCAGTGACGTGGTGGCTGCTGCTGCTGAGATCTCCCCTCCACCCAGATCGCATTTAGCGTAGTCCGGGGCCATTAGCTCGCTACCGTGGTATTCGCCGGGATAGACGAAGGACTGGGCAGAGTAACTGGACCCTGGGGGGGCGGGGCCATACTGGGCCTGAACACAGGGCATGTCTGTAGAGAGAAACAGACAAAGGACCAATGGGATGGTTTTTAACATGAAGACATAATTTTACCTAAATGAATAATATTTATGTAAAATATGAACAAGAAGACATTTAGTGTTATCCTCATGGCTTCATTCTGTTAGTAAAGTATTAGGACAGAAAGACATTCCCTTAGGACCATGAGTTAGTGTGACAGGTAAGGACATTAGTGCAGTCAGTAATTAGTCAGGGACACATTTTTGTTCGTTTTGACTTCCTTACTCTAGAAGATTGGACATGAAATGAAACAAGTGAATATAAAGATAACATACAGAATGCCAGTTTTAATAGCTTTGCTTCCAATTATAGTTCTACCTTTTAATTTGTTTCATGCCTTGTCACTTATTTTCGAAGGAAATTGGCTCAGCTGTCAGATAATCTTGCACAAAATAGCTACAAAAAAGTCTACAGTTGTTTGCACAGACGGTATTACTACATCACTCTCTTTCAAAATGAAGCCCAAATACGTGTAAATACTCGAAAACCGGATCATCATGAGTCTGAACACTCAAAATAAACGTGACACACCCCCACCTCAAAAACCTGGATTGTATTAACTCTGATCCAGTTGCTGACAGATGACTTCTGAAATGGATAGAAGCATCTTAGCTCATGAGATAATGAAAATAGAACATTACTCACTGGTCAAATCCCTCACCAGACCTGACTAACTGACCTTGCCTAACCACTGAATTGCATTTCATTTTGCTTAACGTTACCAAGAACTTTACCAAGGAGGACTGTCAGCATCCGGGTTGTGTTTATTGCCCGTACTTCTTGCACAAACTCATATTATAGTCTACTGCCCCTGAAATGAGGAAGGCTGTGTATAAAAAGAGTGAAAAAAAATTCCCCCAGAACTAAAACAATCTAATAAAACCATCTGATTGCCTATGAACTGTATTCTTGGGTGACCCACCACCATAGACATTTGCACATGCACAAGCGCACCACACACCACCTCAAGCCCTGGTTACTACTATTGTATACTTAGTCATGTAATTTTCATAGTCATGTCCTTATAGTATAGTGTAGTATAGTATAGTATAATAATCAAATATACCATGCACTGCAAGGCTCTGGTTGAAATGATAGATTCTCTCAGGTGACTGGCATAGTATTATTTTGTGATAGGCACAGCCCTGAACATTACTGGTAATAATTACTGGATTACTGGTACCTCTCAGTGCTTGGTATATTAGATTTATATCCCTCATCAAAAAAATTCCGAACTAAAAGTGTTAAGATTGAATCTTGGCGTAAACTCACTGGAGGCAGCCATGTTTGTTGTTTACATCGGCGCGACCTTCGACCTGCACATGTGCAATGTACCGTGCTATCGCCTGCCTCGCTAGGATACAGAGATCTACACATAGCCATATAGCTTGAAGTTGTGACGTCAGTTCTTGGTCTTCTTCTGGCAGCGGATCTGTTCCGCATATTTGATTTGGCATAGGTTTTACACTGGATGCCCTTCCTGAATCTATCCGTGCACTAAGTATGCACTGGCTTGTACAAGGGATTCGAACTGTAGGGGAAACCGGAAGAAACCCATACACAGACACAGGGAGAACATGCAATACAGGAAGGCCCCCGTCAGCCATGGGGTTCAAACCCAGAACCTTCTTGCTGTGAGGCAACAGTAGTGCCACCTTATCGACATTTCATGGTATATCCAGGATATATCATGACTAACTCTCACCATATCCATTTGTTTTAACTTTTGACGTCATGTCAAAGTCAAAGAGTCCCATATACGTTTTCGTACGTATGCTGGGGAGTGCCTGTTAGAGAGCACACTCTGTCTAGGCCGTCGGCATTGTGAGGTAGGGTGGCCAGTTCCTTTCCTCGCCGCCTTTTAACTTCCCCAGTGTTTCACTGCTGGGTGGACAGGAGGCGAGCCCCAGATCACCATCCAAGGCGAGGCTCGAACCGGGGACCGTTCGCTTGGCGGTCAAGCGCTCTAACCACTTGGCCACCTCGCCTTGACGTCATGATACGTTGCTTAATCAGTGGTGGAACTATTTTATGTCACGTAAGCCATCCTTGGCCAATCCCTGCACGGGAAATTTTTTTGATGAGGGATATAATTTAGTGTAGTATGAATTTCTTTCATTGTGTTTATTCACATCTGGTGTTACATTTTAACTAACACGTTATAATATCAATTAAACTAGCTTGAATAGTGCACACCCTATGGCAGTATGCAGTAGGCTGGAGGAGTGTGGAAGAATGTGGTTTGAGTGGGATGAAACGGAATTCTGCCCTGCGGCGCGCGCTGTCAAAACGACATCAATCATGTCACGTGTGTGCGTGTGCGCGCTGATGCAGGCTGGACACCGTGCTGACGTTGCACGCCCTTCCCCACGCGCGCGTTTAGTCAAATTAGTTGACGTAACGACTACACCTGCGCGCGCTCGGGAGGGCGTGGCCGCGCTCGTAAGTATCGCCGGATGGTTGCTGTAGTCTCGCGCGACTTGGACGTTGTGTGTGGATGTGATGATGTGTTTTTAATTTACAGGACATGTGTGTGTTAAGTGTATTCTCACATATGGCCAAGGTTATCCTGTGTGTGTGTGTGTGTGTGTGTGTGTGTGTGTGTGTGTGTGTGTGTGTGTGTGTGTGTGTGTGTGTGTGTGTGATTTAGAGGCATCAGATTTCAGATGGACCGCGAAGTTAAGAAAGAAAGAAAGAAAGAAAGAAAGAAAGAAAGAAAGAAAGAAAGAAAGAAAGAAGAGGAATACAACTTCAAGAACATTCTGACACTGCCAGTGGGAAAGGTTTAAAGTTTAACATAATTTGAAGAACAAACAAACAAACAAAGCTGAATTCCAGAGAACTGAAGCATAAATACAAGTTGAAATATTGGTAACAACAACAAGATTTGAAATTTCTAAATAAAGAAAGAATTCAGCTGGGATAAAGGTCCAAAGATAAAAAAAAAAAATTAAAAATTAAAATGAAAAGTGGACAAGTACAACTCTTTTAAGTGCAGTAGTTCAAGCTGAATTAGAAATATGAGTAGTAATAATAATAATAATAATAATAATAATAATAATAATAATAATAATAATTTCATCCAGATATGAAACGTGGCCGTGCGCGACCCTTTATCGTCATGGAGACAGACCGAGGAACAACCAAAGGGGTCAAAGTGTGACGTGGAGCCTCTTCATGAGAATGAACCAACCGACATCACAGAAAATAAACAGTGTGTGTGTGTGTGTGTGTGTGTGTGTGATTTCAAAGCTAAACCAAACAATTGTTTTACTACTTCCTCTGCATCAGATTTTCATTTATGCACATGTTTTTTTTAAATTACTGGTATTAAATTTAATTTATTATATTTAAATTGACTGTATTACGCACGAGTTCCTTGTTCAGGGCATGCGTAAAATGGAAAAATAAAAGTTTATTTGATGTTTAATTGAACCACTTTCTGCCAACTCTGAAAGCAGCCTCTACTGTCAGCCTTTTCTTCTTTATTTCTCTCTCCTAAACGATTAAAATGTAAACTCGATCCCAGCACAGGTAGTGTGTTTAAACCCACACAAACACGAAACCAGAAACGCATGTTCAGACCAAAAGCACGCGCACACACCCAACCAGGCCGGTGTGTGTGTGTGTGTGTGTGTGTGTGTGTGTGTGAGAGAGAGTGTGAGTGAGCTGAAGCCCCAGACAGTGTTACACACAGCACATGGCGAACTGAGAGTGGCTTAAAGACAGGAGGGTGTCTAACCTCGAGGAGAGCATTTTAGATGGACAAAACGGAGCTGTTCCAAAGACTGTGACCTCCTGCTCATTGTCACAAGGCCATCGATCTAACACACACATACACACACATACACACTAATATAATATTTTTTTAAATAGCACAGTACTATCAAACAACAATTAAAATATTTTTAATATGGCATTTAATCCAGCAATGTTTTTTTTTCCACATTCATTCCGTCGACACATATGCACTCTTACAACACTGCCACACTTGTGGTTAGATATATGTAGCATCCGGCGTATAGACTATCTCTGTGGATTTTAGTTTCGTTTTTATTTTCAAAATAATATTTTTTTTTCTTCTTTTCTGAACAATAGAAGAGATTGCTCCATGCGCATCACCGGAGTGTTAAGGCTCATGCGCTTTTACGCACAACCATCAAATTATTCTGGACCATTTTCTCTTTTACGCACAGCAACAAGATCCAGGTCAAAACATCCACAAGACCCTGAACTCACCAAGTTCAGGAACTAGCAACGAAATTGGACTAAAGCAGTGTTGTGGCTTTGTTTTGCCATGAACTAGCCAAAGAGACTGGAGTAAGCAGGCGAGACACCCGACTCTCCATGAACGGAGCCTGAAAAGTCAGTCACCAGATAATATCCATATATAGGCTGTTCGACTCTTTTCAAATCAAACGAAAAATCTCATTCATTTTAAAAGTGGATGTTTAGTGTGCAAGAAACCTAGAACTCAAATCTTTGCAAATTGTACAATATGCTTTTTTAGTGTTTAGTTGCCACTTTTGCATGGAGTCCTGCTCTTTATTTGTGTGGCTTGTGCAACAAGACTATATAGACAAAGTGCATATCTATCTATCTATCTATCTATCTATCTATCTATCTATCTATCTATCTATCTATCTATCTATCTATCTATCTAGGAACAATGTGCAAAAGGAAAGGAGGCCTACGTTTGAAAAACAGCTGACAGGAAATTAGGCTTGCGCTACCTGGTTGACCTTTTGCTCGCTGAATCGTGCTGGGTTTGGAGGGCAGAGGTGGCGCGCGGCGGGGGTTCGGTGCTGGAGCAGCTCGCGCGTCGGGGCACGTATCCGGGAGCCGGGACTCAGAGCTCGGCTGCAGGCTCTCTTCCGAACCGGGGTCTGCTGCAAGAAAGAGGAGAGAAGGAGAAAGTTCAGCGCATCAGTCACCACACAGTCATCACGCACACACAATCGGTTTTGATCCTGTGCCCAGATGTGGGCTATAAATGCACAAATCGAGCCATGTTCTAGTCTCTCCTGAGATAGTCAGAAGTCATAAATCAGACAGTGCATACAGCTTCAGGCCGGAGATTATTCATCCACTAACCTGCTCCACTCCGATTTCAAAAACGTGCTATGTATGACTGCGCAAAAGCCACAAACGTCGTGCACGAGTGCAGCACGCCGGCCTGGTTAAACTGTTCTTACATTATGAGTAAATGCGCACATGTGAAAAAGAGGAACGGAAAAGGATGATAGTAATATATTGAGAATAATGAATATGCAAAAAAAAAAATTACACCCGAATACGCGCCCGCGTTTCACAGTCAGTACGGCTGAGATTTGATCAGAATGTAACCTGTATACAACGATTAAACAACTCATATATGCTGACTATATAAATGGTTATGCCATTTCCCCCCCCCCAAAAGGACATGCAAGAACTAAAACTGTAAACCAAAACTTTAGGGCTTGTGTATTACTCTTCATGCACTTTTTTTTTTAATGAAAATGAGAAAGAAATCAGAACAGAAATATTTGATTAACTTTTCCCCCCCTCACAGTTTATCAGGACTGAAAACAAGTTTCTGAGTCCAAGCATTGTAAACAATTATGCAAAGCAAAAAAAAAAAAAAAAAAACCAAGAAGATAAATGTCAGTACAGGTTGATTTAAGAACCCCCCCCAAACAAACCCATACAAACATTATTATTATTATTATTATTATTATTATTATTATTATTATAGTGAATATTATTATTCTATACTGATTTTTCTCAGTAAATAACTCGTTGCATGCTCCTCTTATATCTATCCTCTAACTTGCATCAATAAACGGATTCCATTAATTTATTTATTCATATTATTTTTCTATGCTACCTGTAAATCGTTACCAGACAAGTTCTTCATCTGGACACATTGCACTGACAGTCTAAAAGGGTGCAATGTGAAAGAGACTAGCGCCCCCTCCCTGACACACACCATCCACAACTCTGCTCCCAACATCTTCACAACTTCACACTGCTTTCATTTCGGACTGAGTATTTATTTATTGCAATATTATTTTTTTTTCAGACAATATTTTATCCCTGATCTTGTTCTTGTTCTGTCTCTACACCACACAAGGAATCCATATCTACACCAATAATAATAATAATTGCACATCTTGGTTTTGATGAATCACATTTCTACTTTCTACTGTAAGTTTTAGTTATGATCAGATCCCCAGAGCTAGTGAAGGGTGTGAGTAATTTAGTAATCTGACCCTCTCATAAACAGTTTGCCCAATTAAGATCAGATCTGTCTTAAATGTTAAAAGTCTGATATTGAAACTGTGAACTACACTCCTGGGGGGAAGAGAGAGAGAGAGAGAGAGAGAGAGAGAGAGAGAGAGAGAGAGAGAGAGAGAGAGGTGTCTTTAGATAGTTAGAGTTAGTCATGGGTCCTAACTGTAACCCCTACTGTTAGGGGAAACACTCATACATAGAACCTTTAAAGGTTCTCTGTATACATGACAAGCTGAAGTGTTTCCTTATTGCTGAGTTGATGCTGAGTATCTGTTCTACTATTTAATCTGTAGTTTTCTCCTAAAGGATTCATGCTTTCTGTAAACATGATTTAATTGGATTCCCCCCAAAGAGTAAATTTTGCAGCTTCAGGTCCAAGTACAAAAGGTGTACACTTCATGGAACCACCTCAAGAAGAAGAAAAGGTAGCTTTTTTGTTCTGAACATGTTGATTATTGAAAAAAAAAATGAGCATGCCTTTTTATTTTTTTAAATAGTGTAATCCTTGCATGTGTGGTTCTCTGGTTTTCAGAACACACGCACATAGGATGCTTAGATATGGTACTAGGAGGTTGCAACCGTGTGTGTGTGTGTGTGTGTGTGTGTGTGTGTGTGTGTGTGTGTGTGTGAAGCCCCCGGTAACCTAGAGAACTGCATGAGAGCCCTTAAGCACGCGCTCGCCTCCTCGCTCAATAAGCGCGCTGGAGAGAGGCTTCCAGCAAACAGACGAGTAAAAGGACAGCGAGCTGACAAAGGAATGAAAAAAAAAAAATAACACAAGTACAGTAAATTAGCTGAGGGAATGGGACTCGACAATGAAAGAAGAGACATACTGGAAGGAGGAAAAAAAAAGGACAAGACAAGACACTGCACATCTCTCCAAGCAACTCTGGCCTTCATTAACAGGGTATAAATGGTATTAATGGTATAAAGCATTACTGAATAACTTTATACTTGATGAGCCCTGGATGTCACTGAGCATGTGGAGAAATAAAGGAATACACATCTGGATCCTCTTGCTGCAAAGAAAGGGTTTTAGAAACAGGACTGCAAATAGCTTCTAAAACATCATTTAGTCCTGTGTGTGTGTGTGTGTGTGTGTGTGTGTGTGTGTTCTCATAAACAGGGGGCGTGATTATCGGTTGTCAAATGCACCAGTTTTCTGTGAGCCAAAACTACAGATTGATGAAATATGCATGAAAGTTGGCACGACATTTTCCACCGTTTTCTATTATTCTATTCATTATAGTATCATGTGTGCAATATGACACTATAGCCACAAAAATAAATAAAAAATCATCCACGCACCACACCATGAAGTGCTGAATGGCAAAAGTCAGTCAGTCAGTCAGTCAGTGAATACTGAATACTGTAATGGATGCACTGTTTTTTTGTTTTTTGTTTTTTAAAACAACCCTAACATGTATGATAAACATTTATTGACATGTCTTGCTACTAAGTGGCTATTTATTGTGAGTGCGCGCGCGCTGAGGGTGGGTTTTGGATCAGACAGAGGAAACGTGATTAAAAACATAAAATAAAAGAAGGGATCAGGAGATATAAGCAAACTAAAGGTGGAAAGAGATGTGTGAGTAGGGTCAGAGCGCAAAGCAAGTAAGAAGAAGAAGAAGAAGCATGCGTGTGAAAGAGTGCTGGAGTGTGGAGCCGGAGTGCACGCGCCTCTTTCCCGGTGTGACAGCGCGAGTTTTCCGCGGAGTCGGAGCAAGAAGTACGCGGCATCCCATTTCCATGACAACCGCCGACAATACGACGACCTTTCGCAAATGAAATCAAGGACTCAGAGCTATCCATCCATCCATCCATCCATCTGGACAGGACATGCCGTTTGAGATTTTCCTCTCAACAGGTTACCGCAACTTTTCTTTTTTTCTTTTTAAAACTTATTAGCAGCATCAAGAACGATCTGAAATTAGTCTACCTTAGACTACAAACCGACCAGTTTCCTGGGTTGTGAGAAATAATAATAATAATAATAATAATAATAATAATAATAATAATAATAATAATAATAATAATAATAAAGAAGAAGAAGAATTAAACCATCTCTACTTACTTGTTTGCTGTGACGGTTCCGTCTTTAGATATGTTTTAGGGCCCCTAATAATTTCCTGTGCATATCCGATAGAATTTTGCAAAATTAAAAATAAAAAGTCAGATGAATGAAGTAGATCGCAAAAGATGCTCAGGGTTCATTAAAAAAAATATATATGTGTTTTTTTTTTAATTTATTCTTTTTATATTTTATAAGGATGGGATTTAAAAAAAAAAAAAAAAAGTACTCCGTGATCCTCTGAGCTCCACTCACTGGTACCGGCTCGGCATGAAGTGGCGACGGGGAAAGAAAGTAGACGCGCCGGGATGAAGTTGCAATGTGCCTTTGTTTATGTGTTGCGCGCTGAGTGAGAGAGAAAGTCTAATAGCACATTTATGTGTGTCTATCTTCTACATAGGCAGCCTGGTATGCGCTACGTCAATGTGACGCCATGGATGAGGTGACGTCGAGCTTGCACACTGTAGCGCAACCCCCGGTCAGCTCAACTCGCTGGGTACAGTATACACATAATGCTCCATGCCAGAGAGAGAGAGAGACAGACAGAGAGAGAGAGAGAGACACAGAGAAGTATGTTGATCTTCTGACTCTGCGAATGTTTTAGTCTGAAACAGTTCGGGAGGGAGGGAGGGTGTGTTTTAATTTAACTGCAGCACGTGTCTCTGTTATAAGCAGCAAAGTTTCTCACTGTACTTGAAGCTTAACAGCTGTTCTTACATATTCATTTTCACATAGCCACTTATCCTGTTCTACAGGAGCCTATCCTAGCTAACTATGAGCGAGTTAACAAGTCGTCAGGTTATCGCAGGGCTGACACACGGAGACAAACAACCATTCACACTCACGGTCAATTAACCCAACCGCATGTCTTTGGACTGTCGAGGAAACCCACACAGAAATGCACCCAGGACCTTCTTGCTGTGAGGCGACTGTGCTAACCATTACACCACTGTGCTGCTCCACGTTTGAAATTATTTATTATGGTGGTGTAGTGGTTAACACTTTCTATGTAGAGTTTGCATGTCCTCTATGTGGGTTTCCCCCACAGTCCAAAGACATGCCGGTTAGGCTAATTGGTGGCTCTAAATTGACCGTAGGTTGTTTAACTCTGTGTGTTAGCCATGAGATGACCTGGCGACTTGACCCTGCCTTTCGCCCATAGTCAGCTGGGATAGGCTCCAGCTTGCCTGCGACCCTGTATGACAGGATAAGCGGCGACAGATAATGGATGGATGGATATTATTTATTATGACATCACTGGTATCGGCGGCACGGTGGTGTAGTGGTTAACGCTGTCGCCTCACAGCAAGAAGGTCCGGGTTCGAGCCCCGTGGGTTTCCTCCGGGTGCTCCGGTTTCCCCCACAGTCCAAAGACATGCAGGTTAGGTTAACTGGTGACTCTAAATTGACCGTAGGTGTGAATGTGAGTGTGAATGGTTGTCTGTGTCTATGTGTCAGCCCTGTGATGACCTGGCAACTTGTCCAGGGTGTACCCCGCCTTTCACCCGTAGCTTGCCTGCGACCCTGTAGAACAGGATAAAGCGGCTAGAGATAATGAGATGAGATCATTGGTATCCAGCAAAATAGCATGCATTATTGAAATAGTCCACAGACAAACCTTTTTTTTTTTTTTAAATCACTTTTATTTCAAGGACAAAAAGTCAATTATAAGCAAATCATATATATTTTAAACTGGGTTGTATTTTTGTCTCAATACTTCTTTTCACCTTCTGTTTGAAGACATTTAATCAGCCAGCAATTGAGTTGTGAAAATAGAGCAGCGGCGTGCTCACTAAGCGAAACAGTAAAATCTGGCCAACGTTAACCGACTGACACTAAACCAGCGCTAGCCAATCATAGGACGCGTAATTTCTTGGCCGCGGTCTAATTCTGGCCAATGACCATGTTCTGGAGGCGGGGACAGGGCTGACGCACTGAGGCGCGTGATTGACGCAAGCGCTGTTTCTAAATATAGCAGCGGGCGGCCCGGCGGTGTGAGATAGCTGATACTTCATTCATTGTACCGGGGCGGGTCCGTTTATTTTAGAAATTTGATTGTGTTCCAGTTCAGCCAATCCAAATATAGTCGTAGACAGGTATTTTTAGCGGAAGCGTGTCCCCGTTTCTTCTTGCCAAGGAACAACCTCATGACACCGCCGTATTGTAACGGGAGATTGTAATGTAATGTAGCTAACTCACGGGTTACTTCTTCAGCTCCATGAGCGCGTTATGGGTTTTAGAGATTAATTTGTGTTCTTTCGTTCCGTGTAAACTTTACTTCCTGTCTCGAGAAATAAGCTTTCTGAAGCGACAACCGTCAGTGGTGGTGTGAAAAATAAAACGCCATTATTGACGAAAATGAAAACACAACCGGGGGGAATTAATTAAAAAAAAAAAAAAGCACTGGTTCACTGACAGGCAGGTTTTCGAGCCGCCTTTTTCTGTGACTAAAGCCTTCTAGAAATAAATATAAATATAAAGAGGGACGCGAAGGACGAAAGTGTAGACGCTGAAAAAGTAAATACATTTCTTGTGTTCCATTTCGCACGCGCTGTTAACAGGAAATTAAACAACTGAAACCATTCGACGCTTAAAACCTCCTCAGGTCCGTCGAAATTGGAAACGAGACACCTACGCTGCGTTTACGAGGAATTTCCTTCACAATAAAATGTACAAACGGTAGATTTAAGTCCTCCGGTCAAGGGTTAGCGTTTGTATCTTGGAGCTGGGGGAAACTTCAGAACGCTGGCTCTATCGCGCATGCGCGGACGCAAGCTCAGTCTCTCTAGCTGCTGAGAGTGCGTGAGTGAAGGGAAGGGGATTCCCTTTTCCATGACCTGTGTCACCCTGAACTCACCATCCTGGCCACACAATAAGGTCATTTGGGTCGAAGGTGTGACGTGAGACACTTTTGTCACTACGCCGATTTAACTTACAGGAATATGAAATGAGTAAAGGTGAAGATCTGACTCCTCTGTAGCAACTGAGTGCACATGCATGTTTATGTATCACCCTGGATGGGATGCCACGTCTGTACATTGGTTCACATCTGGGGGCGGTTTAATGTAGAACGAAACCACAGAACTCTGAAGAACGATTGACCCTGGAACTGTCAGGTGGCAACTCGACCTGCTGTCAAATCAAATCAAGTTTATTTGTATAGCGCTTTTAACAATAAACATTGTCGCAAAGCAGCTTTACAGAATGTGAACGACTTAAAACATGAGCTAATTTTATCCCTAATCTATCCCCAATGAGCAAGCCTGTGGCGACGGTGGCAAGGAAAAACTCCCTCAGACGACATGAGGAAGAAACCTCGAGAGGAACCAGACTCAAAAGGGAACCCATCCTCATTTGGGCAACAACAGACAACATGACTATAACATTAACAGTTTTAACAGGTATAACCCTCAACTGGGGCGGCACGGTGGTGTAGTGGTTAGCGCTGTCGCCTCACAGCAAGAAGGTCCTGGGTTCGAGCCCTGGGGCCGGCGAGGGCCTTTCTGTGCGGAGTTTGCATGTTGTCCGCGTGGGTTTCCTCCGGGTGCTCCGGTTTCCCCCACAGTCCAAAGACATGCAGGTTAGGTTAACTGGTGGCTCTAAATTGACCGTAGGTGTGAGTGTGAATGGTTGTCTGTGTCTATGTGTCAGCCCTGTGATGACCTGGCGACTTGTCCAGGGTGTACCCCGCCTTTCGCCTGTAGTCAGCTGGGATAGGCTCCAGCTTGCCTGCGACCCTGTAGAAGGATAAAGCGGCTTGAGATAATGAGATGAGATGAGATGAGATGAACCCTCAACTGTCCTCATGGGGCCGTCCTTCACAGATAAAACTCCGACCAGACACAGGGCACCAGGATGGATCAAGCAGGTCCCAGGGGCAGAAGAGGCCAGCATCTCAATCCCAGGATCAACATGTAACTCAGAGGGACAGATTGGGGGGGGGGAAGAGAGAGAGAAAGAAAACACAGGTTGTTAGGTATGCCCTAAAAATGACAAGTATTAAATCTGTGTGGTAGGCTTGCTGTGTGCTGTGACACCATGACACCCACGGAATACTGTAAAACATTTTGAGTAACGCATCAAGCGTTTATACGTTATTTTTGTTCATTAGTCGAAATTTCCAGGGCGGAACGGTGGTGTAGCGGTAAGCGCTGTCGCCTCACAGCAAGAAGGTCCGGGTTTGAGCCCCGTGGCTGATGAAGGCCTTTCTGTGTGGAGTTTGCATGTTCTCCCCATGTCTGCGTGGGTTTCCTCCGGGTGCTCCGGTTTCCCCCACAGTCCAAAGACATGCAGGTTAGGTTAACTGGTGACTCTAAATTGACCGTAGGTGTGAATGGTTGTCTGTGTCTATGTGTCAGCCCTGTGATGACCTGGCGACTTGTCCAGGGTGTACCCTGCCTCTTGCCTGTAGTCAGCTGGGATAGGCTGCAGCTTGCCTGCGACCCTGTAGAACAGGATAAAGTGGCTAGAGATAATGAGATGAGATGAGATGAAATGAGTAAAGGTGAAGATCTGACTCCCCTGTAGCAACTGAGTGCACATGCATGTTTATGTATCACCCTGGATGGGATGCCACGTCTGTACATTGGTTCACATCTGGGGGCAGTTTAATGTAGAACGAAACCACAGAACTCTGAAGAACATGCAAAACTCAGAAAACAGTAGCTCAGGATTGACCCTGGAACTGTCAGGTGGCAACTCGACCTGCTGTGACACTATGACACCCACGGAATATTGTAAAATATTTTGAGTAACGCATCAAGGATTTATACGTCATTTTTGTTCATTGGTCCAAATTTCCGGGGCGGAAAGGTGGTGTAGTGGTTAGCACTGTCGCCTCACAGCAAGAAGGTCCTGGGTTCGAGCCCAGTGGCCGGCGAGGGCCTTTCTGTGTGGAGTTTGCATGTTCTCCCCTTGTCTGTGTGGGTTTCCTCTGGGTGCTCCGGTTTCCCCCACAGTCCAAAGACATGCAGGCTAGGCTAATTGGTGGCTCTAAATTGACTATAGGTGTGAATATGAGTGTGAATGGTTGTTTGTCTCTGTGTCAGCCCTGCGATGATCTGGTGACTTGTCCAGGGTGTACCCTGCCTCTCGCCCATAGTCAGCTGGGATAGGCTGCAGCTTGCCTGCGACCCTGTAGAACAGGGTAAGAGGCTACAGATGATGGATGGATGGGTCCAAATTTCCACATTTCTATAGTCCTACAAAGCTACAATATGGCTGAAAATGCTGCACAGAGCCCAAAATACAGGATGTTCACTTAGGGAAGCCATGGCCAAATGGTTAGAGAAACAACACCAAAAGGCCACTGGTTCGATTCCCTGAACCAGCAGAACTGGCTCTAGTGCCCTTGAGCAAGGCACCTAACCCCCAACTGCTCTGGCAAGCGTGGTGGTGTACCTTGTGTCTGATTAGCCAAAGAAAAACCGATGATGCGATTATCAGTTCGCAGGAACCCAGCCATAACCTAACATAGTTTCACTTCTTGCAACTGGCTCAAGAGATTCATCAAAAGTTTCCACTTTAAATGCTGCATATATGAAGGCACGACTAGATTAGACACCTTGACACCTCATGACCTTCAATAGCAGCTTGATATTAGAGTGGTGCGTCTAGAGTCATGTCAAGGTGACTACTCCACTTCAGTCACTACAATGAGGTGTTCAAAATGATGTGAAAGACTGAAAACAGCACGTATGCTTGAAATAATCTTGACAGGGTTGAAGCGTGTTTGGTGTTGGGCCCTGTTTCAGTCTCCCAAACATATCCAACCCCCAATCATGAAATGACCCCAATAAAACTGCTCGCAGGTACAGGAAATGATCTAAGCTTGAGAGAGAAAGGCTATGTCAGAAACCATATTGTCATTGACATCAGGGCCACTGCATAATATAATGCTTGCAACAAAATCTATTGACTTGTAAGAAAGTTCCATCTTTGTGGCATCAATGGAAGAACTCTGGAGTCTCTATGGAAAGGGTTTTCCTTTCAATAAGGAGAACCACTTTAGGGTTTTGAGAATGCTGTTTTTGTTGCTTTTTTTTTTTTTTTTAAATAATCCACATTTAAATAGATCTCCTAGGAACCCATGCCCAAGAAGAAGTTACCCAAGATGAAGGTGGATATAGAGGGGAGCAACCATAAGGCCAAAACTTCCTGCTTGTCCCCCTGCTATCAAAGATTATATGGTGCTGTTTTTTTGCTAGCTGTCAGAGGAAAGAACAAACACCACTCAAATATTTTGCTAAATCAAGTATGCTGTCATTTCAGCTAAATTTTAAAGAATGACAATGAGTTTCTGCTTAGCAAACGTGATTTAGGTTTGCTATATGGTGTTCACAAACCTGTTTCCCCCCCCAATCCTGTCCATCTGTCACATTTGTAATTGAATGATAGGAATCACGGCTTAGTAGTTATGTCAAATAAAATGAACTTCAACTCCTACGTTTCCTGGCAGTGGCAGTCCTCAATATCTGAGAGTTGTAGATGAGTGTCTGAATGGCAGAATGACATTTACCATGTTGACTCATCACTGGAAAACTCTCTTCAGGGGTGACTTAATACTGCTTACTCAATACCTGTGCTGCATGCGATGTTGCAACATCAACACTAGCCAACTATAAGGAAACATACAGCTTACTAACCAAAGAGTAGTTACAGCCTTTTCTGACTCATTGTTAATATGCATCTTCATTAATCACCAGAGTTGCGGGAACAGTGGGCGTTAGACGGGAATACACAGTGGACAGAATGCCAGTCCATCATCGGGCGTGATACACACCTAAGGACAATTTAACATCGCCAATCCTCTTACGGGTATGTTTTGAGCATACTGGAAAACCCAGAAGAAACCCTCGCAGAGACACGGAGAACATGTGAAACTCTGCAGACAGGAGCCTGAGCTCAAGATTGAACTGGGGAGTCGTGAAGTTGCCACACTTTACCTCTTGACATATAATAATAATAATTCTCACTAATTTAATATCTGCAATTCTTGCATTTGATGCAGAGTTCAAGTGCAACGATATTCTTTGAAGCTGAAGGCTGTTTGTTGAGATGTGCTAATTGTTATAGCGTTTATTCAGAAGGTCAATGAAATGTCAGTGAAGTGTTTGTTGTACAAGAACACAAGCAGGCGCTGCTTCGGAAAAGGTCCCAGTAATGAATTTGGAAATTTTATATGTGGATATTTGAGAGATGCACTGCAAAACCTAGCCATCCTAATATAAGGAAAAACATAATAAATTTGAGAACATTTAGACTATAATCAAGTGAAATAATCTGCCAGTGCAGTAAGATAGTTACACTTAGTAAGACATCTTAGAATAAGTTGGTTGCAATCTAGAACTAGGTTTAATAATCTCAAAATTGGTGTCTTGTTTTCTTCTAATAAGAAATGCTAGATCGTGTCAACTATTTTCAAGATATTTTCACTTGCTAAGATATTTTTTGCAGTGTGTACAGTTCTGGTTAAAAGTTTGTACACCCTTACTCATTCATAGTTTTTTTTTCTGTATTTTCTACATTGTAGAACAATACTGAAGACATCAAAACTATGCAATAACATCTCATCTCATCTCATTATCTCTAGCCGCTTTATCCTTCTACAGGGTCGCAGGCAAGCTGGAGCCTATCCCAGCTGACTACGGGCGAAAGGCGGGGTACACCCTGGACAAGTCGCCAGGTCATCACAGGGCTGACACATAGACACAGACAACCATTCACACTCACATTCACACCTACGGTCAATTTAGAGTCACCAGTTAACCTAACCTGCATGTCTTTGGACTGCGGGGGAAACCGGAGCACCCGGAGGAAACCCACGCGGACACGGGGAGAACATGCAAACTCCATGCAATAACATATGGAACATATATGGAATTGTGTGGCAAACAACAACAAAAAGTTAACAAAACAAAATATTTTAGATTCTTCAAAGTAGCCAGTGTTTACCTTGATGACACTTTGCATACTGGCATTTTCTTAATAATAATTTATATAGCGGCGGCACGGTGGTGTAGTGGTTAGCGCTGTCGCCTCACAGCAAGAAGGTCCTGGGTTCGAGCCCCGGGGCCGGCGAGGGCCTTTCTGTGTGGAGTTTGCATGTTCTCCCCGTGTCCGCGTGGGTTTCCTCCGGGTGCTCCGGTTTCCCCCACAGTCCAAAGACATGCAGGTTAGGTTAACTGGTGACTCTAAATTGACCGTAGGTGTGATTGTGAGTGTGAATGGTTGTCTGTGTCTATGTTAGCCCTGTGATGACCTGGCGACTTGTCCAGGGTGTACCCCGCCTTTCGCCCATAGTCAGCTGGGATAGGCTCCAGCTTGCCTGCGACCCTGTAGAAGGATAAAGCGGCTAGAGATAATGAGATGAGATAATTTATATAGCACCTTTTTCATACTCAAGGTTGCTTTACAATTATAATGAAAGGGGGCAAAAAAAACCCTAGCTTGATGAGGTAATCACCTAGAATGCTTTTTAATTAACTGGTGTGCCTCATCAAACATTAATTAGTGGATTAGTGTCTTGCCTTCTTAATGCATTTGAGATCAGACAGTAAATCGTAAATAATGAAAATACAGTAAATAGACCTATTCCATCCACAACTGTAGTAATCCATATTATGTCAAGAACTGCTCAAGTAAGTAAAGAGAAACGATATGAAGAGTCTTTTAATTCATACAAAATAAAGAAAAAAACATTGAATTAGATGGTGCGTCCAAACTTTTGACTGGTACTGTAAGTTCTCATGCTTTCCTTTCCTCTGCAGCCTATATTGAATTCAGAATCATTATTAATGTATCACTGCATTTAAAAAACAACAACAAAAAAACAGCTTCTTATAAGGTGTATGTTTTAACTAGAATATTTGATAAATCTTCTGATGTCTTGGGCCTTTCACATTTTCTAATAGGAATAATTCATATAATATTTCCATTGCAGAATATGAATTGTTGACATGATGACTGATCTTTTCAGTTTTAAACCAAGAGTTGCCTGATCAGTTTAGCCCAAATATTTTCATGGAAATGTGAGATGTGCACCAAAGGTAGTAACTGCAAATGATAGCTTGCCAAATATGGATTTCAAGACAACTTGTTTTTAGTGTTATACAGTGGAAAATGGTTCAGCTAAAGTACTCATTTACACCCACCCACCCACCCACCCCTTTCGATCACACCTGGATTTCCCGATTATTAGTGAGAACTGAACTACTGTAAATGAAATGGCATGTGAACAAAGTGACAATTAAATCTGATATACTGAGGTGTCTATAGAGGCGAGTACCTGTTTACATCCTCCTTTAAGCAAAGTGGATCCTCCAGTCTCATTTTTACAATGCAGTCTCTCCTTAAAAAATGCAAAGGTGATTGAAAATTCCGTGAACCTTGTAGGTGGCTGGCTTTATTTCTGGCAGCGTTTTAAGACTTTCAATGTAGTATTACTCATTACTCAGCAGGTGTTGACAGGTAAAGTATGCAAGACCTTTATGGCTTTCACTGTCACTTGTGAGTCACATCAGCACAAATTACATGTGAATGAAAATTGGATAATGTTACGTTTTGGATGGTGTTTGACTACATTATGCAACACACAAAGCCTTCCTTTGCATTGCAGCACAGTAAGATATGAAATGATAGCCTCTATCAGATAATGCACAATAATAAAGAGGAAAAATGAAACAAAGTACCTTGCAATTCAACAAACTCAATTGTGACCCCTAGTACTTTGATCCCAGCTTCGTTCCAAGACGGGAATGGATTAGAGGAGCGTCCAGTAATCCAGTGTGCTCCTGCAAGGAAAAAAGGGGATTTTTTTTTGCACCATATGGGCGGCACGGTGGTGTAGTGGTTAGCGCTGTCGCCTCACAGCAAGAAGGTCCTGGGTTCGAGCCCCGGGGCCGGCGAGGGCCTTTCTGTGCGGAGTTTGCATGTTCTCCCCGTGTCCGCGTGGGTTTCCTCCGGGTGCTCCGGTTTCCCCCACAGTCCAAAGACATGCAGGTTAGGTTAACTGGTGACTCTAAATTGACCGTAGGTGTGAATGTGAGTGTGAATGGTTGTCTGTGTCTATGTGTCAGCCCTGTGATGACCTGGCGACTTGTCCAGGGTGTACCCCGCCTTTCGCCCATAGTCAGCTGGGATAGGCTCCAGCTTGCCTGCGACCCTGTAGAAAGATAAAGCGGCTAGAGATAATGAGATGAGATGAGATTTAACGAGTGGGCGGCACGGTGGTGTAGTGGTTAGCGCTGTCGCCTCACAGCAAGAAGATCCGGGTTCGAGCCCCATGGCCGGCAAGGGCCTTTCTGTGCGGAGTTTGCATGTTCTCCCCGTGTTCGCGTGGGTTTCCTCTGGGTGCTCCGGTTTCCCCCACAGTCCAAAGACATGCAGGTTAGGTTAACTGGTAGTTAACCGTAGGTGTGAATGTGAGTGTGAATGGTTGTCTGTGTCTATGTGTCAGCCCTGTGATGACCTGGCTCCAGCTTGCCTGCGACCCTGTAGAAGGATAAAGCGGCTAGAGATAATGAGATGAGATGAGAAGTTATATAAAACTATGCACACTAATAAAACTAATTTGTACACACAGAAGGCACGATTTCCTCGCATAGTCGCAGCCATCTTCTTCTTGTTGTTGTGTGCTTGTTCCTGTGAGTGCTTCACGCCGGGTAGAAGAAGGGGTTTATGTGCATGCGTCCTACTTCTTCTGTTGTTCTGGTGTCTCCGATGGGACCGTCTTACAGCCCACGCAGAGGTGTGGCATGTGTATTGCATCGTTTTCAGCAAGCGTTGCGTTGCCATATGTACCTGATATTTTACTGATCCGTTGCCCATGTGGACGCAATTTTTTTTTTATAAAATCTCGTTGCCGTTGTTGTGTGGATGTAGCCTAAGACGTGTGAAGCTGGGCTTTTCGAACTGCTGCTCATGCTCCATCACAGGGCAGTGTAACACACTCTAAAGGAAGTGCTATCTACCCTCTTCCACATACATGAGCTCACAGATGTCCACAATTGGCTAGCATCACTGTGATTAATAGGGGAGTGAGAGTATGCCATCCCTTCCACCCAGACAGCATGCAGGACAAGGTTTCTCGAAGATTTTGTAGTCAGTGTAGAAAAAAGTGAGACCTCTTTATGATTACAGTGCAGATTAATATCAGGGTTCTTATCTATAATTCAGAATTTCAGGTTTATATAATTAGTATGATTGGCATAAATTTAAACCAGTCAAAATTTGTCAAGCTTCGTCTATGTCTGATTTTAAACTAAAAACAACTTTTTAAAAAACCCCAAACATTTTTTCTTTAGCTTTTAACTAGCTTTTGGTATTTGCCTGACTTATACCAACATATAACTTTTGTATTTTTTTTGTCTGTTTTTATCGTGTAAAAAATGACACGCCTCCTTATGATTGCAGCAAAGAATAATTTCAGGTTTACAATCTAAAAATGCGAAAATATCAATATTCAGCAAATATGGAAAAGCACACTTAATCCAAATTTTTGGAGTTTTCTTCCCTTTCATTTTTCTCAGTGGTTATATTGTTGAAATATCATTCCAAAAGCTTATTTTAAGTCATTTAGCTTTCAGTTAAAAGTAGATGGCCTTTTGATTTCATAAAATCAGTGAAATTTAGTTCCCTCTGAAATTTGGTTATTGTGAAATATGTTTATTTCTGTAATGTCCCAAAAAAAAAATACCAGGCCATTCTGTGGCTGGGAAGTTATTTAATTTGAATGGATTCCCGAGCAAATAATGTGCATGAAATTGCTCGCTTCACGCAGTCAAGCAGACAGAAGAAGTCCTTGTTCGCATGTGCAGGTTTACCTTGACTGTGCACTGACAGTTACATCATCTTGCCACTAAACGAACAGCTGATCGCACCGAGGTGCTTGCTGACCGCCGATATTTATTAGTTTGGTCCTGTGTTTCCTTTGCTTCACATTATGTCTTTTCTTCTCACTTTCCGTTACTGTAGTCGGTCTTTCACATTTCATTCACACACTCACGTCCTTCATTTTTCTCTCCTGTTTCAAATTTGTATCCCACAATGCTTTGCGCGAACGGGGAAAGCCCACCAAGTGATGCATGATGTAGTATCTTGTATTGTGTCATGGTGAAGCAGGAAAAAATAGCAGAGAATTTAGGGCCACGTGGCCCTAAATTCATTAATTGTTCTATTTAAAAATAATAATAAAACTGGAAGTCTGTGATTTGAATTCAGTAGCTTTCGGTCCACTAAACAAAAACAACTGGGTGTCAGGGAAAATTCTTTTTATGACCTAAACTTGAAAAATCTGAAAGGCAGTACAGCTTTAAGTTTTTTTAGTCACTAAATAATAATTAGAACTACAGTACAATGCAAAAGTCTTAGTTGAACTAATTTATTAATACAAATTTTGTCTTCAAAGTTTATTTTATGACTTCTGCATTGAATTAGGTTAGTAAAAATTAAAATTGATTTCCTAACATTAACAACATTTTGATTTTCCAACAAAAATTAAATGTTACAGAAAAACTTGTCTTGGTCATAGACCACTTTTCAGTAAAAAAATGAATAATGGCTGTCAGGGATTACCTGAAAAACCACACAAGTGTGGCAATCAAAGATGAACTGTGATAGATTTTCAGAAAAGATGCTTAGAAAACCCAGACAACGTTCTCAGAAAACTGCAACTGAAACTACTGATGCATTTTCAAGGCAAAGATTTGTTCCAGCAAACACTCACTTTCATTTCGCCCAGTGTTGGTTTACTGCACTTTATAGTAGATTCTTTAAATAGAAACATTTTAATTTCATTTTTTCGAAGGAATCTTTGCTTTTATAGCATTTATTTACATATGCGTAAGACTTTTGGACTTTTCACAGTATTCTAGATTGTAACATTTATTTTTTTCCTACTTACACTACATTTTTAAAAAATTGGAAATTTGAAAATTGAAAATGTGAAAGTTTACCGTAATCAATTTTCTTCAAGAAAGGCCCATGATATGTACACTTTTCTTTCTGCAAGATATTAAAAACACTAATTCTAAGAACATCTACATTTTGCAATATTTCCCCTGAAAGTCGAAGTTATTATTTGTAAATATGAATGGTATGTTCACGGGTGTTCATGAGTAATCCTGTATTTGTTATTTCATAATAAAGAGAAGCATTTCATTGGCTGTATGGGCTAACAGACGGTGACACATGTACCACGATGTTCACTGATTTCAGCCAGAATGCCATAATATTCACACAGTGAAAATAAATAGTGGTTGGTATCGTGTGGGAGAAAAATACAGGTCACCTGATCGAGTGAATCAGAACCTTGACATTTACAACTCGGGTTCACTCTCGTACATACCCTCATGCGCTCTCATAAAAGGGATAGGCTATTGCTCATCATTTCAAAATGAGATGAGAAAAAGATATGTGCCCTTTTCAATGGGGTTAACACATGTACAGACACTTATACTTGGTGATGTGTGTAGGACCTGCAGGGTGGGGTTTTCATCATTGGCTTTAATCCTTTACTAGACTTCATGCCAGCAATTTAGCCATGCCCAGTTCCCAAAAGTGATCAGTCTGCTTTTGTGTGCTTTATAGTTAAGCGGTTGTGACATTTTATAAAATGCCAAGCTGATGATGCAACATTGCTGGAAGGCTCCTGACTAGAAAAAGACAAAGACAGGCACGTTGAAACACGTTCCACTGTTGATTTTCCTTGCTTTGACTATTATAATGCTTTACTCACCAGACTTCCAACAATTAAAGCCAACAATCTACAACTTGTGCAAAATGCAGCAGGTAGAACAGAAACATGGATTCGGTTTTAGCATGAGTCTGTCTGGCTGCTTGTTTCCTTTAGAACTGGTTATAGAAGTTATTACTAGTTTAGAAATAGTAATCGTAATACTGCAGCACCTTCATAATTCTCTGAACACTGGATATTTTCCAAATAAAGATCATCTAGTACCAACCATGCCAAGCATATACCAAGTATGAAACTTGACTGGTGAAGCAGCCTTTTATTTTTTTCTGCACCAATAGGGCAAAGAGGGCCATTAGGCCCTGTGGGGTATTCAGTCCCACTACATTGAAAATGCATGGACTTTATCATCAGCATGTCCAACATTATTGCAGATTACTCAGGAGCCAATCAGAATGCGTGATAACTGAACCCAGTAAAATCTCATCTCATCTCATTATCTCTAGCCGCTTTATCCTGTTCTACAGGGTCGCAGGCAAGCTGGAGCCTATCCCAGCTGACTACGGGCTAAAGGCAGGGTACACCCTGGACAAGTCACCAGGTCATCACAGGGCTGACACATAGACACAGACAACCATTCACACTCACATTCACACCTACGGTCAATTTAGAGTCACCAGTTAACCTAACCTGCATGTCTTTGGACTGTGGGGGAAACCGGAGCACCCGGAGGAAACCCACGCGGACACGGGGAGAACATGCAAACTCCGCACAAAAAGGCCCTCGCCGGCCACGGGGCTCGAACCCGGACCTTCTTGCTGTGAGGCGACAGCGCTAACCACTACACCACCGTGCCGCCCACCCAATAAAATGAAATAGAAATTAAAAATTGGACACTTCTTTGGGGGCTTATTGTTCCACACCTGTAGGGAATAGACTGTCCTGTAAAAAAGTTGATTTGTCGGAAAACTGTTGCACTTTTATCATTGGATTTGATGCCAGTTAATTTGTAATTATGTGTTTGTTCTATTACACTGTTAATAAAGTTACATTTTTATACCACAGAGTTATTTTAAAAAACAAAAAAAGTGTGGGGCCAGATGCCTCCTTCCCCTAAATAAATTTTTACATAATATTTATTATAAATTTGATAATAAATAAATAAATAAATAAATAAACAGCAATTAAGAGATAATATTGTTGCAATTATGCAATTTTAATTGCATTAATATAATTAATAATATAAATAAATATATTATATATTTGTATTTTAGATTGAGTCTTCTTTTTGTCACTACTGTTATTTATTTCATTAACATTATTTGCCTGATTCACTATTTTATTAGACTATCTTTTGTTACCTTTTCAGCTTTTTTTTACTTTCTTCTTCTTCTTCTTAGTGCTGTTAAAGTTGTATTGTGTAAAAACAGGAACCCCAAGCACTGAGAGGATTATATTTAAAACTAGCAGGTTACCTGGCATTGCCCGGGTTTTGCAAAATTCTGGGTTGCCCCCAGACTTCCATGTCAAATTTGGTGAAGATCCATCAAGAAATGGTGATGTTAACCCAAGACAAACAAAAATCTAAACATCCACCACCCAGGGGCCCATCGGGGACCCCCTGGGGCCCAAATATGGAATTTCTGAGTTCTGCCAAATTGTGGCTATCTCCTGTACCTACTTGCCAAATTTGGTGACAATCCATCAAGAAATGGCGACGTTAGCTCAAGACAAACAAACAAATAAACAAGCAAACTTTGCTGCTTATTATGTAGATAAATACAACACACACAGATACACATTCATTCATTCATTCATTCGCTTTTTTTCCTTTATCTGAGTCAGGGTCACGGTGGCTCCGAAGCACAGTCCCTGGAACATTTCTGCATATTTTAACACTTATACAGTAAATACAGAGATTTTAAAAAAGACACATGTAGACACACAAGACATACACACAATGAACTACGTTCGTCTGCTCAGAAAAGGAGTAAATACTTTCACCCCCTCAGTTTACAGATGACTCAGCTGATAAGCTTGCTCTTGAAAAAGGGATTCCCCAGAGTATATCACTCACGCACACACACATCCAACACCACAAGGCTACTCTTACAAACTCAGAATAGCTTAAGTATAATGAAGGCCTCTGGAGGCTTCTGGATTTTCAGGTTACATTAACCTCATTCGTTCATTTTTTCTCTCCCTCAGTAAGCCACACTTCAGCAAGCTCTGAAAAATCATTCTCTAAAATAAATCAAAGGAATAGGCATACGTGAATGAATATGTGAAAAGTTATGTTTATTTCAAAAGCTCTGGATCTTGAGTAATTAGTCGCCAAATGTATTGCTGTTTACTAAAAATATAATAGGGGAGAGTGGGGAGACTTGGGACGAGTTTTCAGCTTTTGTAGATTGTGTGAAATTCTTTGCAGGTAGTGTCACATTCATATTGCATTAGAGAGAATTTACTACTTCTTACCACAACATTAGTTTCTCAGCTTGTCACATATACTGGCCTTCAGGCTTCACTTTTTCTGTCATCATTTTTTGCAGGGAGACATGGGACATAGTGGGGAGACATGGAGCAAAAATAAAATACCTAGGCCTATATGTTGAATATTTATTTACTGTACTTAGACCGTATAAATTGTATGAACACACAATGCTGGTACAGCGATAGAAAAATTTCAGTTTACTTAAAACCTGACTGGACAAAACAGTTCCATTCTCAAAAAAGAATAAAATAAGGTTAATCCTCGTACAGGTACATGTCCACATTTTTTAACAAAACATTTTTAAACAATTTTAGATTTGTAAACCACAAGAAAAACATGTAACATGATGAACTGTCCCAACTCTCCCTATCTGGCCATTTTGAAAAAAAAAAATCCTTAAATGTTTTTTCCCCAGAATTTAAGTTTAATACACTACCGTTCAAAAGTTTGGGGTCACCCAAACAATTTTGTGTTTTCCATGAAAAGTCACACTTTTATTTACCACCATAAGTTGTAAAATGAATAGAAAATATAGTCAAGACATTTTTCTGGCTATTTTGAGCATTTAATCGACCCCACAAATGTGATGCTCCAGAAACTCAGGCCAAGTTTACATTAGACCGTATCTGTCTCGTTTTCTTCGCGGATGCACTGTCCGTTTACATTAAAACGCCTGGAAACGCCGGGAAATGGGAATCCGCCAGCGTCCACGTATTCAATCCAGATTGTGTCTGATCCGATGCTGTGTAAACATTGAGATACGCGGATACGCTGTGCTGAGCTCTAGCTGGCGTTGTCATTGGACAACGTCACTGTGACATCCACCTTTCTGATTCGCTGGCATTGGTCATGTGACGCGACTGCTGAAAAACGGCGCGGACTTCCGCCTTGTATCACCTTTCATTAAAGAGTATAAAAGTATGAAAATACTGCAAATACTGATGCAAATACTGCCCATTGTGTAGTTATGATTGTCTTTAGGCTTGCCATCCTTCCACTTGCAAGTGGTAAGTGATATGCGCTGGGATCACACACACAGCGGCTCAGTCCCGAATGACTGCTTGTGCACTTCACTCGCGCGCTCTGTGAGCTGCTTAGGGCCGGAGTGCGCACCCTCCAGAGGGCACTCGCTGTTCAGGGCGGAGTGATTTGGAGCGCAGGATGCCTGTGGAGCCGAGTGTATCTGTGTATTGGTGTTGCTGTGTGCACGCGAATCGTGTATTGGTGTTGCTGTGTGCACACTAATTATTTTAAAAACGTTAATCTGATGATCCGCTGATACGGTCTAATGTAAACCCCACCTCAATCTGCTCAAAGGAAGGTCAGTTTTATAGCTTCTCTAAAGAGCTCAACTGTTTTCAGCTGTGCTAACATGATTGTACAAGGGTTTTCTAATCCTCCATTAGCCTTCTGAGGCAATGAGCAAACACATTGTACCATTAGAACACTGGAGTGATGGTTGCTGGAAATGGGCCTCTATACACCTATGGAGATATTGCACCAAAAACCAGACATTTGCAGCTAGAATAGTCATTTACCACATTAGCAATGTATAGAGTGGATTTCTGATTAGCTTAAAGTGATCTTCATTGAAAAGAACAGTGTTTTTCTTTCAAAAATAAGGAAATTTCAAAGTGACCCCAAACTTTTGAATGGTAGTGTACATAATACTATATCTGGTAACTCTAGGCTACATACTTTAATTCCTAACAAATCCCGCATTCACCAGTGTACATTACACCATAGAATGCAGGTGGACTGAAGTAGAAAATACAAGTTTTGTTTGAAAAAAATATTGAACTGCACAAACCTTACTGCAGTGTCCAGCTTCACGGCTCCAAATATATAACTTCTGATGTAATCTAAAACCTGATTGGTTGAAATGAATTTATGGGAATACAAACTGTTCCAAGTCTCCCCCGTCCCAACTCTCCCTGCTCTCCCCATCACAAAACTTTAAGACATTTCTCTGATTAAATAAAAAAAATGGGTTTTTTTAAAGTGTGTGCTGAAAACTATCATTCTACAGAAATACATTTTTAACACTGAAAAGAAAAAAGGAAAATTATTTCCTTACAAAAATACTAACATTTTAAAGATTCAGTTCATAACTTCAGGTTGAAAAAGTTATAAAGTAATACTGCAATATCTCTGGAAGGGTACTGCACCTGAGACATACTGTAATTAAGCACAAGATATTTTATAGAAGATTTAGTTCTGGTTCCCTAATCTGATTGGATGAGCAGCATTCCAAGCACGCTTATATTCAGTATAACCGCACTGGGATGTTTCATGGTGCTTGATGTGTTTGCCATGTAAAATTCTAATCATAACAGCTGTTACTACAGTAGAGCTAGTGACATCGTCGGCAGACATAGCAAATGATGCATTTTTTCAGGAGGATAACTTTTGAGATAAAATATGAAAGCTTGTGAAGCTGAAAAGAAGAAGGGAGGCCAGTTTCATCAGTTGCGCCTTTAAGAGGAATGTACAAATCACTGCAAGCTAGCTAGCTTGCCAATGGACTACAGTGTTTGGGGCTTGTCCAGGATCAACTTGTATTCATCCATCCATTATCTGTCGCCACTTATCCTGTTCTACAGGGTCTCAGGCAAGCTGGAGCCTATCCCAGCTGGCTATGGGCGAGAGGCGGGGTACACCCTGGACAGGTCGCCAGGTTGTCGCAGGGCTGACACAGAGACAAACAACCATTCACACTCACATTCACACCTACGGTCAGTTTAGAGCCACCAATTAGCCTAACCTGCATGCACATCCACACAGAAAGGCCCTCGCCGGCCACTGGGCTTGAACACAGGACCTTCTTGCTGTGAGGCGACAGTGCTAACCACTACACCACCATGCCGCCCTCGACTTGTACAACCCCAATTTCAAAAAAGTTGGGACAAAGTACAAATTGTAAATAAAAACGGAATGCAATGATGTGGAAGTTTCAAAATTCCATATTTTATTCAGAATAGAACATAGATGACATATCAAATGTTTAAACTGAGAAAATGTATCATTTAAAGAGAAAAATTAGGTGATTTTAAATTTCATGACAACAACATATCTCAGAAAAGTTGGGACAAAGCCATGTTTACCACTGTGAGACATCCCCTTTTCTCTTTACAACAGTCTGTAAACGTCTGGGGACTGAGGAGACAAGTTGCTCAAGTTTAGGGATAGGAATGTTAACCCATTCTTGTCTAATGTAGGATTCTAGTTGCTCAACTGTCTTAGGTCTTTTTTGTCGTATCTTCCGTTTTATGATGCGCCAAATGTTTTCTATGGGTGAAAGATCTGGACTGCAGGCTGGCCAGTTCAGTACCCGGACCCTTCTTCTACGCAGCCATGATGCTGTAATTGATGCAGTATGTGGTTTGGCATTGTCATGTTGGAAAATGCAAGGTCTTCCCTGAAAGAGACGTTGTCTGGATGGGAGCATATGTTGCTCTAGAACCTGGATATACCTTTCAGCATTGATGGTGTCTTTCCAGATGTGTAAGCTGCCCATGCCACACGCACTAATGCAACCCCATACCATCAGAGATGCAGGCTTCTGAACTGAGCACTGATAACAACTTGGGTCGTCCTTCTCCTCTTTAGTCCGAATGACACGGCATCCCTGATTTCCATAAAGAACTTCAAAGTTTGATTCGTCTGACCACAGAACAGTTTTCCACTTTGCCACAGTCCATTTTAAATGAGCCTTGGCCCACAGAAGACGTCTGCGCTTCTGGATCGCGTTTAGATACGGCTTCTTCTTTGAACTATAGAGTTTTAGCTGGCAACGGCGGATGGCACGGTGAATTGTGTTCACAGATAATGTTCTCTGGAAATATTCGTGAGCCCATTTTGTGATTTCCAATACAGAAGCATGCCTGTATGTGATGCAGTGCCGTCTAAGGGCCCGAAGATCACGGGCACCCAGTATGGTTTTCTGGCCTTGACCCTTACGCTCAGAGATTCTTCCAGATTCTCTGAATCTTTTGATGATATTATGCACTGTAGATGATGATATGTTCAAACTCTTTGCAATTTTACACTGTCGAACTCCTTTCTGATATTGCTCCACTATTTGTCGGCGCAGAATTAGGGGGATTGGTGATCCTCTTCCCATCTTTACTTCTGAGAGCCGCTGCCACTCCAAGATGCTCTTTTTATACCCAGTCATGTTAATGACCTATTGCCAATTGACTTAATGAATTGCAATTTGGTCCTCCAGCTGTTCCTTTTTTGTACCTTTAACTTTTCCAGCCTCTTATTGCCCCTGTCCCAACTTTTTTGAGATGTGTTGCTGTCATGAAATTTCAAATGAGCCAATATTTGGCATGAAATTTCAAAATGTCTCACTTTCGACATTTGATATGTTGTCTATGTTCTATTGTGAATACAATATCAGTTTTTGAGATTTGTAAATTATTGCATTCCATTTTTATTTACAATTTGTACTTTGTCCCAGGAGACCCCGGGGAAGACCCAGGACACGCTGGAGGGACTATGTCTCTCGGCTGGCCTGGGAACGCCTCGGTGTTCTTCCCGAGGAGCTGGCCCAGGTGTCTGGGGAAAGGGAAGTTTGGGCTTCCATGCTCAGACTGCTGCCTCCACGACCCGGCCCCAGATAAGCGGATGAAGACAAGACTTGAGTCTTTTTTGTGTCTGAAATGTCAGTTATATCATATTAATTTATTATTTCTAAAACTGTTATTTTATAAATAAAAGCAATATCACACTCAGAATCTAGCTGTTTATCTATTGGCTTAATTGGTTTATAATCCAATGCCTCTAATAAATTTTTAATCTGAATCCGTGATATAATACAAAAACTGGTGTACAAATGACAACAATTGCAATACAAATTTACAAAATTAGGTATTCAGTCTTTGTTTTGGGCTTAAACTACAATAAAATTATAACAAACTCCAGGTGACAGTATAATGTTTTCACCTTCTTTAATCTTCTTTCTGTAATTTTCGTTCATGTCCTCAGAATATTTATATAACAGTGGTTCAATTTACTCCTGAATTGCAATTCTCTGAAGCAGCCTCATGACACGTAATTTTTTTTAACGTGCCTTTTTAACTCTTGGTTTCACGTAGGCGTGTTTCTTACTCTGTTTAGCCCCCGTGGTTATTTGTGAATATATCTGGAGTACATTTTCTTTTCATTTCTATCAAATGCGTGGTCTTTTGTATTCAACCAATAATGCTTGACAGTTCATCTTCACAGAATGATTCTCAAAGGATGATTCATAAGTTGCGTGTTTCCACAGAAGGGTGAAAGACACAAATGAGATAGCCTTTTTCTAAATAATAAAAAAAGACATATTTTGTATATTAAGTCTAAGTTGATGAGAGATTTAATCTACAGTTCCTGCTCTGTCATGTGCCCTTCGATGTTGACATTCTTTTCTGTGACCTCACTTAGTGGTTAATATATCAGTGTGACTTTTACTGATGTCTCAGTGTCAGTAAAAAGTTTGTGAACCAGTAATAAATCATTTGGATCATGTAATGATAATGTTAATGTACAGGATTAGTTTCTTTTAACCTTACCTAATTTGACCTAACCTAAAGATGATGTAAAGATGTCATAGGGCACTTTAGTAAGGAATAAGACATAAGAAAATATGCTGTTTTAGGAAAATAATCCATGATGCAGTTTTGCAATGTTGCCCAATGTAAAGTGAACGTACTCTGAAAACATATCTTTTTAGTCAAGCCTTTTGTTAATAGTTTTATTTATTAGGGAAAGGAGTAGATCTGGAGGGTCCTCAGGCATAGAGTGTTTTGATAAACTGGGATATATGGATGTTGTCCCCCCCACTCTCACTTGTTCACTTGGGTTTGTTGACGGTGTAGTGGCTGGCTTCTTTATTTCCCAGGGCTCCCTCATGACTGTGTTACCTTCTGGCTCTCGCCTTTTAGTTATGCTGTAGTTAGTCTTGCCAGAGTCCCTGCTTGCACTCACCACAAAATGTATTCTGGTCTTACTCATTAGGTGACATTGGGTTGCAACAACCTGTGTTTTTTACTCTCTCTCTCTCTCTCTTTCTCTCTCTCCTTGTCTTCTCTCTGTCTGTCTCTCTCTGTCAAGTTACATGTCAATCCTGAGACCCCAGTGGTGCTGACCTCTCCTGCTTTCTGGACCTGCCTGATCCATCCTGATGCCCTACATCTGGCTGGAGTCTCATCACATCACTCCTGTGGAGGACGGCCACATATGGACAGTCAAAAGTCACACTCGGAAGATGGCTCTGGACACTTACAGTAATGCATCTATGGCTGAAGACTACAATCACTATGGTCACTTTAGGACTGCAGTGGGTTGTCATGAACAGTTTTGTTCTCAAGTTTCCATCAAGGAACAGTTGATAACCTCAACAAAACAGACTTCATGCTAAAACTATAATGATTTTCCTGGTTACACAGTTATACTTTGTGACTATATAGGACACAGTTATAGGACCAGTTATAGTTATTTATAATCATATTGTCTGTTATCACCCAAATGAGGATGGGTTCCCTTTAAAGTCTGGTTCCTCTCAAGGTTTCTTCCTTGTGTTGTCTAAGGGAGTTTTCCTTGCCACCGTTGCCACAGGCTTGCTCATTGGGGATAAATTAGGGATAAAATTAACTCATGTTTAAAGTCTTTACTTTTCTGTAAAGCTGCTTTGTGACAATATCTGTTGTTAAAAGCGCTACACAAATAAACTGACTTGACTTGACTTGACTCTTATGACACTGAAGTTTATTCTTTTCCAACATCATCATGGTTCTGAAGTGTTTTATTCCTATAATACCACAGGAATTTATCAATGACTCCATTCAAGAATGACACATCATAAGTTTTTATCCATTTACAGTTATATTTAATGTTGTGGAACATCCATGAGATAAGCCAGTTACTATTATCACTTACATTATAGCTGCGAGAAACAATAATTCCCTCACCAGCCTCTCTTTTAATAAGACCAAAATCTTCCAATGGGCCTCCAATGGTTTCAAAGTGCTGACACTGGAGACTCGTGTCAAAAAAAAAAAGGCCTAATTACAGAAAACCTCACCATACAATGACCAACATTACCATAAATTATACTCATCTCATCTCATTATCTCTAGCTGCTTTATCCTGTTCTACAGGGTAGCAGGCAAGCTGGAGCCTATCCCAGCTGACTACGGGCGAAAGGTGAGGTACACCCTGGACAAGTCGCCAGGTCATCACAGGGCTGACACATAGACACAGACAACCATTCACACTCACATTCACACCTACGGTCAATTTAGAGTCACCAGTTAACCTAACCTGCATGTCTTTGGACTGTGGGGGAAACCAGCGCACCCGGAGGAAACCCACGCGGACACGGGGAAAACATGCAAACTCTGCACAGAAAGGCCCTCGCTAGCCACGGGGCCTGAACCCGGACCTTCTTGCTGTGAGGCGATAGTGCTAACCACTACACCACCGTGCTGCCCCATAAATTATACTGTTATTGATAAATAACAACACATTAAAAAAATGACATTAGTCTTAGGTTACGTTAAGCATCTACATACAGGCCCCAGTGAATTAGTTAAAAGTTACTCTAGAAATGATGGAAGTAATAGTGTATTGAGATGAGAATGGTGCAATAATATAAACCTGCGATTTGAATTCAATTCAGCTCTATAGATACGGAGAATGAAGCAACACTTTCTGACCAATCAGAATTAAAAATGGTTAAAAAAAGCAACTGAAAATATATCTAGTATTGGTATCACAATTGTTTTACTGTAATTTCCTTTATTACCAAGAAAGAAAGCACAATATAAACTTACACTCACTCTCCTTTCAGTCATTTGTGTCTAAAATGGCTCGCCTTTGAGACGTTGGACTATTTGAAAGACCACAATTGGTAGTTAGGATTATGTACTGACAATGAGCCAGTGTGCTCACACTTGTGACTACTGATATGTTTATGTCTTCTGTGAGCAAGATATAATGTGAGAGGACAATGTTTAGAACATATCAATAATTGTTATACATACATGACACTTTTTCGATGGAATAAAAACGTGTTTCTTCTCCGTGCTTCCATGGAAGGCGGTCACATTTCTCTGCCTCTCCTTCCCCTTATCTTTCCTGCTTCTGCTTCTGCTGTCTTGTCATTTATTGTCTATGCTTGAGAGGCTCTCTCCGCATTGCTCTCTAAACTAAAAATCATGGAATTGATAAACTGGTCTCTTCACGCAATTGACACTATTTTCTCAACGAGAAGCCTGGGTTCGGGGGAACCAGCCTGTCCTGCCAGAACGTTCACAGCTGGCTATACGATGGATGCGTGGGAGAAGTGGCGGGTCGTGTGCCTGGCGGTTCTTTCTGTGGAGGACATTGAAGACATCTACCTATTCGGAACCATGATTACAGGACTTTTGCTGATTGAATTAGGCATTGCCCTGGTTTATTGAGGAAATCAGAAAATGGTGACAGCTGTCCAAAGCCCCATAAAGCTGCCCGACATGATTGAAGCGGTGGGCAGAGCTGTCGGCACTCAGACTGTGGCTATTCAGAATTTGAACCGCAACGTGGATACTATCATGGGGAAGCTGTTGGCTTTGCAAAGGGAAATGGATTGAGACCAGAATGGACAAGCAGGGTAGTTGTGAAAGAATGCGTCTACTCATCCCAAGACCAAACAAATTCCAATCTTATCTTCGGCTCCCTCTGCCAGCAATGCCTTGGCCAAGGCCGTTGCTGGGACAACAACTCCCCCTGAAGATCACTGCAGTCAGACTCTCTCTGTATTCCTCCCCCCACTTCCCACGGTCGCCGTTTTTACCCCCAGTGTGACAAGTGGGTAAGCACCATCTGGCTGCAGGACGGGACTGCTTGTTTATGCTGGGTTTCCTATACCTCTGCCCCTCCCCCTCCCCCTTACCCCCCTCCTATGATTGCCCCCTCCCTCACTCCCTTCCACCTCGAGTTCTGAGTTTTCATGTTGTACTGTGTTTTTTGTGCTTATGTGCTGAGGTGTTTTTTTAATGTTCCCACACAACCATTCACACTCACATTCACACCTACGGTCAATTTCGAGCCACCAATTAACCTAACCTGCATGTCTTTGGACTGTGGGGGAAACCAGAGCACTCGGAGGAAACCCGCACGGACACGGGGAGAACATGCAAACTCCACACAGAAAGGCCCTCGTCAGCCACGTCTTGCTGTGAGGCGACAGTGCTAACCACTACACCACCGTGCCGCCCGAGCATTGAATATGGGTTACGATATTGCTTGGTTGTCAAGACAACATGATGTCACATGTCGGAGACATAACACTTCTGCACTAGTGAGCGACTGTGACAGTTTGTAAACAAACATGGCCGCCAGGTTTGCTTCATTAAATACGGAAGATTGAGAGCATTTTGAAAGAGAAATGCGTTGAACACCTGATATACCTGATATATCTGATATATCACTCCACACCAGCCAATATTATGGCATTTATATTTGGGATATAACATGTTTCATTTACTTCCTTTAATCGAACTCACCCCCAGACATGTTCTTTCTAAAGTGCAAGCAGGAAGTGAATGGTTTTGATCATGTGGCCATTTATACTACCATCATGACAAATGCAATTTTCTTTTTCATTAATTAGAAGTCATGCTGTCTTTACGGCTTGTTGCATTTGTGCACTATTAATATCTATGTATGTTATTTGATTTGACCATGAGTGATGTGCTGATTCTCACTTTATATGAATGTGTGTGTGTGTATGAATGTGGGGGAGTGTGTGTTCCTGTGTTCTTTCAGGATATGATTCAGGAGTGAGGAAGAGAGAGCAGTGTGCTGTATCTCTTTTCTAAATGTTTGGACAGAGAGGGATTTTTTTTCTGTGACAAATAAACTAAAATAATTTTCTTTACATACTATGAGATCAACCTGCAAACTATTTTTTTGCGTTAGATCCTTTTCTAAATGTCTGGGATTGAGGAACTTTTGTATGTTCAATCTGTTAGATTTTCATGGTGTTCTGAGAACGTTGTGTAATCGTTCCTATAATGCTGATGTAACATACAGTAGTTGTAGGAACATTCACACAAATGTTTGTATAATGTTACTTAAACACCATTCTAATAACAACATAAAGATAATCATTATTACAGATATTTTTAGAACGTTAAAGGAATGTTACTTTTCATACAGTACATCCTAATTTTCTCATTTGAAAATTGTACCATGGTGCTTGACAGTTTGTGAACCCTTTAGAATTTTCTATATTTCTGCCTAAATATGACCTAAAACATCATCAGAGTTTCACACAAGTCCTAAAAGTAGATAAAGAGAACCTAGTTAAACAAATGAGACAAAAATATTATACTTGGTAATTTATTTATTGAGGAAAAAGATCCAATGTTACATATCTGTGAGTGGCAAAAGTATGTGAACCTTTGCTTTCAGTAACCTTTGCTTTCTGGTGTGACCCCCTTGTGCAGCAATAACTGCAACTAAATGTTTCCGGTAACTGTTGATCAGTCCTGCACACCAGCTTGGAGGAATTTTAGCCCATTCTTCTGTACAGAACAGCTTCAACTCTGGGATGTTGGTGGGTGTAAGGTTCCCTACACGTGGGTGGAGCACAGAGGACGGCAGGACAGAGATCAGGTTCACAACAAGGCTTTATTGCCACACTTTTCAGTGATCAATCTTTTACACAAACAGACACACACACAACCAGCGTCTAGTTCAGGGATGAGCTCCTCTGCTCTCGCTCTCCCTCCTTAAGTAGGGCGCGGTCACTGGGAAGACACACACAAACACAGGTTAATTGATGTCAGGTGTAGTGATTCTGCCACTTACCTTCCCTGACTCCGCCCTCCTGTCACAGACCGGCGCTTGTCCACGCCCCCGCTGCCACATACCCCCACAGCCCAACTCAGGCCGGGCGGCCGTCTGGCCTGCAGCCGACCCCCCCCCCTCCTTGACGGGAGAGGAAGTCCGCCACGACCATCTGCGCCCCCGGCCTGTGGACCACCTTGAAATTAAAGGGTTGGAGTGCCAGATACCAACGGGTGATCTGCGCGTTGGCATCCTTCATGCGGTGGAGCCACTGGAGGGGTGCGTGGTCCGAACAGAGGGTGAAAGGGTGCCCCAGCAGGTAGTACCGGAGGGCGAGGACCTCCCACTTGATGGCCAGACACTCTCTATGGTGCTGTAGCGCCCCTCATGCACCGACAGCTTCCTGCTGATGTACAGGACGGGGCGGTCCTCCCCCTCCACCTCCTGGGACAAAACCGCCCCCAGCCCTCTGTCTGACGCATCGGTCTGCAACATAAAGGGGAGAGAAAAGTCAGGGGAGTGTAAAAGCGGCCCCCCACACAGTGCAGCCTTTACCTCATAAAAAGCCCGCTGGCATTGCTCCGTCCACTGGACCGGATCTGGTGCCCCCTTTTTAGTGAGATCAGTCAGCGGGCTGGTGACGTCCGAATAATTAGGTATAAACCTGTGATAATAGCCAGCCAGCCCCAGGAACTGTCTCACCCCCTTTTTGGTCTTGGGCCACAGGCAGGCCGCAATTGCTGCGGTCTTGTTAATTTGGGGACGCACCTGCCCGTTGCCCAAGTGGAAGCCCAGATACCATACTTCCACCCGCCCAATCGCACACTTCTTTGGGTTGGCTGTGAGACCCGCTCGCCTCAGCGACCTAAGGATGGCCCTTAGATGTTCGAGGTGCCTCGGCCAGTCATTGCTATAGACGATGATGTCGTCTAGGTAGGCGGCCGCATAGGTGGCGTGGGGGCGGAGGACCCTGTCCATCAGCCGCTGAAACGTAGCAGGCACCCCAAACAGCCCAAACAGAAGTGTGATGAATTGATGTAAACCAAATGGTGTGGAAAAGGCCGTTTTCTCTTGGGATAGTGGAGTCAAGGGGATCTGCCAATATCCCTTCGTCAAATCCAGTGTCGAATAAAAGTGAGCAGTGCCAAGTCGATCGAGCAACTCATCAATACGAGGCATTGGGTACACGTTGAATTTAGACACCGCGTTGACTTTCCTATAGTCTACACAGAACTGGACCGACCCATCGGCCTTGAGTACCAAGACCACCGGGCTGCTCCAGTCACTGTGGGACTCCTCGACGATGCCCATTTCGAGCATGGTCTCAAGTTCTTCCCGAACCACCTTTTTTTTGTGTTCGGGTAGCCTGTAAGGGCGGCTACGCACTACCACCCCCGGGGGCGTCTCTATGTGGTGCTCTCTGAGGTTAGTGTGACCAGGCAGGGGCAAGAACACATCCGAAAACTCGGTCTGCAACTGGGCAACCTCCGTGAGTTGGATCGGGGAGAGGTGGTCTCCACAGGGTACCGGAGAGGTACGTGATTCCAATGCCCCTTTTTGAACCTCCGGTCCCAGCTCCGCCTTCTCTGGAACCACTGACACCAATGCCACGGGGACCTCCTCATTCCAGAGTTTAAGCAGATTGAGGTGGTAAATCTGTAGCGTCCCACCCCTGTCCGTTCGCCTCACCTCATAGTCGACGTCCCCGACTCACCGTGTGACCTCAAAGGGTCCTTGCCACTTGGCGATCAATTTGGAGCTCGATGTGGGCAACAGTACGAGTACCTTATCTCCCGGTGTGAACTCCCTAAGGCATGTACCCTTGTTGTACAGGCGGGCTTGCCGTTCTTGGGCCTGCCGCAAATTCTTTTGGGTTAGGTGGGTGAGCGTGTGGAGTTTTGCGTGCAGGTCCATAACGTATTGAATTTCGTTCTTACTTTGTGAAGGTCCCTCCTCCCAATTTTCCCGCAGCACGTCTAGAATGCCACGCGGCTTACGCCCATATAATAATTTGAATAGGGAGAACCCCGTGGAGGCTTGGGGGACCTCTCGCACTGAAAACAACAAGGGCTCGAGCCACTTATCCCAATTACGCACGTCCTCACTTACGAATTTTTTAATGATATTCTTGAGGGTGCGATTGAACCGTTCCACTAAACCGTCCATTTGTGGGTGATATACGCTGGTGCGGATCGGCTTAATTCCCAATAATCTATACAGTTTGCGTAGTGTCCGTGACATAAACGTGGTGCCTTGATCAGTCAGAATCTCTTTCGGGATTCCAACTCGGGAGATGATGCAGAAGAGCGCCTCCGCAATACTGCGTGCTGAGATATTGCGCAGGGGCACTGCTTCCGGGTATCGCGTTGCATAGTCCACCAGAACTAATATAAAGCGGTACCCTCGTGCTGACCGATCTAATGGCCCGACGAGATACATCCCAATTCTTTCAAACGGGGTCTCGATTAATGGCAGAGGGCGCAAAGGCGCTTTTGGAATGGCCGCTGGGTTTACTAACTGGCATTCACGGCACGCCGTACACCACCTACGAACATCGCCGCGAATCCCCGGCCAATAGAATCGGGCCATTATTTGGGTTAGTGTCTTATCCTGCCCTAAGTGTCCAGCCATGGGATTAAAGTGAGCCACCTGGAATACCAATTCCCGGCGGCTCTTCGGAATTAAAAGTTGCGTGACTCGATCTTTAGTTTGAGTGTCCTGTGTCACTCAGTATAACCTATCCTTCATAATCGTGAAGTAGGGGAAGGACGGGGTGGCGTTCGGCTGGAGCGTTTGACCATCGATTACTCTCACTTGGTCAAACGCATGCCGCAGAGTCTCGTCTCGCAATTGCTCTAATGGGAAATCTGCGAGGGATTCCCCAACAGAGAGAGGAGGGGCTGGAGGCTCCTCACTCTGACGCGGAGATGACGTAGACGGCTCTGTGACAGCTGCTCCCGCCAAAGCGACCCCGGGACCTCCCCCTGTTAAATGGCAGGACCCACTCTTTACTGTGTCATTAAATCCCGAAATCCCGGCCAATCAGTCCCCAAAATTAAAGAGTGGGTAAGGCGAGGATTAACCGCCGCCTTCACTATAACTTTTTCCCCTCGGAAAAAAATGTGGACCGACACCAAAGGGTAGCTGTGAACGTCCCCATGCACACACAACACCTTCACCCCCTGTGCTCCCCCCAATGCCTCATTTTGCACCAGGCTTTGGTGAATTGAGGTCTGATTACAACCAGAATCCACCAAAGCCTGATATGTATCCCCTTGAATACTCACCGGTATGCGATACGCTCCAGCCCGATCGAGGGCGGCCTCTGGCGCGTCGCGGATCCGCACCACCGCGCCCACCTCCATCGCCGTGCACTGCTGTTGAAGGTGGCCCGGCTCCCCACAGCGCCAGCAAACCAGCCCGGGCTTCCCCTCTGCACCGGTGTTCTGGGGCTCACTCACCTGAGGGGGGAGAGACAGACACAGAAGGGAGAAATGGGAGGGCACCGTGGGTGCGGTGGGCCGGCTGGGGTGGGGCTGACCCCCGCCTCCGTGGTGGGGGAATGGGGCGAGGATGGGACACAGGAGGAGGGGGAGAGAGAGAGAGAAGAGGAGAGAAGAGAAGACGCCGTCTGCTGTCCTGCCGCCGGAACAGCCGCCAAATGGTCCTCCGCCAGCTTGACTGCCTGATCCAGTGATGCCGGGCGGTGGCACTGGACCCACTCTGCAGTTCCTACTGGCAAGCGAGCGATGAATTGCTCCAGCACCACCTGGTCGATGATCCCGTCGGCATCGCGGTTGTCGGCCCTCAACCACCGCCAGCAGGCGTCCCGGAGCTGCTGGCCGAAAGCGAACGGCCGGCCGACTTCCTCCAAGCGCAAGGCGTGGAAGCGCTAGTGCTGTTGCTCGGGGGTGCGCCTCATGCTCTGAAGGACAGCCCGGCGGAGGTCTGCATAGGCCAGCCGGTAGTCGGTTGGGAGCTGTAGCATGGCCAGCTGCGCCTCTCCTGTTAGCAGGGGGAGGAGGCGCGCCGCGCGCTGCTCCATCAGCCACCCCGAGGCCTCTGCGACTTGCTCGAAGAGCATGATAAAAGCCTTGGGGTTGTCCTGTGGACCCATCTTGGTTAAGGTGAGGGGGAACGGGCCCGTGGTGGGAGCGCTGGTGGACCCCACCGACCCGAGGAGGTTCCGGAATGCTTCCCGATCTTCTTGCTGGGCCAGCACCAGGGCCTCGAAGCGCCGTTCTTGTTCCTTTCAGAGGGTGACTAGCGCCTGGTGCTGGCTTTGCTGGGCCGTGGCGAGGGCGTGGACCAGATCGGCGAACGGGGAGGACTCCATGGGGCTGATCAGCTGCTGTGCTCCACTATGTTCCGGGTTTCAGCACCACTGTAAGGTTCCCTACACGTGGGTGGAGCACAGAGGACGGCAGGACAGAGATCAGGTTCACAACAAGGCTTTATTGCCACACTTTTCAGTGATCAATCTTTTACACGAACAGACACACACACAACCAGCGTCTAGTTCAGGGATGAGCTCCTCTGCTCTCGCTCTCCCTCCTTAAGTAGGGCGCGGTCACTGGGAAGACACACACAAACACAGGTTAATTGATGTCAGGTGTAGTGATTCTGCCACTTACCTTCCCCAACTCCGCCCTCCTGTCACAAACCGGCGCTTGACCACGCCCCCACTGCCACAGTGGATTTCCTCACATGAACTGCTGGCTTCAGGTCCTTCCACAACATTTCGATTGGATTAAGGTCAGGACTTTGACTTGGCCATTCCAAAACATTAACTTTATTCTTCTTTAACCATTCTTTGGTAGAACAACTTGTGTGCTTAGGGTCGTTGTCTTGCTGCATGACCCACCTTCTCTTGAGATTCAGTTCATGGACAGATGTCCTGACATTTTCCTTTAGAATTTGCTGGTATAATTCAGAATACATTGTTCCATCAATGATGGCAAGCCATCCTGGCCCAGATGCAGCAAAAAAGGCCCAAACCATGATACTACCACCACCATGTTTCACAGATGGGACAAGGTTCTTATGCTGGAATGCAGTGTTTTCCTTTCTCCAAACATAACGTTTCTCATTTAAACCAAAAAAGTTCTATTTTTGTCTCATCTGTCCACAAAACATTTTTCCAATTGCCTTCTGTCTTGTCCACGTGATCTTTAGCAAACTGCAGACGAGCTGCAATGTTCTTTTTGGAGAGCAGTGGCTTTCTCCTTGCAACCCTGCCATGCACACCATTGTTGTTCAGTGTTCTCCTGATGGTGGACTCATGAACATTAACATTAGCCAATGTGAGAGAGGCCTTCAGTTGCTTAGAAGTTACCCTGGGGTCTTTTGTGACCTTGCTGACTATTACACACCTTGCTCTTGGAGTGATCTTTGTTGGTCGACCACTCCTGGGGAGGGTAATGATGGTTTTGAATTTCCTCCATTTGTACACAATCTGTCTGACTGTGGATTGGTGGAGTCCAAACTCTTTAGGAGGTTTTGTAACCTTTTCCAGCCTGATGAGCATCAACAACGCTTTTTCTGAGGTCCTCAGAAATCTCCTTTGTTCGTTCCATGATACACTTCCACAAACGTGTTGTGAAGCTCAGACTTTGATAGATCCCTGTTCTTTAAATAAAACAGGGTGCCCACTCACACCTGATTGTCATCCCATTGATTGAAAACACCTGACTCTAATTTCACCTTCAAATTAACTGCTAATCCTAGAGTTTCACATACTTTTGCCACTCACAGATATGTAATATTGGATCATTTTCCTCAATAAATAAATGACCAAGTATAATATTTTTGTCTCATTTGTTTAACTGGGTTCTCTTTATCTACTTTTAGGACTTGTGTGAAAATCTGATGATGTTTTTGATCATATTTATGCAGAAATATAGAAAATTCTAAAGGGTTCACAAACATTCAAGCACCACTGTAAATGCATGAAATTGGTTTGCATTGTTTTTCAAAGAAATTCTGGTGAAGTGAATTTTCAAATTTAGTTAAGAAATAACCTTTAAAATAACAGCAATTAGCATTGTTCTGTAATGAGTATTTTATTTTCAATGTTACTTATTTAAAATAAAAAGAAAATAAATAAAAAAACGGGCATGTGCAAAAAATACTCTCCAACACTATTTTTGTAATTCTATACACATAGCATACAGTACCAGTCAAAAGTTTGTACACCCCTACTCATTCAAAGGTTTTTCTGGTTTTGGACATATTTGTACAATGTACATTGTAGAACAATACTGAAGACATCAAAACTTTGAAATAACATGTGGAACATAATTAACAGTTATCCTACGAAATTGAGTCGTGCATGAGCTGATACCTGACGAGTTGGCTGTAAGCCATGTACGATGAGACTGAGTGGAATAATTGTTTTATTCTATTCACATTCACTGGATTTTGAGAAACAGAGCATTTTTATTTTTATTTTTTTGCAAAGTCAATAAATAAAAACTTTATACAAAACGTGTGACAAAATAATTTCTGTTTAGAATGTAAACAAACCAGAAAAATGACAGTAGCAATTTGTGATAAATGCTATAATAATAATTATTGAAAAATAAAAAAGATACGTTCTTACCATCAAATACTTTTATTCCATATTCTGTTGCTTTTTTTGTATTTTTTGGGGTTTTGTTTTCGAGTAGAGTTTTTATTTCGTCCTCGGTTGGTTCAGCAACACGCTTTTGTTTTTCTCTACTCACGGTATATGAGCTGATATCCTAGTAGTAGAGTAGCCAATCAGAGTGCACGATTGCTCATATCCAGTGAATATGGATAGAATAAATGGAATTATGTGGTAAACAAAAAGTGTTAGAAAAAAACAAAGCAAAATATGTTTCATATGTTAGATTCTTCAGAGTAGCCAGCATTTACCTTGATGACGCTTTGCACACTACTGGCATCATCTTAACCAGCTTCATGAGGTAGTTACCTGGAATGCTTTTCAATTAGACAACTGTAGTAATCCATATTATCTCAAGAACCGCTCAACTAAGTAAAGAGAAACGACAGTCCAGCATTACGACATGAAGTGTCTTTTAATTCATAAAAATAAAGAATAAACATTGAATTAGAAGGTGTGTCCAAACTTTTGACTGGTACTGTATTATTAATAATAATTCAATTACCTGTGAACAGTACTGTATTAAATATAGCATGGTCATTTTCATTTTAACTATCTTCTATACAATCTAACACCGCTATTAGTTTACTGCTAGCTGCTGTCTTTCATTTTATCATTTTCACCGCCAATGCTACTTTTAGCCATACATTTATACTCATCAACTTACACTATCTGGCCAAAAGTATTCGGACACTTAACCATCACACACATATACACATCCCATTCCATATTTAGTTCACCCTTTGCTGTTATAATAACCTCCACTCTTCTGGACAGGCTTTCCATGACATTTTTAGAATGTGGCTGTGGGGATTTGCTCATTCAGCCACAAGAGCATTAGTGATGTGAAGCACTGCAAGAAGGCCTGTGGTGCAGTTGGTGTTCTTCCACTCCAATCTTGGCAAACCATGTCTTTATGGAGCTCACTTTATTTACAGTGAAGGGAAATTGTAATGCTACAGCATACAAAGACATCCTATACAATTGTGTGCTTCCAACTTTGTGCAAACATTGTGGGAAAGAACTACATGTGAGTGTGATGGTCATGGGTCTATATACATTTGGCCATATAGTGTATATCTAGCAAATTTCAGTCATCATTCAACAGAATGATGAAGTCTGGAGTTCCTTGATGACTGCAGAATAAACGTCGCATCTGCAGACATCTGAACTAGTTTGGATTTTAGTGATTTTAGAGAATATATATTTTTATGAATAATACTTTGTGTATGTTTTAAGTACAGAATAGCTCTGAGACATATTCTAATATCACAAAAATTTTTTCCTCCTGATTTTCTAACTAATTTAGTCATGACAAATTCCAAACCACCATACAACTCTGCCCTGTCTTAAAAACAGCTACCAAGCAGGGAGGGAAAAGGCTATCATCTGCTCCCTCCGCATCTTTTTGAACTGCTACTCATGCAATATCAGGGGTGGCATAACACACTCAGAACAAAGGGCTACCCGCCCACTTCTGTATGCCAGATCCCCGTGATTGTGAGCGCCTCCCTCCCTGAGAGCATGGCCAATTTTGCTCCCTTGAGCTCCCAGCAACGCATGGCTGTGACATCATTGGGATTCAAACTAGTGATCTCCGGATGATAGACCGAACATTTTTCTGTTGCCACACAAGAGCCCTTGATTCACAAATTTAAATTGTTTCATTCCATTATATTTGTGTTATGATTTGCAATGTATCTTTAGAAGTCCAAGCCTGTATTCTAGAATACTGTCATTTTTGTTAGGAATTTTGGGGATCAAAACAAATGACCCAATAAGTGTCCCAATACTTCAGCGTTGTTGTTTTTTTTCCTGTCTACCACATCCGTAGTCTATGTTTGAATACAAAAACAATGGACAAAGACTTTGATTTTTCGATATATTTTCCAATAATTTCAAAACTAAATGATCAAAATGATGCAATTTTGATGCATTAGTAAGCATTTCTGACACAGTACATTCATCTTAATTAACTTTTTTTTTAAAAGTGTTTTTATTCGTAAATTCTCAAATATTGTTCAAGACGATAAAGAAACCCAAGATTAGGGATGAACATAAAGGCCTGTTAACTCTATTTGGTTTCATGCTATTGAAAGATTAAGTGACATCAGACCAGTTTCTATTGCATTATGAAGGAAATATTGTCTTTCTCTCACTCTCTTGCTGTTTCTCTCTTAAACACCACACACACATGTACAAACCTTCTGTTTTGTGACCGTTGTGGTTCTGGGAAATGAGCCTTTTGCTCAAATCACCCACTCCCAGCAGAGTGGCTTTACCTGGCTTATCTCTCAGAGAGCTTGTCTCAACGCTTTAAAGAGAACGCAAGGTTTTAAGTTCCCCCTAAAACACAAAACACATACTCATGGCAGCAGAGAGAAGTAAAAAAAAGTGGGGGGAGAAAGAGAAAAGACCTCGCACTCAACTCTCTCGTGTTTCGTATATTCGGGTTGTGGGAGGGGTCTGCTGGCTACGGTGGTATCACCGGAGAAGTAGCTGCGTGCCGGTGTGTAACGGAGCGAGCCGATTACAGTGTGTATCAAAGCGATCGCCACACTCTCAGGAGAGCGAGAGGGACTTTCCCAGCCTCTGGCCCTCCGCCGCTCCAACAGCTAAAATGGAGCTAAAGCTGTATGATGAATAATTGCCAAGACCGGATTAACTCTCTTCATGACATAAGAGGCAGGAAATATGGGTGCATGTAAGGTAATAGGTGCACAAATGTGCTTTTCCATCTCGGTGTGAATTAGCGAGCCTAATGCAGACCTGACTGTGGATATACATACATCAGCATGCCACAGAGAGGTTTGGGGTCGATCTTTGGGTCAAGCTCATCTCTCTTTACCCTCAGACTCTGATTGGAAGTTCCCCTTCGGCCACAGGTCTTGTTGGCAGAGAGCCCGTCTGCTATCTCATCAGTCCTCCAGTGAGGACAATATCGAGGACCAGTGCAGCCACACAGATTCTTGATTCAAAGGCCCAGTCTCTATCTCTCTCCTTCGCTTCCTTTTTTCATCTCTCCTAGGCATTTTCTGATGCCTATGCTAAATTATGATGGTGTGAATTCACATTTCAAGGCAACATTGAAGCCATTTCTGTAATTATATCCTCAGCAGGATTGATTTCACATCTTGTGGAACAGCCTGAGTCCATGTTCTCATCAGTATGTGTGTATAAAGGCTTGACGCTGTTCTAAAACCTGCAGTATTTTCCATGCACTTCTACACCTGTTTGCTGCATTGCACAAGAGATGGCATACACACACATATACATGGACACAAACAGGAAGCTGATCACAGCAGAGCTTTTGTGAGTGCCGAGGCTCCAGTGTTTTTTGGAGCGCAGCTCAAGAGTAGCTCTATTGTGCCTGAGCACCTTTGCTGAACACACAGAAACAAACACAGCTTTCCTCTCACTCCATTTTTATCCCGTATTCTCCTGCTATACCTCTCATTGCTTATCTGATTTCCATTGTATTTGAAAAGTGGACGGCTCTCTAATGACCCTGCCCATTAACGAGCTGAATGCAGCCAGCAAGTGCGCTGTTCAACAGCCTCTCATCTCTCTCTCTCACACACACACACTTACATGCTCTCTACCTCAGGTATGCATTGTTTTGGAGGTTGAAAAAAAATAGCATGACTTAATTTGTTGTATTATATTCGGACACTGGCCATTTGGCTAACACACAAAGAAATTGTTGGTCAATACTTCAATTTATAATGGAAGGTTTCACAATACACTTTTACCATGGATATCAGATGTCCATTCTTTTATAACTCCATTATTACTCACTGTAAAGGGAGTGTATGTTTTTTCCAAAATACAGTGGTGCTTGAAAGTTTGTGAACCCTTTAGAATTTTCTATATTTCTGCATAAATATGACCAAAAACATCATCAGATTTTCACACAAGTCCTAAAAGTAGATAAAGAGCATCCAGTTAAACAAATGAGACAAAAATATTATACTTGGTCATTTATTTATTGAGGAAAATGATCCAATATTACATATCTGTGAGTGGCAAAAGTATGTGAAACTCTAGGATTAGCAGTTAATTTGAAGGTGAAATTAGAGTCAGGTGTTTTCAATCAATGGGATGACAATCAGGTGTGAGTGGGCACCCTGTTTTATTTAAAGAACAGGGATCAAAGTCTGATCTTCACAACACATGTTTGTGGAAGTGTATCATGGAATGAACAAAGGAGATTTCTGAGGACCTCAGAAAAAGCGTTGTTGATGCTCATCAGGCTGGAAAAGGTTACAAAACCATCTCTAAAGAGTTTGGACTCCATCAATCCACAGTCAGACAGATTGTGTACAAATGGAGGAAATTCAAGACCATCATTACCCTCCTCAGGAGTGGTCAACCAACAAAGATCACTCCAAGAGCAAGGTGTGTAATAGTCGGCGAGGTCACAAAAGACCCCAGGGTAACTTCTAAGCAACTGAAGGCCCCTCTCACACTGTTCTCATGTTAATGTTCATGAGTCCACCATCAGGAGAACACTGAATAACAATGGTGTGCATGGCAGGGTCGCAAGGAGAAAACCACTGCTCTCCAAAAAGAACATTGCTGCTCATCTGCAGTTTGCTAAAGATCATGTGGACATGCCATAAGGCTATTGGAAAAATGTTTTGTGGACAGATGAGGCAAAAATAGAACTTTTGGTTTAAATGAGAAGCGTTATGTTTGGAGAAAGGAAAACACTGCATTCCAGCATAAGAACCTTATCCCATCTGTGAAACATGTTGGTGGTAGTATCATGGTTTGGGCCTTTTTTGCTGCATCTGGGCCAGGACGGCTTGCCATCATTGATGGAACAATGAATTCTGAATTATACCAGTGAATTCTAAAGGAAAATGTCAGGACATCTGTCCATGAACTGAATCTCAAGAGAAGGTGGGTCATGCAGCAAGACAACGACCCTAAGCACACAAGTTGTTCTACCAAAGAATGGTTAAAGAAGAATAAAGTTAATGTTTTGGAATGGCCAAGTCAAAGTCCTGACCTTAATCCAATTGAAATGTTGTGGAAAGACCTGAAGCGAGCAGTTCATGTGAGGAAACCCACCAACATCCCAGAGTCGAAGCTGTTCTTTATGGAGGAATGGGCTAAAATTCCTCCAAGCCGGTGTGCAGGACTGATCAACAGTTACCGGAAATGTTTAGTTGCAGTTATTGCTGCACAAGGCGGTCACACCAGATACTGAAAGCAAAGGTTCACATACTTTTGCCACTCACAGACATGTAATATTGGATCATTTTCCTCAATAAATAAATGACCAAGTATAATATTTTTGTCTCATTTGTTTAACTGGGTTCTCTTTATCTACTTTTAGGACTTGTGTGAAAATCTGATGATGTTTTTGGTCATATTTATGCAGCAATATAGAAAATTCTAAAGGGTTCACAAACTTTCAAGCACCACTGTATGACTCCAATGTTTTGTGGTTGCTCTGTTAGTCAAAACCTCAGCAAAATCCAAACATATCTGGAAATAAAACATTTGCAATATTGCTCAGGCCTTCCTGCTAGTTTTTCATATATTCTTTTTGTGTTTGATTTTTGGGGGAGTTCTCAAACATTTTGCAACCTGGGACCCCATTAAAAATAGAAAAAATATGTCCACATACACCGTCAGTACAGGTTTATTTAACTAATATAATATAATATAATATAATATAATATAATATAATATAATATAATATAATATAATATAATATAATATAATATAGGGCGGCACCGTGGTGTAGTGGTTAGCGCTGTCGCCTCACAGCAAGAAGGTCCAGGTTCGAGCCCCGTGGCCGATGAGGGCCTTTCTGTGCGGAGTTTGCATGTTCTCCCCGTGTCCGCGTGGGTTTCCTCCGGGTGCTCCGGTTTCCCCCACAGTCCAAAGACATGCAGGTTAGGCTAACTGGTGACTCTAAATTGACTGTAGGTGTGAATGTGAGTGTGAATGGTTATCTGTGTCTATGTGTCAGCCCTGTGATGACCTGGCGACTTGTCCAGGGTGTACCCTGCCTTTCACCCGTAGTCAGCTGGGATAGGCTCCAGCTTGCCTGTGACCCTGTAGAACAGGATAAAGTGGCTAGAGATAATGAGATGAGATGAGATAATATAATATAATATAATATAATATAATATAATATAATATAATATAATATAATATAATAGAGCGGCACGGTGGTGTAGTGGTTAGCGCTGTCGCCTCACAGCAAGAAGGTTCTGGGTTTGAGCCTAGTGGCCGATGGGGGCCTTTCTGTGTGGAGTTTGCATGTTCTCCCCATGTCCGCGTGGGTTTCCTCCGGGTGCTCCAGTTTCCACCACAGTCCAAAGACATGCAAGTTAGGCTAATTGGTGACTCCAAATTGACCGTAGGTGTGAATGTGAATGGTTGTTTGTCTCTGTGTGTCAGCCCTGTGACTTGTCCAGTGTGTACCCTGCCTCTTGCCCATAGTCAGCTGGGATAGGCTCCAGCTTGCCCGTGACCCTGCACAGGATAAGCGGTTACGGATAATGGATGGATGGATAATATATTAATATTGGCTGGCATTGCGTGATGTACCAGATATATTCCATTCAGCTAGCATGCTACTGAATGAGTTGAAGACAAGTTCAATATCATGTGAGCTGAATGGAATATATCTGATATACCATGAAAAAAAGCCAGCCAATATTATTATTATCATAATACATACACATTCCTTTTGGGTGTTCAATGTGTCTTCCTCTTTCAAAATTCTCTCAAAATCTTCCGTATTTAACGAGCAACCCTGGCGGCCATGTTTGTTTACAAATTGTCACAGTAACTCGCTAGCGCGGAAGTTTTACGTCTCTGACATGTGACATGATGTTGTCTTGACAACCATGCAATATTGTAAACCATATTCAACGCTCATTCTCCATTGGGTAGACTGACGTAATACACATAGGATAAGCAATATGTTAAGAATATTGCATGCTATCAAACCAAATGAATGAAACCTGTGAGAAGGGAATAGAATACATGTTTTTATTCCATCAAAAAAGTGTCCTGTATGTATAAAAATAGAATATAATATACAGTTATTTAAATGTGTACAATAATATTTCAACTATTTATTGGAGCCCATATTCCTGAACATTTCCATTCATATAAAATGTTTTTATTAAAATACTATAAAATATTATAACATCCATACAAATGCTCATTCATGCAGTTTTCTAACCAGCCAATCATGTGGTAGTAGCGCAATGCATAAAATCATGCATATGCAGGACAAAAGGTTCAATTAATGTTCACATCAAATATCAGAACCAGGAATAAAAAAAGTGAACTCAGTGACTTCGGGTGTGGCATACTCGTTGGTGCCAGACAGGTTGGTTTAGGTATTTAAGTCACATAACTGATTATCTCCTGGGCTTTTCACATACAACAGTCTTTCAGCAAAGGTTTTGTGGTTGTAGGAGAACAGTAACTCAAATAAGCACTCTTTACAACCACGGTGAGCAGAAAAGCATCTCAGAATGCACAATATGCTGAAATTTGAGGTGGATGGGCTACAATAGCAGAAAACCACATTGGAATCCCCTCCTGTCAGCCAAGAATGTTTGTAGAATTTGAGGCTACAGTGGACATGGTTCAAGGTTCACACGGAAACTGGACAATTGAAAAAAAAAGTTTCAGTGAGCCCACATCCACATCTACACCACAGTCAGAATCACTGACATGGCATTTTCCCCATTCTGATGTTTGCCGTGAATGCTTCCTGAAGCTCTCCAGCTATATCTGTATGATGTTGTGTAATTGCATGAATGAGCAGGAGTAAATGACTGTACAGTACAATATCTGAGGATACATAACAATGGTGTGGTTCATCCATAGAGGAACTTCCATGAACCAACATAAGACTCCACTTGGAAACCTGCTTGTGCAAACTTTCCTTGCCTTTCCATTCACACACACACACACACACACACACACACACACACACACACACACACACACACACACACACACATGCAAAGATCAAAGATCAATATCTGCAAGAGCTCAACGGAGGGCAAAAAAGGAAAAGGAAAAAGAGGGGGAGATACACTCAAAGACAGTCTGGAGGAGAGCGAACTGAAGAACAAGAAAGACCAGAGCACTGTAGGTTTGTTGTTCTGCTTTTTAACTAACTAACCAACTAACTAACTAACTAACTAACTAACTAACTAACTAACTAACTAACTAACTAACTAACTAACTAACTAACATTTATGGGGTTTTTTTTCCATTTATTTTTTTCCAACACTAAACTTGTGTGCTTGGGGGGGAAAATCATTAAAAAACAATATATATTATGACATATTATTACAATGCATATACATATTATTGATATTATGTTCAGATTGAATTTGAGTATCATAGTGAAACAAAAGTGTTAAAAATGACTTAAAATGAAACATGAAGTGATTTACAGTCATGTTCAAGGGTACTCCAGGGCGACTGAATTTGAGAAACCCTGCGTTCGGAGGTTGAGCCATATGGTGTAGCGGGTGTTTTAAAATAAACCTGACACTAGCTGTTAGTCTATCTATTACATTTTTGGCTGTGTTTACAGACTCGGGAACTTCCAGTAACCAGGCTCTGCAGCAAGAGTGGAATATTCAAATCGGTTGCTCCACTCACTGTACACTTTCACTTATCTTCCAGTCCACTATGACACACAGAGCCATTCAAATCAGAACAAACGCCATTGCTTGCTCTAGTTCTGATGCTATATTCAGCAGCCTTTTTCTCCATCAGTCAGCCGGGCCTTCGGGCGATGTGTTGTCATACACAACATTAGACTATCTGATTTATTAATCCAAATCAGCTGATTAAAAAAGCACACAGTTCTTTTCATGTTCTAGGCCATGACATCATCGATGACTTTCTTGACCACCACAATGATATTTCATTCAAAAGTTCTGGGTGGAATTTTTCAGTTATATCACCAAACGATGACATCAGCCACGATGCCGCTCCTTCACACTGCACAGCTAAGCAGACTGGACTCTAATGGGTTAACCAGGCTCCAAATATTTCTGCACACACCAGTTATATATTAGGAATCTGTTGTTTGTTACAAGTAGAGTAAATGAACAGGGGATTTGTTTATCTTGGTTGGAGAGCACGAGGGAGTGAGCATGAGGAAAAGAGAGAGGGGAGAGAGAGAGACGCTTCTCTATTTAATTTCTGCCTCATCAGTGGGAAATGTACGGAATGTATTAGAGGATCTGTCTCTCTAGAACTTACGCCGAGCTACTAGACACACACACACACACACACACACACACACACACACACACACATAGTCTCATGCTTGCTTAGTCATATGCACACATATACAGGTCAAAGGTTACTGTTACCAGATGGACACGTTACGTGTCAGTGTCATCATCATTATTATTTCATCTACTCCTTTTTAGGCACTACAAAAAAAAAACCCAATACTGATATAAATACACAAGGAACTCACCAGAAAAAGGAACCAAAATAACAGTGGCTGATTCAATGACGTCAAATGCACATTTTGAAAGCACATTTTGGTGTTTTCTCTATATCTGCTTGAAATCATTAGCTAGTTAAGAAGACTAAATTTGGCTGAACTGTGTGTGTGTGTGTGTGTGTGTGTGTGTGTGTGTGTGTGTGTGTGTTAGACAAAAATCTGTAAAATTATGGTACTCCAGGACCAGCACTGAGAAACACTCTTTTAAGGTTGAGCTAATGCTTTCTGGATATTTGGTTCTGTCTTTCCAGTTGAATAATATGTTATTTTTGGTGATGGTTAGAGATATTAGTAACCTGTTTTAAGATGTTTTTTTGTTTGGTGTTGGCAATGTCGAGATGTAGCAATGCTGTAAACTGGTTTCAATGGGTTTTTTTTAAAGTGATGAAATATTTGCCTGGCTTGTGATGATATACCAATATACCATGCAATACACCATGAAATGTGAAGTAGTGAAGCGCTAACATTACATTTGTTCAACTCAAATTTATATTTGGTCACCACTTTATTCGGGTCAGGGTTTGGAGTCAATCCCGGCAACACTGGGCACAAGGCAGAAGAATTCACTCCAGATGAGATGTTGTTACATACCTGCATACCTGTTTTAAGACATTGGGAGGAAACTGGAGAACCCTGCGGAAACCCATGTGGAGAACATACAAAACTCCTGACAGTAACCCAAGGTCAGGCTAGGGCTGCGTACCGGTACTGTGTACCGGTACTGTACCGTGAAAATCAATTCGGTACAGGTCCAAAATACCGGATCATGAAGTACCGGTACTGTACCGATATAAATTTACACCAAGTGTATACTTATTTTGTGACTGAAGATGCGTAAATCCTACCACAAAGACGAAAATTTAGCACTGGAAAAGACGTAAAATGCCGCGCTGAAACTTGAAATCAGAGCCATCTTTGATTTGAGATCCTCTCGCCACAGTCTCACGAGACATTGCGAGAGCTTGGCTGATCCAGCGTTCTGATTGGTCAAAAAGACTCAAAAGCAGGTCAGCCATTTTTCCTTTGCTGGCATTGGCAGCCTTTGTTGCTTTGTGTAATTTTGCCGCGTAAGTTAAAGGCCGCGGACTGCGCATAGTCTGTAGTACTCTACTGTAGTCACTTCTCGCTGTGAGACAACTTATGACTTTTTGTCCCAAGTTAACTATAGGGTGACTGAGAAGTGAGGTAGGAAACCTAGTTATGTTCAGTTTTCTTTGAATAAACATACTGACAAGTTGTCAACAGTTTATTAATGTTTCTGTCATTATTGAAGAAGTTCAGAAGAATTTGTCAAATTGTTCAGGTACAGGTACAGGTCCGGACCTGTAGCTAAACCTCTGTACCGGTACCTGTACCTGATGTTACGTTTAGGTACGCAGCCCTAGGTCAGGCTCAAACCCAGGACCCAGCAATGCTTTCCACTGCACCAGCATGGACCCAACTCTCATTACACTGTTATCTACCAAAAAAAAAGGGGGGGGGGGTGTATTCAGGATTCTTTGTATAGTTTAGTTAGGTGAAAGGTTCTTATCCTCCAAAAAGGCTTCTGAAAGAACCTTTAAAAGTTTCTCAGGGGCTAAGAATCTGTAATGGTTCTAGATTTACCATCTTTTCTAACTGAACAAAACAACTTGGTCTGCCTAGCTACCAGCTGCCAAAACACAAGAAAAACTGGTCAAACTGCTAGACCAGGCTTGCCAACTGGTAAGTGCTGGTAGAATGGAAACAGTGACTGAATTACTGCTAGCAATGCTACATCATGGATCAATTAATTTTAAGAAAATTACACACCAGTAAGTCAGTTTGAAAATCTCAGATATTTATTGATCAGTTAATACAAGTAATAAAGAATCTGGCAACAACAAAAAAACTTTATCACATGGCAAAGATGGCCCATCAGTTTGACCCGCTCGGCTTGTGTTTTTGGCAGCAGGTAGAAGGAAATATTGTATGCTATAATCGTATGGATAATTATGTCAACCCACTTTACAATATAGTCTAACAGTTTTTCTAATCGAATGATATACTACTTGTTAGATAAAGTAGAGCAAATAATTCTGTAGAAAAGTTCCTGTATATAGGGTGCCATTGTGGCTCAGTGGGTGCCTTGTCACCTCACAGCAGCAGGTTCTGAGGTTCAATCCTGTGCTCAGATTACTGTCTATGTGGAGTTTCTCGTGTTCTCCTGATATCTATATGGGCTTCCTTAAGGTCCTCTGGTTTCCGCCCACATTCCAAAAACATGCCAGTAGGTGGATTGGCTATGGTAAATAGATAAATAGATTATTGTATTAATCCTTAAATGGAAATTGGTTTGAGGTGTGAATGTGTGTATGCTTGGTGCCCTGTGATGGACTGGTGTCCAATTCAGGGTGTATTCCCATCTCATACCCAGATGCCAGATCCACCATTACCCTGACCCTGAGCAGTTACCAAAGACGAATGAGTTACTCTGCACTTTTCGAAAACAGGTCCCATCTCCTGTAGAACCTTTAAGGGCTTTTTTGGTGTGTCTGTCTGGAGGAACCAATACAGAGTTTTAAGGAAAACTCCTTAAGGAAGCTAAGAATGCCAAATTATCTAAAGAATCAAGCAAACTAAAAATAACTTCCATCCATTATCTATATCACTTATCTGTCCAGGGAAGCTGGAGCCAATCCCAGCCAACTTCGGCCAAGAGGTGGGGTACGCCCTAGTCAGGTCACCAATCTATCGCATGGCTAACACAGAGACGAACAACCATTCACACTCACAGTCACACTATGGGCAACTTAGAGTAGCCAGTTGACCTCTTCCACTAATGGGACTGTCGGAGAAAACTGGAGCACCCAGAGGAAACCCATGCAGGCATGAGGAGAACATGCAAGAACTTAAATAACTTTATCCTGTATTTCATTACACCATCTATTGAATGGTACACCAACTTTTTTGCTCACAGTGTATTATGGGTAATACGCACAGTTCCTTAACCATAGATGCCACACTATATCAACACTAACAACAATGACTATCAAGATGTTTTCTAAAAACATCTTTTTGTTAACAGTAATTCCTAGTGTTCTAGCCTTTTTAAAACCATCTGAGAAGAAAACAAATTAGAATTCTAGCGTTCCTGGCAGAACCTCAGTATTTTTTTCAACATGTAAATGGTGGCAAATTTTGGCGCCTTGTAACGCAGGTATTGCTGCTGAATATACCCTTCATCTTTTCAGCTTTTCTCTTTATCTCCAAATTCTCCTGTTCTCTTATCCTACATTAGTCGCTATGGTGAATCAAACCATCATCTCCATGACAACTCAGGCCCTCGACAGCCGTGTTCCACACCAAACACGCAACAGGCTCCTACGCACGGCTGCCCAAAACGCTGCTGTCCGTGTGTGTGTGTGTGTGTGTGTGTGTGTGTGTGTTTGTGTGTTGTTAATACACAAGGGGTGTTAGAGAAACAGCCTAATTACAGATCTGTGATTTATGCAATAGCAGGGATCTTGTTTACAAATGCTGCGTCTCTCTTTATTTGTAAGAGGCTTATTAATAGCCATATCCGTTTTATCACCTTTCCAGCTTGCTCGTATAATTAGATATGCTTCTGTTTCTACATATAGAATATTCCTCAAGCTGAGAATGTTATTAGATGTTAGATAACTTCATAAGCAGGCTCAAATCATAGTAATCGGGGACCGAGACTTAGTGAGAAACTGATGTATTTGAAAGCCTGATATACTGTAAGAGAAATGATTATATTAAAAATAAGCTTAAAAGGCCACATTTAGAGAGGAAAAAATGAGTAAAGATGTATGTTTTAGGTTTTGGTTGCTACTAATTAATACCATCAGCATATTTACTTCTGCCAACACTGTTGGAGGAGGTTATGTTTTTTCGCCTCCGTTTGTTGGTTTGGCTTTTCCCAATGTAACTCAAAAAGTAGTGAGCAGATTTTGATGAAATTTGGTGTGCACCTTTAGTATTATCTGAGGTTCAAGTGATTTCATTTTGATGTTGATAATATGTGGCTTGGTGGAGGTATACACTCTATCGAGTGCCCTTCTAGTTCATCATTATATAATTTTTAAATTTTTTTTGCCTGATTCCAATTTTAATTTCTTTCCTTTCTACATGCTTTGGGAAGATCTTGTTGGTTTTTATGGAAAGGGTCCAAAGAAATATACAAGAAACAGAAGAAACGTGTATAGCTCAAAAGCTTGATGAGCAACCAGCAACATTTTTTATACTGTCTCATGTCATCTCGTTATCTCTAGCCGCTTTATCCTTCTACAGGGTAGCAGGCAAGCTGGAGCCTATCCCAGCTGACTACGGGCGAAAGGCGGGGTACACCCTGGACAAGTCGCCAGGTCATCACAGGGCTGACACATAGACACATACAACCATTCACACTCACATTCACACCTACGGTCAATTTAGAGTCACCAGTTAACCTAACTGCATGTCTTTGGACTGTGGGGGAAACCGGAGCACCCAGAGGAAACCCACGCGGACACGGGGAGAACATGCAAACTCCGCACAGAAAGGCCCTCGCTGGCCACGGGGCTCGAACCCAGACCTTCTTGCTGTGAGGCGACAGCACTAACCACTACACCACCGTGCCGCCCAGTTTGAAAGTTTGACTATTTATTTGTGTCTAACCTCTGAAGAGTAATGTATGAAAGATATAACACATTGTGGAAGAATGGGATAAAACGGTTTATTAGACAGTAGGTGTGAGATATTTAAATGAAACACATCCCCACATCTTCCTGCCAGCTGCCATTTTCCACATGTTACTGTTTTATTCTATTTCTATCTACGTGGGATTCCTCTGTGATTTCTGGTTTCCTCTTACCTCCCCAAAACAATGTTGAGCAGACTGGTGATTCTAAATTGCCCCTAGGTATGAATGTGTGTGTGTGAATGTGTGTGTGCATGGTGTCCTGTGTTGGACTGGAATCCCATCCAGGGTGTATTCCCTGCAGATATACTATGATTTTCAGGCTGTGTATACTTAAATACTTAAATAACCACTTTTTACATCTGTGGTGAGCAGAAAAGCATCTCAGAACATACATCATGTTGAATCCTGATAAACTACAACAGTAGAAGACCTCATCAAGTTCATGTCAGCCAAGAACAGGAATCTGAGGCTACAGTGGGTAGAGGTTCACCGAACCTGGACAGATGAAGACTAGAAAAACTTCAACTGGTCTGATGAATCTCAATTTTTGCTGCAGATGGTAAGGTCAGAATTTAATGTTGATCTATAGATCCAACTGGTGGTGGTGGTGGGGGTATAATGTTGTGGGGAATGTTGCACATATTGGACCTCTTAACACCAATCAAGCATCATTTGAAAGCCAAAGTCTATCTGAGGGTTGTTGTTACCTCACCTGCGATGGAGTAAGCAGGGCGAGATATTGTAGTCAGTGCAGTTTTTTTTTGTTGTTGTTTTTGTGTGTGTCTGTCTGTTAACAATCTAGCGTCTAGACGGTTGCACTGATTGACTTCAGATTTTCAGGGTAGGTGGGCAATGGTCCATAGATTACCTGATTAAATTTTGGGGGTAATCAGGTCAAGGTGAAGGTCAGGGTCACTGGAAAGATCAACCTTTCGGTCAAAATAACATATTTTCCATTATAACTCAAAAACAGTTGCAGATAGACAAATGTTTACTATTATGAGCAAATAGGAACTCCCATATGGCCTTTTATTTGGCACCATGATCTTTGACCTTGAGTGATCTTGAAAGGTCAAACAAAAGGTCATGGATTTTCAGAGGGCTGTAACTTGAAAACAGTTGATGGTCGACAGATATTTACCATTATCAACTTATAGGAAGTGCCATATGTGCTTTCATTTGGCACCATGACCTTTGACCTTGAATGACTCTGAAATGTCAAACTCAAGGTCATGGATTTTCATAGGACTATAACCTGACAGCTGATGATTGAGAAATATTACCATTATCAACATATAGTTATAAAATAAGTGCTGCCGGGTGAGGTTTGTTTGGCCTGGCAACACTTGTTGTTGTTGATGACCATGAGCATCTTTTTATGTCCACAAGCCCCAGCATCACCAAGCTGCCACTGTTGGGCCCTTGAGCAAGACTCTTTACCCTTACTGCTCCAGGGGTGCCATATCATGGCTGACCCTGTGCTCTGACCCCAACTTCCTGTAATGTACAGGATATGTGGCATTTCAAAAAGTCCAAAAATTCAGTACACCTCAGTGGCCTCTCCAGTCATCAGATCTGAATCCAATAGTGCAACTTTGGGATGTGATAGAATAGAAGACTCACAGCATCAATGTGCAGTTGATAAATCTGATCCAATCACATAGACCAGAATCTCAAAGAAAAGTCTCCAACACTTTGTGGAATCCATACAATGGAGATTTGAGGCTGTTCTGAGAACAAAATTGGACCCTAGCCAGTATTAATACATTGTTCTTCATAAAATGATAAATGGGTCAATGAACATGGTAAAGGCAATGTTTGTTAACTTTATTCCATACCTCCTTAAAAAGATTTAATGACTGATATGTAAGAGATAAAATACAGCGAGCCATCATTATCACGAAATAAACACCGACACAGTGCTGCAGGTCTCGAATCACCCTGAGGGGGTTTGTTCACAATAGTGACTGGCTCGCTGTCCTGCTTATTACATTGCTACTTACTACAGAAATCAATAATTTGACACAAAATATTGATTTAAAATGATTTTATTGCTTCAGTTAATGACTTGGTCCATAGCAACAGACTGTTATTCATAACAACGGTCTGTTATACAGAAATACATACCATAGAATGCCATAACTAACCAATCAGAATTGAGTATTCAACAAAGCTGTATAATAAAAGCAAATATCGAATATGTTTTTATCATTCATTATGTTATGAAATGAACACTTAGTCTATGTGTGTTGTAGGTGCAATTAGTAATTAAGTGATCAATCTCATTAAATCAGTCTCATTAATTAATCTCATTAAATATTAAATCAGTCTCATTAAATAATACCATTAATTTTAGTGCTTAATAATAAATTACCAAACAGCTAAATTATGGTATATTCCAAATTATTATGATCACTTACTACACTTATTACACAGCTCAACTTACACAACCTTGGAATTCTTTGAGGTTGGGCGACTTCAAAAATATTGGAACACAAATAAACACACAGTTTCAATAATAAATGAATTTATTATAACAAAGATAAAAATGGATAATAGCAGTTGGAATCATTATATACAAATATGATATGGTATGTGTGTGTGTTTGTGTGTGTGTGTGTGAGAGGCCCTATGACCACGTATTTCTAAGTACAGCAAGAGAGTTGGCTTTGGTTGCTAATTGAGATGTGTTGGCCACGTGTGGAGACACAGATTAGCCTTGTGTTGCTAGCTAAGACAAAGGAATGCTAGCTAAGATGTGTTTGTGAGGCCTGTGTGTGTGGCCTGAACAAAAGTTAGCATGGATTGCTAGCTAAGGTGTGTTTGTGTGTGGCCTGTGGCCTAAGCAAAAAGGTTAGCCTAGCTTGCTAACGAGACAAAAGAATTAGCCGTGTGTTTAGCTAAGGTGTGTTTGTGAGGCCTGTGGCCACGTGTTTCTAAGTAACAAATGACTAGCCGGTAGCTAACCCACTAGCTCATAACACTACTAAATCCACTGAAATCTTGATGAGGTCAAAATCTGTAATAAGGAAATTGAGGATGTTAGTAAGGAATAGAGAAGCATGCACAGCCTATCTATTAAACAATTGAGAGATTTAAAAAAAATAGGACAATCATCAATTCAACATCCTAATTGTTTACAGTGTACACAATTAAACCGTTCCTGAGTTTAAATTCACACTGCTTCATAAAAGCTAATTCCTAAGACTAGGTTTTGCCCAAATGCCAGTCTTACTTCAGTATCTCGTCTCTACGCGAGATTATGAGAAGATGTTCCAAGACTTTTGGAGTTTCACCGTTGTGGAGCACGTGAGTCGCTTCCGTGGAAGGCAGAGGATTTCTTGGTCCGACGCATGGTCGCTTGTGATGAAAAGAAATTCTCTGATCAGACAATGTGCACAGCACTTTAGTTAGAAGGGATCCGGCCGCTTCTTAACTTAAATTAAACTGCTTTGGGCTGCAGTTTTGTACGTACTTGATAATAGACAAACAAACCGGCTGTGGATCAACTGAGAGAGAGATAGCATGATTTAAGTGGTTCTACCGTGGCCAAGGGTAAACAAAGAAAAGAAAACGCGCTAAATCGTGAATCTTGCAAGAAAGACGTCTGTTCTTGGGTTTGCTCAGCGGAACGGGGTATCTCTTGGTGTCCAGATGACTTGACATCCAAGACGAGAGAGAGAGCGAGCTAGGAGTTTCCGGGTTACTTATGCCTTCCTGGAGGATGTGACGTCATGGAGGACGTGACGTAGGTGATCCCGCCCAGGCGTGACGTAGGTCAACGCGGAAGTTGGATGATGGGAAATGTAGTTTCTTAAAGGGACTGTGTGTGTACCTACAGTGTACACCCAAATCTAGAACCCTAAGGATTTCTTTACTTGTCCCTACAACAGGAGATATCCCATTCAGAAAGGGTTCTAAGTAGAATGTTCTTAGGAAGCTAAGAACATTAACTATCCAAAGAACCCTCTTTTTTGTCAAGTCAAGTTTATTTGTATAGCGCTTTTAACAACAGACATTGTTGCAAAGCAGCTTTACAGAAAAGTAAAGACTTTAAACATGAGTTAATTTTATCCCTAATTTATCCCCAGTGAGCAAGCCTGCGGCAACAGTGGCAAGGAAAAACTACCTCAGACGACATGAGGAAGAAACCTTGAGAGGAACCAGACTCAAAAGGGAACCCATCCTCACTTGGGTGATAACAGATAGCGTGATTATAAATAATCCATCCATCCATCCATTATCTGTAGCCACTTATCCTGTTCTACAGGGTCGCAGGCAAGCTGGAGCCTATCCCAGCTGACTATGGGCGAGAGGCGGGGTACACCCTGAACAAGTCGCCAGGTCATCGCAGGGCTGACACATAGACACAGACAACCATTCACACTCATACCTACAGTCAGTTTGGAGCCACCAATTAGCCTGGGGGAAATCGGAGCACCCGGAGGAAACCCACACAGACATGGGGAGAACATGCAAACTCCACACGGAAAGGCCCTCGTCGGCCACTGGGCTCGAACCCAGAACCTTCTTGCTGTGAGGCGATAGTGCTAACCACTACACCATCGTGCCACCCCACGATTATAAATAATTTGCTTCTATAACAATGTCCTATATAGTCACAAAGTATAACTGTGTAACCAGGAAATTCATTATAGTTTTAACATGAAGTCTGTTTTGTTGAAGTTATAAACTGTTCATTGATGGAAACTTGAGTGCAAAACTGTTTATGACAACTGCAGTCCTAAAGTTAGCAAGTCAACCGTAGTCCTCAGCCATAGATGCATTACTGTAAGTGTCCAGAGCCGTCTTTCAAGTGTGAATTTGACTGTCCATATGGGGTCGTCCTCCACAGGAGAGATGTGATGAGACTCCAGCCAGACGTAGGGCATCAGGATGGATCAGGCAGGTCTGGAGAGCAGAAGAGGTCAGCACCACTGTTGTCTCAGGATCGGCATGTAACTCAACAGAGACTGACAGAGGGAAGAGACAGGGGGAGAGAGAGAGAGAAATACATAGGTTGTTAGGCATGTCACTTAATGAGTAAGTATAAGTATGAGTAAGTATATTTTGCGCTGAGTGCAAGCAGGGACTCCGGCAAGACTAACTATGACAGCATAACTAAACTTTTTTGTTGTGCATTCAGTATGTTAACATTACACTAAATTTGGGTCTTATTCTTTTTTTTTTTAATTATTGTTTTATTCAAGAGATATTGTTCAAATTAATTGTAAAAGACTATCAGGCCAGTTTTATACACTCACTTGAAAAGGCATATCTCTCTCTCTTTCTCTCTCTCTCTCTCTCTCTCTCTCTCTCTCTCACACACACACACACACACACACTCCTCAGACACAGACACATTGACATAAGTGCATACCTGAGTGAGTAGATCCCACACATCAAAATAAAAAGACAAACTGATACTGACAGATGCAGACAGTGGGCGCTCAGCCTTTTCCACTTCATTTCTCAACTCACACATGCACGCGCTCTCTCTCTCTCACACACACACACACACACACACACACACACACACACACACACACACACACACACACTTGCAGTTCTATCTTTGTGGGGACACTCATGGGCGCCGCCAGGGGGGGAAAGGTTAGAACAATTCTAGGGGCCCAGCACTGCCATGGGGCCCTTTAAGGGGCTGATAATATGCTTTTAATGATTTTAATAAGACTTTTGAAATAACAACAATGCAATATTCCATCTGGTAAAATGAGCTAATTGAACAAGGTTGTCTATTTCTTGAGTTCTTCAACATATTGTCATTTAACCCTCCCCCTTTTGCGAAATGGTATGGTCCAGTTCTGGTAGAAGCGCGATGCGTTAAATCTGTGTGCTGATCAGTGCAACGCTACTTGCTGCTGTGTCGCGGTGCAGCAGCCAGCCAGCAGTGGAGTGCGTACAGTCTATGATTGCTAAATATGAAGAGTGGCTGTCAAAAACGTAAAGAAAGGCAGCTGAAAGCTGAGAGGGACCGGAGAGGCAGGCAATTGGTCACTCAGTTTTTCCCAAAGAAAGGTAGCTATCGCTCACGTGTGTGTTCAAAATATTAGCGAATGGTAAATGAACAGTATGAACGTGGTTGGATTAGCCTATCAAGAGAACACTTTTACAGTTTGAACAGTGACATTTTTTCCATTTTAATAACTGAACTGACTTGTGTGATAAACAAGATGAAATATTATGTTATGCTGGTGCTAATAACTAGTGCTAATAACCAGTTTCATAACTAATGGGGTGCCCTAAATATGCGCAGATTCAGCCTCAGGGGGACCTCCGCCCTACCAAACCACTGAACCCCCCTTTGGAGAAGGAGGTAAGCAGCAATACAACCCATAATGCTTTAGGATTGAAGTTTTTAATGAGCGAGCGCCATATACAGTTTGCTAGATTAAAGTGTTGCTAATAACGGACACCAATCAAGTGTTTGACATGGTTACGTGTGTGGAATGTCTAGACACACTTTGCTTTGAACATATTCCCTTTTTGCAGAACAGTACACACAGCTTTCTACCTAACACATAACAATCCATGGGATTTCCATAGGTATTTTGATGCTGGGTAGGAAACTTTTTCTATGATTTATTAGCAGTCACATCACACATTTCACTACCAATTGTCCTAGCACAAGAAGGCATGTGGCTAAATCTTGAATTTTCATTTGTGATTGTAAATGCACCAGAATTAGTCACTGACCAGTTTTCATCTAGTCCCTGGTAGGTTAATACATAAAATGTAATAACAAAGTCACAAACTCAAGGTCCATGGGCTATCAAAAGTCAAATAATGACAATAGTGCAATTGTGACGAGGGTGGGCAAAGTTGGGGGGCCCAAAATTCTAATCTTTCATGGGGCCCAAAATTTCTGGCGGCGCCCCTGGGGACACTCATGGACATAATGTATTCCCTAACCCTTACTCTAACTCTAACCTAAACCTAATTCCAACCAGAACCTGAAAACTAAGTTTTAACCCTTAAACAGCCCTTTGAAGAAGTGAAGACCAGCCAAAATGTCCTCACTTCCCAAAAATGTCTTCACTCTGTTGGTAAAAAACATATTCCGGTTCTCAATATGTTTTAAGTACAAATACAAGTACACACACACGGCCAGGCTCAATGCTTATGACGAGGGAGAGATTAAGTTTATCTTGCATTCAAAGGCAGAGTTCAATACCCGGTAGACGGAGATCTCTCTGTAGTTTTCTCATTTTCTCCTAGAGGTACAAAGACGTCCCCTTACACAATCACACACAGTCGTCATGGGGGACTGTGTTAGCTGTTACACAAGCCCCCACTGGAAACAGGATGCTGCTTTATCAACACCCAGATAGACACGCTGAGTGAACATACAGACAAACTCTGTAAATGAAGCTTCAGACAGTGTGTGTGTGTGTGTGTGTGTGTGGGGGGGGGGGGGGGGGGGGGGTTACATGTGTCTTTCTGTCTCTGTGTACACTTTTTTCTCTCAGTCTGGCCTCTGCTCCTTCTGCTGTGGTAAGGAAAGTGTTAAAAGCGACACATGGTGAGCTTTATATTCAGAAGAGTGAATCAGCACAGGAAAAAAGAGAAGGAAACTGCTGTGGTTTAACACACACACATGCATGCACCCAGAAATATCTCAATCAGAGTAAGCAACGGGTTTCATTCATAAAAAGCAACACAGTCTCCGCCCAGACAAAAACCTGTCATCATCCTGTCATGTGATCAACAGAGAGAGAGAGAGAGAGAGAGAGAGAGAGAGAGAGAGAGAGTTGAGGATGTCGTTAGATCTCGTCATCATTGGTTCCAGTTCCTCGGTTTGTGAAAGTTGGAAACACCATGAACGTCACGTGGACACAGTTCACTTTCCATTGTGCGTAACCCACCCCCTCATCCACACACACACACACACACACACACACACACACACACATTGTATGAAAAGTACAGTGGAGTCACCAGCTGCCATCCTATCCACCCACAAACTGCACCATTGCAACAAACATCTTTCCATCATTTTTTTTTTCACAAACTCATAAACAGACAATAAGAATATGACAGCGTTTGTGATGCATGGCATCATGGAAAAAAGGAAAGAGAGACAGAGAACGTCAGAGAGAGAGAGAGAGAGAGAGAGAGAGAGAGAGATGTGTTTCCTCATGGTCATTATTCTGGGCTAAGTTTAATCCAGTTTGAGGAACCGAAGTGTTCTCTATTCACCGCACTTTCTCCATTTAAACTCATGCTAACATCAGACATATTTATAGACAATGACAGAACAGGTTTTGTTTTTTTTTTTTTAAATAGGTGAAGAATTTCTTTTCATGTAATTAACAAGTTGGACTGGTGTTCATTCCAAACCTGCAGACTGTGTATGTGTATGTTCTCGTGTGTCCATGTGTGTGTTTCTGTGTCAGTGTATATGACTGGTAGCTATTTCAGTTCTTTTCAGTCCAGAGACCGAAAACATGTAGGTGTGTGTCTGTGTCACTACAGACTCATGACCTAACTCCACTTCCCTTTTGCCCAGGTATGTCAGCTCTGATCACATGAATGTGGTCAGATGGTGAACACTTCTGTAATAATATCCTAATAAGGGTACATGCAACCGAGAACGTATACACACACACACAAACACACACGCGCATGCATGCATGCACACACTAGCAGGTGAGGTGTGGTGTGGTGTGGTGGGGGTAGGGTTTCTCAGACACACCTACATCCTGATTTTCTATTGGTTTTATTTATCTCACCCAGACAGGAAACAGATGTATGAAATTGCAAAGGTCAGGGGTCATAGCTAACTTTGGAACTAGAATAAGTGAATGAGGACTGAAAGAAAATGACTTTTAGCAAGCTAACAGATTTAAAGCACTTTAAATTCAACACTAACCTTCGTTGCTGATTCAGATCTATTGGCTGTCTACAGGTTTTTTCTGATACGGATATCTACGTGGGCGGCACGGTGGTGTAGTGGTTAGCGCTGTCGCCTCACAGCAAGAAGGTCCGGGTTTGAGCCCCGTGGCCGGAGAGGGCCTTTCTGTGCGGAGTTTGCATGTTCTCCCCGTGTCCGCGTGGGTTTCCTCCGGGTGCTCCGGTTTCCCCCACAGTCCAAAAACATGCAGTTTAGGTTAACTGGTGACTCTAAATTGACCGTAGGTGTGAGTGTGAATGGTTGTCTGTGTCTATGTGTCAGCCCTGTGATGACCTGGCGACTTGTCCAGGGTGTACCCCGCCTTTCGCCCATAGTCAGCTGGGATAGGCTCCAGCTTGCCTGAGACCCTGTAGAACAGAATAAAGCAGCTAGAGATAATGAGATGAGATGAGATGAGAGATATCTACGTACATATAGCCCAGTGGCGAACCTTTACTATTAGAGTTGGGACTTTAGACACACCAAAAAAGTAACAGGGCAAAGGATTTTGCAAGGGATTAGTGGCAGGCTGCCAGGTAGTTCTGTTGTGTGTAGTTGTCGATCTTGATTTTAAAAGTAACTAAGTAAATTACACAGGGAAATGAATACTTAAGTCTGAGTGAAAAATACTGTAGCGAGCGAGCATGCATGGAAGAAGAGTCTGGAGACAGAAATCTTAGTTTCTCGGGCGTTAGTCTGTGCTACTGTGCTATCAAGAGCTACTTGCTCTTGATAGCACCGCTTTGACTGCTTTATTAGCATTCGCTAACACTACTGATGAATACTATACCGGCTGGAAGGTGACTTCACTGCTGCACTGATGGTGCCGACTCATGGTTAAGCTCGTGTTGGCCTTCGAGAAGGCCGAGGATGATACATTTTTGGTCCCTCCCACTATAAATCAAAATCTCATCTCATCTCATTATCTCTAGCCGCTTTATCCTTCTACAGGGTCGCAGGCAAGCTGGAGCCTATCCCAGCTGACTACGGGCGAAAGGCGGGGTACACCCTGGACAAGTCGCCAGGTCATCACAGGGCTGACACATAGACACAGACAACCATTCACACTCACATTCACACCTACGGTCAATTTAGAGTCACCAGTTAACCTAACCTGCATGTCTTTGGACTGTGGGGGAAACCGGAGCACCCGGAGGAAACCCACGCGGACACGGGGAGAACATGCAAACTCCACACAGAAAGGCCCTCGCCGGCCCCGGGGCTCGAACCCAGGACCTTCTTGCTGTGAGGCGACAGCGCTAACCACTACACCACCGTGCCGCCCTAAATCAAAATCTGATTGGTTAATTCATCTGTCACTTCTAACATAAACATACACTGCCATGGCCTTCTGTCCCAGCAATGAAAGTACTAACCAATGAGTGAGCCAGATCTAAACTCTTCTCAGCCTAGAGACAACAACAACAAAAAAAATCTCATTGGATAACTTGATTTTGATGTTTTCAGGGCAGTAACCCTTTCATTTCTGAAGCAAATTTGATAGAAAATGAAGCCAAATTAGAATTAGAAGAGAATAATTATAATGAAATGATGAAAGAATGAAAGCATTTGAAATGATAATATGTTTGGGCGTTCTCTGAAGGCCTAGAAGGCCCTGATGGTTCCCCTCTGGTACAGCTGCAATTCCCGGACAATATCCAATATTATCTTCACTCTAGTACTGATTATTAGAATTAACAGTGATATAATAATGATATGTTATTAGCAGGGGTGGCATGGTGGTGTAGTGGTTAGCGCTGTCGCCTCACAGCAAGAAGGTCCAGGTTCGAGCCTCGTGGCCGGCGAGGGCCTTTCTGTGTGGAGTTTGCATGTTCTCCCCGTGTCTGTGTGGGTTTCCTCCGGGTGCTCTGGTTTCCCCCACAGTCCAAAAACATGCAGGTTAGGTTAACTGGTGACTCTAAATTGACCGTAGGTGTGAATGTGAGTGTGAATGGTTGTCTGTGTCTATGTGTCAGCCCTGTGATGACCTGGCGACTTGTCCAGGGTGTGCCCCGCCTTTCGCCCGTAGTCAGCTGGGATAGGCTCCAGCTTGCCTGCGGCCCTGTAGAACAGGATAAAGTGGCTAGATATAATGAGATGAGATATTTAAATAATGCCATACTTTTACATATACTGTATTAATGTGAAATAATGACAGTTAATGAGATGTTATTAGCAATTCAGCTGGATCCTGTGGCAGTTGAGGGTTTGTCGCAGGTTGTTAGTCATAATCAGTAAGTTAAAGTTAGTAGACTACAGAGTCAATGTCACGGCATGTTAGTTTCCTCAGAGTTACAGTTACACAGTCATGATACTATGCAAGTTTACTGGTTAAAGCCAAAAACTATGAAATGAGGTGACGGAAAAAGGCTTTAAGGCCAACAAAACCACTTTAGCATTCATTTTGGAAGAATGGCACAACTAGCATAAACAGCTCATTTTCTGTTCTGTATCAAGCAATCCGGTTGAGACTTCAAGAAGGATTAAGGAAAAAGCATGAAATGGTCCAAATAAAGAATGAATTATATGTGACGGAAAAGAATCAATAAATAGGGGGGTTAAATGTGATGTTCAGCTGAAGTTGATTATTTTCCTATAAAAGTGTTTCCTGAAGTGTTTTTTTCCCTCTTATTGGCTACCACTGCAGTTTTGCTGATGGTAATCATTTTTATTTATTCAACAACAACAACAACAACAACAACAACAACAACAACAACAACGTCCTACATTTTATCCATTTAATGTTATGAAATGTCCCTAAAACACATTAGTTCCTTTTATCACTTGTATTATAGCAGCTATAAATGGTCATTCCCTCTTAATACGATCTTTGTCGTGTTACCAAGAAAATGCCAAATGCAATGCGTTTTGATCACTTGCCCATGTCAGAACACTTTACTTCAGTCTTGACATTTGTATTGTGCATTTAAGTGGACTTACATTCATTTTTTGGGCAGAGTTTAGTATGAGAAGTATGCTGTTTTGAACATAGCCTTAACACATTTTACGCCTACACATTCATCATTAATTACTACCACTTGTTTCTTGTTTCCTGGCTAATCACATGCCAGTCATGCAACAAGAAAGGCAATAATTTGAGATTAAAGACACAGGATAATGTGAGTTATGGTAGGAATTAAAATTGTAGCCTATATTCGCAGATGCACACTACAGGCGAAGAAGTACTCACTTTAAAACAGCTTAAAAATGTCAAAGCCATGAATGAGTAATGCTATTAATTCATCAGAATGTACTGTATATAATAAACGTGGTATAGTCCATATAATAGGTTATGAGTGATGTTACGTATATGTTCCAATTGAATGAGCAATGTTTATCGTATTGAATAAAGTAGTAGGAGGATGTGCACAGACCTGTGTATAAGTCCATATGCGTATGTGTGAATTTATACTTTGTAGTGTGTGTGTGTGTGTGTGTGTGTGTGTGTGTGTGTGTGTGTGTGTGTGTGAAGAACTAAAAGAAAAGAGGGGTGCTCTGTTCTTTTTGTTTTTCATTGTGTCATTTTTTTCCGCTGGAAAGACTCTTGTCGTCAGAATTATGAGTCATATTCACAAAGACCCGCTCTCTGAATGGAGCTAGTGAGACCCCTCAATCACACAAACACACATACGCACACACACTACACACATAGACAGCCAAATGGATAAAAGCTCAGCCAGAAGCCTCGGAAAAACAATTTACGTGTTAAAGGCAGGACTACATCCTACTACACACTTTACCGCTTATTCAGTGGAATCAGATTTATTTTTATGAGAAAACTTTTTTATTAGAAAACATCTCCAGAGGGTTAGCCCTTTTCATAGATATAATCAGAGCTCACTAGTTTTAGGGACCTTAAGCAGCAGGGTGGGACAAATCAGTCACCTGGGACAAGTTGATATGCTGTCCATGGTATTAGTTATTTATTTGTAGTTGTCTGGCTGCTAAGAAGGTTCAGCAACCATCCATCCGTTATCTGTAACCGCTTATCCTGTGCAGAGTTGCAGGTAAGCTGGAGCCTATCCCAGCTGACTATGGGCGAGAGGCGAGGTACACCCTGGACAAGTTGCCAGATCATCGCAGGGCCAACACATAGAGGCAAACAACCATTCACACTCACATTCACACCTACGGTCAATTTAGAGCCACCAATTAGCCTAACCTGTATGTCTTTGGACTGTGGGGGAAACCGGAGCACCCGGAGGAAACCCACGCAGACACGGGGAGAACATGCAAACTCCACACAGAAAGGCCCTTGTCGGCTACTTGAACCCAGAACCTTCTTGTTGTGAGGTGACAGCCCTAACCACTACACCACCATGCCGCCAGGTCAGCAACCAGAAAAAGAAAATAAACCCGACTACTTATTGACTTCCTACTGAAAAGTTTTGTACCTATAGCATGAAACAACATAGAATCAATTACAATGAAAAGCTGTTCCTTGCACTCATGTCATGGTTAAACATACTGTATAGTATATCGAGAGAAAATAAAGAAGCTAGCTAGACTCAAATCCCATGTTGTTTTCGCAATGCAAGGCAAAGTGTAGGTATCATGCCGCCATCTTGTGTCAGAACTACAATTCCCAGGCAACTTCCGCATGACCTACGTCACGCGTGGGTGGGATTATCTACGTCAGTCCGCCATGCGCGCATAAGTCCAAGCGGAAGCTCCGCCATTTTGTCTCTCGCGTCCGGTTTTCAAGGGAGCTAGACGCACCAAAGAGATGCTCTCCACCGAAAAGACGTCTTCTTTCTTGCAAGATCCATCACTCAGCGCGATTTTCTTTCTTACCCTTGGCAAAGGTAAACTCTAGAGTCGCGCGATCTTTAAACTCAACCTGAGTTACAACCGGTTTACTTGTATTAGAAGTGACGTCACGACTGCAGCCCAGGCAGTTAAAAGTTAAGAAGCGATTGAATCCTTTTTAACTCAAAAGCGCTGTGCATCTTATTCTGATCAGAGACTTTTCCTCATGAACGCTGAGGTTCGGACCAAGAATCCTCTGCTTTCCACGGGAACCACCCAAGTGCTCCGCTGGACCCGAAAGTTTTCTATGCCTCCATCACGAGCGGCTCACGTGCTCCCACGGCGAGGCCCGAAACTACACCGGCGAATAGTTCTTCATATCTTGCTAAAGGCAGGATTAAGTAAGATTTTGGCATTTGGGCATAATTAGGATAGTCTTAGGAATTTGCTTTTATTTGAAATAGTGTGAATTTAAACCCAGGTTTATCTGTTACACTGTTAGACATGCAGCGTGTTGATTTATTTTGGTTCTATGTTCTCTCAATTGTTTAATAGATAGGCTGCGCATGCTCCCCTCTGACTAACACTTTAATTTCCTTATCATACATTTTGACCTTATCAAGGTTTCAGTGAGTTTGGTAATGTTATGAGTGTGGAATCTTTTTGTTACTGAGAAAACACGTGCTCAACAGGCCTGACCAGGCCTGATACACTTTAGACAGCTTCCCTTTGTCTTTAGCAACACGTGCTCAGTAGGCCTCACCAGGCCTAACAAACACACTTTAGCTAGGCCATAGGGCCTTTCACAAACACATACTAGCAACACAAGGCTAATCTAGGCCTCCACCACGTGTAGTTAGCTACACGAGGCTAAACACATGGTCAAGTCCTTCATACACACACAAGCACACATTAGCAATAGAGCTAATCCTTTGTTCTATTTAGATAACATTCTTTTGTTTTAGCTAGCAACAAGCTAGGCCATACACACACACACACACACCACACATGTATATACACACCTCACTGCTTGTATATATTGATTTATTTTTATCTTTGTATAATAAATCCATTTATTATCAAAGCTGTGTGCATTCATCTTGTTGGTGAACAATATCTGAAGTCCCCAATCTTCTCAAAGAATTCAAAAAGGTGCATATAAGTTATGTAATATGGTAGGTGATCATAATAATTTGGAAATATACCATAATCTAGCTGTTTGGTAATTTATCCAGGATTAATGGTATGACTCACTAAATGATTCATTGAACGATTCACTAAATGATTCACTAAATGATTCATTGAACGATTCACTAAATGATTCATTGAACGATTCACTATATGATTCACTAAATGATTCATTGAACGATTCACTGGATGGTTCACTTCAAATGAGACTGATTCTATGGTATGATTCAATTCAAAGGAGTCAAAGTAAACGATTCAATGGGATTGATTCATTTTAATTATTAACCTTCAAATTTAATGAGACTGATTTAATGAGATTGATCACTTAATTTCAATAATTAACTGATTGCACCCACAAAAGACACCACATCTCATTGCTAAGAGATTTACCATATTGTCAGGAGATTGCAAGTTCATATCCCAATGATGCCACAGTCATCCATGACCCAGAGTCAAGTGAGAAAAACTGTTTGTGCTCTCTAGGTGGGAGGGATGGCATTCTCTCTTCCTTGTCCATCAGAGCAACACTAGCCAATCATGGGAAACTGTGAGCTCATGTATGTGGAAGAGGGTAGACAGCAATTTCCACCGAGTGTGTTATGCTGCTCTGTGACACTGCAAGTAGTTGGGCTTCATATGTCTCAAAGGAAACATCTATCTATCTATCTATCTATCTATCTATCTATCTATCTATCTATCTATCTATCTATCTATCTATCTATCTATCTATCTATCTATCTACAGTTGTGCTCTTAAGTTTGCATACCCTGGCAGAATTTTTGCTTTCTTGGCCTTTTTTCAGAGAATATGAATGATAACACAAAAACTTTTTCCCCACTCATGGTTAGTGGTTGGGTGAAGCCATTTATTGATCAACAACTGTGTTTTCTATTTTTAAATCATAATGACAACAAAAAACATCCAAATGACCCTGATCAAAAGTTTACATACCCCAGTTCTTAATACCGTGTATTGCCCCCTCTAACATCAGTGACAGCCTGAAGTCTTTTGTGGTAGTTGTGGATGAGGCTCTTTATTTTCTCAGATGGTAAAGCTGCCCATTCTTCTTGGCAAAAAGCCTCCAGTTCCTGTAAATTCCTGGGCTGTCTTGCATGAACTGCGCGATTGAGATCTCCCCAGAGTGGCTCAATGATATTGAGGTCAGGAGACTGAGATGGCCACTCCAGAACCTTCACTTTGTTCTGCTGTAGCCAATGACAGGTCGACTTGGCGTTGTGTTTTGGATCATTGTCATGTTGGAATGTCCAAGTACGTCCCATGCGCAGCTTCCAGGCTGATGAGTGCAAATTTGCCTCCAGTATTTGCTGATAACATGCTGCATTCATCTTTCCTTCAACTTTGACCAAGTTTCCTGTGCCTTTGTAGCTCACACATCCCCAAAACATCAGCGATCCACCTCCGTGCTTTACAGTAGGAATGGTGTTCCTTTCATCATAGGCCTTGTTGACACCTCTCCAAATGTAACGTTTATGGTTGTGGCCAAAAAGTTAAATTTTGGTCTCATCACTCCAAATTACCTTGGTCCAGAAGTTTTGAGGCTTGTCTCTGTGCTGTTTGGCGTAAATTTTTGTTGGGCTACCTGACCGTGGTTTGGTTTTAACAGAGCCCCTGATTTTCCATTTGTTAATCACAGTTTGAACACTGCTGACTGGCATTATCAATTCCGTGGATATCTTTTTGTATCCCTTTCCTGTTTTATACAGTTACCTTTTCCCGTAGATCCGTTGACAATTCTTTTGCTTTCCCCATGACTCAGAATCCAGAAACGTCAGTGGCTGGATGAAAGATGCAAGAGTCTGTCTGGATCCCAGAAACTCACTCAGCTTTTATGCGCACACACTGATTACAAGCAAACAGATCACAGGAGAGGATGTTACCTTTAGTAGCCATTCAAACCCATTTGTGTCAACTTCTGTGCATGTTATCAGGCCAAAATCACCAGGGTATGTGAACTTTTGATCAGGGTCATTTGGGTAGTTTCTGTTGTCATTATGATTTAAAAAGAGAAAACACAGTCGTTTGACAATAAATGGTTTCACCCAACCAAAACGCATGAGTGGAAAAGATGTTTTTGTGTTATCATTCATATTCTCTGAAAAATGGTCAAAGAATCATAGATTCTGCCAGGGTATGTAAACTTATGAGCACAACTCTATCTATCTATCTATCTATCTATCTATCTATCTATCTATCTATCTATCTATCATCATGTGAAAAAGTAAGTACATCCCATGAAAATTGTAGGTTTTTCTCAACATATTTAAAGAGGAAAACATTTCACTCTTTTTGATACAATGCCTACAGATAAAGTTGATAGTTGAATAAAACAAGGAAAATTAGCTCTTTCAATCATTTATTCAACAAAAAATATCAACAAATGTAATATCCTTCTGTGGAACAAGTAAGCACACCCTTGGCTTCAGAAGCTAGTATTGCCTCCTTTAACAGAAATAACTTCTTGTTGGCATTTTGCATAATTGTCCACCAGTCTCTGGCATTGGCTTGGTGAAATTGTTGACCGCACTTCCATGCAAAAGTCCTTCAGTTGCAAGATGTTTGAGGTTTCCTTGCATGCACTGCCCTTTTCAAATCTCCCTACAACATTTCAATGGAGTTCAAATCTGGGCTTTGAGTAAGCCATTCCATAACCTTCCATTTCTTCTTTTTGAGCCATTCCTTGGTGGATTTGCTAGTGTGATTTGGAGCATTATCTTGTTGAAAGGTCCACCTCTGGTTCAACTTCAACTTCTGAACACATGGCCTCACATTATCTAGCACTCCTTGATATGATTCACAATTCATAGTTGACTCGATGAATGCAAGCTTCCCAGTCCCTGAGGCAGTGAAGCAACTCCAAACCATAACATTTCCACCACTAAGCTTCACAGTTGGTATGAGGTTCTTCTCTTGAAAAGCTGTCTTTGGTCTGCGCCACACACTTAATTCGTCTGTCCAGAGCATGTTTTTCCAAAAGGCCTGGTCCTTGCCTATATGTTCATTGGCAAACTGTAGCCTTGGTTTAACACTCATTTTGGACAGCAAAGGCTTTTTCCTGGCACACATCCCATGCAGGTCAAATTTGTTCAATCTCTTTCTGATTGTAGATGTATGCACTTTCACACCAACAGTTGCAAGAGTTACCTGCAGATCCAATGATGAAATTTGGGGGTTCTTGGACACTTCTTTTAGCATCAAGCTGTCTCCTCTTGGACTGAATTGGCTGGGGCAGACAGTCCTGGACAAATTGGCAGTTGCTTGAAATCTACACCAATTATAGATGATTTTCCTTACAGTGGAATTATTTATTTTTTTAATAATTTAGAGATCTTTTTAAATCCCTTGCCAGACTCATAGTCATCCACAACCTTTTTTTTCTGAGGTTCTTAGAGAGCTCTTTAGATCTTGGCATGATGACACCACACAATTTAATAGAAAAGAGAACACTCGACCCTAGATGTCAGGTATAAATAAGACAAGTTCTACCTGCACCTCCACTTGCAGGAGGTTCTAATTAATGGCACCTAATCTGGAACACCTGATTCCAGTTTTATGGACTTGAAAGTGTGAAAATGTAAGGGTGTATTTACTTTTTCCAGAGTGTCTTTACTTTTTTTTTGACTGATTTTTTTTTATTTAAATGATGAAAATGACTACAAAATGTGATTTGTATGTATCATTTGTTAGAGTATATTACCTTTATCTGTAGACATTTTATCAAAGAGTGAAATGTTTGCTTGTTTAAATATGTTGAGCAAAAGCTACAGTTTCTATGGGATGTATTTATTTTTTCACATGATTTCGTCCGTCCGTCCGTCCGTCCGTCCGTCCGCACACATATCTATCTATCTATCTATCTATCTATCTATCTATCTATCTATCTATCTATCTATCTATCTGTCTGTCTGTCTGTCTGTCTGTCTGTCTGTCTGTCTGTCTGTCTGTCCATCCATCTGTCTGCCCACCCACCCATCTATCTATCTATCTATCTATCTATCTATCTATCTATCTATCTATCTATCTATCTATCTGTCTGTCTGTCTGCATACCCATCTATCTATCTATCTATCTATCTATCTATCTATCTATCTATCTATCTATCTATCTATCTGTCTGTCTGTCTGTCTGTCTGTCTGTCTGTCTGCATACCCATCTATCTATCTATCTATCTATCTATCTATCTATCTATCTATCTATCTATCTGTCTGTCTGTCTGTCTGTCTGTCTGTCTGTCTGTCTGCATACCCTTCTATCTATCTATCTATCTATCTATCTATCTATCTATCTATCTATCTATCTATCTATCTATCTATCTATCTGTCTGTCTGTCTGTCTGTCTGTCTGTCTGTCTGTCCGTCCGTCTGCACACATATCTATCTATCTATCTATCTATCTATCTATCTATCTATCTATCTATCTATCTATCTATCTATCTGTCTGTCCATCCATCTGTCTGCCCACCCATCTATCTATCTATCTATCTATCTATCTATCTATCTATCTATCTATCTATCTATCTATCTATCTATCTATCTATCTATCTATCTGTCTGTCTGTCTGTCTGTCTGTCTGTCCGTCCGTCCATCCATCTGTCTGCCCACCCATCTATCTATCTATCTATCTATCTATCTATCTATCTATCTATCTATCTATCTATCTATCTATCTATCTATCTGTCTGAAGTGTAATTAGAAAGTGGAAGAAAAATATTTTAGCAAGCACTCTTTGTACCACTCAGACTCAGACATGGGCGTTTACATTGTCCATGCTGCCAAACTGTTCGTACAGGAACTGTTCACCCATTAAAGCAGACACAAAACCAGGGAGTGCAGCAATGGTTTGTGCTTGCATTTTGCAGCCTGTGTTCTCATATGACCTTTCGCAAATGCCAGCCTGAACAGATAAGAAATGCTCGCCAAATGTTAGCGGAAGTGACATGCCGTGCACATTGAGTCCGTAGCCCTGGGACTGATGTGTGCTGCACACTAATATGATGTTATTTTGTTTCTTATAATGCAATGTAAAGTCCAAATTCTATTTTTATGAGGGCACCAGTGCTTTGTGTTGGCTGTTCTTGACAATAACCAGGAGCACAAGACTAAGAAGTTTGTGTGTCAGGTAAAGTTATACTACTGGACAATAACACATGTTATAGAAATGAGTAGGATTACTTTAAACTACTGAGATACAGCTTTCTCTCAAGCCTAGACTCATTCAACCCCGCTGCTCCAAGGAACGATACAGGAAATCATTCCTACCCACGGCAATCAGACTTTACAACTCATCTGTTAGAGCCATGATCACACATTTGCACTAATTGTACCTGTCACCCTCTGCACCACATATAACATAGTATAACGTATACTTAGTGTTTACTATGGGACATGTGATGTGGGAATATTATCTGTATTGATATTATATATCATATTTTTGTAATATTCGCATCCTATTGTACATTCTATGTACATATTCATAGTATATTATTTAAGGTATGTGTATATCTTGTTTATATATTTTTTTTATTCTTTTGACCTCAGTATTTTATTTTATTTTAACCTTAGTACTTTATTTTATTTTACTTTATTTCATTGTATTTTTTATTGTATTCAAATTTACCGGACTGCTATGACAATCTAATTTCCCTTTGGGGATGAATAAAGTCATCTATCTATCTATCTATCTATCTATCTATCTATCTATCTATCTATCTATCTATCTATCTATCTATCTATCTATCTATCTATCTATGCTTTATATTTATATAACACTGGCAATTCCTTTATATTTTTCAATTGTACTATAGACAAGATACAATCTTGAAAAACATAAATAAAACTGGTAGAGGAAAATGTTAACACAGTGATGTTATACATTATTACCACAAATTTGATTATTTTCCTGTACCAGCATGCCCAAAAGTGTTTTATCTACCACAACAACTTTCAGTTTTTATTAATTAAGGAATGACACTCCATACCTTTATCAATGTCAATGAATCAAGTAACTTCTTACTATCACCATGGCCTGAAGGTTAGAGAAGCAGCCTTGGGTCCAAAGGGTCACTGGTTCAATTCCTGGGACTGGCAGGAAAAATGTGAGGGGAGTTGAGTGAATGAACAGCACTTTCCCCTCCCTCTGTATCATGGCTGAAGTGCCCTTGAGCAAGGCACCGAACCACCAACTGCTCCCCGGGTGCTGTAGCATAGCTGCCCACTGCTCTGGGTATGTGTGTGTACTCATTGTTCACATGTGTGTGTATGCGTATGTTCACTGCTTCAGATGGGTTAAATGCAGAGGAGGAATTTAATTGTACGCGTGGCAAATAAAGGCTTCTTCTTCTATCACATGCTACCAAGAAACCAAAAAATACCAAGTTCTCTGACCTGAAGACTTTCCTGTGGTGGAAAACCTGACCTATACAAATCTACTTATTATTAAAGTTAAATTATATGGTGCACCCATCATACAAGTCCTTGTAAATCAGCTGTAACTATAGAAACAATAATGTATTAAAATGAGTGGATTAATACAAACCAGATGATTTGAATTATAGCTGGATCTACACAGCAAATACTGCATCAGAGCTGCTGTTATGGAAAATTCTACACCTTAACACCTGCTAAGTAATCAGAATCAAGGATTCAATTATGCTGTAGTAAGTACTTTATAAGAGCTTCGAGACATTATTAGAGCTGGTTAAAAAACAAACAAACAAACAAACAAACAAACAAACAAACAAACAAACAAATTAACAAAAAATGCCTTGATGCCAAATAAGAAAAACAGTTATGCACATATCAGGAAAAAATCATTTGAAAATAATATTTTAACAAAACATGCAAAATGCTTTCGTGAGAGAAATATAGAGGAAGAATTCTGTTCCATCTGGGGCCTGTTTGCGTTTCTTCTCCAGATCATGCTATCAATCACGGCGGGAACGTCAATATGTAATATAGATTTTGTATTTGCTATTCCCTGTTCCCTGGATGCAGGCACTCTGATCTAGCTGAGTGCACAAGGGACAGTGCGCGCGTGCACACACACACACACACACACACACACACACACACACACACACACACACACGCCCTGAGGAAAGATCCAGAGCATAACAAAAAAAGCTCAAAAGTCGAAGGCAGAAAAGACTCTCAAGCAACTTTTTAAAATGAACAGGGAACAAATGTGAACGCATGATTGATTGCCTTGAAAGAGAAGAAGACAAGAAGCATTGAAAAGAAAATGAAGGGATACAGACAGCAGAAAGGGAAGAGTAGGATGCATATTTGTGAAACAGTGCAAGGGAGGTTGCTGATGACATGCTTATTAGTGTATGATTGGCTCTGATGACAACAGTGTGAGCAAATGCAGGATATCCAACATGTATGTATACAAAGTTTCTGAGAATGTCTTGTGTAAATTTGTGTGTGTGTGTGTGTGTGTTTGTTTACGCCCAGAGAAGCTCGGATGGTCACAACGATTCATTCTACCCCTAGCGTGACCAATGTGTCAGGAGAAATAGTTTGAGTTGACGTCGCAAACAGACCACAACTGTACAGAAGGGAAAAGGCCTGGAATGCTGGAATGTTGTGTAATCCACTTTTATGTAAAAAAAAAAAAAACACTCTTTCAACTCAAATGAGGTCAAACACCACTGCTGTCATTGTTCAAAGTGTCTTAGTGGTCTTAGGAGTAGATTTCAAAACTGGTGCTCTGTAAATGTATAAAAATGTCCTTATAAATGTAATGAGGGTTTGTTAAAGTGTGTTTCAGGAGTGTATGTCCTGACAAGCTGATGGAATCACACTGCTTGGTCAGCAGGAGGAAAAAAGTAGTAATCCCAATACTGCAGTGACGTCCGAGCAGCGATACAGGGCACTTCCTGCGCTGACGTAGCACTGGGATTAGGATTAGCTCTGGTTCAGCTGAGGGAATTCCTGCAAGGATGAATGCAAACAAACCAAGACACAAAACACATGCTCAGACATCAGCTTAGCACCAAAATCCAACAAGTGACGTGCAGATTTACACACGCACGCACACACACACACACACATATATATATATATATATATATATATATATATATATATATATAATCTCATTATCTCTAGCCGCTTTATCCTGTCCTACAGGGTCGCAGGCAAGCTGGAGCCTATCCCAGCTGACTACGGGCGAAAGGCGGGGTACACCCTGGACAAGTTGCCAGGTCATCACAGAGCTGACACATAGACACAGACAACCATTCACACCTACGGTCAATTTAGAGTCACCAGTTAACCTAACCTGCATGTCTTTGGACTGTGGGGGCAACCGGAGCACCCGGAGGAAACCCATGCGGACACGGGGAGAACATGCAAACTCTGCACAGAAAGGCCCTCGCCGGCCACGGGGCTCGAACCCGGACCTTCTTGCTGTGAGGCGGCAGCGCTAACCACTACACCACCGTGCCGCCTATATACAGTGGGGCAAAAAAGTATTTAGTCAGTCACCAATTGTGCAAGTTCTCCCACTTAAAAAGATGAGAGGCCTGTAATTTTCATCATAGGTACACTTCAACTATGAGAGACGAAATGAGGAAAAAAAAATCCAGAAAATCACATTGCCTGATTTTTAAAGAATTTATTTGCAAATTATGGTGGAAAATAAATATTTGGTCAATAACAAAAGTTCATCTCAATACTTTGTTATATACCCTTTGTTGGCAACGACAGAGGTCAAACATTTTCTGTAAGTCTTCACAAGGTTTACACACACTGTTGCTGGTATTTCAGCACATTCCTCCATGCAGATCTCCTCTAGAGCAGTGATGTTTTGGGGCTGTCGCTGGGCAACACAGACTTTCAATTCCCTCCAAAGATTTTCTATAGGGTTGAGATCTGGAGACTGGCTAGGCCACTCCAGGACCTTGAAATGCTTCTTACGAAGCCACTCCTTCGTTGCCCGGGCGGTGTGTTTGGGATCATTGTCATGCTGAAAGACCCAGCCACGTTTCATCTTCAATGCCCTTGCTGATGGAAGGAGGTTTTCACTCAAAATCTCACGATACATGGCCCCATTCATTCTTTCCTTTACACGGATCAGTCGTCCTGGTCCCTTTGCAGAAAAACAGCCCCAAAGCATGATGTTTCCACCCCCATACTTCACAGTAGGTATGGTGTTCTTTGGATGCAACTCAGCATTCTTTCTCCTCCAAACACGACAAGTTGAGTTTTTACCAAAAATTTCTATTTTGGTTTCATCTGACCATATGACATTCTCTCAATCCTCTTCTGGATCATCCAAATGCTCTCTAGCAAACTTCAGACGGGCCTGGACATGTACTGGCTTAAGCAGGGGGACACGTCTGGCACTGCAGGATTTGAATCCCTGGCGGTGTAGTGTGTTACTGATGGTAGCCTTTGTTACTTTGGTCCCAGCTCTCTGCAGGTCATTCACTAGGTCCCCCCGTGTGGTTCTGGGATTTTTGCTCACCGTTCTTGTGATCATTTTGACCCCACGAGGTGAGATCTTGCGTGGAGCCCCAGATCGAGGGAGATTATCAGTGGTCTTGTATGTCTTCCATTTTCTAATAATTGCTCCCACAGTTGATTTCTTCACACCAAGCTGCTTACCTATTGCAGATTCAGTCTTCCCAGCCTGGTGCAGGTCTACAATTTTGTTTCTGGTGTCTTTTGACAGCTCTTTGGTCTTGGCCATAGTGGAGTTTGGAGTGTGACTGTTTGAGGTTGTGGACAGGTGTCTTTTATACTGATAACGAGTTCAAACATGTGCCATTAATACAGGTAACGAGTGGAGGACAGAGGAGCCTCTTAAAGAAGTTGTTACAGGTCTGTGAGAACCAGAAATCTTGCTTGTTTGTAGGTGACCAAATACTTATTTTACAGAGGAATTTACCAATTAATTCATTAAAAATCCTACAATGTGATTTTCTGGATTCTTTCCCCCCATTCTGTCTCTCATAGTTGAAGTGTACCTGTGATGAAAATTACAGGCCTCTCTCATCTTTTTAAGTGGGAGAACTTGCATAATTGGTGGCTGACTAAATACTTTTTTGCCCCACTGTATGTGTGTGTGTGTATACACACATACACAAATATGTTATTCACAAAATGATCTCATTAGTCCAGGCTACCCTGGTAAGCCTCTTAGCAGTCTCGACAGACGCACAGAGTCCTCCCACAAATAGTCCTCTTGCTATTTGTACTTCAGCCCCCTCAACATAGTCAGGGGAAAGCCAAGAGACAACAGGATGGGAGATGGAGGGAAGCCGGAAATGTTTAACTAGTTTAGCCAGGACTACCCTAAGATCCTAAGATCCTAGATCCCTTTGTACGTCACACACATGTGCACAAGCACACACAAGGCTGACTTAAGAGTCTTTTCTAATGCACTCATACTGAAGGTGGACACCTGGTAGGAAGGGATTTGCTTCTGGAAAGTGTGGCAGTGTGGAAAGCAGAGCGGAAGAGAGGGATGATAGGATGAGTGCTGATGAAGGCATATGCGTCAGATTGCCTGCATCATTAGCGGCTGTTGCGTCGCACTGCCCCGTTGACGTAATGAGGTGACAAATAGGGATGTCTGTGCAAGGCATGGATGTGTGTAATAACAAGTGGTAATGAATATAAATCTGTAATAAAATGTGGCTATGTGAGCTCAGTGATTAAGGCTTTGACCTACAGGTTAAGAGTTCAAATTGCAGTACTCACAAACTGCCACTGCTGGGTTCTTGAACAACGTCCTGAATGTCTCAATTGTAAGTTGCTTTGGATAAAAGTGTCAGACCAATGAGCAAATGTAACGCCACATGATTTGACCAGTCATTGCATGTTGTGTATATTGGGGCATGACAATACACTGAACAAGAATATAAGGGAATATAATAGTTTATGTCCCTGATTCAACCACCGGTATCCCAATACTAGCTGTAATGTAGAGTGTGTGTCAGCTCAGTACTGCTTTTATTGGGACAAAGCCAAGAATCATAATCAGAGTCTGGTCAGAACACAAGCATACAGTCCATAATATAGAATCAAGAAACGCGGACCAAGGCCAAAACCAGGACGTCCAAAGAAGCATAGAGAACAGAACTCAGGAAACAAGGCATGGACTTAAAACAACTAATTACACAATGAGACATTGACACAACATTGTATAAACAGACTAAATAATCAGAACAAAACACATGTAGTGCCCTTTTTAAAATTAGCCTTTAATGTTTATTTTAGTTCACAAAGAAAAAAAGAGACAATCTTTGTACAACCCCGATTCCAAAAAAGTTGGGACAAAGTACAAATTGTAAATAAAAATGGAATGCAATGATGTGGAAGTTTCAAAATTCCATATTTTATTCAGAATAGAACATAGATGACATATCAAATGTTTAAACTGAGAAAATGTATCATTCAAAGAGAAAAATTAGGTGATTTTAAATTTCATGACAACAACACATCTCAAAAAAGTTGGGACAAGGCCATGTTTACCACTGTGAGACATCCCCTTTTCTTTTTACAACAGTCTGTAAACGTCTGGGGACTGAGGAGACAAGTTGCTCAAGTTTAGGGATAGGAATGTTAACCCATTCTTGTCTAATGTAGGATTCTAGTTGCTCAACTGTCTTAGGTCTTTTTTGTCGTATCTTCCGTTTTATGATGCGCCAAATGTTTTCTATGGGTGAAAGATCTGGACTGCAGGGTGGTCAGTTCAGTACCTGGACCCTTCTTCTACGCAGCCATGATGCTGTAATTGATGCAGTATGTGGTTTGGCATTGTCATGTTGGAAAATGCAAGGTCTTCCCTGAAAGAGACATCGTCTGGAGCATATGTTGCTCTAGAACCTGGATATACCTTTCAGCATTGATGGTGTCTTTCCAGATGTGTAAGCTGCCCATGCCACACGCGCTAATGCAACCCCATACCATCAGAGATGCAGGCTTCTGAACTGAGCGCTGACAACAACTTGGGTTGTCCTTCTCCTCTTTAGTCCGAATGACACGGCGTCCCTGATTTCCATAAAGAACTTCAAAGTTTGATTCGTCTGACCACAGAACAGTTTTCCACTTTGCCACAGTCCATTTTAAATGAGCCTTGGCCCAGAGAAGACGTCTGCGCTTCTGGATCATGTTTAGATACGGCTTCTTCTTTGAACTATAGAGTTTTAGCTGGCAATGGTAGCTGGCACGGTGAATTGTGTTCACAGATAATGTTCTCTGGAAATATTCCTGAGCCCATTTTGTGATATCCAATACAGAAGCATGCCTGTATGTGATGCAGTGCCGACTAAGGGCCCAAAGATCACGGACACCCAGTATGGTTTTTCGGCCTTGACCCTTACGCACAGAGATTCTTCCAGATTCTCTGAATCTTTTGATGATATTATGCACTGTAGATGATGATATGTTCAAACTCTTTGCAATTTTACACTGTCGAACTCCTTTCTGATATTGCTCCACTATTTGTCGGCGCAGAATTAGGGGGATTGGTGATCCTCTTCCCATCTTTACTTCTGAGAACCACTGCCACTCCAAGATGCTCTTTTTATACCCAGTCATGTTAATGACCTATTGCCAATTGACCTAATGAGTTGCAATTTGGTCCTCCAGCTGTTCCTTTTTTGTACCTTTAACTTTTCCAGCCTCTTATTGCCCCGTCCCAACTTTTCTGAGATGTGTTGCTGTCATGAAATTTCAAATGAGCCAATATTTGGCATGAAATTTCAAAATGTCTCACTTTCGACATTTGATATGTTGTCTATGTTCTATTGTGAATACAATATCAGTTTTTGAGATTTGTAAATTATTGCATTGTTTTTATTTACAATTTGTACTTTGCCCCAACTTTTTTGGAATCGGGGTTGTACCTCCATGTTTGATCAATATAATGTTTGTGAAAGAATTGCTCTTAAAATGTAAATGTGTTCTACTGTGTTTTGGATTCCTGCCATTCAGAAAGGTGGCGCTACAGCCATGAGATTATGGATGTTTTTGGTTGTTTTTTTGAGGGGGGGGGGAGAAAAAATGATGGCGGAATGTGAATAAGTAAAAATTGAGTGGGCTACTAGAAAATTAAGTGTTTATTGATATATAGCCTGGGCAAGTTGATTTTCCCTGACGAGATGTGTGATGTATGCCCAAACAAGACTCTTATTCACTCGTGAGCTGTTGTCGTGGGGAAGTTTGTTCGCTAAAAAGACTCTACAGGCCAGATTCAGCGGCGTGACTTGGATGTGGGCCTCTCTCAGCCGGGTCGCGGGTTTTGCGGCTGTATCTTCGCTTTGAGGCCTTGTGGACTGCAGTTCAAGGAAGTGGATAACCTGATTCCAGACCTCTACAACTGCATGCTTACAACGGGACCCCTGGATAGTCATGAGTGAAATATTTCACAGGGCTTATTACCATTTTGATTCAGTGAATTGATCTATGAGCTCCAATGAATGCACACCAACATTCTGAATGTGCACCAACGTTGCTATTGACCACTGAGACATTCGTGGGAGTAGTTTTACAAACTGGTCATGGTTAAAGACTGTGGGTGGGTATAATTTAGGTGCCAGTTAAAAGAGTAGTTACTTAATAAATTCAATCTTGTTATTCCTAATTTCTATTTTGAGATTGTGTGTTTGTTTGATAAGGACATTGGTGGTGTCATTCATAAACATAATGAATATGGTAATTTAATGTAGGCCTATACTGGCGTAAGCGGTTAAAAGGTATAAATTCGATGTGCCGCTCCCCCTGGTGTTTTCCTATCCCTTAGAAAATATATAACGAGCCTGAACATAGGTGGGAGGGCTACATACAGAACAGGTGAATACCATCAGGCAACAGACCAATGACAGGACATGGCGGAGACAGGAGCGGAACAGAAATGAAAATAAACACAAGCACATAGTGTTGGTCACCATGGGAACCATGATAAGAAGGGGAAACCATGACACTATGCTATTCTGAACATACCAGAAAAATTCATTTAATAATAATAATAATAATAATAATAATCAAACAGTTTCTCCATGATGTAAATTACAGGATTTAGATTCTGCCTCCCCCCACCCCCGAATTAAGATAAAAACCCTCTCGAAGTAAGTCACAATGAAAGGTTGGAGGATGAAGGACATCCTAAAATGATGCCTCACTAACTGAAAACTAAACAAAAAAAAAAAAAAGCCAAGAAGAAGAAGTATCGAAACTTCAAGATCCTCCTGTTCATATATTGTCTGTCTGGCCTGTAATCAAATTAGTTTCATGATGTCACTCCTGCTTTCTTCACTTCCTGTTTTTGATGACCTTGTGCCCTCAGCACATTAGTGCTGCCAGGCCATTCTATCATACCTACACACTGCTGATGAACTTCCTTCAATTTAATGAATATGGCTCAGAGATCTGTGTGTATACCTGATCAACACAGACCACTTAGTGTCTGGGTGTGTGTGATAAGGGAAAGTGAAGCCAACCCCTGGGTTAGAGGCCCCTGTAGGTATGGGGTGAGACCTCCGAACCCCCAGAACTTTAATAAAGGAATAGCCTATGTCTCATTTTTTTTCTCCCAACCATCTCTGCTCTTAATCATCTGGCAAACCTGGCAGCGCTGAGAAATTTCCTATTACACTAATTAATGGAGAGCACTGCTTTCCTCCCTGCAGCCTCTCCATTTTCAGGCTCAAGCTTTCATATATGGTTCGTTATCTTGATATGTGACACATTCCAGTTTTAATGGAACGGAAAGTGTAACATTGCTGGAAATGAGAGCATGTTCATTTACACAAATACAAACAGAAGAGAGAAATCGTTTATAGCCTGTTGCTGTTACTTTCATATATTTTATAGATATACAAGCTGTAAACACAGGAATGGGTCTCTCCCTCTCTCTCTCTCTCTCTCTCTCTCTCACACACACACACACACACACACACACACTGTCTGCAGTATTTAATCATCACAGGGTTGCTTCAAAAACATGGCTACTTTAAACCAAGCAGCTTTCAGTACACATTTCACACAATTATCATTGAGGTATTGTCAACGTGGGTGGCACGGTGGTGTAGTGGTTAGCACTGTTGCCTCACAGCAAGAAGGTTTTGGGTTCGAGCCTAGTGGTCAACTGGGGCCTTTCTGTGTAGAGTTTGCATGTCCTTCCCATGTCTGCGTGGGTTTCCTCCGGGTGCTCCGGTTTCCCCCACAGTCCAAAGACATGCAGGTTAGGCTAATTGGTGGCTCTAAATTGACCGTGAGTGTGAATGGTTGTTTGTCTCTATGTGTCAGCCCTGCGATGATCTGGCGACTTGTCTGAGGTGTACCCCGCCTCTCGCCCATAGTCAGCTGGGATAGACTACAGCTTGCCCGTGACCCTGCACAGGATAAGCGGTTATGGATATCGTCAACATTTATAGACTCTGTATTGTTTTATGAAATTTGGCAAGACCGGGCCACTGGGTGTGCTTTTTGCAAAGAGTGCTTGGTAGTGTTGTTGTACTTGAGGCCAGTTTCAAGACCACTTTTTGAAGGCCTCAGTCTCATCTCAGTCTTGGACATAGAGGACTCTGGATTTTATTTCAAGACTGGTCAAGACCACAACTGCGGGGATTTCACTAAATTGCCTATGCGTTGTCTGATTTATTTGTTAATGTCATTACTTTGATTGGATGTAAACTTCCTGCTTCAACTGCAAACAATAATGTGACTCATTGCTAATTCGAAATTTTTGTTACTGTTAATGGCTGTCATCACTCCCCGCCCCTTCACACTCACCGATCTGGTCTTAGTCTTGACTTGAGCTCGTCCTGCCTTTGTCTTGTTCTTGACTTGGTCTCAACCCTCAAAGTCTTGGTCTTGACTTGGTCTCAGTTTAAGTGGTCTTGACTACAACACTAGTGCTTGGACCCCATAGATCGCTGCTTGCAGCTTTCTTTCTTTCTTTCTTTCTTTCTTTCTTTCTTTCTTTATTTATTTATTTATTTATTTATTGTATAAAACATATAATTCAAGCTATCTTTAGTCAACAAACTATTTTATTTAATATCTTGTTAAACCTGCTTTATTGGCCACAACTTCAGTGTGACCACAATCTTTCAGTAGTGCACTTTCATTTCAATATTTAATCTCTAACTGACTATTTAATATGATCAGGAGGTAGCTTTTTCTTGTATAGATTTATCAAGGTTTCATTTTATGTGAAGGAAGGGATACAAAAAGACAGGTGATAAAGTTTGGATACAAAATTACGGACTTTAAGGGGGAAAAAACAAAATTTGATATGTTCTCTCACTGTTTTTTTTTTGTAATTTTGACCCATTTAAACGAGTGGAAGTTACACACACACACACACACACACACACACACACACACACACACACACACACACACACACACACACCCTACTGTGGAGGCCCTAGGTCAGCAGAATTAGTCAGAAATTAAAATATGAGTAAAATGTATTTAAGTCATCAGTTTCGTTTGAGTTCACATAACATGGCCATATGCCTCAACCCAGTGTCCTCATTATATCACTGCTGGGAGCCAGTGTGTGTGTGTTTCAGTGTGTGTGACTGCATGTTTGTGAGAGGCTTAGTGATTTTGAATGCTACAATTACGCACACATATACCAATGACATGGATACTGTAATGAGATTATGTTTAGTTGCCAGCGATGGCACAATGCCACTGGGCCAAATGAATCTGATGCTCTCAGACATTTGGGAATGTTTAACATACAACTACACACACACACACACACACACACATACACACACACACACACACACACACGTTTTTCTATCCAGGCTCTGTTTGTTTTATCATTATTTTTGCCTGTGTGTTTCTTTTCCCCATGTCCACATGGGTTTCGTCCAGATTTTCCAGTTTCCTCCGTGATCCCCAAAACATGCCAGTACACAGATTGGATAAGTAAAGATAAATTGACCTTAACTGTAACCAAAAGGAAGCATCTGTGGCTCTTCCAGTTTTGCAAATAAGAGCTAATAAAATAAAAAAAAAAAAAGATTTGTAACTGACCAGACAAATGTCCCCATGAGGTCAACACCGTCAGATATTCCTGTCATTATGGGGACATGAGAGGACTATATGTGGACTATTTGATCCTCATTAAGGATAGTTAAGGGTTGAGTTTTTCTTTAGTGTAGACACAGTTAGAGACATGCATTAAAAAGTAACAGTTTGAACATAATTTCACTGCCTTATTAGTGTAACCACAAAATATCTACTTCCTCCTGTTTGAAACCTTAGAAAAAAAGAAATGAAGGGGGGAAAAAGCAAATACTATAACCTACAGTGCAACATTTTAACTGTCACCAATATGACTGGCTTCACTGATCAGAACTTATTTAAAAGATAGAACACTTAGTATGACAGGAACATCGAAATGTGGTGTAGTGGTTAGCATTGTCGCCTCACAGCAAGAAGGTTCTGAGTTCAAGCCCAGCCTCCGACGGGGGCCTTTCTGTGTGGAGTTTGCATGTTCTCCTCATGTCTGTGTGGGTTTCCTCCGGGTGCTCTGGTTTCCCTCACAATCCAAAGACATGTGGTTAGGTTAACATGGGGTGACCTTGGGCTGAAGTGCCCTTGAGCAAGGCACCTAACCCCTAACTCCTCCCTGGGTGCTGTAGTGCGGCTGCCCACTGCTCTGGGTACGGTATGTGTGTGCCAGGGCTTTACATTAACTTTTTTGCTCACCGGCCACTGTGGCTAGTGGTTTTCCCGAGTCACTAGCCATTCAGCCTTTTCACTAGCCACAATTTTGTTGCCAGGAAATCAAATTTTTTTCTTCACCATGACATGTTAAAGTTCAGAAGATCTAGATTTAATTATGAATGGCAGCGTATAATGTATCTCTACAGTAGCACTCAAGTATTTAGTGCTGTTAAGGTAGCTCCCTATATGAAAACATGCAACCAATTCAGACAAAAATATAAACAGAGTATTCTGTTTAATGAACTCAAATTCAAGCCCGTTACAATATGAAATATCGTATAATAAATAACATTCAGTACAACTGAACTGATTCTAATATTAAAAGTCCAATTCAAAGCATTTATCATTGAAAAACATTTGATGTTTTGATATGCAAGTATTATGTGTATTATCAAGTATTATTATGTATATTATGTATTATCTATTAATAGTGTGTGTGTGTGTGTGTGTGTGTGTGTGTGTGTGTGTGTGTGTGTGTGTGAACATGTGTAGAGAGAGACATTAAATGTCCTCATTATATTCATCATCAGATGAGTCTGAATGGTCCATGAAAAATGGTCTTCGTAACCTGAGGCTTCCAGCAGGCCATAAGTTGATAGCTGGGGCGAGATCAACTTCTTTCCAATTGTGTGAACGTTTCTAAACAGCAGCTCCATCCTCTCCAGCTCAGCCGACTTCATGACAGCCAGGGACTGAAAGCAATGCTGTCCTGTAGTGAACCAGCCGTCTTCGCCTGTTTTGATGTTATAGTACCGATGTGTGCATTTGACTTTTCATGGTCCTTTATAGTTTCGAGTTTAAAATTACTGGTGCTTGTCTTTGCCAGACTTTCTACAGTCTTCGGAGTACATGATATTTTCGGTTTTGCTATGCACTAGCCAATCTCACCCAAACTTCCATTTGTCATTGAACTGTCTTATCTTCCTATTAGCGTCTTGTTCATCTCCATGGCCGCAGCCAGCACTGAGGCCCCCGCAGTCTGGACCTCGGTCATTTTTAAGAGCTGAAAATACATTTGTACGCTAAATATTCAACTGGATAAAAAAATAAAGAATAACATTAAAACGTCTCCGTAAAAAGTGCATTGTTAATGATGTTAAACGTTGATTCTGTCTCTGTTTGGTGCACGTGGCTCTGAGACCAAGAACACAAAAGCGAATGAGCGCATGTGCGACTCGGGGGAGGAACGCAGTGCAGGAGACACGGGGTTTCCATGGTAACCATCAGCGCACTTTCATGAAGCTGTTAAATTTACATTTTCGAACTTCGTAGTCAGCTGGGATAGGCTCCAGCTTACCTGCGACCCTGTAGAACAGGATAAAGTGGCTAGAGATAATGAGATGAGATGAGATGAGATGAGATGAAAAAAAAATATATTATTTCCCAGCTTAAGGTCGGTCCGTATCATGAAATACCGTGACCTCGGCCCAGAGGCCTTGGTCAGTATTTTCAAGACCTCGGTCACGGTATTTCACGATACAGACCCCCCCAGCTGGTAAATAATACACACACACATGACGGTACTGTTCCGTCCCGGGTTATGAGAAATGCGTTACACAGATTCTGACAACATGATGACATCGTGGCTACAGCCTACAAAAAAAAAAAAAACCTTACGAATGAGTAGGTACGCCTTTTCGACCAACAGGGAACAGGTTCTTGAACCAATTCCATTCAGGATTCTTTGAACAAGAACAGAATCCGTTCTCTGTGGGTTGAAAAGGGGTAACGTCCCAGTTCGGTTATACTAAACATAGGCACTAATGGAACGCTGCTCAGCCAATCAAATTAGTGAGCCTGTATATTACTATATTGTTGTATAATTAGTTAATTAGCTGATTATAGCTGAACCAGGGGAAAATGGTGCATTCCAGGACCACATTCAGGAACCTGTGGTGTAATGTGAACATGGCCATGTTTTGCCTCTAGTAGCTTTCCATATAGGATGCGCCATCAAAACCCTATATTCAATATCTTGAAAGAGGCTAAAGAGGAGCTCAAGAGGAGCTCATATGACTCTGAGCAGATCGGGTTTACTTTTCAGGTTTACTCCGTACTACATGTGCAGCAGCGCAGTTGTAGCCTGCTTTGTTTGTGATTTTAAAAATAAATCATTTGATAAGCCAAAGCAATAGAGTGGAAAGTTTCAACTTATGTTTGCCTTGGATAACTTTGCCTAACGAGGGCCTTTCTGTGCGGAGTTTGCATGTTCTCCCCATGTCCGCGTGGGTTTCCTCCGGGTGCTCCGGTTTCCCCCACAGTCCAAAGACATGCAGGTTAGGTTAACTGGTGACTCTAAATTGAGCGTAGGTGTGAATGTGAGTGTGAATGGTTGTCTGTGTCTATGTGTCAGCCCTGTGATGACCTGGCGACTTGTCCAGGGTGTACCCCGCCTTTCGCCCGTAGTCAGCTGGGATAGGCTCCAGCTTGCCTGCGACCCTGTAGAACAGGATAAAGCGGCTAGAGATAATGAGAGATGAGAACTTTGCCTAAAACATGGTGGTGTATACTGATTTTTTTCCCAGAATGTTTGTTTTTGGTGTAGGTGTAATGGATGCCAGGTTGTTAATGTATCTTAGTTCCATAGGGTACATGGTGAGGGTATCTTTTGTCCTCATTGCTTGGGCCAGATCAAACCATTAAACAAGATTAAATTATTCTTACTCTTGCCACATACATGATTTTTTTTTTCAAAACTGATGATATTCAGTTCAAACACCATTAAAAGTAATTTCAGGAATAGATCTCTTGTGTGATGTGTAATTCACCCCCTCATTTAAATATGGCGAAAATGTTTCGGCGCGCTTTGCGCATCACGGACCTCGGTGATTTTAAAATGCTGCTCCGGCCCTGATCATCTCATCTCACTATCTCTAGCCGCTTTATCCTTCTACAGGGTCGCAGGCAAGCTGGAGCCTGTCCCAGCTGACTACGGGTGAAAGGCGGGGTACACCCTGGACAAGTCACCAGGTCATCACAGGGCTGACACATAGACACAGACAACCATTCACATTCACTTTAGAGTCACCAGTTAACCTAACCTGCATGTCTTTGGACTGTGGGGGAAACCGGAGCACCCGGAGGAAACCCACGCAGACAACATGCAAACTCCACACAGAAAGGCCCTCGCTGGCCACAGGGCTCGAACCCGGACCTTCTTGCTGTGAGGCGACAGTGCTAACCACTACACCACTGTGCCACCCTGGCCCTGAGCATCTCTGCCCCTTTTTCCCTGAGCAGCAGGGTTTGAAACTCCAGCTATATGCCGCCACATAGTGCGCTTGTCAGTCATCAGCAACTTTGTTGCTTCATTCATTAACCGCAGGTTACCGCATCACTGATTTTATCTGAGCCATTAACCAACATTCTAAACAATTCTAACATGTTGTCAGAATGTTTCTGCAGGTGCTCATGGGAGTTGTAGGCGCGTAATATTACATTGCAATGCGTTTATTATATCAGATGCCTTCAGAGAAAACTACAAGTAAAATATATTGTCATACCACAGAATAAACCACTCGCCAAAGTGGGTAGTCATTGCCCGCCAAAGCCGAATTTTACCCGCATTTGGCGGGTGGGCGGGTGCTAATGTAAAGCCCTGGTGTGTGCGCATGTGTGTGTTCACTGCTTCAGATGGGTTAAATGCACATGTGATAAATAAAGTTCTTACTCTTCTAAATATATTTTATATCGAGGTATGTGAGAGAGACAGAGGGGTCGAGAGAGAGAGAGAGAGAGAGAGAGAGATCAAGCTCTCATGATAGGAATGTAGTGGTTTTCAGCAACTGTGTGTGATGGAATGACATGCTGTTAGAGCCTGATCTCTCTGTGTGTGTGTGTGTGTGTGTGTGTGTGTGTGTGTGTGTGTGTGTGTGTGTGTGTGTGAGGATCTCATGATGGGAATGCAATGGGTTCCAACAACTGTGTGTGATGGAATGACATGCTGTTAGAGCCTGATCTAGGTATGGTCGTGTGTGTGTGTGTGTGTGTGTGTGTGTGTGTGTGTGTGTGCGTGTGTAAAAAAGGTTTGCCCCCCAACTGCATGTCCACTATTACTTGTAATGTCCAATGGTATGATGCTATGCTTCACTCATGGTGTGCGTGCGTGCGTGCATACTCTTGGGGGGGTCCAGTCTGTTCATATGATTCGCATATAGATTAACCAAGCCCTTTCAACTCCTATGTTTGGTCTGAATCCAATTTGAATGAGCAATTTTTACATTTTAACTAAAATAATTTTTCTAACATGAAACTCCTGAAATTACTGAATCAATCTGTAAAATTGCCTTTATATTAGACTGTATTAGCAACAAGTTAAATTAAAGGTGCACCATCGATTCTTGTACAAATAACCTAGAAGATATCTGTAGAACAGATATAGATGACTTGCAACCATGTGATCAAAATGTGCTACGTCATGAGCGTCCACCATGATGGTGGATATACAAAGCAACTAGGATGGCGGCCGCTGAAAGCATGTCTGTAAACAGTGCTGAATTTTCTCAGTATTACCACGATTTGAATGGTCCAGCAAAGATTCAATACAAAGAGAAGATAGATATGTGTGGTTTTGACCCATATTATTGAAAAAAGTCAGACTTTTCTGAAGATAAGATGCTTCTACCGACCATCGAGCACCCAGATATCACGTTCTACCCGGTTTGGCTGCTGAAGAATCAAGTTCAACCTTGGACGAAACATAGCCCATGTTCTGAGTGGGTGCCCAGTCTGGATTGTTTCTATCATATAATTTTGCTGGTGCTCTGAGAAGCGAAATGGTAATACACGTGTTAATATCATAACAACGACCGAGTGAACTACGACAAGAGGACGCTCATTTTATAGCAAAATTCTAGCAACACGAAATAAAATTCTTCCATAATATTATTAAGGAAGCTTTTGAATCTCACCTGAGGTAAAATGATAACTGCAAACGCGAGCTGTTTTGGTTTTAGCCTCTGTTAGATCAGCCCTGCCGATGTTGTTCAGCCGTGCTAGTCTCCTCTCCGTACTAAGCCTCAGAGTTTCCTTGCCCTCTTTCCGAATCACGGACATAATTCTAACAAATTGGAACGTGCCACGGTCACAAGCACTGTTGTGACCACAACCATATACAGCACAAAGATATGGCATAGCTAAAAGAACGCTTAAAGCAGTGGAAAAACAAAGAGAGTTGTGCGTGCGTGATTATGTTTTGTATGGAAGAATGTTGCTTGACCCCGCATTTGTATATCCACCAACATGGCCGACATCCAGGTTTCTATTTTGCTTTGATGTCACTTGCAAGTCAAGGATATATAAAATCATGTTCAAATCCCAATAATAATGTTCTACTTTCTTTGAGTTATACATACTCTATATATAATATGGTGAGGTAATGGAGTTCTTTACACAGAAATGATAAGGCGACGGGGTATTTGATGATCATGCTTTCCAAGTGAACAAGATAGATCCAAGATATGATCGCAATGTGTGTGTCGTCCATTCGTTCATCCTTGTACAACGATCAGAATTCACTGGTTAAAGAAGGAAATGTAAGACATGCCATTAGACTTAGTAACATCTGATAGTAGTTTGCTGCATCATCTGGAAACGTGAGTCGATATCCTCATCGGATGAAAGCGAGATAATCGTGGAATGGGTTTGATTCAGACGCTAGCACACTGGAGTAAAAGCATCAGCAGGAACGAGATCAGACAGATGTGTATCTGGCTACAAATCACTATCCTTGTGTCTGAGTGTATGTAATGGTTCATGCTTCATACCATACTAGGCCTGCTTGGCTCAGAAGGCCGGTAGAGGATCTCTAAGTGTTTGTTCGTGTGTGTGGGATGCACCCATTGGCTTAGCACGGAGGGAATTCCTGTTGCAATGCTTCTGGAATCCATCGTTCAAACTTCCCTATTCCTTCTGGGCTCATGTGATCGGGATAACTAATACAGTAGTAATGAAAAAGGACAGACTTGGAACTATGTTGAAGGTGAAAGAAATGCAGGGAATGCAGCAGTCCAGGTGCAGGAAGTGATGTGTGGGTTGGGAAAGGTGTGTGTTTCAGTGATGACGATGATGATGATGTTTTGGAGACTTGTTCCATTGGAGGATAGCTGAGGGAAGGCTTGGAATCCTGGGGAGAGGTTTACAATAGAATAAATTTTATATGGTCACTTGGAAAACTATACTATACAATCAGTGCTTTTTCCATGAAATGTACAGTTTGTAAGTAAGCAACTATTGACTGTAATCTATCTTTTACAATTTATCAACCCCCTCTACATTACATTCCAGGCATTTAGCAGACACTCTTATCCAGAGTGACATACAACATATCCAGATCAGCCTGGGGAGCAGGTGCCTTGCTCAAGAGCACTTCAGCCATTCCTGCTGGTCCAGGGAATCAAACCAGTGACCTTTTGGTCCCAAAGCTGCTTCTCTAAACATTAGGCCATGGCTTCACCCCTCTACCTCATCTTCTGCTGGAAATGGACCACCATAGGACTACTGACCAGGGCTATTACTGGAGTCCTGACCCAGTCTTCAGCAGTGATACTGATAGGGCAGTGGTGCATTGTTCTGGAATGAATGTATCAGGCACATACGCATACAGTGTGCATTCTTAAGGCCACAATTAGACACTAATGGTCAACATTTCCCATCTGTTTCTTGATCTGCAACATTCTCAAAGTGACACTGAGGTGTTCCAAAAACCTCAACAATGCTGCTGTACTAGAGTAACTCAAACCGCACTCTTTGCAATAGAGGTTCCTCAAGTCCTCAAGTTCCTCAAGAGTTATTTGGATAGTCAACATTTCTTTTGACCCAATTTGGTCACTCGCCAACTACCAACTAGGGATGGTAATGGCTAGAACATCTCATCTCATCTCATTATCTCTAGCCGCTTTATCCTTCTACAGGGTCGCAGGCAAGCTGGAGCCTATCCCAGCTGACTACGGGCGAAAGGCGGGGTACACCCTGGACAAGTCGCCAGATCATCACAGGGCTGACACATAGACACAGACAACCATTCACACCTATGGTCAATTTAGAGTCACCAGTTAACCTAACCTGCATGTCTTTGGACTGTGGGGGAAACCGGAGCACCCGGAGGAAACCCACGCGGACACGGGGAGAACATGCAAACTCCACACAGAAAGGCCCTCGCTGGCCCCGGGGCTCGAACCCAGGACCTTCTTGCTGTGAGGCGACAGCGCTAACCACTACACCACCGTGCCGCCCTGGCTAGAACATGCTTCCTCCAAAACATGTTTTCGGACTTTTTTAGCGCTGCTCTTGCTACATCACAAGGAAGCCAAACACACTTGGAGGAAAGTGTTATCTGCTCTCTTACACATGCAGGAGCTCGCAGATGGGGGACATTCTAATATGGTGTTACTTTGAATTTTTTCCTGTAAAGAAAGCCACCATTGCTACCCCTTTTTGACCAACAGGGAACAGGTTCTTGAATTGGTTCTGTTCAGGATTCTTGTACCAGCTAGCAAACCAGCCTGCCACCAATTTTGAGCAGAACCATTGTAAACAAGGATGCATCATGAACAGAGTGTTGCACAATGCACAACAGAAGTAAACAGTAGATGGTGGTACACAGTGATTACCTTCAGGCTTTTGTTCTGTTGGACCGTGAGTTGGCCTAGTGGTTAGTGTGTCCGCCTCTCGATCGTGAGTTCTACTCACAGTCAGGTCATCCCAAAGACCATCATAAAAATGGTACCTACTGCTGTCTGGCAAGGCATCCTGCAAAACAGATGTGAGTGAGGAGTCAAACTCTTGCGGTTACCAGAGGACTAGCCCCACACTGTGACCCTAGCTGTATACAGTGGTGCTTGAAAGTTTGTGAACCCTTTAGAATTTTCTATATTTCTGAATAAATATGACCTAAAACAACATCAGATTTTCACACAAGTCCTAAAAGTAGATAAAGAGAACCCAGTTAAACAAATGAGACAAAAATATTATACTTGGCCATTTATTTATTGAGGAAAATGATCCAGTATTACATATCTGTGAATGGCAAAAGTATGTGAACCTTTGCTTTCAGTATCTGGTGTGACCCCCTTGTGCAGCAATAACTGAAACTAAATGTTTCCAGTAACTGTTGATCAGTCCTGCACACCGGCTTGGAGGAATTTCAGCCCATTCCTCCATACAGAACAGCTTCAACTCTGGGATGCTGGTGGGTTTCCTCACATGAACTGCTCGCTTCAGGTCCTTCCACAACATTTCGATTGGATTAAGGTCAGGACTTTGACTTGGCCATTCCAAAACATTAACTTTATTCTTCTTTAACCATTCTTTGGTAGAACGACTTGTGTGCTTAGGGTCGTTGTCTTGCTGCATGACCCACCTTCTCTTGAGATTCAGTTCATGGACAGATGTCCTGACATTTTCCTTTAGAATTCACTGGTATAATTCAGAATTCATTGTTCCATCAATGATGGCAAGCCGTCCTGGCCCAGATGCATCAAAACAGGCCCAAACCATGATACTACCACCACCATGTTTCACAGATGGGATAAGGTTCTTATGCTGGAATGCAGTGTTTTCCTTTCTCCAAACATAACGCTTCTCATTTAAACCAAAAAGTTCTATTTTGGTCTCGTCCATCCACAAAACATTTTTCCAATAGTCTTCTGGCTTGTCCACATGATCTTTAGCAAACTGGAGATGAGCAGCAGTGTTCTTTTTGGAGAGCAATGGCTTTCTCCTTGCAACCCCGCCATGCACACCATTGTTGTTCAGTGTTCTCCTGATGGTGGACTCATGAACATTAACATTAGCCAATATGAGCGAGGCCTGCAGTTGCTTAGAAGTTACCCTGGGGTCCTTTGTGACCTCGCCAACTATTACACGCCTTGCTCTTGGAGTGATCTTTATTGGTTGACCACTCCTGGGGAGGGTAACAATGGTCTTGAATTTCCTCCATTTGTACACAATCTGTCTGACTGGATTGGTGGAGTCCAAACTCTTAAGAGATTGTTTTGTAACCTTTTCCAGCCTGATGAGCATCAACAACACTTTTTCTGAGGTCCTCAGAAATCTCCTTTGTTTGTTCCATGATACACTTCCACAAACATGTGTTGTGAAGCTCAGACTTTGATAGATCCCTGTTCTTTAAATAAAACAGGGTGCCCACTCACACCTGATTGTCATCCCATTGATTTGAAAACACCTGACTCTAATTTCACCTTCAAATTAACTGCTAATTCTAGAGGCTCACATACTTTTGCCACTCACAGATATGTAATATTGGATCATTTTCCTCAATAAATAAATGACCAAGTATAATATTTTTGTCTCATTTGTTTAACTGGGTTCTCTTGATCTACTTTTAGGACTTGTGTGAAAATCTGATGATGCTTTAGGTCATATTTATGCAGAAATATAGAAAATTCTAAAGGGTTCACAAACTTTCAAGCACCACTGTAGATGAGAGGCCAAGGGCTATGGAAACAGAGCCTGGTGCCATCCAGTGCGCCTGATTGCATGGTGCGGGAAGGACTTTAGACTTTTTTTGTTCTGTTACTATAGATATTTCTTTTCATTCAATTTTTTTCTGAAGATGTATCCTTTTCTGTTGCATTCTCCATTGCTACACTCTGCCTCCTCAACAAACTAATGACATGCCCACTGAAGTCATCATGGGTCGCCGAACCAACTTTTCAGAAACCAAACCAATTTATTTTTGTTTGAAATGCTCTGGGGTGGGTTTCCCAAAAGCCTCTTAACACTAAGTACCTTAATTAGGAGAGAGAGTGTTCACTGTGATGCTCGCTCTACCATTTAAAGATGATCTTTGTTCTATTATGCTTTTGGGAAACCCATCCCTGAACGTTTTAAAATTTGGTGCATGAATCAGAACCAACCCCATTCGCTGTTGGTGGAAAAGGGATATGAGAGGGTTTTATACAGAAGGTTGTAGGTTTGTCCTAGAGGAACTTGAAAGTATAGCATGTCTCATGCTCTGGAGGTAGCAGAGACACAAATACATATCAGAGGCAGTGGCAGGAAATTTTGGATGGGGGGGTGACATGTTGCACGCCAAAGGCATGCCAAATCTAGGGGGGTCTGGGGGCATTTCCCCCCCCCCCCCCCCCCCCATGAAATTTTGGAATTTTTAACCCTCTAAAATGCTATTTCCCGCATTTTGAGAGGCAAATTTTGGTGGAGTAAAGATAATTTTAATGTCTCTATTAGAGTACAGTTTGTCCATGTATTTTTTCGATATGAAACAAAACCAATGATACAATTTTTGCACATTTTTCAAATCAAAACTGTGTGATATTGGTGTATTGAAGCATCTATGAATGACATATGGGGCTGTATCGGTAAATTGGAAAAACTACATTCCTTTAGTTTTCTCATGGATCCCCCCCCCCCCCCACACACACACACACAAAAAAAAAAACGTGAGGAAATTTGTCCTCAATGTCCTTGTTGAATTAAAGAGCTAATAGATGTATATACCTGCTCAGCTACGTGGTATAAAGCAAGAGCACGAATAACTGTCTTTCCTTTAGACTTCAGTGCGAGTAAACAGTCATTCATTTCTTGGTTTGTGAAATTTGACTTGGGATGTTAAAAAAATTTATACTGAAAACTTACTTCGTTATCATCAAGCAACTTGGGTGCCTTTGTCGAGCCCAAAAAGTTTGCAATGGATAAGTCTGAAACTCCCCTTCATACTGATTTTCAGTAAGTGGGCAGGGCAGCAAGCGGATTCATGTAGATCTAGAGCAGCATCAAGTTTTTGGGCGCCCAAAACTGTTTGTACGCCTCGTGAATGCTATCTAGCCATCCGGACAGGACACGAGTTATCAGTCAGATACAAATGTAGTGACACTGTCATAGCCTTGCTATCACAGGGTCCCCACTTTGGCGCGAATACCCAAGGAGACCAGACATGTCTAGACAGTTGCCACAGAATATTCATAAATCAGCTTGTCTACTAAAATTGATGGGTTTTGCAGTTCTGCGTAAGCCAAATAAGGAAAAGCGGAGGCAATTGGTGACATCAGGGCTAGGCTAATTTGCATTGGTTTTGGTGCGAGTGGGTGCTACCAACCTACAGTACAAAGGGATGCCGCCGGGGCGCCGGGATGAAGGGACACAGTGGGATTTAAAAAGGGAAAACAAAGGTGCGCAGCAGGCTGTTTTACACTACTCTCTCCTTTTCTTCCTTGTAAATAGTCAAAGGACTCCCATCGTAACTTGGGGGGCCGCAGCCTGCCCAACATAATTTTTTTTGGGGGCCCCCCTCAGCCACCACCACTGCATGTAACAGACAGGTGTGTCCAGGGATAAGATGTACTTATGAGGTACTTCTTTGATGTTTTCATTTTGTTTACTAAAGCTCTACATGTATAAAATAGGCATAAATTATAAAGACATTTCATTACCCTAGCTCTGTAGTGGTGACATAGTAGCTGAAATACAGTGGACAAGAGGACCCATAATGAAGCATGTAGATGCAAAAAAGCCAAGGACTTGAATGATGATGGAACGTTAAGAAGGAAAGGTTGGGGGTGTTGTTCTAGTTAGCATGAAGCTATCTAGCTTTCAGTGAGCTTTCTCACAACAAATAGTTCAACTGATTCACAAATATTCTCAAACTGTAATACCTGAGCCATGCAGCACAACACCCAAAACCTGTTAGATCTTAAATCGTATATAATCACACACTTTCTAGAGAGGAGAACAGGACTTTCCACATGTATGTATGTGTGTTTGTGTGTCTTACGCAATATGACACAACTGTTCCATCAAGACGTGGAGGTTTTGTGGAACATGCACTCTGGGTCTCAGCCAGACAGCATTGTGGGCCAGCGCACTGAGAAGTTTTTTCCCATCTGAGTTCATTTTGGGTTCATGGTTCCAGCTCCTCAGAGAGGAGAGTATGTGCATGTGTGTTGTTTGTGTGTGTGCGTATACAAAAAAGGGGGTCCATAATCCCAAGACAGCAGTGTAAAGTATCACTAATACTGGTGCAGGCTCTTCCCTCAGCTTTTATTTTTAACTCCAGTGTGGAGACAAAGGGTCCAGTCAGTGCTGCCTCTGAGAACCAGGCCATGGGAGCCTGACCAAGCCCGGCTGCGTCACACACTCACCGCGTGTGTGTGTCCCGCGCAAGAGCAGACGTGCAGACCCACCGGAATGGGGGAGTGGAAAAAAAGAGGAAGAGAACAAGGGAGAGCGGTCTGGCAAGGAGACAGCATCAGTGACAACATCAGGGGCATTGGGCCATTTGTGATGATGTCACGGGATGAGGAAGTGGTTCAAGCCATGTGATACATGAGGAGGGAAAGCACAATGAAGAGCCTGTGCCAGAGCTGCCAGACTACACACAACTTTTTTTTTTTTAATGTCAAAGTCCTTTTGTTTTACTATTATATCCTGTTAGTGTCAAAGCCACCAATTACATTTGGACTAAAAGTAGAACAGCATTAAAACCAATACAGCTGTTTGTTTATTTTATATATATATTAGTGCTGTCAAGCGATTAAAATATTTAATCGCGATTAATGTCGCGACTGTCATAGTTAACTTGCGATTAATCGCAATTTAATCGCACATTTTTGTCACATGAAAAACCATTGTAATTCTCTTATCAGCATAAAAAAGTGAATGGGCTTGCTCACCGTTCGAACTATGGGGGTACTCGGGGGATCCAAGATCCCCTGAAACAGACATGAGATCCCTTGAAAACATGATTTGGGAAATGTTGGGGGGTCTCTAAAATATTGGCAAAATGATGTTTATTGACATAGCAATCGTGTGTAACGGGAAGCATTTGCATATCCGAAGTGAGCGCGCGATGGAGATCCGCGCTCTGAGACAAGCGCAAGCACCCCCAAGGGAAAAAAAAGGGACCCCCCGAAAATATCGGCATAGTTCGAACACTGGTTGTACCAATGTTTTTTTTTTTTATTGCAGAGCATAACACGTCTTGTCACAGCCACTGCAAAGTGGGGCTGGAGCCGCCGATGGGAAAACGAAACCTAAGCCGAGCACCGTGGCTCTTCGGGGGAGGGCAGAGGACTCTGGCTGTGCGGGGCGTGGCATCATGTCACAGAATGTTAATCTCGCGATAAAAAAATTATCGCCGTTAAAATTGAGTCAAGTTAACGCGTTAATAACGCAACATTTTTGACAGCACTAATATATATATATATATATATATATATATATATATATATATATATATATTCCTTAATATGGTTCATCTTCTCTAATGTACTCACAAAGAATATGTACATTTAGAATCCTTTTAAAACAAGAAGGTGTGAGTTTTAGTCGTGGTCATGCTCCTATTTTAATAATAATGTTTATATCATTAATATTCTAAATGATTACAAGATATGCAATTGCTGGGTTTCAGTCACGTGACTTTTCTTAGCAGTTTTACCGGAAGTGAAATAGCTGGTGGTCTAAACAGCTGCTGTAGTGCAAACAACTACCGATAACTTATCAGAGTATGCTTGTAATCTAGAAGCCGCTGCTCGCTTTAGATATATTCAGAAGATTGCTGTGTGCAATGGAATCAATCCCTACAGTCTGGGAAAGAAGGATTTGTCATACGATCTCGAAAACTACCCTTCAGTCGAGTTCCCCGACATCTCGAACTATCTGGTGTTGCAGACGTCCTTCTACACCGCAAAACAGATGAAAGCGTGGAAGAGTATGGAGGCTTATAACTTTTTTGTATGTGGCTGGGTAAAGGACCTCGGTGTCAAGTCACTGCCGAATGAATCCTGTATTGTTTTTGCCCGTGTAAGTATGTTTTTTTTTAAAGCTTTCATTCGCATCTTTACAATGAAGCGCTGCAAGTTGAATTGTAAACAAACAACAGTTCACTTGATTCTCACTTGTGTTGGCTCTTATCTCTCAGGTAAATCATTCACAAAGATCATCAGAAACCCCAAAGACCTGGATCTTAGTTAAACAAGATGGAGAAGTGATCATGGCGCATTGTAACTGTATGGCTGGGGAAGAATTTTGTCGCGACCTTCATACATATGGACTTTGTGAGGAGTGAGGAGGAAACAAAGAAACAGCTGGGGACTTTAGCTTAGTGACTAAAAAAAGTACCGTAAAATGACAACACATAGTAAGAAAAGTACTTGGAAAACACTAAGGACGTAGCTGAGAGGGAAATACAAACCTTTCACCAAGTGATCACTGCAAACTCGAGCATGCTTCGACTCGGCTCCTTCAATTTCAGCGAGAGGTTCAAGAGTCACCTTTCTCGACATCTTTTTGCAAAAGCCTGTGTTTGTTCATCTTTTTTTATTCGTTCACGGGGAACCCTGAAGAAACTTATCAGTTTCATGGTTTGATCAATTCAAACAACGTAAAACAATGCAAGCATAAGGCATTTTTCATGCGAGCAATGCACCTTCCTCATGCAAACGCTTTGTCAACTGAGCTTTGGTAGACCACCAGCTAAAGTTTTGAATAACTAATGAGGCGGATGTGACGTCACGTGAAACCCAGCAATAAGATATGTGATATCTATATTTCCATTTCTTATTACTTTATGTTCTTTATTTTCTGCCACCTCCCGTATACTGTTTTTATTTGCTTGGTTTCTTTTTTCACCTTGAGCAGCATTGAGTTTGAAATGTACTCTTTAGAAAAAAAAATATTTCTATTTATTTATTTATTTATTTTACTTTAAATATATTTCTAGACAAAAAAAAAATCCTACCTCAAAATATTTGATCAATTTAGTATAGATAACATTTTTGATGTGAAATTATTTAAATGCTTTGGCAATGCTGCATCTTGATATAATCTCGACCAAGATGTAAATGCTGTGTAGAGATATGTTTGATTTAGCTAGAAAACTCAGTTGTGACAGTTTTATCTGGCTATGCAGTATGCAACGTTGACTACTTAGCTTTTTATCTCGCCACCTACTGCGTGCGACAGGAAGCTTTGGATTACTTCCAGAGACAGGAAAGTACAGTTACTTCAGTTACTTCATTATTGTACATAAGTCTGGTTCTTTCCTGTCTAAGTCCAGTTTTTCTGTCACCTAATACTCTACATTTAAAAAGAACAGTCACTACTTTCTTCTCACGAAGTGTTGAACCACAATGCCTTTCTCAATAATGATATATTTGGAAAGTTACTTTCATCGATCTGGTGTTATGTTCACTTTGTATGTACAATCCTGAGACCAGAAAAGTGTAAAATATAAATAAAAACAGAATGCAATGATTTGCAAATTCGTTTCGACCTATATTCAGTTGAATATAATACAAAGATGAGATATTTGATCTTCAACCTGATAAACTTTTTTGTTTTTTGGAAATATACACTCATTCTGAATTTGAGGCCTGCAAGTTGTTCCAAAAAAGTTGAGACAGGAGCCATAAAAGAATGGGAAAGTTATAGAAAGCTCAAAAAAACACCTGTTTGGAACATTCTACAGGTAAACAGGTTAACTGTTAATTGGAAAGACTCAGTTGTTCACAAGCAAAGATGGGGTGAGGTTCACCACTTTGTGAAGAACTATGTGAACAAATAGTCCAACAGGGTAAGAACAATGTCTCTCAACATACAATTGCAAGACATTTGGGGTTTTCACCATCGACAATCCATATCATCATCAAAAGGTTCAGAGAAACCAAAGAAATCTCTGCATGTAAGGGACAAGGTCGAAAACCAATATTGAAAACCCGTAACCTTCGATCCCTCAGGCAGCACTGCATTAAAATCCAACATGATCGTAGAAAGGATATGACTACATGGGCTCTGGAACACTTTGGAAAACCACTGTTGGTAAACACAGATTGTCATTGCATCATGCAAAGAGAAAACCATACATCAATAATATCCAGAAACACCACCAAAGTCTCTGGGCTTGAGCTCATCTGAGATGGACTGATGCATAGTGGTTTGCATGTAAAGTGTGCTGTGGTTTGACGAGTCCACATTTCAAATTGTTTTTAGAAATCATGGCTGTTGCGTCCTCCAGGCTAAAGACAAAAAGGATCATCCAGATTGTTACCAAGACAAAGTTCAAAACTAACATCTGTAATGCTATGGGGGTTTGTTAGTACCCATGGAAGAACTCGAGCGGCCTGCACAGAGCCCTGACCTTAACCACACTGAACACCTTTGGGATGAATTCGGAATTGCCCAACCTCACTAAAGCTCTTGTGGCTGAATGAGCTCAATCCCCACAGCCAAACTCCAAAATCTAGTGGAACACCTTCCCAGAAAATAATAGGTCTTTATAGCAGCAAAGGGTGAAACAACTCTATATTACTGCCATGGTTTTGGAATGGGATTTCTTTAAACTGTTCTTTTACTGTGGCAGGATGATTGTATAACATATACTGTACCTAGGAAGGAACCCAAGAATCTGGTGCACAAGTTTTAATTTATTTTGGGTTTTCTGAAATCAACACAGGGTCAAAAATTTGCATACGCCCACTTAGATTATTAATGTGGTGGTGCTGGAAGTTCCCAAATGTCTTTTAACGTGCCAGGGCCTCTTAACTTCCTGTTAGTTATCATGACTGACTACAGCCGGTTGCCTCTCTGTGCCAATTTAAAAAGAGTTTGTTTGACAGCACTCAACAGATTGATTAACACACAGTACAATGGGAAAGTCCAAGGAGCTTAGTGCCTATCTGAGAAAAAGGATCATAGATTTACACTCAGGAATGTCTCTTGGAATCATTTCTAAACAACTGCAGATTCCAAGATCATCAGTTCAAACAATTGTACGTAAGTACAAGTTATTGGGAGGTGTAGTCCTTTTACTGGATGAAGACCCAAACTGTCCCTCTCAGCTGAGAGGAAATTGGTTCCGATGGTCAGGAACAACCCAGGAACCACCAAAAAACAGACCTTCCATGAACGTGATGCTGCTGGAAGACTGTCTACAGTCAAGCAACTTTTACATCATCATGGACTGAGAAGCTGCTGTCCAAGAAGCCTCTGCTCCAAAATCGCCACCTTCAAAGTAAACTAAAATTTGCAGCTCACCAAATGGACAAAGAAAAAGCCTTCTGGAGGAAAGCTTTATGATCAGATAAGACAAACATTGAGTTGTTTGGCCACAAGGACCAGAGGTGCAGAGGAACACTGTACCAATTGTTAAGCATGGTGGTGGTAGCATCATGCTCTGGGGCTGTTTTACTGCCAGTGGAATTGGTGCATTGCAGAAAGTGGAAATAATGAAGTCGAAAGTGGAATAATGAAGAAGTATGACTACCTCAGAATTTTTCAGCATGACCTCAAACCATCAGAACTTCGACACAATTGGGTGTTCCAACAGAACAATGACCCCAAACACACATCAAAGCTGGTTGTGGAACAGATAAAGCAGGCTAACATGAAGCTTAAATCTGACCTCAACCCTATAGAAAATATGTGGACTGTGTTTAAAAGTAGGGTCAAATTTATTTGAACTCTACCAATTCTGTGAAGAAGATTGGTCAGATATCCAACCAGAATTTAGACACATAGTGACAGGGGAAGAATACAGGGCAAAGCCCCAATTGATTTACAGATTTTTACACCGGATGCCCATCCTGACACAACCCTCCGCAATCTATCTGAGCTTGGGACTGGCATTAAGCATGCACTGACTTGTGCAAACCCAATGGCTGGGTATTTTTACCTAATCTGCATGTCTTTGAACCATGGGGGAAACCAGAGCACCCAGAGGAAACCCACACAGACACGGGGAGAACATGCAAACTCCATACAGAAAGGCCCCTGTCAGCCATGGGGTTCAAACCCAGAACCTACTTACCATGAGGCAACAGTGCTAACCACTGCACCACCATGGCACCAGAAACTTCATCTCATCTCATCTCATTATCTCTAGCCGCTTTATCCTGTTCTACAGGGTCGCAGGCGAGCTGGAGCCTATCCCAGCTGACTACGGGCGAAAGGCGGGGTACACCCTGGACAAGTCGCCAGGTCATCACAGGGCTGACACATAGACACAGACAACCATTCACACTCACATTCACACCTACGGTCAATTTAGAGCCCCCAATTAGCCTAACCTGCATGTCTTTGGACTGTGGGGGAAACCAGAGCACCCAGAGGAAACCCACGCAGACACGGGGAGAACATGCAAACTTCACACAGAAAGGCCCCCATTGGCCACTGGGCTCAAACCCAGGACCTTCTTGCGGTGAGGCGACAGTACTAACCACTACACCACTGTGCCACCCCCTCTAAAACATCCATCCATCCATTATCTGTAGCCACTTATCCTGGACAGAGTCGCAGGCAAGCTGGAGCCTATCCCAGCTGACTATGGGCGAAAGGCGGGGTACACCCTGGACAATTTGCCAGGTCATTGCAGGGCTGACACATAGAGACAAACAACCATTCACACTCACGGTCAATTTAGAGCCACCAATTAGCCTAACCTGCATGTCTTTGGACTGTGGCGGAAACCGGAGCACCCAGAGGAAACCCACGCAGACACAGGGAGAACATGCAAACGCCACACAGAAAGGCCCCCGTTGGCCACTGGGCTCGAACCCAGGACCTTCTTGCTGTGAGGCAACAATGCTAACCACTACACCACCGTGCCACCCCCTCTAAAACATCCATGTATGTGAAAATTGTCAAAATGAAACAAATCATAATTGTAAACATGCAGTAACAAAAACATCATCAGGGACTCAAATGATCATGGGACAATAGAAAAGAAGATTTGGGGACATTACCATAGCTAGTGAGTAGCTTCTCTAGAACTGGCCTGGAAATTATCACATCAAGTAGTTTAAATGGATTTCAGAAAGATAGTATTAAAAACTGCATGATTAAAATTACAGTACCAGAGCTTAGCTTGACTTGCTGTTCACATAAACCCAGATCTCTGCTCCTGTGCCTTCTTGCCAGATTTAACCCTGGCCATGACTATAAAGCTGCTTTATAAAACTGAACTAAAGTGAGAAAGAACGGGAAAGGAGACAGAGGAAAGTGAGGAACGGAAACTTAGAGACATAGAGAACACCTTTTTACACAATCCATACAGAGTTACTCACACTCACTTTCCACACACACACACACACACACACACACACACACACACACACACACACACACAAAAAAAAAAAAAAAAAAAAAACTTATACGTTGAACCCCACTAATCCCCTCTGGTAACACTTTCCTGCCAACTACTCCCTCACACTCTTCCTTTCTTTTTCTTTTTTCTCCTCATGTTCTCCTGGCAGTGACGCATTCAGCACATAATGAAACCCTTAAACGACAGGACATGCTAACTCTACTCCCTTTGTCCCTCCATCCCACCTTTTTTTCCTCTTTTCACAGGTGGAAGGTGATAGGGTGTCTCCGCTGTTTTTGACTGAGGCTATTTTTGGCGCTGGTGGCTTGACTCAGAGGTGCTGCCATGCCATGCACGTTATTTAATCAGAATGAGAGAAAAAAGCATGAACTAATTACCAAGAACTTTGTTTTTATTCTTTGAGAAAGGAAAAGTGTAAGTATAAATTGTTTTTGACTTGGTAACAATGATTACAAGGGTATGTACAAAACTGAGACAAATGGGTTCATTAGCTGTTTGAGAAACTGACATCTGAAATTGAAATCTGTTCAAATATCCTGCTTGTCCACCATTTTTTTCCTTACGCCTGTACTTTGGTGGGTAAGTACTGACCTCTATGAGTTATCATCTCTGCTGTGTTTAGCAGACAATTATTGTCTCTGATAGTGAAGAACGATATAACCTTATCATAATTTTTTAGCATATTAGCATTTTTGGACTATACTTGGATATGATATGTTAAAATCATTTGTCCTTGGAAGAGAAACCCAGTATAGATGATGGTGTAATAATAATGATGGTGTAACAAACGGCGGCACGGTAGTGTAGTGGTTAGCATGGTCGCCTCACAGCAAGAAGGTTTCGGGTTCGAACCCAGTGGCCGGCAAGGGCCTTTCTGTGTGGAGTTTGCATGTTCTCCCCGTGTCTGTGTGGGTTTCCTCTGGGTGCTCCAGTTTTCCCCCACAATCCAAAGACATGCAGTTAGGTTGAAGTGGGGTGGCCTTGGGCTGAGGTGCCCTTGAGCAAGGTACCTGACCCCTGACTGCTCCCCGGGCGCTCTGGTGTGGCCTTCGACACCCATGACCCTTTCCTGGACCATGTTTGATAGGTACTCACTAATGCATACCGGGAACACCCCAAAAGACCTGCTGTTTTGTAGACCCAGTCGTCTCGCCATCACAATTTGGTCCTTGTCAAAGTCACTCAGATCCTTACGCTTGCCCATTTTTCCAGCTTACAACACATCAACTTTAAGAACTGACTGTTCACTTGCTGCGTAATACTGTACATGAAACCCCACGACAGGTGCCATTTTAAGGAGATTAAAAATGTTCTTCACTTCACCTGTCAGTGGTTTTAATGTTATGGCTGATTGGTGCATATACATACACATATTATTCATTTGTCCTTGGAAGAGAAACCCAGTATAGATGACGGTGTAATAATAATGATGGTGTAACAAATGGTGGCAGGGTGGTGTAGTGGTTAGCGCTGTCGCTTCACAGCAAGAAGGTCCGGGTTCGAGCCCCGTGGCCGGCGAGGGCCTTTCTGTGCAGAGTTTGCATGTTGTGTCCGTGTGGGTTTCCTCCGGGTACTCCGGTTTTCCCCACAGTCCAAAGACATGCAGGTTAGGTTAACTGGTGACTCGAAATTGACTGTGAGTGTGAATGGTTGTCTGTGTCTCTGAGTCAGCCCTGTGATGACCTGGCGACTTGTCCAGGGTGTACCCCGCCTTTCACCTGTAGTCAGCTGGGATAGGATCCAGCTTGCCTGTGACCCTGTAGAACAGGATAAAGCGGCTAGAGATAATGAGATGGGACTTTATGTTCGAAACTGACTTTTTTGTCTTTATGCCTTATGCTCTTTCCTGCAGAGAAAACCTCATGACCTCTCTCTCGACGTCTCTCTCTCTCTATCTCTCTCTGATTTACGATGTAAACAGTGTAGTTTCTCTCTCATTCAATCGCCATATTCTGTCATTTCTCATATGTGCACATCCAATAGAACAGTCCTCTTTCTCTCTCTGTATGTGTGTTGTTGTTGCCCACTTTATGCCCCAGACATGTTTCTGCCTTCAGGCTCTTTCTGTCAGATCATATTTATCAGATCATATTTAACAAACTACTCAGCCACCAAAAGGTGCTCACACACACACACACACACACACACACACACACACACACACACACACACACACACACACACACAATAACATGTTATGTTCAATATACTCGAATTATTACTCAAATGATTATGTACTGAAAAAGGAAAGTATAATAAACTATCCTGATGGTACATTTATTTTATATTGTGTATGAAACACTACATTTCGCTGATGTACAATTTCATTAAAATGGTGAAAATTTAACTTAATTCAATTTTATATTATATTATATTTACAAATTCTGCAAGTCCAAGTCTAAATTTGGCCAAGTTAATATCAGAAATATAGGAATATAGGAAATATGATGATGAATCCCATTGCCACTACTAATCATGAGCTAATCAGGAGAACAAGAAGCTAAACGGAATCAAATTTATGTAGATTAATTTATCTGCAGTCTTTACAGGTGTTGAAATGTATTTCACCTTATTTCACCTTTCTGTCCCATCCAGACTGTTCAGCATATCATATCCCTAAAGGAACCATCCAGCATTTCGTCACATCTACTGAGCAGCAGTTCTGCAGATGGAAATGTCTTGTTGATTAAAGAGGTCAGAGGAGAATGGCTAGCCTGGTTCAAGCTAACAGGAAGGTTACGGTAGCTCAAATAATCACTCTTTACATCCGTGGTGAGCAGAAAAGCATCCCAGAATTCACAACACATCAAACCTTGAGGTATATGGACACGTGAAACTATCCATGGTTGTCCTTGGTGATCATATATCCATGAACGCCCTGAACTGCAGGTTCTTCATGAAGCACTGTCATTATTTCACATTAATACAGTATATGTAAAAGTATGGCATTATTTAAATATCTCATCTCATTATCTCTAGCCGCTTTATCCTGTTCTACAGGGTCGCAGGCAAGCTGGAGCCTATCCCAGCTGACTATGGGCGAAAGGCGGGGTACACCCTGGACAAGTCGCCAGGTCATCACAGGGCTGACACATAGACACAGACAACCATTCACACTCACATTCACACCTATGGTCAATTTAGAGTCACCAGTTAACCTAACCTGCATGTCTTTGGACTGTGGGGGAAACCGGAGCACCCGGAGGAAACCCACGCGGACAACATGCAAACTCCGCACAGAAAGGCCCTCGCCGGCCATGGGGCTCGAACCCGGACCTTCTTGCTGTGAGGCGACAGCGCTAACCACTACACCACCATGCCGCCCCTTATTTAAATATTTAAATTCTTATTCTATATGCTGTTTCCTCGAAAATAAGAGAAGTTTAGTTTATTGGTTAGAGGAATTCAGGTATCCAGTCATGTGTTTTTTTTCAGTTATGATAATCAAAATTTATCTTTTAGAATGTACATTTTTGTTATGTTTACATTTTTTATAACCTATTTGAATATAATGTCACATCCATACACATTTGCGAACTTCACGAGTAGCGCGCACCTCAAGGACTAATTACATGCACCTGTCCTGGATTAGAGTGCAATCAGCATGCACGTATAAGGACACTGGACACACACAGACTTTGCGAAGTAATGCGCTCAGTACTCCTTTGTCTGACCTTACGAAGCCTTTTTACATTGTTATTCTGGTTTACCGACTCGCACTTGTATTTTGGTTTTTGCGTTTGTCTCTGCCTCGCCTAGTCTGTTTGCGGCTCGCATGACCCTTTGCCTGTCCACTGTTTTGATTCTGCCTATTTTGGATTTGTATGTCTGCTTATTGTTTTCATAATAAACACACTCTCCTGGGTGGCACAGTGGTGTAGTGGTTAGCGCTGTCGCCTCACAGCAGAAAGGTTCTGGGTTCAAACCCAGTGGCCAACGAGGGCCTTTCTGTGTGGCGTTTGCATGTTCTCCCCGTGTCTGAGTGGGTTTCCTCCCACAGTCCAAAGATATGCAGGTTAGGTTAATTGGTGGCTCTAAATTGACCCTGAGTGCGAATGGTTGTTTGTGTCTCTATGTGTATGTTGGCCCTGTGATGAGCTGGCGACTTGTCCAGGGTGTACCCTGCCTCTTGTCCATGGTCAGCTGGGATAGGCTCCAGCTTGCCCCCTGTGACCCTGCACGGGATAAGTGGTTACAGATAAAACAAAACACTCTTCCAGTGATTACATCTGTCTACTGTGACAAATGTTTGCATTTTTATATTTATTCTGTGTGAACAGAGGTGGAAACCATACTGAGAAATTATACTTAAGTGAAAGTACATAGATAGCTTTAAAACATTCTCGTGGATATATCCAGCCAAAAATGTATTTAAATGAAAGTTGCTCTTTTTAAAGTGTTAAAAAAGTAAAAAGTAAATGTTTTAACTTATGAAATACAGTAACGTCATGTTTAATTATGTGAGAATTTACTTTTATTACTTACTAAAGGACATTACACATACATGGCAATGGTGGGGTCTGTAAACCCACCACTGTTGTTGTAAATAAAGTCGTTATCGGTATAATTTTTGTTGCCCTTGTCAAATAGCACTGGGTTTTCAGACAAAATGAACGAGAGACTCTGCCTGTAGCAGTGTGATGAAGTTTCCATAACCTACGCCTGATTGGTTGAATGCATTCCTTTTGCTGACAAAATCAAACCTGTTGCGGAAAAAACTAAACATCATTTTTCTGTACACGAACATTCACAGCTTTGCTGTGAAAGTGTTCAATTATGGGATAGCCATTTGAAAAAATAGGTATAAAGACCTTAAAGGTCATAGGCAAAGATTTTCAATGTATGTACATTTGAAACTTTATATGTTAAAAAACCCTCTGTAATTTTCTTCTGGTCCCAAGAAGTATTGTTAATAAGTAATAATTAAAATAAGTTAGCACAGATCGCGGCAAATTTCTGCTCAGCGATTTTCATGACCACTCGGCGCGTGACGTCATTCAAGGCAAACAAATCGCTTGAGTTGAGTCCACTTCCGTTTACTTACATTGCCGTTTGGCTTGAGTGCAGACGTACATTCGGGAATTTCCAAAGCAAAACCATGCCTTATTGTTGTGCAGTGAACTGTAACAATGGGACAGGTTCAGGAAGAAGTTTTTACCTTTTTCTGAGAGAGGAGAAGAGGCAGAGAGAGTGGATTGTGTGCGTGAAGCGAGAGGGTTGACAGCCGGGTAAATACGCCACTCTGTGCTCTGATCACTTCGACGATGATTCATTTTTGAAGAATCCCCATCTGTTGGAGAGTTTAGGTGTCAGTGTCGGACAGAGAAGGCTCAAACCTGACGCTGTTCCAACAAAATTCGAACACAAAATCAAGCAGTCAAAGAAGAACCGGCCCATCAACGCTCAAGCAAAAAGGAGAAGATTGGAGGTAAACATTTTTACCTTTGCTTGCAATTGATAAGTCAAGAATCCTGAGGGATCCTATACAATCATTGTGGAAATGAGACAAAAGGGATTTTTCCTCGCTTAGAGTAGGCTATAAATAGTATAATGCTTGTATTACTATTAGCAATATATTATATTAGCAATATAAACAAATCCACGTTATATTATAGGGATTATGTGTGTACACGTGTGGTTTAATTATTCTTCAAAAGAGCTCTTATTTAGTATTACGACGAAAGTAAGAATTTATCATAACAACCAGGATAAATCGTTTGGGCGCGAGTCTTGTTGAGGTCCGGGGTCACCGCGATCAGAGTCGGCCGAGTCGCTGTCCGATTCCGAGGCTGCACGGTCAAACCAGTGAGCCACATTCACCAATTACTTCACAACGGCCATAGGTTCATATATATATATGGTTTCACCTCTCAATATTCAATTTGGAGAGTTCCTACTTCAAAATCGCTATCGCTTTCAGACATTTTACACAACCTCTCACAACCAAAGTCCGTACACGTGCTCGGTTCGCAAGTAAACACAGAACTGCTCCCAGTCTGTTTGGCTTGAATGACGTCATGACGACAGTCCCCTGGCGGTAAAAGTGCGTGTAAGTGAGATGTAAACAAACCTTCGGAACTTGCGCAAACCAGTATATTTTAACCGTTTTATTCAATTTTAGGGTGCAAATTAGATACTAGGAAGATTGAATTCACTTTTTGGGTCGTTCTTCTAAGAAATTAAATTGATATTCTATGTTCCATCGCCGACCCTTGCCTATGACCTTTAAGCTGGTCATATGCATGACTAATGCTACATACACTCACTGGCCACTTTATTAGGAACACCCATCCACCTGTTATTTTATGCAGTTCTCTAATCAGCCGATCCCTTGACAGCAGCACAATGCATCAAATCATGCAGATAAACATCAAGAGCTTCAGTTAATGTTCACTTCAATCATCTCATCTCATCTCATTATCTGTAGCCACTTTATCCTTCTACAGGGTCGCAGGCAAGCTGGAGCCTATCCCAGCTGACTACGGGCGAAAGGCGGGGTACACCCTGGACAAGTCGCCAGGTCATCACAGGGCTGACACAGACACAGACAACCATTCACACTCACATTCACACCTACGGTCAATTTAGAGTCACCAGTTAACCTAACCTGCATGTCTTTGGACTGTGGGGGAAACCGGAACACCCGGAGGAAACCCACGCCGACACGGGGAGAACATGCAAACTCCGCACAGAAAGGCCCTCGCCGGCCACGGGGCTCGAACCCGGACCTTCTTGCTATGAGGCGACAGCGCTAACCACTACACCACCATGCCACCCACTTCAATCATCAGAATGGGAAAAATTGTGATCTCAATGTGTGACTTTCACTGTGGCATGGGTGTTGGTTTGAGCCAGATGGACTGATTTGAGTATTTCAGAAACTGCTGATCTCCTGGGGGTTTTCACACATAACAATCTTTAGAGTTTACGCAGAATGGTGTGGGGGAAAAAAACAACAACAAAACAAACCATTGAGTGAGCGACAGTTCTGTGGGTGGAAACAAACGCCTTGTTGATAAGAGAGGTCAGAGGAAAATGGCCAGATTGGTTCGAGCTGCCAGGAAAGAATATAGTAACACATAGTAACTCTTTACAGCCGTGGTGAGCAGAAAAGCATCTCAGCATGCAACAGCAGAAGACCACATTGGGTTCCACTCCTGCCAGGAAAGAACAGGAATCTTAGAATCAAGAACAAGTTCCTATTAAAGTGGACGGTGAGTGTAGTTTGCTAATTAACTAATCAGGCATTACATATCCTGTAAATAACCTATGTTTACCATTAGCAAGAATGCTGCCTTGCTGCCTAGCCTGGAATTAGCAAAGAAAGCAGGCTAACGTAGTTAAAGGAGATACGCAGAACCTTTATTTTTAAATACATTTCTGAGTGGATAGTATCTCCATCCTTGGCTCTTGTATGCTGCATAAATGGGAATAAAAAATATATTTTTTTGAGAGTTAAAATCAACCACAAAGTTGGCATTCGAGCTGCCCCGCTGAGCCAGCCAGCCCCGAGTGCGTGACGTCACAGCGGTAACCGGTTTTAAGGCCGAGGCCTTTTACAGCTATAGACCAAAGTCATATAAATAAAAATTTATGGTGAAAGTAAGAAATACCGTTACTGACTTGCTCAACTAAGACTGATTTGACTTCATTGATTGTGGGTTGACTCTCATTAAAACAGGATAGGTGTTATACAATGTACATGCATGCATTTTCACTGATAAAACGTAAAAGGCTAATTAAATAATCAGATGAACTGAGATGATCACATTCTGAAGCAAATTAAATAATCTTATACCGGTAACTTAAACACACAATACAAGTTACATGTATAAATCTAAATGCAGGTAAACAACGTGTTGTTTTTGTTGTTTTATATCCAAATGAGAGTCGGAGCTTACCCGTCTGTGTTCTCACTTCTTGAAGGCCGACCTTGTGGCCGATTGTTTTGAAACAACCTGGCTTTCAGTTGTTTGTTCAGTTCTCCGTTCATTCGCTTCTTCCACGTAAGGGCAAGATGGTAGCAATATCCAGTGAAGAAATCAGATGGCTGCTCCACTCATTCTCCATTTTCTCCATACTGAGTACTCCGTCATTACTACTCGGCTCAGGCAATTACTAAAACCTGGGACGGGACATCACCAGTTTTAGCAACAACCGCGGGGAGGTCACTGCCCAAGTGATATTATGTCATGTCCCGTTCCATCCTGGGTTTTACCATCAACCCTCAGCTCACACTCCGGGAGAACTAGTGCAACTGAACTTACTTTCCTTTTTAAAATAAATAAATAAATATAATAAATACTTTCCTTTTCTTGTAGTTTTATTTAATTGTTGATACTACACCCTCTTTCAATACGGGCTTATAGCCAACGCTCCTCAACAGATCTGAGGTTTTGTACGAATCTTCAGTAAAACGTACAGAGCAGAGGAGAGACCACTTCGTAGCCACCCAAGGTGCCCGTGAACTTCTCACAAAACGCGTCCAAATCCTTGCAGATTGAATGTTCTTGGGCCATAAATGCAACGTAAATCCACCTTCTGTCATGTTGCTGCACCAATCAGCAACACATTTATGTGGTATGGCGATAAATTAGCTCAAAATGGAGGATCGGAGTTGCAGTCAGCTCTGTGTTTTAGTATAGCGGAAATGGCGATGAGACCGATAGACTTCCTGCTGTGACGTTACGGATGTCAAGGTCATTCACTCAGACTGCTACCTATATGAATCACTTTAATCATAAAAATTACTATATTAGATTCATTGGTAATGCTTAAAACTATTCCTGTGCCATTCTTGAGGTCTCAAGGCATTTATAAACGAAAGTGAGGCCATGGTTCTGCATATCTCCTTTAAATATATCTCATCTCATTATCTCTAGCCGCTTTATCCTGTTCTACAGGGTCGCAGGCAAGCTGGAGCCTATCCCAGCTGACTACGGGTGAAAGGTAGGGTACACCCTGGACAAGTCGCCAGGTCATCACAGGGCTGACACATAGACACAGACAACCATTCACACTCACATTCACACCTACAGTCAATTTAGAGTCACCAGTTAACCTAACCTGCATGTCTTTGGACTGTGGGGAAAACTGGAGCACCCAGAGGAAACCCACGTGGAGAACATGCAAACTCCGCACAGAAAGGCCCTCGCCGGCCACGGGGCTCGAACCCGGACCTTCTTGCTGTGAGGCGACAGCGCTAACCACCACACCACCATGCCGCCCTTTCCTCAACATGCTTTTTCAAATTAGATGGAGTTCATGCCTTATACAAGTCTTTGCTAACCCCAGCATATTGAAACATTTTACCGAGGTATGACCGGGGCACTCATCCTCAACTTTAACACTACAGTCTCGTAGCTTATCCATATTTCAACATAGACTGATGGCTGTAGCGCAAACTACATTGCATAGCATGAGAAGGTCACCACTGGTGACAGATTGACAACTTGTGGTTTAGGACTTCCACAACAGAAGCACCAAGTACAGATTAGATTAAAAACCTCTTTTCCTTAAAAAACAGGTTTCGTCTTTCTTTTTCATTCCACTGCAGTTTCCTGTAGTCAAGTGGAACATTTCCCAGATTGTGGTTTATAGGCCGTGATTTGGTGTGCATGGTGTGTGTGTGTGTGTGTGTGTAGACCTTGATGATGCAGTGATATGAAATGTAGGCGATAATGCATGGGACGAGAAACGTCAAACCTTACGGTAACTACTGATCTTATGGTTTTTGCGTGGTTTTATGTGTTTATATGCCTCCATACTTCTATGCCTGTGTGTGTGTGTGTGTGCTTGGGGACTGGAATATGATTTTTACTAACAGAGTGAGGACATTTTTGAGAAGTGAGGACATTTTGTCTGGTCCTCACTTCTTCAAAGGCCTATTTGAGTTAAGGGTTAAGACGTAGTTTTTGGGTTCAGGTTTGGATTAGGTTTAGGTTAGGGTAAGTGTAAGGGTTGGAGTTAGGCATTTAGTTGTGATGGTTACGGTTAGAATAAGGGGCTAGGGAATGTATTATGTCAGCAAGTGTCCCCACAAAGATAGAAGTACCAGAATGTGTGTGTGTGTTTAAGTACGTGTGTGAAAGCAACTGCATTTTTTCCCATTTCTCTCGCGGGAACCCGATCCAGATGCTGTGGACAGAGTCTGTGTCCAACGCGGCCATGATGTCACACTCTCGCGTAGTTTGGGAGGGCGAATGAGACTTGGGAAAACACAAATGCATGCATGCACGCACACATGCGCACACACACACACAAAAGAAATTCTGGCAGAATCTCTGCATTCCTCTGATCCCTGATGCGCAATGGTCTAGTTCTGTCTGGGTCAGAAGGTTGCGTGTGTGGTAATGTGGGCCTTGTCAGACGCTACTCTGTGCGTGCAGTGCTACGATGATGTCAACGCAACCGAGACGACATCACGACATATCTAAGTGGTTGCAGAGACACGCACTTCTGAGATGTGATACATTGTGGGTGGATCTGAGAGTGAGATTGCATAAAACTTACACAATAAACACACACACACACACACACACACACACACACACACACACTTTTCTCTACCACACAGGAAACATTGATTTCTAATGTCTGGACCACCTAGTAATAGGGAATGTTTCATACTTAACAATTAATAAACTTTTTTGGAATCCTCTTTGTCTGACTCTTATGAGGAATGACATCAAGTTGGAATAAGACTGCAGTTCTTTAGGTTTTAGAAAAGCTGCTAGAAAACACTCATCTTGACACTGTTGGAAACTATTCAGCAACTACGTATTAGCATGATAGACAAATGGATAATTAGCAGTTGGTGTACTGGATAAATTAATACACTCAGGTAATTCTCCTAGAGGGCAATAGGATCTCTCATCTCATCTCATTATCTCTAGCCGCTTTATCCTTCTACAGGGTCGCAGGCAAGCTGGAGCCTATCCCAGCTGAACTACGGGCGAAAGGCGGGGTACACCCTGGACAAGTCGCCAGGTCATCACAGGGCTGACACATAGACACAGACAACCATTCACACTCACATTCACACCTACGGTCAATTTAGAGTCACCAGTTAACCTAACCTGCACGTCTTTGGACTGTGGGGGAAACCGGAGCACCCGGAGGAAACCCACGCGGACACGGGGAGAACATGCAAACTCCGCACAGAAAGGCCCTCGCCGGCCACGGGGCTCGAACCCGGACCTTCTTGCTGTGAGGCGACAGCGCTAACCACTACACCACCGTGCCGCCCCGGGCAATAGGATGTGACAAATATTACAGTTAACACAACTAAATGTACAATTTCTTTGGAAGATGTTACATCTCGCTTCACCGCTGATCCAGAAGCTACAGTTCTACCGTAACTCATGAGCCAGTCCACACTTTACAATTCTTCTCTTCACCTGAGCTCTACCTCACCTGTTTCTCATTTCCTGTTATGCCAGGCTCAGACTACATGATATTTTTCGTCTTTCATGATGGTCACCATGTCAGATTAGTGCCATAAATTCTTGCCGTGTCTTGGTCAGGAAACTGGCAAGACAACAAGTTTGACTGCGACCAATCATCATTCATGTCCTCGTGTGTCATTGGGGAGGAAAGTCAAGAAATGGTCAATCATGGCTACTGGTCAATGTCAAGTAGCATATCACAGGAGTTGGTGAGAACATGCAAACAATTCTGACATGCTAGACTTTTCATCAATGTTTTTCATTTATGTTACATTACAAGGCCCGTTCTTGGAACTCCATGGGAAATTTGTCAGCCATGAACAAGCTGAGTCAAAATCGGGCTGAATTTGTGTAGTCTGATCGTGCCATTAATCACTCGGTTCACTTAAACAGCACACTTTCACTCAGCTACATGCAAGTTTTTGTCATTTCATTTTAATTTGCTGCTTTGACCATTTTTCCAGTTTTTTCCCTATATGGATTGTAATTAAAGATTTTACTCGCACCCCCCCCCCCCCCCCCCCCCCCCCCCCCCCCCCCCCCCCAGCATCCGACTGCCTCTGACTTCATGACATGACTCAGATGCTACAGCTCATGGATTGTCTGATCTGTTTTTCTACACTTTGCTGGCCACAACCTTCAGAATCTTAAAGGTTGCAGTCCGATTGACTTTGCATGGACAGTATTTCCTTTCAGCAAAATCGAAATCTGTGACTCAGGTAGGTTTTTAGACCAAAATATAGTCAAAGGGCACCAAATCAAGGTTAATAGAAAGTTATTTTTGAATCAGTTCATGGTAAGAAAATGTGTTGTTTGGAATGTCAAGCAACCTCCATCCACCAGAGAAAGAAGACAAAAAAGTCTCAGTGACAAAAAGTACCAGACTTTGTCTTGATTTAAAAAAAAAAAATTCTGTATGCTACGTGCGCGCGCACACACACACACACACACACAGTCTAACTTTTAGACGAAATGTCTTTCACTGGAGCTTAAACGTATTATTACAAGAGGCGAACCCTTACAAAAAATAAGTTTATTCAAGTGTGCTTCTTGTATACTTCTTTTAAACTAAAAATAAGAGAGTATGCTTTCAGTTTACTTTTTATTTACTTATCAGAGATATACTTAATAAAGTTATACATAAGTATACTTGGCTTATACTGAAAAGTATATAGAAAACTCTATGTATATTAAGCTTATACTTAAACTTTTGATCAAGGTATAGTTAACAAAGTGTAATAAAGTATTAAATTATTTGTGCCTTATGTTTAATTGTAGTTGTGCCCTGTAGTTGTGCTTCAACATTGTTGACTCTTAGGTATGTCTGTTCTTCCATATAAGTTTTTTTTTTTATTTCTCCTGAGTGGGATAATTAAAATTTTTTTTTAATTTATTTTTCTTTAGAGCTTGGATGTCAATTTCAGTTGTCATTGCCATGTTTTTATACTTTGGCATTTAATACAATGTTGCTTTAAATTTTGATTTTTAAAGAAAATGAATATGTTCTTAATCCTGTTGTTATTTTGTGAATTCTTACCTTTATAACTTCATTGTAACTTAAGGTACAAAACACTTAAGTTGTCTACTGGTAGTGTGCATGAGGTAAGGGTTAGGGCTAGAAAACTAATAGTATACCTAGAAGGGTAATTGCAGTATACTTCAAAACTAAAACGTGGACAAGATGTATATAACCAGTATCGAATAGTATATTTCCAATATGTTATAAAGTATACTTTTATAAACTAAAAAGTGGACTAGAAGTTTGTAACAAGTAAACCAATAGTATATTTTCAGTATACTACAAAGTATACTTTAGTAAACTAAAAAGTGGACTAAAAGTATAAAACAAGTAAACTCATAGTATATTTCCAGTATACTATGAAGTATGCTTTTGTAAATAGAGTGGACTAGTATAGTATAGAACTAGTAAACTATTAGTATATAAGTTTACTTGTGGTATACTTACAGTACAAAATAAAAAATACTAGTTGTATACTCAAAGTTTACTTCTCTTAGACTTGAAGTATACTTTTTATAAACTAAAAGTGGGCCAATTTAGTCCCAAGAAGTATTAGATTAGTTTACTTACTGTAAGTACATTGATATCAGTATACTTGGTACACAAAAGTATACTTAAGGAAATATACTTTAACTTTACTTAAGTATACTTAATAAAATTAACTTGAAGTATACTTCTTTTTGATAAGGGAATTCCTGAGACGACATGAGTGAAAAACTTTGACATGAGAGGACTCAAATGTGAGACCGGATAGTGAGATTACAAGTCACTACATCATGCAAGTGTACTAAAGTAAACATATTGAAAAGATTATCAGTACAGGCACATTGTGGTCCTGGGATAAGCAAAAGTTTCAAGTAATTTCAAGTTTGTTTGTTTGTTTGTTTGTTTGTTTGTTTGTTTGTTTGTTTGTTTGACCAGCAGTCCACACTCAGGTCCTGTGCTATGTATTGCTAGTTTAAAGTCCATTTTTGAATGTCTTCTGGCTTAGGACTTGTCTCATTTCTAGTGGTAGCTTGTTCCATGTCCAGGGCCCATAGCATTGTAGACTGCCTTTAAATGATTCGACGTTTGCCGGAGGAGAGCTACGGTAAGCTGATGGGGGTCCCAGTCCGAGAGTAGACTGACAGCAGTTCAGGTACGAACCTTTTAACAGGAAGTGACTTCCATTTAAACATGGCCGACATGTAGGGTGGAGCTTTTTTTGCGTACTGCCTTAAACACAGTGACTAGAGTGTTAACTTCAACCCTCTTACTCAGAAGCTTCATCCCTGCCACCGCTAACAAAGTCCGTGACCAAAATCTCAATGTATAAGAGATTATACACTGAAACAAGGGTGAGGGTTCGACATAAGCTGTTTTCAAGAACTGCAAATCTTTAGCATTTCCATGTCAGACCATCTGCATGAAAAATTCATTCATTATTAGTAACATCAGTCTTTGTAGGTGAAATGCTCCTTTAATGATGAGAGCATGACTGATGGACTAGTCCAACTTCCTTATACATCTAATTACAAGGAGCAAGTACATAATGTGCATGCACAAATACAGACATCCAAACACCCACCCACACACACACACAAAGTTTGGATTAAAATCAATTTGGACTGATTTGTGTGTGTGTGTGTGTGTGTGTGTGTGTTTGTGTGTTGCACCACTGCGCTACTGGGATGTTATTCTGTGTGTAATACATATTTCATTAGCAGGGAGACCCCGGAGTCAGGATACACATTCTAGCCACATGCACAGATGAACTCAGTGTGACGGCCAACTTTCCACATGGAGCATCAAACAACCTGAGACAAGCAAAACACACATCCTGCTCCTCTCAACCACACACACACACACACAGTCAGTAGAGTGTAGTGTCTAGTGTAAGTGTACAGTTTTCCATGCCTTTTCTGTGTGTGTGTATATTGGGAAGAGGTTGGGCGTGTCATGCTATGCTCTGTCACAGAGTCAATGTGCGTACTAAGCTAGTAAAACAATGAAAATAGTGTTTGGTCTTCACTCCCTGGCTCTCCTTCTACATGTGGTGATATCAGGGTGACAAATCTTCATTATCACTTTGACATGGACTGATCACTCAGACATGACCTGACCAACTGGAACACAGAAGCCCAACCCAAGGGGCGGAGCTGTGGATTTAAAAGCTGCACATTGGAGCCCTCGTGTTAGCCAATCGGCTTGCTTGTTGGTTTGTTTGTGCTAGTGTACGCTCTTGTTAAGCTACTTTGATACATCCACTTACATTTACTCCTTCCCTGTACTGTCACAGGTAGATTAGCTCATTGATGTGGCTAGTGCCACCATTTTGTTTGTGGGTTGTCCATTATGTGCTAGTTTATCCCTGTTTCATGCTAACTCCCCTTATCAAAAAGAAGTATACTTCAAGTTCATTTTATTAAGTAAAGTTAAAGTACATTTCCTTAAGTATACTTTTGTGTACCGAGTATACTGATATCAATGTACTTACAGTATACTTGGAAGTAAACTAATCTAATATATTCTTGGGACTAAATTGGCCCACTTTTAGTTTATAAAAAGTATACTTTAAGTCTAAGAGAAGTACAGTGGTGCTTGAAAGTTTGTGAACCCTTTAGAATTTTCTATATTTCTGCATAAATATGACCAAAAACATCATCAGATTTTCATACAAGTCCTAAAAGTAGATAAAGAGAACCCAGTTAAACAAATGAGACAAAAATATTATACTTGGTCATTTATTTATTGAGGAAAATGATCCAATATTACATATCTGTGAGTGGCAAAAGTATGTGAACCCCTAGGATTAGCAGTTAATTTGAAGGTGAAATTAGAGTCAGGTGTTTTCAATCAATGGGATGAGAATCAGGCATGAGTGGGCACCCTGTTTTATTTAAAGAACAGGGATCTATCAAAGTCTGATCTTCACAACACATGTTTGTGGAAGTGTATCATGGCACGAACAAAGGAGATTTCTGAGGACCTCAGAAAAGCACTGTTGATGCTCATCAGGCTGGATAAGGTTACAAAACCATCTCTAAAGAGTTTGGACTCCACCAATCCACAGTCAGACAGATTGTGTACAAATGGAGGAAATTCAAGACCATTGTTACCCTCCCCAGGAGTGGTCGACCAACAAAGATCACTCCAAGAGCAAGGCGTGTAATAGTCAGCGAGGTCACAAAGGACCCCAGGGTAACTTCTAAGTAACTGAAGACCTCTCTCACATTGGCTAATGTTAATGTTCATGAGTCCACCATCAGGAGAACACTGAACAACAATGGTGTGCATGGCAGGGTTGCAAGGAGAAAGCTACTGCTCTCCAAAAAGAACATTGCTGCTCATCTGCAGTTTGCTAAAGATCACGACAAGCCAGAAAGACTATTGGAAAAAGTTTTGTGGACAGATGAGACCAAAATAGAACTTTTTGGTTTAAATGAGAAGCGTTATGTTTGGAGAAAGGAAAACACTGCATTCCAGCATAAGAACCTTATCTCATCTGTGAAACATGGTGGTGGTAGTATCATGGTTTGGGCCTGTTTTGCTGCATCTGGGCCAGGACGGTTTGCCATCATTGATGGAACAATGAATTCTGAATTTTACCAGCAAATTCTAAAGGAAAATGTCAGGATATCTGTCCATGAACTGAATTTCAAGAGAAGGTGGGTCATGCAGCAAGACAATGACCCTAAGCACACAAGTCGTTCTACCAAAGAATGGTTAAAGAAGAATAAAGTTCATGTTTTGGAATGACCAAGTTAAAGTCCTGACTTTAATCCAATCGAAATGTTGTGGAAGAACCTGAAGCGAGCAGTTCATGTGAGGAAACCCACCAACATCCCAGAGTTGAAGCTGTTCTGTATGGAGGAATGGGCTAAAATTCCTCCAAGCTGGTGTGCAGGACTGATCAACAGTTACCGGAAACGTTTAGTTGCAGTTATTGCTGCACAAGGGGGTTACACCAGATACTGAAAGCAAAGGTTCACATACTTTTGCCACTCACAAGTATGTAATATTGGATCATTTTCCTGGATAAATAAATGACCATGTATAATATTTTTGTCTCATTTGTTTAACTGGGTTCTCTTTATCTACTTTTAGGACTTGTGTGAAAACCTGATGATGTTTTAGGTCATATTTATGCAGAAATATAGAAAATTCTAAAGGGTTCACAAACTTTCAAGCACCACTGTAAACTTTGAGTATACAACTAGTATTTTTGATTTTGTACTGCAAGTATACCACAAGTAAACTTATATACTAATAGTTTACTAGCTCTATCCTAGTAGTCCACTCTTTATTTACAAAAGCATACTTCATAGTGTACTGGAAATATACTATGAGTTTACTTGTTTTATACTTCTAGTCCACTTTTTTAGTTTACTAAAGTATACTTTGTGGTATACTGGAAATATATTATTATTTACTGGTTATATACATCTAGTCCAGTTTTTAGTTTTGAAGTATACTGCAATTACCCTTCTAGGTATACTATTAGTTTTCTAGCCCTAACCCTTACCTCATGCACACAACCAGTAGACAACTTAAGTGTTTTGTACCTGAAGTTACAATGAAGTTAAAAGGTAAGGATTCACAAAATAACAACAGATACTCAGGATTAAGAACATATTAATTTTCTTTAAAAATCAAAATTTAAAGAGACGTTGTATTAAATGCCAAAGTATAAAAACATGGCAATGACAACTGAAATTGACATCCAAGCTCTAAAGAAAATTCAAAAATTCAGATGTATTTTGATGATGGCGTATAAAGACAGCCAGTATGATTCAAGTCTGTCACAATGTTCTCACCTTTGTTTTCCAATTTGTTGGTAATTAAAATAAGAGAAATGTTTATCTGTCTCTTTGTGGGTTAATAACACTATGTACATACAAGATAAGTTTAAGTTCCAACACTGTTTACTCTTAAGCTATTCCACCCCAGAGCTGACCACAAACTTATGGTACATGTAGGTTTAAAAGATGGGATTTAAAACATGCTGCTGTATATCACAAAGAAGCCAATATGGGTGAAAAAGAAGTATTTTATAGGCTACTGTCAAAAGGATAAGCACAACTTCACGGTCAACAGATGATAATGATGACGACGACGATGATGATGATGATGATGATAGTGTTCACACTTGTGCCAGATCATTTCCTGTATGGCAAGATACTGTATTAAATACTAATCAGGTTTTTGTTGCATATGTAGTATACCATATATGTAAATATTTGAAATAGGGATGCATCGATACGAATACTGGTATCAATACCATACTCATTTGCTCATATGTATACTCATATTTGTAAAACATGTTCCGCCACATAATACTCTGTTATGTAAGCCAGTAGTGTACAAAAAGTAGGGACAAAGTACAAATTGTAAATAAAAACGGAATGCAATAATTTACAAATCTCAAAAACTGATATTGTATTCACAATAGAACATAGACAACATATCAAATGTCGAAAGTGAGACATTTTGAAATTTCATGCCAAATATTGGCTCATTTGAAATTTCATGACAGCAACACATCTCAAAAAAGTTGGGACAGGGGCAATTAGAGGCTGGAAAAGTTAAAGGTACAAAAAAGGAACAGCTGGAGGACCAAATTGCAACTCATTAGGCCAATTGGCAATAGGTCATTAACATGACTGGGTATAAAAAGAGCATCTTGGAGTGGCAGCGGCTCTCAGAAGTAAAGATGGGAAGAGGATCACTAATCCCCCTAATTCTGCGCCGACAAATAGTGGAGCAATATCAGAAAGGAGTTTGACAGTGTAAAATTGCAGAGTTTGAACATATCATCATCTACAGTGCATAATATCATCAAAAGATTCAGAGAATCTGGAAGAATCTCTGTGCGTAAAGGTCAAGGCCGGAAAACCATAATGGGTGCCCGTGATCTTCGGGCCCTTAGACAGCACTGCATCACATACAGGCATGCTTCTGTATTGGAAATCACAAAATGGGCTCGGGAATATTTCCAGAGAACATTGTCTGTGAACACAATTCACCGTGCCATCCGCCGTTGCCAGCTAAAACTCTATAGTTCAAAGAAGAAGCCGTATCTAAACGTGATCCAGAAGCGCAGACGTCTTCTCTGGGCCAAGGCTCATTTAAAATGGACTGTGGCAAAGTGGAAAACTGTTGTGTGCTCAGATGAATCAAAATTTGAAGTTCTTTATGGAAATCAGGGACACCGTGTCATTCGGACTAAAGAGGAGAAGGACGACCCAAGTTGTTATCAGCGCTCAGTTCAGAAGCCTGCATCTCTGATGGTATGGGGTTGCATTAGTGCATGTGGCATGGGCAGCTTACACATCTAGAAAGACACCATCAATGCTGAAAGGTATATCCAGGTTCTAGAGCAACATATGCTCCCATCCAGACGACGTCTCTTTCAGGGAAGACCTTGCATTTTCCAACATGACAATGCCAAACCACATACTGCATCAATTACAGCATCATGGCTGCGTAGAAGAAGGGTCCGGGTACTGAACTGGCTAGCCTGCAGTCCAGATCTTTCATCCATAGAAAACATTTGGCGCATCATAAAACGGAAGATACGACAAAAAAGACCTAAGACAGTTGAGCAACTAGAATCCTACATTAGACAAGAATGGGTTAACATTCCTATCCCTAGGCTTGAGCAACTTGTTTCCTCAGTCCCCAGATGTTTACAGACTGTTGTAAAGAGAAAAGTGGATGTCTCACAGTGGTAAACATGGCCTTGTCCCAACTTTTTTGAGATGTGTTGTTGCCATGAAATTTAAAATCACCTAATTTTTCTCTTTAAATGATACATTTTGGGCGGCATGGTGGTGTAGTGGTTAGCGCTGTCGCCTCACAGCAAGAAGGTCCGGGTTCGAGCCCCGTGGCCGGTGAGGGCCTTTCTGTGCGGAGTTTGCATGTTCTCCCCGTGTCCACGTGGGTTTCCTCCGGGTGCTCCGGTTTCCCCCACAGTCCAAAGACATGCAGGTTAGGTTAACTTGGTGACTCTAAATTGACCGTAGGTGTGAATGTGAGTGTGAATGGTTGTCTGTGTCTATGTGTCAGCCCTGTGATGACCTGGCGACTTGTCCAGGGTGTACCCCGCCTTTCGCCCGTAGTCAGCTGGGATAGGCTTCAGCTTGCCTGCAACCCTGTAGAACAGGATAAAGCGGCTACAGATAATGAGATGAGATGAGAGATGATACATTTTCTCAGTTTAAACATTTGATATGTCATCTATGTTCTATTCTGAATAAAATATGGAATTTTGAAACTTCCACATCATTGCATTCTGTTTTTATTCACAAGTTATACTTTGTCCCAACTTTTTTGGAATCGGGGTTGTACGTTCTCACACTAATTGGTGAGCATGGTCATTAAAAATGGATGCAAGGTGCGGTGAATTGCAGAGAAATAGAGAGAGAGAGCACTTCAGCTCACTTCAGCGAGCACTGAGCTCTGAGACACATGCATTTCTGGTCTACACTTTGCTCATGAGTCAAAATGCAATTCATGGCACCTGACACAGATTTTTAATGACCATGTTTACTCCTACTGCTCTGCACAGCCAGGTCACACTCTTTACAACATATTCTTCAGCTAGTATTACATCTAACTCAGCACCAGGAGGTTATTGCGAGCAGCACATGACAGCAATCAACATAAACAGGATTACAGTGCCAGTCAAAAGTTTGTACACCTCTACTCATTCATAGGTTTTTCTGTATTTTGACTACAACCCCAATTCCAAAAAAGTTGGGACAAAGTACAAATTGTAAATAAAAACGGAATGCAATAATTTACAAATCTCAAAAACTGATATTGTATTCACAATAGAACATAGACAACATACACTACTGTTCAAAAGTTTGGGGTCACCCAGACAATTTTGTGTTTTCCATGAAAAGTCACACTTTTATTTACCACCATAAGTTGTAAAATGAATAGAAAATATAGTCAAGACATTTTTCTGGCCATTTTGAGCATTTAATCGACCCCACAAATGTGATGCTCCAGAAACTCAATCTGCTCAAAGGAAGGTCAGTTTTATAGCTTCTCTAAAGAGCTCAACTGTTTTCAGCTCTACTAAGATGATTGTACAAGGGTTTTCTAATCATCCATTAGCCTTCTGAGGCAATGAGCAAACACATTGTACCATTAGAACACTGGAGTGAGAGTTGCTGGAAATGGGCCTCTATACACCTATGGAGATATTGCACCAAAAACCAGACATTTGCAGCTAGAATAGTCATTTACCACATTAGCAATGTATAGAGTGTATTTCTGATTAGCTTAAAGTGATCGTCATTGAAAAGAACAGTGCTTTTCTTTCAAAAATAAGGAAATTTCAAAGTGACCCCAAACTTTTGAACGGTAGTGTAGCAAATGTCGAAAGTGAGACGTTTTGAAATTTCATGCCAAATATTAGCTCATTTCCACCGCCGACCCTTGCCTATGACCTTTAAGCTGGTCATATGCATGACTAATGCTGCATACACTCACTGGCCACTTTATTAGGAACACCCATCCACCTGTTATTTTATGCAGTTCTCTGATCAGCCGATCCCTTGACAGCAGCACAATGCATCAAATCATGCAGATAAACATCAAGAGCTTCAGTTAATGTTCACTTCAATCATCTCAATGGGAAAAATTGTGATCTCAAAGTGTGACTTTCTTTCACTGTGGCACTGTGGGTGTTGGTTTGAGCCAGATGGACTGGTTTGAGTATTTCAGAAACTGCTGATCTCCTGGGGTTTTCACACACAGCAGTCTCTAGAGTTTACACAGAATGGTGCGAAAAACAAAAAAGCACTGAGTGAGCGACAGTTCTGTGGGTGGAAACAAACACCTTGTTGATATGAGAGGTCAGAGGAAAATGGCCATATTGGTTCGAGCTGCCAGGAAGGATATTGTAACTCATAGCAACTCTTTACAACCATGATGAGCAGAAAAGCATCTCAGCATGCAACTGTAGAAGACCACATTGGGTTCCAGTCCTGTAGCCAAGAACAAGAATCTTATGCCGTTTTTCCACTACCAACGCGGCTGAGTTGGGCTGAGCCGTGCCGTGCTGAGTTGGGCTGAGTCGAGCTGAGTGGGGCTGTTGGAGTTGCATTTCGACTACAACCGCGCTGAACCGTGCTGGCTGGAAGTGGGTGGACACATTGGGTGGAGTTAGCGAAAGTGGGTGGACGTCACGTGATGTTGTTAGGCGGCGCAAACAGTGACATCAGTGATCTTTTAAGCGGTAGTCTCACGACCCGGATAGTAAACAATAAACATGGAGGACATGGAGTCGTTAGTGTTGCTGGTCTTGGTGCTGTGGCTTGTTGTCACGACAACGCCAACAGATACTGGCAAGAGCGTATAGATGAGGCGAGGCGCATAAGGCTTCAGAAATTCTCGTAATTCGTAATTCTTCTTCTTCCGGGTTTACGGTGTTTACAGATCCCAGCGTGCTCGCGGGGCGTGTGTGGGCATGTGAGGACACTCCTCCTCACCAATCAGTGCACAGGGGAGTGTCTGCTCACGCCCCTAGCCCCACTCGGCTCGGTTTGGCTCGCTTCAGCCCCACACCAAAACCGTGCGAGTTTTGGGTGCTAAGCAGGGCTGAAGCGAGCTGAGTCATGCTGCTCTAAGGTAGTCGAAACGCTTGCCGTGTCGGGCTGAAGTGAGCTGAAGCGAGCTGAAGTGAGCTGAAAAAGGGTAGTGGAAAAGGGCCATTAGAATCAAGAACAAGTTCCTATTAAAGTGGCCGGTGAGTGTATATATTAACATAGCTTTTGTCCAGAAGACAATATGCCTGAATAGCATTTGTACATAATCTAAGGCTAATAATAAACTGATTTTTAAATTGTGTGTGTGTGTGTGTGGGGGGGGTTTCAAGAAAAATGTATCATGGTGATGTTTTCTGTATGGACACATTTAAAGAGGTAATGCACACTTATGGCCCTTTTCCACTACCCTTTTTCAGCTCACTTCAGCTCACTTCAGCCCGACACGGCTCGCGTTTCGACTACCTTAGAGCAGCACAACTCAGCTCGCTTCAGCCCTACTCAGCACCCAAAACTCGCACGGTTTTGGAGTGGGGCTGAAGTGAGCCAAACCGAGCCGAGTGGGGCTAGCGGCGTGAGCAGACACTCCCCTGTGCACTGATTGGTGAGGAGGAGTGTCCTCACATGCCCACACACGCCCCGCGAGCACGCTGGGATCTGTAAACACCGTAAACCCGGAAGAAGAAGAATTACGAATTACGAGAATTTCTGAAGCCTTATGCGCCTCGCCTCATCTATACGCTCTTGCCAGTATCTGTTGGCGTTGTCGGTGACAACAAGCCACAGCACCAAGACCAGCAACACTAAGGACTCCATGTTTATTGTTTACTATCCGGGTCGTGAGACTACCGCTTCAAAGATCACTGATGTCACTGTTTGCGCCGCCTAACGACATCACGTGACGTCCACCCACTTTCGCTAACTCCACCCAATGTGTCCACCCACTTCCAGCCAGCACGGTTCAGCGCGGTTGTAGTCGAAATGCAACTCCAACAGCCCCACTCAGCTCGACTCAGCCCAACTCAGCACCGCATGGCTCAGCCCAACCCAGCTGCGTTGGTAGTGGAAAAGCAGCATTACATGTGTTTTTGAGCTGTAAACTAAATGATGTGACTGTACTGTGATGAAATACATCAATTTTTGTGTTAATATTAACAAATTTGCCATCCATCCATCCATCCATCCATCCATCCATCCATCCATCCATTCATCCATTATCCCTAACAGCTTATCCTGTGCAGGGTCGCGGGCAAGCTGGAGCCTATCCCAGCTGACTATGGGTGAGAGGCAGGGTACACCCTGGACAAGTCACCAGATCATCACAGGGCTGACACATAGAGACAAACAACCATTCACACTCACATTCACACCTACGGTCAATTTAGAGCCACCAATTAGCCGAACCTGCATGTCTTTGGACTGTGGGGGAAACCGGAGCACCCAGAGGAAACCCACACGGACACGGGGAGAACATGCAAACTCCACACAGAAAGGCCCTCGCCGGCCACAGGGCTCGAACTCAGAACCTCCTTGCTGTGAGGTGACAGTGCTAATCACTACACCATCTCATCTCATCTCATCTCATCTCATTATCTCTAGCCGCTTTATCCTTCTACAGGGTCGCAGGCAAGCTGGAGCCTATCCCAGCTGACTACGGGCGAAAGGCGGGGTACACCCTGGACAAGTCGCCAGGTCATCACAGGGCTGACACATAGACACAGACAACCATTCACACTCACATTCACACCTACGGTCAATTTAGAGTCACCAGTTAACCTAACCTGCATGTCTTTGGACTGTGGGGGAAACCGGAGCACCCGGAGGAAACCCACACGGACACGGGGAGAACATGCAAACTCCACACAGAAAGGCCCTCGCCGGCCACAGGGCTCGAACTCAGAACCTCCTTGCTGTGAGGTGACAGTGCTAATCACTACACCATAACAAACCTTTTTTTTTTTTTTTTAAAGAAATCATCATTTTATGGTTTGAAAAAGGCTCAAAACGCCATCTACTGGTTAAAATGATTATGAACCTTGCAAGGCTGATGCTGACATAGAGTCGATTGTTTGGTATTTCTCTACATTATGAAATTTTTATTTAAAAAAAAAGAAAGAAAGAATGTTCATGCCCTATAATCACAGGTCAGAGGCCCAACTCCTCTAGCTCCTGATCTCCATAACTGAGACTCATCAGTCACAGGAAGTTAGACTATTCACACACACCCCACCCCGGCCCCCAGCCCCTTGTGCACATTTTTCAAAATTATGTAGTGGGTGGTTACACTTTAATTAACATTTATGGAAGGAGGTCTCCAGTGTCAGTAAGTTTTCCAACACAGGAAAGTCTTCAGGACAGATGTGTTTACACTTTCTGGTTTCTCAGCATGACATGGCAAGCTGCATTTATGTCTTATTAACTTGAAGAGAGAAAAGAGAAAAAAACATGCTAATAAAGAACTGACAAATACTAACTAACTTGAACTCACCAGCTTGAATAAGAACTATAAGTTCACCTGCTCTGCTCTAATCTGAGTCAAAAGCCACAAACAGTTGATCACACATACACGTGCTAAGAGGAGTGTGATATGATTACTATCATGCGCTGGGCATAATGTGAGTATGTGAGTGTTACATAGCTGTTTCATAACAGAGGTCCCATCTTGGATCTCTTGTCCTGACAGTGTGTTCTAACACATAGTGGAAAAAGCACCCTAAAAATAACACACACACACATACACCCTCACACACCATGGCATATCAGGGATGAGAGGTTAATATTAGAAGGCACAGCCAGTAATAGCAGGAGAGGGCAGAAGTTTCACACTGTCCTGCTCGGGGTCTCCTCGTGGCCCTCACGTCACACTAACGTAGTGCATACTGTGGCTGGTCACACATACACACGCGTGTTTGTGCCCCTGTGCCACATTCCAGCAGCAGTCACATGCGGTGCATCATCAGAGCTGGTGCCCCTGCCTCCTCAGTGGATAGTCCAGAAGGAGAGAGAGAGAGAAGGCGGGTGGAAGGGGTTTGTGAGAGCTTATTTTACCCTCTCAGCCGGAGCCTGTGCCGTGCCAAGTGCACTTTGATAACTTGCCAGCACTCAAATTAAGAGCTGGTGATACCATATCCTCACCTCTCCAACTCACTCTGGCCTCAAAGTGCTGTCTGTTCACTCACTGTTGTAATTCCTTTGGACTGGAGAACTATTATTTTTCACTTTAATATACATCATGTCACATTAAACATGGAGTTTTTGATCTTTTGAAAGCTTTTTTTATATAGAAATGACGACTGTATAAAGTATATCATTTCAAAGAGACTAAGGGGAAACACTGAATTTGTGAACCCAGTGGTAGCAAAGTATTTACTCACATCTACTCCATTTCATTTGCATCCTTTAAAATACGCTGTACTTGTAATAGCAGTTTTAATTGAAATACTTCAAATACAGTCTCTTGCAAAAGTATTCATCCCCCTTGGTGTTTGTCCTGGTTTGTCGCATTACAAGCTGGAATTAAAATGGATTTTTGGAGGATTAGCACCATTTGATTTACACAACATGCCTACCACTTTAAAGGTGAAAATTGTTTTTATTTATTTATCTTTATTGTGGAACAAACAATAATTAAGATGAAAAAACAGAAATCTGGAGTGTGCATAGGTATTCACCCCTCAAAGTCAATACTTTGTAGAGCCACCTTTTGCTGCAATTACAGCTGCAAGTCTCTTGGGGTATGCCTCTATTCGCTTCGCACATCTAGCCACTGGGATTTTTGCCCATTCCTCTAGGCAAAACTGCTCCAACCCCTTTAAGTTAGATGGGTTGCACTGATGTACGTACAGCAATCTTCAAGTTATGCCACAGATTCTCAGTTGGATTGAGGTCTGGGCTTTGATTAAGCCATTCCAAGACATTTAAATGTTTCCCTTTAAACCACTCCAGTGTAGCTTTAGCAGTATGTTTAGGGTCATTGTCCTGCTGGAATGTGAACCTTCGTCCCAGTCTCAAACCTCTAGCTGACTCAAACAGGTTTTCCTCCAGAATTGCCCTGTATTTAGTGCCATCCAGCTTTCTTTCAGTCCTAACTAGCTTTCCTGTCCCTGCAGATGAAAAATATCCCCACAGCATAATGCTGCCACCACCATGCTTCACTGTAGGAATGGTGTTCTCAGGGTGTTGGGAAGTGTTGGGTTTGCACCACACATGGCATTTCCCATGATGGCAAAAAAAAAAAAAAATTGTCTCGTTTGACCAGAGAATCTTCTTCCATGTGTTTGGGGAGTCTGCCGCATGCTGTTGGGCAAACTCCAAATGTGTGTTCTTATTATTTTCTTTAAGCAATGACTTTTTCCTGCCCACTTTTCCATAAAGCGCCGCTCTGTGGAGTGTACAGCTTAAAGTGGTCCTATGGACAGATACTCCCATCTCCGCTGTGGATCTTTGCAGCTCCTTCAGTGTTCTCTTTGGTGTTTTTGTTGCATCTCTGATTAATGCCCTCCTTGCCCGGTCTGTGAGTTTTGGTGGGCGGCCTTTTCTTGTCAAGTTTGTAGTGGTGCCATATTCTTTCCATTTTGCTATAATGGATTTAATGTTGCTCCCTGGGATATTCAAAGTTTGGGATCTTTTTTATAACCCAACCCTGATCTATGCTTCTCCATAACTTTGTCTCTGACCTGTTTGGAGGCTCCTTGGTTTTCATGTTGCTTGCTTAGTCATGTTGCAGAGTCAGGGTCCTTCCAGAACAGGTTGATTTATACAGACATCATGTGACAGATCATGTAACACTTTGATTGCACACAGGTGGATCTTAATCAACTAATTACGTGACTTATGAAGTGACTTGGTTGGACCAGCTCTTATTTAAGGGGTTTCATATGAAAGGGGATGAATACCCCCTTCAGTTCGCCTACCAGCCCCGTCTTGGAGTAGAGGATGCAATCATCTACCTGCTCAACAAAGTCTATGGACACCTGGACAAGCCAGCCAGCACTGTGAGGATCATGGTTTTTGATATCTCCAGTGCTTTTGACACCATCCAGCCGGCTCTGCTGGGTGAGAAGTTGACAGCGATGCAGGTGGATGCCTCACTGGTGTCCTGGATTGTAGATTATTTGACTGGCAGACCACAGTATGTGTGCAGGGCTGTGTGTCGGACAGAGTGATCAGCAATACCGGGGCTCCGCAAGGGACTGTCCTTTCTCCTTTCCTTTTCACTCTCTACACCACTGATTTCAACTACTGCATGGAGACCTGCCACCTCCAGAAATTTTCTGATGACTCTGCAGTGGTTGGATGTATTACTGGTGGTGATGAGAGCGAGTACAGGATGGTGGTGGACAACTTTGTCACGTGGAGCAGGAATAACCACCTACAGCTCAACATGATGAAGATGAAAGAACTGGTGGTCGATCTGAAGAGAATCAGGGCTCCGGTGAATCCTGTTAACATCCAAGGGGTCAGTGTGGACATGGTGGAGAAATATAAGTACCTGGGGGTGTACTTGGACAATAAACTGGACTGGTCCAAAAACGTGGACATGGTATACAAAAAGAGCCAGAGCTGTCTCCATTTTCTGAGACGGCTAAGGTCCTTCAATATCTGCCGAACGATGCTGCAGATGTTCTATGAGTCTGTGGTGGCCAGCACCATCCTGTATGCTGTCGTCTGCTGGGGCAGCGGCTTGAAGGTGAAGGACACTAACAGACTCAATAAGATCATCAGGAAGGCCGGCCATGTTGTAGGCGTGGAACTGGACTCTCTGACAGTGGTGTTGGAGAAGAGGACACTGTCCAAAATAAAAACAATCTTATGCCGCTTTTCCACTACAAATGCGGCTGAGTCGGGCTGAGCCGTGCCGTGCTGAGTCGGGCTGAGCGGGGCTGTTGGAGTTGCATTTCGACTACAACCACGCTGAACCGTGCTGGCTGGAAGTGGGTGGACACATTGGGTGGAGTTAGCGAAAGTGGGTGGACGTCAGGTGATGTCGTTAAGCAGCGCAAACAGTGACATCAGTGAGCTTTTAAGCGGTAGTCTCACGACCCGAATAGTAAACAATAAACATGGAGGACATGGAGTCGTTAGTGTTGCTGGTCTTGGTGCTGTGGCTTGTTGTCACCGACAACGCGGACAGATACTGGCAAGAGCGTATAGATGAGACGAGGCGCATAAGGCTTCAGAAATTCTCGTAATTCGTAATTCTTCTCCTTCCGGGTTTGCGGTGTTTACAGATCCCAGCGTGCTCGCGGGGCGTGTGTGGGCATGTGAGGACACTCCTCCTCACCAATCAGTGCACAGGGGAGTGTCTGCTCACGCCCCCAGCCTCACTCGGCACGGCTTGGCTCGCTTCAGCCCCACTCCAAAACGGTGCGAGTTTTAGGGGCTAAGCAGGGCTGAAACGAGCTGAGTCGTGCTGGTTTTTGGTAGTCGAAACGCGAGCCGTGTCGGGCTGAAGTGAGCTGAAGCGAGCTGAAGTGAGCTGAAAAAGGGTAGTGGAAAAGGGCCATTAGACTCTCCTTCCCACCCTCTACATGAGGAGCTGATCAGCCACAGAAGAACATTCAGTAAACGGCTGAGTCTTCCACGCTGCACAACTGAGAGACACAGGAAATCATTCCTACCTGTTGCTGTCAAGCTGTACAATGCCACTGTATAACTGCGGTACACTGTCTTACCATGTATCCTTAACTCAGGTGCAATATATGTATATAGGAATCATTGTATATAAAATCACTTCATTTTGCTTTTACTTAAGTTATTGAACTTATTTAAATTTATTTTATTTTTATTTATTATTTTTTAAGGACTATTTTATCTTCTATTTTTAGACATATTTACTTCTTCTTTGATTCAGGAGCTTGGTTGCAATTTTGAATTTCCCTCCGGGGATTAATAAAGTAAATTCTGATTCTGATACCTATGCACACTCCAGATTTCTGTTTTTTTTTTATCTTAATTATTGCTTGTGTCACAATAAAACAATAATTTGCACCTTTAAAGTTGCAGGCATGTTGTGTAAATCAAATGGTGCTAATCCCCCCAAAATCCATTTTAATTCCAGCTTGTAACGTGACAAAACAGGACAAACGCCAAAGGGGATGAATACTTTTGCAAGACACTATATCTCTAACTTATTCTCAGTTACCACTTTATCCTTATTCTGGGCCTCAGTAGATCTAAAATCTCTCACATGGAATGCATAAAGGTAAAGAACAAATATTTGTTTCTAATATTCTTCCTGCTAGATTTTGTTTCTTTGACTAAATCCCAAATGGTACCTGGTGAATACATGGCACTCTGCACGTTCTTGAATGCCCTACAGTTTTACCCGCAGTAGTGAGCATATATAGTGAATATGAAGCCAGGACTTGACCAAACTGTCCCTTCCTGGGGCATAAACCTTTTTTTTTTTTAATTCTGCATGAAACTTTGATGAAAACGGAGTATTGAGTGTGAGGGGGACAAAAGGAACCATAGTCAGTAGGTTGTTGTGATGAATTATGATATTGTCTCTCTGTGATATCCTTTGATTGAGAAAACAAGAAGTTGTACCTTCCATAGTTTATGTATAGAAGCGTATTGCTGTCATGGCAGAAAAAGAAAAACAGATCAGTATCACATTATAACGTGACATTTATTGTTATACCAAGATAGTTTCACATTTTCAGATAATAACAAGGTATTTCCACTTACAAAGTTAGTCATGTTCTAAGACGATATTTCCACAATATAACACGATTGTGAACATATCTTGTTACAATTTGAAAATATTTTGTGATAACATGGACATATCTAGTTACATGAAAATATCGTGATAGTGTGGAAATACCTTGTTATAATGTGGAATATTTAGTTTTAACTTGAAAATATCTTGTTACAACATGGAAATATTTAGTTTGAACCTGAAAATATCTTGTTACAACATGGAAATATCTTGTTATAACGTGGAAATATTTTGTTATAACATGGAAATATCTTGATATAACATGGAAATATTTAGTTTTAACTTGAAAATATCTTGTTCCAACATGGAAATATCTTATTATAACATGGAAATATATTGTTATAACATGGAAATATCTAGTTTTATCTTGAAAATATATTGTTCTAACTTGGAAATGTCTTATAACAACATGGAAATATCTTGCTATAAGGTGAAAATATCTTGTTATAATGTAGAAATATCTTGTTATAACGTAGAAATATTTAGTTTTAACTTGAAAATATCTTGTTATAACTTGGAAATATATTGTAACCACATGGAAATATCTTGTTATAAGGTGAAAATATTATAGCGTGAAAATATCTTGTTATAACTTGGAAATATCTTGTTATAATGTGGAAATATTTAGTTTTAACTTGAAAATATATTGTTATAACTTGGAAATATCTTGTTATAAGGTGAAAATATCTTGTTATAACGGGGAAATATCTTGTTATAACATAGAGATATTTAGTTTTAACTTGAAAATATCTTGTTATAACTTGGAAATATCTTGTAACAATATGGAAATATCTTGTTATAAGGTGAAAATATCGTTATAATGTGAAAATGTCTTGTTATAACAGGGAACTATCTTGTTATAATGTAGAAATATATTGTTATAACATAGAGATATTTAGTTTTAACTTTAAAATATCTTGTTATAACTTGGAAATATCTTGTTATAACGGGGAAATATCTTGTTATAATGTACAACCCCAATTCCAAAAAAGTTGGGACAAAGTATAAATTGTAAATAAAAACGGAATGCAATGATGTGGAAGTTTCAAAATTCCAAATTTTATTCAGAATAGAACATAGATGACATATCAAATGTTTAAACTGAGAAAATGTATCATTTAAAGAGAAAAATTAGGTGATTTTAAATTTCATGACAACAACACCTCAAAAAAGTTGGGACAAGGCCATGTTTACCACTGTGAGACATCCCCTTTTCTCTTTACAACAGTCTGTAAACGTCTGGGGACTGAGGAGACAAGTTGCTCAAGTTTAGGGATAGGAATGTTAACCCATTCTTGTCTAATGTAGGATTCTAGTTGCTCAACTGTCTTAGGTCTTTTTTGTCGTATCTTCCGTTTTATGATGCGCCAAATGTTTTCTATGGGTGAAAGATCTGGACTGCAGGCTGGCCAGTTCAGTACCTGGACCCTTCTTCTACGCAGCCATGATGCTGTAATTGATGCAGTATGTGGTTTGGCATTGTCATGTTGGAAAATGCAAGGTCTTCCCTGAAAGAGACGTCGTCTGGATGGGAGCATATGTTGCTCTAGAACCTGGATATACCTTTCAGCATTGGTGTCTTTCCAGATGTGTAAGCTGCCCATGCCACACGCACTAATGCAACCCCATACCATCAGAGATGCAGGCTTCTGAACTGAGCGCTGATAACAACTTGGGTCGTCCTCCTCCTCTTTAGTCCGAATGACACGACATCCCTGATTTCCGTAAAGAACTTCAAATTTTGATTCATCTGACCACACAACAGTTTTCCACTTTGCCACAGTCCATTTTAAATGAGCCTTGGCCCAGAGAAGACGTCTGCGCTTCTGGATCACGTTTAGATACGGCTTCTTCTTTGAACTATAGAGTTTTAGCTGGCAACAGCGGATGGCACGGTGAATTGTGTTCACAGATAATGTTCTCTGGAAATATTCCTGGGCCCATTTTGTGATTTCCAATACAGAAGCATGCCTGTATGTGATGCAGTGCCGTCTAAGGGCCTGAAGATCACGGGCACCCAGTATGGTTTTCCGGCCTTGACCCTTACGCACAGAGATTCTTCCAGTTTCTCTGAATCTTTTGATGATATTATGCACTGTAGATGATGATATGTTCAAACTCTGCAATTTTACACTGTCGAACTCCTTTCTGATATTGCTCCTCTATTTGTCGGCGCAGAATTAGGGGGATTGGTGATCCTCTTCCCATCTTTACTTCTGAGAGCCGCTGCCACTCCAAGATGCTCTTTTTATACCCAGTCATGTTAATGACCTATTGCCAATTGACCTAATGAGTTGCAATTTGGTCCTCCAGCTGCTCCTTTTTTGTACCTTTAACTTTTCCAGCCTCTTATTGCCCCTGTCCCAACTTTTTTGAGATGTGTTGCTGTCATGAAATTTCAAATGAGCCAATATTTGGCATGAAATTTTAAAATGTCTCACTTTCGACATTTGATATGTTGTCTATGTTCTATTGTGAATACAATATCAGTTTTTGAGATTTGTAAATTATTGCATTCCGTTTTTATTTACAATTTGTACTTTGTCCCAACTTTTTTGGAATCGGGGTTGTAGAAATATCTTGTTATAACGTAGAAATATTTAGTTTTAACTTGAAAATATCTTGTTATAATCTGGAAATATCTTGTAACAACATGGAAATATCTTGTTATAAGGTGAAAATATCATTATAGCGTGAACATATCTTGTTATAATGTGGAAATATGTTGATATAACATGAAAATATCTTGTTACAACATGGCAATATTTAGTTTTAACTTGAAAATATCTTGTTATAACTTAGAAATATCTTGTAACAACATTGAAATATCTTATTATAACATGAAAATATTGTTATAACATGAAAATATCTTGTTATAATGTAAAAATATCTTGTTATAACTTGGAAATATCACAAACTTTTATTGTAAAAACATGATACTGCTCCACTTTCCTTTTTCTGGCACAGCAGTGGTACACTTCTGTATTTATGTGATATGAATGACTCCTACAGCAGAACTGTTTGTTCTAATTAATTGTAAAAGCATGTTTTGTTAATTAAAAGCTGTTGTAAAATTTGATATCTATGATCACTGTAAGTGCTCAGACTGGCATATCACATAGTTCACACCTTTACTTTTATTTAAGTCATTATGTTTTAGTAACTATTTGAGTACTTTTATTTGAGTAAGGTTTTTGGCTACTCTACCCACCTCTGATTGGTTCCTGATGATTCCTTCATTCCCTCACCACCTTTTTTTTTTAAATTGAGGCACAAAGTAGGCTTCACCTTCACTTTCTGTGCTCAGCTCTACACTAAACCCAAATGTAGTTTTAACAGAGCTCAACCACTTGGACATGCAGATATCGTGCCTCCTGTATGTATGTTCAGCTTTACACGAGCACTTTGCTCTGTTCAAATTATTTTGAATTTGTTCCAAGATTTGATATGAAGGGAATAAGGAATGAGAATACGAGAGAGAGAGAGAGAGAGAGAGAGAGAGAGAGAGAGAATGTTCAGCTTTTCATCTCTTGGTGGCAGGCTTGTAGTACTCGAGTCTGACTCGTGCCCTAATTTTAAGGACTTGTGACTTGACTTGGACTTCAGCATTGATGACTTGGACTTGGGCTCGTTCATTAACTGCATTCAGACTCGTAAATTGGAGACGAGGACTAGGATTTTTTTCTTTAGATTTTGTAACATGCCATAATAATTTGGCGTAAGATATTTATATCTACATTAATTTTTATACTAATTTTGTGCAAGGGAATGCACATTCACCTGTTCATACATCATGTTCAGGAACAAACTAATGTTAATGGTGCTAAAATGCCTGGAGAGAAGCTCCTAGGATTGTCCGCTTTGCTCATACAGACTTCTCGTGCAGTGGGAAAAAATGCACTGCTATGTGTTCCATATGTAGAAGAACTATCGAGGAGACGACGGGGACAACCTCAAACTTCAATCATCATTTGGCAAGACTCCACCCAGAGAAGGAAGTGACATGCTATGTTCATTGCTCTGTTGATAGCGGGGCTTGCTGAGCGATGAACAAGCTAGTGTTAACCCTCTGTCATGTTATTTGCCCTGTTGATAGTGGGCGGGGCTTGCTGAGCAATGAACAAGCTTTTTATCTGTAGCCTATTAACTAAAATGGGGCAGTCGAGCAGTAACGTTAGTCCAACACAGTAGCAGAGACGCTTTCACATAAAGGCAGCAACAGCCAGCGTCAAATGGTGTGGATGGAGCTTTGTTCTTGGACCGAACTTGGCTCAATAGTGGACTCGACTCGGACTCGACTCGAAATTTTCTTTCATGACTCGGACTTGAACACTGGGGAATGGAGACTGGATTCAGAATCAAGGCTTAGTGCCTCGACTACAACACTGTAAGGTGGGGATCAAATGTGCCAACAGTGATAGAAACATCGAACAGTTTTGCGTTGTGGGGACATTTGGCTGCTTTTTGTTACAAAACCTGCAACTTTTTTTTTTTTCAAACAAGTTAAAAGAGCTAGAAGCTTGGCTACTGGAAATAAGGTTAGAGTTAGATTTAGGTGTAGCATAGCAGTAATTAGCTACATGAAATGGAAGGTCCTTACAAGGATATATGATGATATATATATGTATGTGTGTGTGTGTGTGTGTGTGTGTGTGTGTGTGTGTGTGTGTGTGTGTGTGTGTGTGTGTCCATATCCCCTAAGAAGCACAGAAGTTCTGGTCTGAGTGTAGGATCGATGACGGCTGGCACACTATTCCATGCTTTATCAACCATATGATCCATTAAAACCAGCCGCTCTCTCTGTTGGCATGGGCCCACACACACACACACACACACACACACACACACACACACACACACACACACACACACACACACACACACACACGTCTTCTGCCATTCCACACCAGTTGCTCATCCTGCATCCCTGAGGAGAGCGGGGATTCCAGTACTGCTTGAAGAAACTCACTGAGCCATACATTATAAGTGCACACACACACACACACACACACACACACACACACACACACACACACACACACACACACACAAAACTGGGACATGCTTTGCAGTCAATAAAGAATGTGATAAGAAAAGCACATAAAACAATGTTCAAGTCTTGGCACTTGCATTCTATAATGTGCAAAGAGGGCATCGCTGTAAGTGCATAATGTACACACACACACACACACACACACACACACACACACTGACATTGTGATTTAGGTCACAGGTGTCAAACAGTGGTTTTGAAGTGCTGAATCTGTGCATTCCCTGGACTAACAGCCAAATGAAGGAAAGCAGGATTTATGCTATGTAAGCACAAGGTATATTGAATTAGCAGAAACTAGGCAGAGGTGGGATGTAACAAAGTCCAATTTCTTTCTCCTTAAAGAAGTACTGCACAATTAATTGTGCTGTTTTGAGCTGTAAACTAAATGCTATGACTGTACTGTGAAGAAACACATCAATGCTGGTGCTAATATTGTCAAAATTATTATAAAAGTTGGGATTTTATGGGTTTAAAATGGTTCAACCACTCATGCCATCTACTGGTTAAAATCATCCTGAACCAAAGTTAAGGCCAGTGCTGATATAGAGTCTGAAGTCAAAGTCCCTCCTGTGCCAGAACCTGGTCTTCCCAGGCAGTCTCCCATCCCAGTACTAGCCAGGCCCTTAAGGTGCACTGGGAGGCACCTATCTCTGTTTCTCTAGCCCTCGGCCTCTCGCCTATTATACAGCTAGGGTTACAGTGAGGGGCTAGTCCTCTGGTGACCACGAGAGTTTGACTCCCCACTCGCATCTGTATTCTTCATTTGCATGTGACATCATAGTTAATTATGCATGAGGCTTTGAACGGAAGTGGGCCATGTTGGAGGATGTACACAAACTCACGTGGTGCACATTTACTATAGAAAATATGCTCGAGAGGGGCAGCACGGTGGTGTAGTGGTTAGCGCTGTCACCTCACAGCAAGAAGGTCCGGGTTCGAGCCCCGTGGCCGGCGAGGGCCTTTCTGTGTGGAGTTTGCATGTTCTCCCCGTGTCGGCTGGGTTTCCTCCGGGTGCTCTGGTTTCCCCCACAGTCCAAAGACATGCAGGTTAGGTTAACTGGTGACTCTAAATTGACCGTAGGTGTGAATGTGAGTGTGAATGGTTGTCTGTGTCTATGTGTCAGCCCTGTGATGACCTGGCGACTTGTCCAGGGTGTACCCCGCCTTTCGCCCGTAGTCAGCTGGGATAGGCTCCAGCTTGCCTGCGACCCTGTAGAACAGGATAAAGCGGCTAGAGATAATGAGATGAGATGAGAATATGCTCGAGAGTTTGTTACGCTCAAGAATTCCTTTTGTTTCTTTGCTATGCCGACTCTTTGTGCTGTACCTGGACGCGAGCACAACTCTATTCGGGATAAGGGGACTTAGAAGTTCTTTTGAATTCCAGCAATTATAAATAATCGAGGAGAAAAAACAAGAGATTTGTCCACAGAGCGTAGGCGTCAGTGGCTGTCCAACATAAACTGGGCTGATCTAAGCGATGAGAAAGCAAAAACCACACGAGTCTGCAGTGAACATTTTATCAATGGTCAGCACCACGAACCAGTTATTAATGAAAGATCGCAATATATAAGAAATATTGGATCATTTAACAGCCTGGTTGTGCAGAAACTCGCCGCTGTCAAACATGACAAAGCCGTGATCATTGAGCGTGTGATCCGACAATCAAAGGCTTCTATGATTATTTTATTTCAAAAAGAGCTGTATATAATTTTTTGATGCTGCTGCTTTCATTTTGCTTTTTCTTTCCATTAAAAGTAGATGGCCTTTCGATTTCATAAAACCGGTGAAATTTAGTTTCCTCTGAAATTTGGTCATTGTGATATACATTTATTTCTGTAATATCTACAAAAAAATCCAGGCCATTCTGTGGCTGGGAAGTCATTTAATTTGAAGGGATTCCTGAGAAAATAATGTGCATGAAATTGCTCGCTTTGTGCAGTCAAGCAGACAGAGGAAGTCCGGTGTGCACATGCGCAGGTTTGCCTTTAGGCATCGTCTTTTGCTTCTTTTTCTTCTTCTCTTGGATTTTACGGCAGCTGGCATCCAGTGTAGCATCAGCGCCATCTAAAGGTTTACCTTGACCGTGCACTGACAGTTACATCATTCTGTCGCTAAATGAACGGCTGATCACACCGAGGTGCTCGCTGAGCGCCGATATTAGTTTGGTCCTGCGTTTCCTTTCCTTCGCAACATAATGTCTTTTCTCCTTGCTTTCCATTACTGTAGTCAGTCTTTCATGCTTCATTCGCGTCATCCAGTTTCCTTTCCTGTTTCAAATTTGTATCCCACAATGCCTTGCACGAACAAGGAAAGCCCACCATGTGATGCATAATGCATCTTGTATTGTGTCACAGTGAAACAAGAAATAATAATGGAGAATTTAGGACCACGTGGCCCTAAATTCATTAATTGTTCTATTTTTTTTAAAAAAACTAATAAAATTGGAAGTCTGTGATTTTAATTCAGTAACTTTCGGTCCACTAAACAAAAATAACTGGGTGTCAGGGAAAAATTATTTTTATGACCTAAACCTGAAAAATCTGAAAGTCAGTCTACCTTTAAGGAAACTAGCTGATCTTATACATGTCAACCTATACGGAATGTCCGTATTTTATACGGATTTGATTCAATAAACGTAGTCTACGGGTGTATAAATAAAGTTATACGGATTCTTTAAAAAAACTTCAATATTTATTTAGAGCTATAATCAATTCCCACGATGATAAAAGAGCGCATAACATTTACAAACGTACTGTACACCACAGACAGCCAGTAAAGTCTTATGAAATCGCACGTTATCTTGTGGTAGCGAGACTTCGTTCCACTTTTGATCATGCGCACACCGCATTGCGAGAATCCCGCCAACCGTGAAGTCATAGACATATAAACATAGACGCCGCCTTCTGCGTAGAATCATACGTCATCCTCGCCGCCATATTGGATGGGGCAAAGTGGAGATTCTTCAACCGTCTCTGATATAGCGTCTAGACAGTAGCCGAGAATAAAGATGCCTCATTCATGTGCTGCGTTTAACTGTACCAACAGGTTTACCATCCAAACGAGATCACATGGGATTACCTTTCACAGGTGAGACTGGAAAAATACTTTTCATTGTATTTGGTCATTATAACGTAATTTTACGAACAGATTTTCCTGACTTTGTGGCTAATATGAAGTCTCGCGCATAATAGCTGCTCGGTGAAACCTGTCTCCAAACAACGAAGTATTTCCTTCGTAACTACGCTGATAACACTTTGTGTTTTTGTCAAACCTTGGAGCTTTGTATTCATTCTGAAGGTTTATTGTTATTAATATTGAATAAAAAATAACTTGGATATATCATTGTTAATTATCATTCAAATTTTAGGTAAATTATTTTAATTTGCATCTTATACGGATTTTATCAGGGAAATACGGATTTTGGAGGTTGGTTATACAGGTTTGATTGACCAAAGGTTGACATGTATGTGATCTGTACAATTTTACGGATCCAGACTGGGCTCCAACACAAAATATGCGCCACAACAAAATCAAAGATGGTACTAAAGCGGTAGCTTGAAATGCTAGGCTTACAGAGCTCAGAAAGAAACACAAAATTATTGAAGAATTTTCCCAAACAGTCACAGAGTCAATCCACTACCTCAAATACTGCAGCCTCCTCACCCGGTGAGGGCTCTAACTAAATATGTTATATAATGTGTTATACCTGTCTTTTGAAGCAGTCAAAATGATTGTGAGGTTGTTTTTTTTTGTATACTTAGTACTTTTTGCACTACTCCTTCACTGCCTTATCTTTTTTCTTTCTATATTTTGCTGATCTTTTGCTGCTGTAAAAATGTAAATTTCCCCTTGTGGGATAATAAAAGCCTATCTTATCTTAAAAAAGATTTGAGAAATGATGACAAGCTTCTAAACATAACTCCTCTTTACGTTCCAGTCTGTACTCTTACCTATATACATGTGTGTGTGTGTGTATATATATATATATATATAGTACATCCTCCAACATGGTGGTGGTCAATGACGTCACGTGGTTGCAAATGAAGAATTGTAGCGTGCCTTGACAGACGGCAGCTGGTACCATTTTTATGATGGTCTTTGGTATGACCTGACCACAAGTAGAACTTGCAATCTCCTGGTCGAGAGGTGTAAATGCTAACCACTAGCCCAGCTCACGGTGACATAGATTCAGCTATTTGATGTATAATTTATCTACATCATGAAATTTATATTTAAAAATAATGTTAACTCCTTCTTCTTGACTTGTGTCGTAGGGCGACTGTCAAGTCATCCACTGTGACTTGATACCACTTGACAGTCACCCTACGACACAAGTCACAGTGGATGAGGCGGTGCTGGATGTGGAAGCCAGCTTCTGCTACCTTGGGGACATGCTCTGTGCTGGCGGTGGGTGTCAGCTCGCTGCCATTACCAGATGCTGTGTTGCCTGGGGAAAGTTTAAGAAGCTCCAGCCCATCCTAACCTCCAGGCAATTACCCTTTAAAACCCATGGCAAGGTATTTAACTCCTGCGTGCGATCAGCCATGTTCCATGGGAATGAAACTTGGGCCCCTACTGCCTTGGATCTCCAGCGATTGCACTGCAACAACAGATCCATGATTAGATGGATCTGTGGCGTCAAACCCCATGATGAGACACCTTCAGCAACCCTACATGCTAGACTTGGTATGGAGGACATCACCTCAGTGCTGCAGTCGCGCTGACAACGGTGGTATGGTCACGTTGAACGAGCCAGTGGCTGCAGCAACACCATCACCAAGTTGCAGTTGCCAGGCAACAGAGGTTGTGGTAGACCGAGGAAATCTCGGATGGAGTGTGTCAAGAAGGACATCAAAGTGTGCGGCCTCACCAGTGTGGATCCGCTGGACAGCGCTGCCTGGAAACGCGGTGTGAAGACTAGCCGACTGCTGCCTACCCCTGTGTCAGGGACCCCCGCAGCAGTATAATCAAATACTGGATACTACTACTTCTAATCAGAGGTGGGTGGGTCACTTCCCCCAGCCCAGCCCTTGAATTGGCGTTTGTGAAACTGCATGTTTCAAGTATATGCTGTTCCAGACTCATCATTCACAGGAGTTTACGCTATTTCCGCACCCCACCCCTCTTCTCATCTCCTCCCCACCCACTTTGTAGCCTTTTCCAAAATCATGCCTTATTATGAGACTTCATACATTATAACACTACTCTGTCTGCTGCTACATACACTTTGTATTGGGATCTCTAGCAATTAGCATTGAACTAGTTTCTACACTGCAAAAAATAAAAATCTTAGGAAGTTTATTTGTCTATTTTCAAGTCAAAACATCTAGCCACCCTTATTATAAGACATAATTGCCCAACAAGCAAAACCTCATTTAGCTAGAAAGGCTAGTTTTTAGACAGTCCATCTTGAAAATCTTGTATAGATAAAATGTCTTGAAAAAGTCTTATTTGGAGCACCTTTGAAAATAAAACAAGTTTTTTTTAAAAACAAGTAAGTACATTTTGGACATTTGTCAAATGCGGTTCATCTTGTTTCAAGAAAAAAAACCAAAGTATGCTTGTTTTGGGAATAAATGAACTTTACTGAAATCTTTGAATCTTTCATTACAATTCAACTCCACCTTACAGATCCTAATGCCGCTTTTCCACTACAAACGCGGCTGAGCCGTGCCGTGCTGAGTCGAGCTGAGTCGAGCTGAGCGGGGCTGTTGGAGTTGCATTTCGACTACAACCGCGCTGAACCGTGCTGGCTGGAAGTGGGTGGACACATTGGGTGGAGTTAGCGAAAGTGGGTGGACGTCACGTGATGTCGTTAAGCAGCGCAAACAGTGACATCAGTGACAGTGGCGGAACAAGTCAGAGCCGGGCCGGGGGCGGGGCAAATGACCGGGCCCTTTATTAAAGCTTATCATAACATCATTTTAGGCTACAAAATGTCCGCAACTGCGGTGTTTACCAATTTCAACACTACCGGGTGCAACTATGTTATTTAGTACATCAAGTCCTTCAAACGAACATGTAACTCAGAAACAAAAAACATTAGGATACTGTACATGGCTCATAATAAAACATCAATAGCCTATACTGCGCACATTATTTGAAGGGCATACGAATGAGCGCTCAGAGGTTGCAACGGTGACAGGAAGAGTCAGAAATAAAAGGAGGGCGGTGCAAACCTCACTGAATGCACTGTGTTTACCAATTTCAACACTACGGGGTGCAACTATGTTATTTTGTACATTAAGTCCTTCAAACGAACATGTAACTCAGAAACAAAAAAACATTAGGCGACATACTGTACATGGCTCATAATAAAACATCAGTAGCCTACTGCGCGCATTATTTGAAGGGCATACGACGAGCCTTGCGCTCCGCGAACTCGTCCACGATGCTCTGTATGTCACTGATTCAGTGATCTTTTAAGCAGTAGTCTCACGACCCGAATAGTAAACAATAAACATGGAGGACATGGAGTCGTTAGTGTTGCTGGTCTTGGTGCTGTGGCTTGTTGTCACCGACAACGCCAACAGATACTGGCAAGAGCGTATAGATGAGGCGAGGCGCATAAGGCTTCAGAAATTCTCGTAATTCATAATTATTCTTCTTCCGGGTTTGCGGTGTTTACAGATCCCAGCGCGCTCGCGGGGCGTGTGTGGGCATGTGAGGACACTCCTCCTCACCAATCAGTGCACAGGGGAGTGTCTGCTCACGCCCCCAGCCTCAGTCGGCACGGTTTGGCTCGCTTCAGCCCCACTCCAAAACGGTGCGAGTTTTAGGGGCTGAGCAGGGCTGAAACGAGCTGAGTCGTGCTGGTTTTTGGTAGTCGAAACGCGAGCCGTGTCGGGCTGAAGTGAGCTGAAAAAGGGTAGTGGAAAAGGGCCATAAGTTTACTGTGACTGTTTTCTCAGTCATTCAGAGTGAGCTCCTTCTAGATGCTGTACATACTCTAGACCAGACAAGTGCCTTCAAAAAGGCTATGAGTGAGTGGAGGGCGTTTTAGTGAGGTCTTTTTGGAATGCTTTGAGTTAAGTTCAGTGGTTGTTTGTTTGTTTGTTTGTTTGTTTGTTTGTTTGTTTGTTTGTTTGGGGTTTTTTTTGTGCCTAATCTTGCAAACCCCTCGTACACATGAATAGTCAGTGCCCCCAAAATGTACTGTTGCTTTGGCATTGTGGCACTGTAAGTCAAAATGCGTAGACTTTTTTTTTTTTGGTGCCTGAGGTCCTGGGGAAGTGGAATCTTAAGAGATGTTTTAATGTTTGAATGTTGAAATGGGAAAAAAAATAAACTTGTTGCAATGCTACACGTGTCGTCAACTTGATTCAAGATAGTCTCTGGTCTCATATCTAGAGTATTTTACTAATTACAGGTCACAAAAGGAGAATCTTTTAAGCTAGCAATGCTTAGTTGTAGAATTTAACAATCCTAGTATTAGTATATTTATCTTAAATTCAGTTTTTACTGCTAAGACTTTGTCATGAATTTAAGTGAAATACCCTTAAAATGAAATAAATAAAAATGACTTGAATGGCTAAATGTAAGAAGTACGATCTTGTTATAAGAACTATTTTGATTATTTTGAGTTAATCAGATCTCGCATAATAAGTTCCCCAATCTTATTTTGGAATTATTTCATCTAAAAACAGGTTAGATTTTTCATCTTACTTTAAGAAATCTTACCAAGTCAAATTTGACTAGTTCCATTGGCAGATTTTTTTTCACCTGATTCAAGCAAATATGCTTTGTTTTAATCTTTTATTTCTTATTTTTGAAAGGCCATTTTTTGCAGTATAGGCTACTATCCTGCTAGCTCACACTTGAGAAGTAAGAAGTGAAGACTTAGTTTGCCTTGGTTCTTTGGTGAAAAAGACTCTAAACTGTCATCAGTATTAAAGACCAGTGTGAGGTTTTAGACAGAATTTTTTCTCTTTTGTGAATCTAAATTTAAGCGTACTTTTCTACTTTAACTCCGGTGAAGAATCTGAAGCTGCACATCAACATTTAGCAGTTAAAAGCAACATTATTAGATTTTCGGTTTAACTAACTCATTAGTGTTTTGTTTTCATGACATTCTAAGTACCAGATTCTAGACAGAAAAGAGTGGGAGCAGTCGTGTGTGTGTGGGGTGTTTCACTTTGCATATCAGGATGCATCATGACCAGAGTGTTATTTAGCCCAAGTGAGAACAAATGTGTGAACAAGTTTCTTCATCAAGGGACACGATGGCCTTGATCTTCATCTATGGTCTAAAACCCACCTGCTAACTTTTTGCCCTTATTTATATATATATATATATATATATATATATATATATATATATATATATATATATATATATATATATTCTGTCCTCACATGATTTAAGGAAATCTGTAATACAAAAAACAAACAAAAAAAAAACCATGAAGAAACAACTTTATTAACATGCAGAAGGAAATGCATCAATGCATCATGCACACTTGCTCGATAGGAAAGTTTGGCTTTTAAAGGTGTTAAAGGAGCAGTTCACAACCAAGCCGCCACCCCTTCTTCCTGTTTAGGTCTAGCGATATAAAGCACTTGTCCTGAACAATTCACGTCTCGTGTTTTTACTAAAATGACCCGAATTATAACCAGAGAAACCTTTCTAACAAGATGTATTTTTAAGCTCTCTAAGTTTAGTCGACTGTATTTTCCCATAATGCACTGCAAGCATGAATCAGGATTTTAATTGTTCAAGTTGGTTGAAAGATGTAACAGTCAATGATTTTAAAAGGCTTGTGGAATAAATTCTGATAACCAGGACCAGAATGCCATTTAGTTCAAGTGTGAAAAAATTTGTCGATAATAACATGGATGCGGAGCCTGACCGTGTCTTTATAAAGATGAAATGGCATGAATATGGTTTAAATTTTGCCATCCACATCAGATTATTTAACAATTATTCACCGAAGGTGAAGTCAACGGGTGCTCCGGTTTCCCCCACAGTCCAAAGACATGCAGGTTAGGTTAACTGGTGACTCTAAATTGACCGTAGGTGTGAATGTGAGTGTGAATGGTTGTCTGTGTCTATGTGTCAGCCCTGTGATGACCTGGCGACTTGTCCAGGGTGTACCCCGCCTTTCGCCCGTAGTCAGCTGGGATAGGCTCCAGCTTGCCTGCGACCCTGTAGAAGGATAAAGCGGCTAGAGATAATGAGATGAGATGAGGTGAAGTCAATATCAGTGAATAATAACAGAGACAAAGTCAAAATTATGATGCACTGATATTCACTGAGTCTGGGGTGGATAATTGTTTTAGTATAAATACACAGGTGATTATTTTAAACTTTGTATTTAAAAAATAATTTATTTCAAACTTCAAAAGTGACATGCAAATGTAATAAAGGCACAACACAGGCTTGTGTCACTTATCTATGCCGACTCACATAAAATACTTTGTTTTGAAATCAATAAAATAAATCACAATTCCATCTTACCTTGAATAGCTTTAGACCAAACATCGTAGTATGTTTAGTGCTTTTATGAATAGCATTTTCTTTCATAATCTGTAATTCTTCCTCACTTACAGTGATGAAGCAATTGGTAGCCATTTTGCCAAGTCGCTCGAGGTGATTATCGAGAAATAGCCCGAATTTCTCGACCAACCAGTGCGCACAATTTTCTATAATCATCTCCATATTTATAGTTAAAAGTTAAAGTCCTTCCTGCGCCGTGTGGCACATCAGGCGGCGCCGATCTCCATTTCCGCAGCCCTCGGCCTCTCGCCTATTATATAGCTAGGGTTACAGTGGGGGGCTAGTCCTCTGGTAACCATGAGAGTTTAACTCCCCACTTGCATCTGTATTGCAGCGTGCCTTGCCAGATAGTAGTAGGTACCATTTTTATGATGGTCTTTAGTATGACCCGACCGTGAATAGAACTCACGATCTCCTGAGCGAGAGGCGGACACACTACCACTAGGCGGTCCTCCATATTTATACTAATTGCTTTTATTGAAACCGATTGACTTAAAGTGGATTATTTTGCACTTTTGTGGAGCCAAATGCAACAGCACCATCAATGGTCGTAAGAAATATACACAATGGTAGGAAGAAGTGAGGCTCAGACTGATTCCTTTCTAGTCTAGACTGTAGACTGATGCAGTGATAATCGTGCCGGGTGATTACACAGCGATCTCCAATTATGTTGATATTTTTCAGTCGACTTCACTGATACATATGAAACATGACATCAGCGTTGATTGAGAAGACACACGTGAAGTACAGTTGTGAGTGCACTGAGTGGGATTATTTACTCCAGGGCTTTTCAAAGTGTGGGGGGGCGCCAGAGTTCTTCAGGGGGGGCGCAACGTGAGAGACAAAATGGATCGATTTTTAGTACCTAAAGCTACAGTGAGTGAGGAGACGGCCAAGCAAAAAAACAGAGCCTCCAGGATGTTGCGATTTGCAACTCATCTCATCTCATTATCTCTAGCCGCTTTATCCTTCTACAGGGTCGCAGGCAAGCTGGAGCCTATCCCAGCTGACTACGGGCGAAAGGCGGGGTACACCCTGGACAAGTCGCCAGGTCATCACAGGGCTGACACATAGACACAGATAACCATTCACACTCACACCTACGGTCAATTTAGAGTCACCAGTTAACCTAACCTGCATGTCTTTGGACTGTGGGGGAAACCGGAGCACCCGGAGGAAACCCACGCGGACACGGGGAGAACATGCAAACTACACACAGAAAGGCCCTCGCCGGCCCCGGGGCTCGAACCCAGGACCTTCTTGCTGTGAGGCAACAGCGCTAACCACTACACCACCATGCCGCTGTTTAAAATGTGAAAAAGAAAAAAATAATGTGTACAACAACCATGGTTTTTTTTTAATACGAATGGAACATTAAGTATAGCAACAATAAAAATTGTAAGGGGGGGGCGCTGTTGTTTATTTGCTCTCCGAGGGGGGGCTGACTCTCCCACACTTTGAAAACCCCTGATTTACTCCATTATCACCTTTTTTTTTTATCCCCCCCAGCATATAACGCGGGGGGATACAGCTATCACTCTGTCTGTCTGACCGTAAACATTTTAGTTTCCAGACCATAACTCAAAAACTATTGGGATTTTTTTTTTCACAAAACCTGACAGTTATATTAAGTTACTAGATGAATTGTGCCTTTTGACATTTTGGGATTTCTGTGATTTTTATTTTTTCCGTATTTCCATGGCAATCAATTCAACTTAGGAAAATTTGGAGTGGGGTTTCATGTGGGAGCTGGGGGAATATGTCATCATTATTGTTTCATAATGCCTTTGGAGATTAAACAAAAACTAGATAGACAAAACACACAGTCAATCAAAGTACAAATTACACATAAGGATAAACAACAGTACCATACGTTCAGTGGTGTTTTTTTTTATTTGAATGAAATGGTTATAATTTCTGTTTATTATTATTATTGATATAATGTATTTTTCAATCCTAATCCCCCCAGTTTTTCCCTTCTTTCTTTCACTTCTTGAAAAAAAAGTTTTACATACACCCTTGGGGGGGAAAAACTATTTTGGAAATTTTTGAGATTCATAAAGGAATTCTATCAACAACCATTTCTGTAAGGGAAACTTTTCACTGCAGGGTTTCTCCACAGGGACACACAGAGGAACCGTTTTGACTTTTAACCTTTAAGCCTAGTGAAGTGATAAAGGTCATATTTGTCATATTTGTGTTGTGAAATTGTTGGTGTGTTGCACAATTATGTGCTCACCGCCCCATTTAGCTGGCGAGAGTAAATGAATCTTCCTAGTGACCACAAATGGAACTGCAACAAACAGTAACTGAGGCTCAGGCAGGCAGGAATCACGATGCCCCATTCTGATGCTGTGAATGTATGTTTATGAGTAGTGGAGGAGCAGTAAACAGGACAGATCATGATATTTCGTGGTTACATTACATGCAATATTACATGTTTTTTCCATCCTTTCCTTGATTAGAAAAGATATAATTAGGAAGTTTAATCCACACCGTTACATGCTGCTTCATAACTAGCTAGGTGTCTTTGGAGAGGCATTATTAGCAACCAGAAACCATCATTCATTCATTCATTCATTCATTCATTCTCTATACTGTATATCACAGGAGAAGCTGGAGCCAATCACAAATGACATTGGGTAAGAGGCTGGGTACACCCTGAACAGGTCACCAATCTAACAAAGCCAGTCATTCACACTCATATTCACATCTATGTGTGGAGTTTGCATGTTCTCCCCGTGTCTGCGTGGGTTTCCTCCAGGTGCTCCGGTTTCCCCCCACAATCCAAAGACATGCACCTTGGGCTGAAGTGCCCTTGAGTGAGGCACCTAATTCCCAACTGCTCCCCGGGTGCTGTTAGCATGGCTGCCCACTGCTCTGGGTATGTGTGTGCGCTCATTGCTCACGTGTGTGTGTGTATGTGTGTGTTCACTGCTTCAGATGGGTTAAATGCAGAGAGGAAATTTCACAAGTGTGTGATGAATAAAGTTGTGCTTTCTTTCTTTTCTTTCCTTTCAATTTAATTGACCTAATCCACATGTTTTTGGACTGTCAGAGGAAGCCAGAGCACCTAAAGGAAACCCACGCAGGCACGAGGAAAACATACAAGCTCCACACAGAAAGGCCCCAGTTGGCTGACAGGTTCGAACCCTGAACCTTCTTGCATGGTAATCGCACTGATTGCTTATAAAAAGAAATTGTAATATTGAATATCAATAAGGGCGGCACGGTGGTGTAGTGGTTAGCGCTGTCGCCTCACAGCAAGAAGGTCCTGGGTTCGAGCCCCGGGGCCGGCGAGGGCCTTTCTGTGTGTAGTTTGCATGTTCTCCCCGTGTCCGCGTGGGTTTCCTCTGGGTGCTCCGGTTTCCCCCACAGTCCAAAGACATGCAGGTTAGGTTAACTGGTGACTCTAAATTGACCGTGAGTGTGAATGGTTGTCTGTGTCTATGTGTCAGCCCTGTGGTGACTTGGCGACTTGTCCAGGGTGTACCCTGCCTTTCGCCCGTAGTCAGCTGGGATAGGCTCCAGCTTGCCTGCGACCCTGTAGAACAGGATAAAGCGGCTAGAGATGATGAGATGAGATGAATATCAATAAAACTTTCATTCTGCATCTTAAAGATCAACAAGCTAAATTTCTTTCAAATAATACAAATTAAACAGTGAGATAGCAGTGTTATGTCAGAGATGTTCATTTTTGTTTTGCCATTCAGCAGTGCTTACGGTGCTGGCTTTTAGACTAGATAGACTACATCTTTCTTACTGAAATCTGTAAAGTGTACATTTGGTCTGTTCAAGTCAAGATTCTCAACTGCCTTCAAATTATGAAGTTATGTAGAAAAGTAAACAGATGGTAACTTGGGGAAGCCATGACCTAATGGTTAGAGAAGCATCTTTGGGGCCAAAAGGCTGCCGGTTTTATTCCCTGGACCAGCAGGAATGGCTGAAGTGCCCTTGAGCAAGGCAACCCTCAACTGCTCCACAGGCTGTTCTGGGTATGTTGTACGTTGCTCTGGATAAGAGCATCTGCTAAATGGCATTAATGTAATATAATGTACAGCACAAGTCAAGCGTGAAAGCATCTTGGCTTAATTTTGTTTGAGTTGTTTTTATTTGATCAAAAACGAGTATTTAGGATACACTCAAACTGTTTGCTCCAAACTGGGGAGAAAATTCCACTTTATAACAGTTTAATGGAGTGAACAGTCCACTTCCTTGAGTTTGCATTTTCCCTCCAATGAAAAAAATTTCTGCTGCCCAAACTAACTTATTGGTATACACCCAACTCCACATGGACTAGAGAGAGAGAGAGCTAGTACACTGAGCTTAGCATTAATGGCAGGGCACAAGAAGGTGTCATAAAAAATAACAGGCTGAGAAAAAAAAAGAGAAGGCACTGACCTATTTAAATACTTTTCCTGTGAATCTTCCTCTGAAGGAATTAACATACATGTGTGTGCGCGCGGGCGCTGGGAGCCCCAAAGATGTTGCATTGAGAAAACAGCCTTGCATCCTTTAAAATGTCTTCATTATTCCTTGTGAATCTGGAAATATGAGACTCTTTATTGTATCCTTACATGCAAAGGCAGTGCTATTGGATGTATATATGTGTATATGTATATTTGTGTGTGTGCACAGAAAGAATTTGCATATGTATGCGTGTATATATATGGTGTGTGCTTGTGGGGCTGCCCCTCTACACAGGCAGCGGTTTAGTGCTCAGGAAGTGGTTAACAGGAAAAAAAAGTGCACATAAAGAAAAATAAAGAAAGCACCTCTCAAACTTCCCTCGTTCATGCAAAACTCTGTTCATTTCCAAGAATGGTTTTTAATTGAAAAATTGAATTGTTTCATATTTAAAATAATAAAGGTCGTCTAGGTAGAAAAAAGCAACTTTTTTATCATCTTGAAGGACGTGATGCTTAACCTGTTTGAGTAAAGTAGGACATTTAGCATTATCATTAATAAAGTAGAAGAATGTATATATTTAATATTTTCACAAAACATTAACCCATTGCTGTTTAGTGTTGTTTTCAGGACCGAATAATCAGCAGATTTGACCCAGACTGAGTGGGAGCAGTGCAGTGAAGTGTGTGGGGTGTTGGACTTTGCATGTCTGGGTGCACCATGAGCAGAATTAGCAGTACATTTTAGTGCTATTGTCGTCAGAAATGCACTTTAAATTGTCTATGAACCCAATATACTTGACAATATCCAACGCATTTGCGCACACACAGACAGACCTGGTATGGATTTATTTTTCAGATGATGTTGAATAATTCTGGCTTTGTCACTCACAGTAGGGATTAAAGTGGACCAGTGGGGAAACCTAACCCTCATTATTCAGGACATGAATAATGAAGATATACACACGCACGGGTAGTGGAGCAGACATTCAGCCCACTGCAATCTCATGAGGAACGTGTGTGTGTGGCAATCTAGAGCGCCCCTTACAGGCATTGCTGTAAGGTCAGCAAGAAGAAATTACTTTCCAAATAAGTGAAATGAAACTTTATTAAGCATTTTAAAAGAGCTCTGTACTAAAAATTCATTTTTTATATATATATATATATATATATATATATATATATATATATATATATACACACACACACACTACTGTGCAAGAGTCTTAGGCACCCTATATCCCCCCCCCCCCCCCCCATACAAACTTTGTTATAGACTTCTATTTTATGACTTCTACATTATTGAAACAGTACAAAAACATTTTAGAGTTACAAACGTTCATTTTCCAGTAAGTGTTGCAGAAAAAAAATTGTCATAAGAGAGCACTTTTCAAATTCAAAAAGAAAACATAATGAAGGCTACTGGGTTTTGCTGCAAAATGAAGCAAATGTGACAGTCAAAGTGTCCAGAAGAACTGTGGCTGGTTCTGTAAGATGCTCAGTAAAACCTACAGCTTATTTCCTTATAAAACTGCACTCACTGTACCTGAGACTACTGTTTTTCTTTTTAAGCAAAGGGTCGTCTCGCACCAGATGTTGACTTTGTTTCATTTATTATGGCTTACTGCTGTTTATAGCATTTTTTTAATGTTGAAACATTTCATTTGCCTAAGAATATTGCACAGTACTGTGTGTGTGTATATGTGTATTTATTTATATATATATATATATATATATATATATATATATATATATATATATATATATATGTGTGTGTGTGTGTATATATACACACAAGCCCTGTGATGACCTGGCGACTTGTCCAGCGTGTACCCCGCCTTTCACCCATAGTCAGCTGGGATAGGCTCCAGCTTGCCTGAGACCCTGTAGAACAGAATAAAGCAGCTAGAGATGATATGAGATACACACACACACAGAGATGAGCCATAACATTAAAACCACTGACAGTTGAAGTGAATATCGTTGCTTATCTCATTACAAGGGGCTGATATTTTAGGCAGCAAGCGAACAGTCAGTTCTCAAAGTTGGTGTGTTGGAAGTAGGAAAAATGGGCAATTCTAAGGATCTGAGTGACTTTGACAAGGGCCAGATTGTGATGGCTGGACGACTGGGTCAGGGCATCTGCAAAACAGGAGGTCTTGTGGGTTGTTCTTGGTATGTAATGGTGTTAGTACAGTGGTGCTTGAAAGTTTGTGAACCCTTTAGAATTTTCTATATTTCTGCATAAATATCACCAGAAACATCATCAGATTTTCACACAAGTCCTAAAAGTAGATAAAGAGAATCCAGTTAAACAAATGAGACAAAAATATTATACTTGGTCATTTATTTATTGAGAAAAATGATCCAATATTACATATCTGTGAGTGGCAAAAGTATGTGAACCTCTAGGATTAGCAGTTAATTTGAAGGTGAAATTAGAGTCAGGTGTTTTCAATGAATGGGATGACAATCAGGTGAGTGGGCACCCTGTTTTATTTAAAGAACAGGGATCTATTAAAGTCTGATCTTTTCAACACATGTTTGTGGAAGTGTATCATGGCACAAACAAAGGAGATTTCTGAGGATCTCAGAAAAAGCGTTGTTGATGCTCATCAGGCTGGAAAAGGTTACAAAACCATCTCTAAAGAGTTTGGACTCCACCAATCCACAGTCAGACAGATTGTGTAAAAATGGAGGACATTCAAGACCATTGTTACCCTCCCCAGGAGTGGTCGACTAACAAAGATTACTCCAAGAGCAAGGCGTGTAATAGTCGGCGAGGTCACAAAGGACCCCAGGGTAACTTCTAAGCAACTGAAGGCCTCTCTCACATTGGCTAATGTTCATGAGTCCACCATCAGGAGAACACTGAACAACAATGGTGTGCATGGCAGGGTTGCAAGGAGAAAGCCACTGCTCTCCAAAATGAACATTGCTGCTCGTCTGCAGTTTGCTAAAGATCACGTGGACAAGCCAGAAGGCTATTGGAAAAAGTTTTGTGGACAGATGAGACCAAAATAGAACTTTTTGGTTTAAATGAGAAGCGTTATGTTCGGAGAAAGGAAAATACTGCATTCCAGCACAAGAACCTTATCCCATCTGTGAAACATGGTGGTGGTGGTGGTAGTATCATGGTTTGGGCCTGTTTTGCTGCATCTGGGCCAGGACGGCTTGCCATCATTGATGGAACAATAAATTCTGAATTATACAAGCTAATTCTGAAGGAAAATGTCAGGACATCTGTCCATGAACCGAATCTCAAGAGAAGGTGGGTCATGCAGCAAGACAACGACCCCAAGCACACAAGTCGTTCTACCAAAGAATGGTTAAAGAAGAATAAAGTGAATGTTTTGGAATGGCCAAGTCAAAGTCCTGACCTTAATCCAATCGAAATGTTGTGGAAGGACCTGAAGCGAGCAGTTCATGTGAAGAAACCCACCAACATCCCAGAGTTGAAGCTGTTCTGTACGGAGGAATGGGCTAAAATTCCTCCAAGTCGGTGTGCAGGACTGATCAACAGGTACCAGAAACATTTAGTTGCAGTTATTGCTGCACAAGGGGGTCACACCAGATACTGAAAGCAAAGGTTCACATACTTTTGCCATTCACAGATATGTAATATTGGATCATTTTCCTCAATAAATAAATGACTCAAGTATAATATTTTTGTCTCATTTGTTTAACTGGGTTCTCTTTATCTACTTTTAGGACTTGTGTGAAAATCTGATGTTGTTTTAGGTCATATTTATGCAGCAATATAGAAAATTCTAAAGGGTTCACAAACTTTCAAGCACCACTGTACCTACCAAAGAAGGAACACCAGTCCATGAAAGGACAACCAATGAACTGGCGACAGGTGCCCAAGGCGCACTGATGTGCATGGGGAGCAATGGCTAGTCCATATGGTCTGATCCTCCAGAAGCGCTCCTGTAGCAGAAATTGCTGAAAAATTCATGCTGGCTATGATAGAAAGGTGTCAGAACACACAGTGCATCACAGCTTGCTGCATACTGGGCTGTGTAGCCTCAAACCAGTCAGAGTGCCCATGCTGACCCCTGTTGACCACTGAAAGTACCTACAGTACAATGAGCACATGGGCATCAGAACTGGTCCATGGATCAATGGAAGAAGGTGGCTTCGTCTGATGGATCGCATTTTCTTTTACATCAGGTGGACGGCCAGGCTCGTGTGTCACTTATCTAGTGAAGAGGTAGTACCAGGAGGCGCTATGGGAACAATGCAACCATTATTCCCTAATGGCAGTGGCCTCTTTCAGCAGGATAATGTGCCCTGCCATGCTGCAAACATTGTTCAGGAATGAGTTGAGGAACATGATGAGTTCAGGGTGTTGACTTGGCCTCCAAATTCATCAGATCTCATGTTCTGGACAAACAAGTCCAATCCATGGAGGACTTAATGGGCGTACAGGATCTGCTGCTAACGTTTTTGGTGCCAGATACCACAGCACTCCTTCAGAAGTCTTATGGAGCCATTGCCTCTAAGAGTCAGCTATTTTTGGTGGCACAAGAGGGACTGTCGGTAGGTCGTTTCTTAGGCAGGTGGTTTTAATGTCATGGCTGATCAGTGTATATACAGTGAATACAAAACATCTACGGAGGAATGGGCTAAAATTCCTCCAAGCCGGTTAAAATGCCCTGTTAAAATGGCAGGTTAATTTAAAGTAAAAAATTAAAGATAAATCACGTCGGACCTTTTTCCACCCTCAGCGTGAAATTACAATGTATGAAACTGTGAAAAACAGTCGAAGCTTTTAGAAGAAAAATCAAAACTTTACAATAACCCGATTGTATAAAGTGTGCTCATAATGAACCAATGACATTCAATCTCATGATCAAATGTGATTCTCATATGTAATTCTGATTAACTCCAAATAAAGACCAACTGTTTCTGAAGGATTTTCATGACATCTGACTGCTGAAGCCTTGGTCCACAGAGAGCTTCCAAAGCATGTACAGTATCTCACTTGTCAAAAGATATCACTCAGCAGAGGGGTATAAAAGAATTTCCAAAACATCAGATGTACCATTGAACACCGTGAAGGCAATCAACAAGTGGAGAAAACAGAACCATAGAGTGACATTACAAAGGATAGGACGTCCCTTCAAAACATACAAAAGGACAAAACAAAAACTTACCAGGCTGCAAAGAGACCTACAAAAGTCAAAGTCCCTCTCGCACCAGAATCTGGTCTTCCCAGGCAGTCTCCTGTCCCAGTACTAACTGACTCTTTAAGGTGTATGGGTGCGACGCCGATCTCAGTTTTGATAGCCCTCTGCCTCTCGCCTATACAGCCATGTTTGCAGTGGGGGGCTAGTCCTCTGGTAACCACAAAAGTTTGACTTCCCCACTCACATCTGTATTGCAGCATGCCTTGCCAGACAGTAGTAGGTACCATTTTTATGATGGCCTTTGGTATGACCTGACTGCAAGTAGAACTCACGATCTCCCAGTCGAGAGGCGGACACGCTAACCATTAGGCCAACTCACGGACAAGAGACCTTCAGCTGCAGAAATATCTGACAAGTACCGATTACTCTCTGCATGTGACCCCAATCTCCCATGTCATATGTCTGCGCTACGGGGAAGGGTGGCTAGACAGAAGCCCTCACAAACATCCAAGTCATCCTACACCATGTGCTAAAATGTGTTATGGGCTGATGAGAAAATTTTCAAAAGATATCTCATCTCCCATCTCATTATCTCTAGCCGCTTTATCCTTCTACAGGGTCGCAGGCAAGCTGGAGCCTATCCCAGCTGACTACGGGCGAAAGGCGGGGTACACCCTGGACAAGTCGCCAGGTCATCACAGGGCTGACACATAGACACAGACAACCATTCACACACTCATTCACACCTACGGTCAATTTAGAGTCACCAGTTAACCTAACCTGCATGTCTTTGGACTGTGGGGGAAACCGGAGCACCCGGAGGAAACCCACGCGGACACGGGGAGAACATGCAAACTCCACACAGAAAGGCCCTCGCCGGCCCCGGGGCTCGAACCCAGGACCTTCTTGCTGTGAGGCGACAGCGCTAACCACTACACCACCGTGCCGCCTTTCAAAAGATATGTTTGGCACAAAAATATATAATAAATCACATCAAAAGAACACCATAGCCAAGGTGAAGCATGGTGGTGGCAGCATCATGCTTTATAGCCACTTTTCAACAAGAAATGGGGCTTTGATCAAAATAGAATCAGGCATAGCTACAAATACCTGTTGATTTTCATGCAGAACATTCAGGCATCTGCTAGTAAGCCCAAAGCATATTGTCCATCCAATACAGCAAAGGAATGGCTTAACCAAAAGATGATCAATGTTTTGAATAGCCTAACCAGAACCAAGACCTGAATCCAAATTTAAAAAAAAAAATCTGTGGGATGATCTGAAGTGAGCTGTGTACAGGAGATTCCCTCAATTGGACGGCTCTAGAACGATCCTGGAAGGACGAGTGGGAAAATAGTGCCAAGTCAAGGTGCAGCAAGCTCTTACTCAAAAAGCCAGGGTGGCGTAATAAATATCAAAAGGTGCTTCAACAAAAGTATTAGTTTCAGGCTGTGAATACTTGCACAACTAGGTTTTTTGTTAGGTTTTTTTTTTTTTAAATCCATAAGGGGTGGGTTTTAAAAAAAAAAATAATTTTAATTTGTATACTTTGCAATTTCATATGAAAAGGTGGGGAAAAAGTTCCGATATGATTTTTTTTTTTAACGTTACAAAAATCCACCACTTTAACAGGGGTGTGAAGACTTTTATATCCACTGTAGACATGTATGCAGATACATCACACCTACATCCAATTTGAATCATACAAATATTTTGAGCAGAACAGAACTGCAGGATTTCTTTACACCTTCACAGTAAATCTACTGTACATGCATCCAGGTGAAATGGTTTTCTAAAGAAAAGGCATACATCTATATATTATTGCAAACCTGAACATTTTCTTGACATGGCAGCCACATTATCATCACTCCCACGTTCAAGTGTAGCTCTAATTTCCTTGTAAATCCGCTGCATGCATGCTTTGCTCAGCCGAGACAAACTGCTGTGGGGTGTGCACACATCGTTGGTCTCGAGCTGCAGGCTACAGTGAATGCTATTGTGCAATTGCCCAGAGGAAGGTGGAGTCCCGCAAGCACCTCTCTCTCACACACACTTTGCATAGCACCTTGCTGCACCGGTCTCTGGGCATTATGTAACCGTGCTCCACATGACCTTCGAGGCAAATTATTACAAAAGACAGACATCGGGCAGACGTGTTTCGTGTTGTTTTTATTATTGTACAATTTTACAGAATTGTTTGTACAAAGGTTAGCAAAAAAAAAAAAGGGGGCATCTTCTGGCTTTAAAAAAAGAAAAAAAAGAATAATAAATGAAAACTTGCAGGAGGGAAGTAAGGGAACCTTGTTTACTTTTCTGAAGTGAAAAACACATGAACCAGATTTGCTGTTTAGGGTCAGAGTTTGGTCCAGATCCAATGGCTCAATTCATAAATCACTGATATCACTTGGAGGTCAGAGTTCATAGGTCAGGAGGTTTAAGAGCGAGTGTACTTTCCCCATATGTGCAGCATGAAGACCGAGGCGATGAACAGCAAACTCATTACAAGCACTGGCACAGGCCCACTAGAGAGAGACAGAGAAAAAGAAGGGTATTTTGTTCATTTTTGTTCACTTGTTCTGACAAATACCAAGACCACCATAGTTACACTTTGCTTCCTTTCTTCTATTAGTGCTTTGGCGACAGTTATTTATGTTTCATACCGATAGAGAGAGACAGGAAAAATGAGAGAGGGTAGAGAAAGCCAGCCTGAAAGAGCAGAGGAGAGAGAGAGAAAAATGGAAACAAGGGGGGGTGGGGGGTGGGGGGGGGGGTTAGAAAAAGAATGCCAGACAGAGCAGAGGAGAGAGAAAGCCAGAAAGAGAGGATGAAAGAAACCAAAAGAAATCAGGATAGATAGAAAGAGTGAGCGCAATGGAAACAAAGTTAGAGAAAGAGAGAGAGAGAGAGAGAGAGAGAGAGAGAGAGAGAGAGAGAGAGAGAGAGAGACAGCGTGCAATGGAAACAAAGTTAAAGAGAGAGGGGTAGAGAAAGAAAGCCAGACAGAGCAGAGAAGAGAGAGAGAGTGTGAGTGTGTAGGGGCAGAGACAAAAAGCCATAAAGAGAAGATGAGAGAAACCGAAAGAAACCGAAAGAAATCAGGGGAGAGAGAGAAAGCACAACAGGGACAAAAGTACAGAAAGACACCGAGGGGAATAAAGACCGAGCGAAAGAGACAGACAAAGTTAGTCTGGTGCTTCCACACTGAACAGTGCGTGTTAACAGAAGGCCCTCTACTGGTCAAAACTTCACATGATTATATTTACAAACTAAATCATACCATATGCTCATTTTAAAAAGTTACAGTTTTCTTCACAATTTTTATTTTCCCCTGAAGGAATACATTTTCTACACATTTTACAGATCACTCTCCCCTCAAGTAATTACAAAGATAAATCCATCTGTGGATTACTTTTAAATCCAGCACAGAGAAGTGAAGTTCTGGAACTGCCAGCTCTGGCTTGTCAATAAGTCATTCCCCTGGGCCAATCAGCTCCTGTCATCATGGTCATGTGATGCAGAGGAGGGGTAATTAGGCTCCTAACTGGCGATGAGTGGCATAGCACTAACGAGTGGGGCGGCTAACGAGCGGCTTTATTAAGAGGAACTGACCATCCCCCTGGGTCGCTAGGCAGCAGTGTAACCATGCCGACCCAAGGCCCACCCCCCAGGCTTTAATTGATGTGACCTTTTCAGACAGGACTTTAATTAAGCTCCAAAACACATACACTCGCACACAAGCACACCCCTCAGCCTAGCGAAAGGAGCTCACACAGATTAACTCATCATGAGGCCCCTCGGCTGCTCATCCGCACACTTAACACCACAGGTCTAACACATTTATCATACCAGACAAACTTCGATCAATAACAGACGAGAGGAGAACATTGTGATGAGTATACATTGTATGCAATATCAAAAAAATCAAAACGTATATAGTTCAGATGAGTGTTGTAGCCACTGGTAATCACGGCTCCGTCATCTGTCTAGAAATTTTCAGAGCATCCTTCTACTTTGCAGCACGATTCACTGCTTGCACAATTGTAGGAAAAAAATATTGCCTACATAGATTTTTCAGTTGTCGCACCATCGTTGGAAGTACAGCAATAGCACCGAACTAACTTCAAAGCTATTTGGAGCTAAAATGCACAGGAAGTGATATTCTGGACAGAAATTTAGGCTTGGTGGGAAAACGATGACATTTAGGCCACGTTTATGACAGCATATTAGGGCCATTGCAGATCTTTTTAAATAAACCGCAGGTGCTAAACAAGGCAACTGGACTTGCTTGAAATTCTTGAGGGCGTTTCGCCTCTCATTCGAAAGGCTTCTTCAGTTCTGCAGCAATGAACTTGGGTCCAATAAAGACAGACTAAATAGCTACAGATTTGAATCTTGTTCCCTCTATACAATGGGGGGGGGGACTAGAACGTGCACAATCTACAATACTGCTCAATATAATATTTTATTAAAGCTAGACGGCCTTTCAATTTCATAAAATTGGTGAAATTTTGTTCCGTCATGCATACAAGGCCATTCTGTGGCTGGGAAGTTATTTAATTTGAGGGGATTCCCGAGCAAATAACGTGCATGAAAATCGCTCGCTTCGCGCAGTCAAGCAGACAGAGAAAGTCAGTGTGCGCACGAGCAAGGTTTACCTTCGTCATTATCTTTTGGGTTTTACGGCAGCTGCCATCCACAGTGTTGCATTACTGCCATCTACAGGTTTACCTCGACCGTGCACTGACAGTTCCATCATTCTGTCCCTAAACGAACAGCTGATCACACCGAGGTGCTCGCTGACTGCCGATATTTATTAGTTTGGTCCTGCGTTTCCTTTCCTTCGCAACATAACGTCTTTTCTTCTCACTTTCTGTTACTGTAGTCGGTCTTTCATGTTTCATTCGCACACTCATGTCCTCCATTGTTCTCTCCAGTTTCAAATTTGTATCCCACAATGCCTTGCATGAACAGGGAAAGCCCACCATGTGATGCATGACATAGTATCTTGTATTGAGTCATAGTGAAGCAAGAAAAAAAAAAATGGCAGAGAATTTAGGGCCACATGGCCCTAAATTCATTAATTGTTGTGTTTAAAAATTTAAAAAAAAAAAAAAAACCTAAAAATTGGAAGTCTGTGATTTGAATTCAGTAGCTTTCGGTCCACTAAACAAAAATAATTGGGTGTCAGGGAAAATTCTTTTAATGACCTAAACTTAAATCTGAAAGGCAGTCTCTCTTTAAACTGCATTACTGGAAAATGGCTGGGGGGGGAAACTTAGCATTATATAGAAGGAACCGGCACTGAAAAACTGATATTGTATAACGATTGAAATGAATCAGAACTACACGAGGGTGGAGGTACAGCATGCAAGTGTTATTTCTCTCTCTCTCACACACACACACACTTCTGTCTAGGAGGCCAGTCGGCAGGAGTGATCAAATGAAGATGGGGTTGAGCCCAAGAGGCCAATTTCCTGTCATTAAAATTTAATGTTTATCCTCATAAATGCTAAACCTCCCAGATCCCCCTGCCTCTCCCTTCTGTGTCACTTCCTATTGAGCTGGGGGATGAATTAAAAATGAGTAGCTCTGTGTGTATACACAGATTAAGCATCTCTATTCATTTATTCATTACCTCAGCTTATGAACATAAAGCAGTAAATAGCTACAGCAGGATAGTAGGTTTGTTTTTCATTTTTATTTGAAAAGAGTGGACAGAGCAGTAACCCCACACCCAGAACAAGCAGACTTCATTTCTGGGTTATTAGACCGTCTTATTCCTAGCTGCCTGGCAGACAAAATAGTTTCAACAACTAGAGAAAAGAAAAGAAAAAACATTATTAAATCTGCTGGTTTTTTTTTTAAACCTTGGTCAAATATGCAATGGCAAAATTAGATTTGAAATTAAACACTGGAAACTGTCAATTCAGAGAAATATTTAGTTAATACTGAACAATACAGCAGCTGAAATTAAAATATTAGCAATACGACTGTCAACTACATTTTGCGCAGCTTCATAGCACACCTCTTCATTTTCCAATTCCAGGATGCCAGGAACAGAATCAAGGTCAAGTCATGCAACAGCACCATCTAGCGACCAGCACCTAGAACGTGGTTTTGTGTCTGGATGCGACTGGTCGTCAGCGCACGCAGTGAAACGCTTTATTTTCACTTCTGGGTTGAGTACCAGGATAGTCTAGACCTACATATTTCAATATCTTTCTATTTCTACAGTTACTACTCATTTTCAGAGGGGATTAGGAGATATTTAGGTGCAAAAAGTACTTTGCATTGTTCAATTTATGGTATTGAGATTTTTTTTTTTTTTGGTGTGCAAGTGACAGCACAGCACTGACGTCGCACAGCATGGCGCAGTGCTGCGTATCTGCGCTTTGGGGAAAGCCCTGAATGCTTTTCAATACTACACCAGCTATCATTTAGACCTCCAGACAACCAAAACAGCTTTTTTTTTTTTTTTTTTTTAACTTTTCCAGTGGGTCAGCATGAACTGAGGACACAAACCACGTCAAGCAAACACACGTGTGGGCTGAACAGAAATTTTGTAAAAACATGTTCTGCTCCCATCAAAGCCATGCAATATCACTGTGTGCGCGCGTGGTGAGAAAAATAAAACTGAAATGCAACTGACTAATAACACAACACCTCCCCCAGGCCAGCTACTGAGGAGCGAAAACACAGCCTGTCACTCGGAAACATGGCACGGTCTGGAAACAAAATGGTCCATTACCATTTCAGGATCTTTTAAAATGTCTTACATTTAAAATGCATTTACAGTACGAGTCAAAACTTTGTACACCCCACTCATTCATAGCCGTTTCTGTATTTTGACTATTTACTACACTGTAGAACAATAAAGAAGACATCAAAACTATGAAGCAACATGGTACATTTATGGAATTACGTAGGAAACAAAAACAGTGTTTTCACACTTACACTTTCAGTCCTGGTGAGTCCTCGGTGTAGAAGCGCCACATGCCTCCTGTACCTGCTGATGCTGTAGCTCTGCCTGCAGACCGTGTACTGCTGCCTGTCGCTTTCCTGAAAATAACACCAGCATTTTTTGAGTTAGAAACTTCAACACAGATTCGTGCGAGTCATTAGCTCTGAAACGGATTCTTATTGAGGTTTTTCACCCACATGACCAAGTCATGTGATGCATCGTTAGGCTGCCATTTTGGACGGCACAGCTCGAATCAGTTTGAATGCGAGGAAGGCGACAAACGAAAAACATAAAAGAAAAGGGGGCGAGATGCAGAAAACACCTTCACTATCCAGCGACGTAGGGCATTTACAGGGCGAGCAGAGGGAGAGGTATTTGCAAAAGTTGAGGTTAGCAGGCTTAGAGAACGACGTTTACCTGCTTCCACCAGGATTGTTCACTGACGTACGGAAGTACACGAAGCCCTCGTCTTTACCTGACTTCGGCCCACATGATCTGTATACCTATGTCGTTAAAAACCCATCGCCATACACAGGTATTGATCTGAAAGCATACAAGAGTTTGGATGCCTACAAATATTTTGTGTCAGGCTGGGTAACATGCCTACATCAGCGGGTCGTCCCTGGAGCCGGTGGTCGCCATCTTATTACAGCTAAGGTTTGTTCACATTTTCATTTACTTTCGGTCCTCAGGATAAACAAAATGTTATTAAATGTCATTGAAATAACTTCTTAGTCTGTTGAGACATGGCCCGTTATAAATTTGCTGTTACCAGGCAATGACCAAGGACTGTATTATTAGGGTCGGTGTCTGTGTTGTAGCAGTGTACTAGCAGCTAGCTGTTAGCACTAGCTAATGTCAACAACATAGTAGCTAGTATGTTACTGTAGCAATGTTTACGTTCAGTCATTTGGATGACTGTTAAAACCTTTCAGTCTCAAGTTTTTCCTTTACTGTATTTACTAGTTTACTGTAATTATGATCCGGTAGCTATTTACACCAGATCCAGTGTAAATAGCTGCCGGAGCGCGCTCTGGCTTGCTCCCCCTCAAATTAAGCAGCGCACTCCGGGAGCAAGCCGGAGCGCGCTGCTTAATTTGAGGGGGAGCAAGCCGGAGCGCTCTCCGGAACCTCGGCCGGAGCACTCCGGGAGCAAGCTGCTTAATTTGAGGGGGAGCAAGCCAGAGCGCGCTCCGGCAGCTATTTACACTGGATCTGGTGTAAATAGCTACCGGATCATAATTACAGTAAACTAGTAAATACAGTAAAGGAAAAACTTGAGACTGAAAGGTTTTAACAGTCATCCAAATGACTGAACGTAAACATTGCTACAGTAACATACTAGCTACTATGTTGTTGACATTACCTAGCTTGACCTTCAAAATGGCGGACACCGGGGCGTCACGTGACCCTGTGACGTCAGGTGAAATACCTCAATTCTCTGGCAGAAGACAGACCTGCCACTTTAAAATCACTCTTAAAAAGGTAAAATACACTCCTGAGGAAAAGAAATCAGTCGCTCGTGCTTCTGACGATTGATATCATGATGGCAAGACTTAAACCAACTGCATTTAAAAAAAAAAAAAAAGGAAATAAAAAAAGGAATTCGTTAAAATAAAAGCAAATCAAGCTGTATTTTTTGTATTACATCAAGCATGACTCATTTTCTCTTAAGCAAATGCTCATTTTTGGAAATGGATGCATTCTTGAGTGGCTAAAGCCCAATCCACAAGTTTAGAGGGTTGGTTTTGTTACACATTTTTGTACTTTAGTCTAATCTTAACACTGTACTGTCTTTCAGATTTTTCAAGTGTAGGTCATAAAAATAATTTTTCCCCCGACACCCAGTTATTTTTGTTTAGTGGACCGAAAGCCACTGAATTCGAATCACAGACTTCCAATTTTTAGTTTTTTATAAACAGAACAATTAATGAATTTAGGGCCACTTGGCTCTAAATTCTCTGCTATTTTTTCCTGCTTCACCATGACCCAATTCAAGAGACTACGTCATGCATGACATGGTGGACAAGGCATTTGCACAAGGCATTGTGGGATACAAATTGGAAACATGAGAGAAAAATGGAGGACGCGAGTGTGAGAATGAAACGTGAAAGACCGACTACGGTAATGGAAAGTGAGAAGAAAAGATGTGTTGCGAAAGGAAATGCAGGACCAAACTAAAATATCGCCAGTCAGCGAGCACCTCGGTGTGATCAGCTGTTCGTTTAGGGACAGAACGATGTAACTGTCAGTGCATGGTCGAGGTAAACCTGCGCATGCGCACATCAGACTTCCTCGGTCTGCTTGACTGCGCAAAGCAAGCAATTTCATGCACATTATTTGCTCGGGAATCCCCTCAAATTAAATAACTTCCCAGCCACAGAATGGCCTGATTTTTTTTATGACAGAAATATACATCTCACACTGAACACATCAGAGGTAGCCAAATTTCACCCATTTTATAAAATCGAAAGGCCGGCTACTTTTAAGCTCCACCTCATCATCAGTCCACATACTTATGTCCTTTTGCTCCAATTTATATGTATATTATTTCAATTATTCTATATTTATTGCATTGCCTGTTTGCACCGTGGGTCAGAGAGGACTGAAATTTCATCTGTGCTGTATGTCGAGCATGTATAGCATATTTGACAAAGTTGACTTGACTTACGAATCCTTGTGTTCATCTGGATTTCTCCCCCCCCCCCCACATTTCACCTTCTTTCCTGCTCACTACACAGCTCTTACTGTTGCTTGAGTCTTTTCACAAATCAGTTTATGAAGCACCACCACTGGGCTTGTGTGCTCACGCGAGCATTTTCAAAGTTACTATTTATGTAGACAGATCTATTTGAAAAATGGTGTTTTCTATCCATATGCATGTTCAGTATACAGAGCCTCAGATCTTGCTTGGAAAGATATTTGACTCCTCAGAGCCTAAAAAACTTGTCACATGAAGACCCACAAGATTCTACAGTACTTTAGGCCCACTATAGTGTTCCTTGTATATACACAGTACTATGGCCATGTAATTTGCAAACTGTGGCTTTTCTGCACAACTAAACAAAAAAGGACTGTTCAGTTTGAATCCATATAATATTTTTCTGTTAAAATTCTGATGTTGAATATTAATTCTACACCAGAGATATTCAACTAAAATTTGTAAATGGCTTTCGGACCCAGTGGCTGCCCCTTTAGCTAGTCTCTGCTCCAATGAGCCATCTTCAGCTAAATAATTTACATAAATGTGTGACTGGTTAAGCCGTAACAGAGAATCTGCCGTTTAGAAAAAGAGGCCCTGTTCACACATGGAATTAACATGTGACATCACCCAGGACAAGTGGTCAGCTCTAAGCACATCTGTTCACACCTGGCATTAGAATGCATCTCAAGTGATCACAAGTGACCCAAACTTACATTCTCGCTCTAGATGCAAATAAACATGCCATCATTTCCATTTGCAAAGACCAAATGCATTGTTTTAGCCTCCTTTTTCAAACGCTATGGGCAAGGCCAGCTGACGGGATTTTAGAGCAAGCATCCATTTTGCCCGTTGTCGCATTTTAACGTAATGCCGTTGGTGAGCGAATGAGTACATACTTCCACAGAGGAGGTCCGTTGACTAGGCGGTCCTTCAGTGTTGTTTAGGACGCGTATACACCTCTAAAAAACATGGCCGTACACAGCCCACACCGCCTCTGAATGTGGTCTCTGAGTGAACGGATCCCAAAGCACCTCTGGGATGCCTTCGACCCTGACCACCTGCTTCCTGGGTGATCAGGTCACATGTTAATACCAGGTGTGAACAGGGCCAGTCACTGACCTACAGCCAGTTTTTATTCCACATGTTTATGAGCTCTGCTACAGGATCGTTTAAGCATGTAATGATATATCGTGCAACAATAAATTCCAAGACAAATTTATGACGATTCAAATCAATGAAAAAAAAAAGTGAATCACGATCATCAGGCTGCATAATCGTATTTTTTTTCCAAGCTGTCATTGCATTGTTTAGAGAGCAGAAGGTGCAATAATGTAAACTAGCACGAATATGCATGACTTCACCCTAGACAGAAGCAGCACAGCTCTAATGCCACAACAAATAGATTTACAAAGAATTCGGAGCTATCGTTTTAGACTTCTGAAAGCTGAAGAAAAGGAGGTAGGTGACTGTTTAAGCCTGATTACATCATTCATAAATGGTTAAGAAAATACCTGTGTGTTCACGTTTTTCATTTTTAAATAAAAGGAATATTTTAGTTGATAGTTTTTTTTTTTTTAAACTCCAACGTTTACAAGTGTGGGTAACTCCTTATCTCTGGTTAAGAAAAATGAAACAAAAGGTTTTTTTAAATATCTAAAGGTATCTTTAAATATCTAGTTCTGTCCACTGAAATACTTCGCTAGGTCACCAGTGGATATAAGTAACATTTCTAAAACTGCATATCAAATACTGTATGCGTTTGTAACCTCTGGGTTAAAATGTGACACTGTTTAGTTTGACAACGCAAATTCTCTGTGTTAGAAGTTGAATATACAAGAGCATGTTGAATATACAGCCAGGTGAATGACAGGTTCCACAGTCAGGAAAGTCAAAGGATAAACAACTTACAGAGTTGTGATGGTCTTTCCATTAACCTGCTTAATACGCAATTTGAAATTCAAAAAAACAGCCTCAGTGAGGCTGTAGCTCATACCAGCCAAGACGCCCATAAAATTGTAAATGTGACAGGTAACGCCACCATCTTAACAACTTTTACGCACACCCACCTGGGGAACATTGTATGCGAGTTTGATCAAAATCCAATCAATCCTGTAGGAGTAGCAGCGATATTTGTAAAGGGATCAGGACACTTCGCCCAATGATCATTTCGTCCAAAGCCTCTCATACACACTATCAATTATTTTATACATGTGGTGACAATGTGTGTGACAAGATTGAGAAAAACACAAACTAAGAGCAGGAAACAGGATGGGAAAACCAGGGAATCTATGCGGGAGAATAAAACTCAGTAATGCACACTGATGTGGCATAATAACGCACATTCAGTGTGAAGTTTCTCAGTCTTTATACCAGCACGCTGATGTCTTTTGTTCATGTGCAGGTGAGCCTCATTAACAGCGCATGTGCAGTCCGGAGCGCACCCGAGTCCTTCAGGTGTGCAAACAGGACTGACACCCACATAATAGTTAGGGCCCCAAAAAAGGATATCTGGCAAGTGCGAGTATAGATTTTCTATGTAATTTGGTCGACACTTGCTGATTCCCATCATTTCCAGTTTCATTTTGCAATAGCGGTCCTCAACATGCGCAAGGAAGGAGTTTGTCGGATATTTCTTGGCTTTTACATGAATACTAGGTAGAAGCCCATTGTCTTGACCACACTCGCCAAGAAAGGTGAGTCTGGGGCAATCTTTACTCGGCATTAGATTTTACGACTCGCATTTAGCAAGTGGTTAAACTACCCGCTGAAAAAATGTGTTTTGCATCAGTCAAATTACATTGAGAATTCCTCCTTTTTCCAAACAAATACATGAAATATTAAATAATTGATAGTGCGTATGAAAAAGGCTCTGGACAAAATGGTCTTAACTATTGGACAAAAAGGCATTGGACGAAACGCCCTGTATCCTTTGTAAATTGTGGATGGACGATGACGCGTGTTCGCATAAGCTCATCTGGCCTGGCCCATGCCTGGATGAGCTTAAAAAAAAAAAAAACCCTCTCAAACATTGCAAAAAAGTTTATACTCTCATGAGGTGGTTTTTCCCAGCCAATTCAACAAAGCAATATTTCAGAAAACTGAAACACGTTTTTCTTCATCTCATCTCATCATCTCTATCCTTCTACAGGGTCGCAGGCAAGCTGGAGCCTATCCCAGCTGACTACGGGCGAGAGGCAGGGTACACCCTGGACAAGTTGCCAGGTCATCACAGGGCTGACATAGACACAGACAACCATTCACACTCACATTCACACCTACGGTCAATTTAGAGTCACCAGTTAACCTAACCTGCATGTCTTTGGACTGTGGGGGAAACCGGAGCACCCGGAGGAAACCCACGCCAACACGGGGAGAACATGCAAACTCCGCACAGAAAGGCCCTCGTCGGCCACAGGGCTTGAACCTGGACCTTCTTGCTGTGAGGCGACAGCACTAACCACTACACCACCGTGCCACCCACATTTTTCTTATTTGATGAAATTTACATCATCATCATTACAATATTTATCAGGTCTTGGATGGATCGAATGACTATCGCAGGAGGAAAAAACCCTAACTTTCATCGCACATCACTCAATGGAAATGGACCATTTGCAATTGTCTTTTGCTGACTCTTAAAAAAAAATCTCACTTCTATTTTGCTGAAGACTGCAATGGAAACCAGCCTAGTGATTTATACAAAATGGAAATATGAGCTTTGTGTCATCATAAGACCCCCAACTTCGTCTCAGAACAGGCTGTTGGTGAACTGGGAGCAGTTTTTATTCCTTCAGAGTGAAATAAAGTGGTTGATGTAAGGTTTATTGAGAACCCCTACCTCTGTCTGACTGTGGATCCTGCTGCTCTCGGGGCCACCGTTTTACTGGGGGAACGGCCGGAGGCTCCGACACTAGATGCGCTTGCTGCGGGTCCAGGCTGAAACCAGAACACAGGAAGAACTAGTGTTGGACATGTCTCAGGAAACTAAACACGGACACAACTCTGGAGTTACTGAAATACCAGGATATTTTGGACCAAAGACGTAGCATCATCTGTCAGGATAAAAAGACTGTCACATACATGAGCACACAGAAGCAAGACAAGGACTTCAAAGAAACAAAATGGTTACAGAAACACAAAAATCCATGTTTTGGAATGAGGAGGTCAATAGACAAGATGACCTGTGCGGGTGCCAAAACTTTTGAAAAAGTGTGTTTTCGAGGTGCAGTACTAAAGCTTCACATACGTTTAGGTTTATTATAATTTAAAAATGCCACTAGGAACACTTTTGTACACACAGGAGTGTTAAGTTACTTGTGAACTGGCTGATATATTAAACTAATAGTGCAAACTTATTCTAGTGATCCACTAACCAAAAGCCACGTATGCAGAACTCCACAGCGTTAGCCATGATAGTAGAAATCTTACAAAAACACACAATTTAGATTCAAAAACCATCTACTAAAATACGTGTAATGCATTTCTCATACATAAAAAGAGTAACAAGTAACATAAAAAAAGACAAAAATAACTGTTAGCGGTAGCTAACGTTAGCTATTAAACTCCCTGCCCCTCTCTAACGCCTCGTTCCTTCCTTTACTGCATAGAGATATACATTTTTTTTTTATTTAAACGCACTAGAAAATCTAAAAGCCTCTATTTAATGACCTTACCATGTTGTTCTGATGTTCTTCGAAGCGTTCGAGGATAACACCTGAGCAGAACAATGGTCACTGGGAATGAAGTGACTGACGAGAAAGAGCTGTTTCTTTGCTGACGATAGACCAAAAAGGCCACGACAACTCAAAGAAGGACCCACTTAGTAGCCTATGTAATGCCTTTTAAAAAACACACACAATGAAAGCAACTAACACTTGAACAAGGTAGCTTCGTTTGAATAATTAGTCAATTATTCGTTGAAATTTTACATTATAACTATGTTATTGTTTAGAACTATTTTATATGACGTTTAATGAAAAACAAATAAAGCAGGCAAAATTAAAGCGCGCAGAATACAAAACGATGACGTGCCTACCTGATGAGGAAGCGAAAAATTGGAAGACATTTTGGCTCCAGTAGAGCTTAGTTTCCTTCGTTTACATGTGTATTGTATAGGTACTATACGTATTTTTGAGCCATTATGGCAGCGAGTTAGTTATAGTAAGTGACGGTAAGTATCCAGGTATCACTTTTATAATTGTTGTAGAACATGTTAATGTAGTTGGACGTCGGTGCTGACAAATTGTAGCGTTAGCGGTCTCATTTGACATCTTTCAGTCTAATTTAATAACATCGCTATAATATATTTAAGTAGTAATGTTTCTGTCATAGCTCTGTATTAGACTAGTTTGCTTGGTGCTATTGTTTACAATTTGCTTAGTTTGTCTTTGGAGATTTAAAACAGTTTTTTTTTGTGTTGTTGTTGTTTAGAATCTGTCTGCATTTGACCCTGAAAAAAAGAGTCCTTTATTTAAGATAAAGCTGTGAAATTGCTGCCAATCCAGCTTTAGGAGATACAGGACCAGTTTTCCCAAAGCCTTTCAGGGCAGAGTCGTTCATATAGGCTCAGTTGGTCGCAAGGAGTCTCCAGATGACGCAATCAATTAATTAACATATTCATGAATATGAATTCATTAATTAATGCTCATTTACATATCAAAACATGCTACCTGAAGGTTTTCTGAAGACACTTAACAAAGAGCTTTATCAGAATAGAAGATAATAGATTATAATATATATCTTATAGCTGGTGGCACGGTGGTGTAGTGGTTATCACTGTCACCTCACAGCAAGAACGTCCTGGGTTCGAGCCCGTCGACGAGGGCCTTTCTGTGTGGAGTTTGCATGTTCTCCCCGTGTCCGTGTGGGTTTCCTCCGGGTGCTCCGGTTTCCCCCACAGTCCAAAGACATGCAGGTTAGGTTAACTGGTGACTCTAAATTGACCGTAGGTGTGAATGTGAGTGTGAATGGTTGTCTGTGTCTATGTGTCAGCCCTGTGATGACCTGGCGACTTGTCCAGGGTGTACCCCGCCTTTCGCCCGTAGTCAGCTGGGATAGGCTCCAGCTTGCCTGCGACCCTGTAGAAGGATAAAGCGGCTAGAGATAATGAGATGAGATGAGATCTTATAGCTGGTGGCACGGTGGTGTAGTGGTTATCACTGTCACCTCACAGCAAGAAGGTCCTGGGTTCGAGCCCGTTGACGAGGGCCTTTCTGTGTGGAGTTTGCATGTTCTCCCCGTGTCTGCATGGGTTTCCTCCGGGTGCTCCGGTTTCCCCCACGGTCCAAAGACATGCAGGTTAGGTTAACTGGTGACTCTAAATTGATCGTAGATGTGAATGGGTGTCTGTGTCAGCCCTGGTGACTTGTCCAGGGTGTACCCTGCCTCTTGCCCGTAGTCAGCTGGGATAGGCTCCAGCTTGTCTGCAGCCCTGTGGGACAGGATAAGAGGCTACAGATAATGGATGGCTGTCTAGTAGACTAGTTATTGCCCGTGAACCTGATTTCCTCTGAATGGTGCTTTTCATGGCCCTGCGATAACCTGGCGACTTGTCCAGGGTGTACCCCGCCTCTCGCCCGTAGTCAGCTGGGATAGGCTCCAGCTTGCCTGCGACCCTGTAGAACAGGATAAGCTGCTACAGATAATGGATGGATGGGTGCTCTTCACGGGGGCTGTGTTGGTCCTCGAGTTTGGTCATCCAGCTGCTTGGAATTGGTCAGTCTACCCGAAGAGTCGGGGCTCAAAAGTAACATTAGCCATTACTGTTACATTTTCACATCAGAATATAAATGCTGGATTAACAGAGACCGTTTATCTGATAGTAACTGAAGCTTTATGTGCAGGGAGGCGAGTTTATATGATGTATCTAGCATACGTTTTGACTGTGTTCTGTCAAAATGACGTAAATTGCTCCCCGTGTCTCCTCAATGATGTGGACTCGGCCCTAGCGGAAGTGTCTAGCGAGGAGCGCTGATTGTGAAGTCCTGTACAATTGAAGCTCTCAAGCAATTCGGGGAGGGGATTCCCTGCCAAGGCTGCTCGTAGTATGTTTAGCATGAGCATGCAGCCTATGGAAAATGAATAGTGTGTTGGATTAGCACTAATCCCATGTTTTGGAAAATCGAAAACGTTGTCTTGGGCCCCTCTGGGGTGTCACCAATCCATGTGCAAAGTATGGAGTATGTGTGTACAGCTGTGTCAATTTGCATACGTGAACAGACAGGGAGACAGACAGCCTTCCTTTAGTAGTATAGATCGATTAGATATTTTAGCACTTGTAAATATAGCCAAGAAGAGAGTTTAACAAAGTTCTTGTAGGCAAGTTTTGCCACGCAGAACCCATCTTGGTAATGCAGCCGGGCAGTTATTTTGGGCTAACAAGACCAAGTACCTCTCTAAATGAATAGGGAGAGAACCATAACTGCACTTTCAATTGACACTGGGCCATAAAAACTGCATGTATAGACTCACCAGTCAGATCTGATTTTAAAAAAAAAAACTTAAAATGTTTGGTGACTTTCCCCAAAATAAGGTTTAAAAAGCTTTTTCTGCTCAGATTATACTTCCACTATGCATGAGCAAGGTTTCAACAATATCGCTATACTTCTACTATGCATGCATAACTGTGTGCTTGCATCAGTGTAACAACACAGTTGGCTTACTCTTTCCTGGTTCAGCAGACAATTGGGTTTTTTGGGGAGAGGGGCAGAATATGTGCAAACAGCTGCCATTGTTGGCGCGTTACGGACTTTTTTCATTGATTTCTATTCAGGATTCTTCAAGTGGGCTGTCTCCTCATTTATAACATCTCTGATGAAAAGTAAAGAGTAAAGAGCAGTGTCAATGGGACACACTAGTGATCATCGAGTGGTCTCTTTATGGGTAACGTTGACCGCCGAGTGGTCTCTTTATGGGTAACGTTGACCGCAGAGTGGTCTCTTTGTGGGTAACGTTGACCGCCGAGTGGTCTCTTTGTGGGCAACGTTGACCGCCGAGTGGTCTCTTTTGTGGGTAACGTTGACCGCCGAGTGGTCTCTTTGTGGGTAACGTCGACCGCCGAGTGGTCTCTTTGTGGGCAACGTCGACCGCCGAGTGGTCTCTTTGTGGGCAACGTCGACCGCCGAGTGGTCTCTTTTGTGGGTAACGTCGACCGCCGAGTGGTCTCTTTGTGGGTAACGTCGACCGCCGAGTGGTCTCTTTGTGGGTAACGCCGACCGCCGAGTGGTCTCTTTTGTGGGTAACGCCGACCGCCGAGTGGTCTCTTTTGTGGGTAACGCCGACCGCCGAGTGGTCTCTTTTGTGGGTAACGCCGACCGCCGAGTGGTCTCTTTTGTGGGTAACGCCGACCGCCGAGTGGTCTCTTTTGTGGGTAACGCCGACCGCCGAGTGGTCTCTTTTGTGGGTAACGCCGACCGCCGAGTGGTCTCTTTTGTGGGTAACGCCGACCGCCGAGTGGTCTCTTTTGTGGGTAACGCCGACCGCCGAGTGGTCTCTTTTGTGGGTAACGCCGACCGCCGAGTGGTCTCTTTTGTGGGTAACGCCGACCGCCGAGTGGTCTCTTTTGTGGGTAACGCCGACCGCCGAGTGGTCTCTTTTGTGGGTAACGCCGACCGCCGAGTGGTCTCTTTTGTGGGTAACGCCGACCGCCGAGTGGTCTCTTTTGTGGGTAACGCCGACCGCCGAGGGGTCTCTTTTGTGGGTAACGCCGACCGCCGAGGGGTCTCTTTTGTGGGTAACGCCGACCGCCGAGGGGTCTCTTTTGTGGGTAACGCCGACCGCCGAGGGGTCTCTTTTGTGGGTAACGCCGACCGCCGAGGGGTCTCTTTTGTGGGTAACGCCGACCGCCGAGGGGTCTCTTTTGTGGGTAACGCCGACCGCCGAGGGGTCTCTTTTGTGGGTAACGCCGACCGCCGAGGGGTCTCTTTTGTGGGTAACGCCGACCGCCGAGGGGTCTCTTTTGTGGGTAACGCCGACCGCCGAGGGGTCTCTTTTGTGGGTAACGCCGACCGCCGAGGGGTCTCTTTTGTGGGTAACGCCGACCGCCGAGGGGTCTCTTTTGTGGGTAACGCCGACCGCCGAGGGGTCTCTTTTGTGGGTAACGCCGACCGCCGAGGGGTCTCTTTTGTGGGTAACGCCGACCGCCGAGGGGTCTCTTTTGTGGGTAACGCCGACCGCCGAGGGGTCTCTTTTGTGGGTAATGTTGATTTCGTGCCAAATTTGCTGAGCTTGCAGTCAAATGTGAAACTTGAGATAAAGAAAGGCTATGTTCATTAAACAAAAGCTCCAGCTTAAAACACAATAATGTTTATGCTGAAATATAAGCTATTTATTTTAATATGTGAAATAATGAACTAACACAAACGTAAATGAGTCAGATTTTGCTTTTAGCTCCTAAAAAAACAGAGCAAAATCATCTTTTTTTCACACACCATTTACCAGTGACATTCAGTGTCTTCTTAATGAGATCCAACTTAGAAATGATGGAGAGAGCCAGTTTCAAGGTGCACATCAGCTCTACACAAAAAAGGCTGAACTTTTTTTTTTCCTCAGCAGTGCCTGATCTGGCTCGCTCTGTTCATCACATAGTCCATGATTTTCTTGTTTGTCTGACTTGTTAGTGAAGTGAAATAGAGGTTTTTAAATCCTTCGATATCTTATGTTGCAGCAGCAGCAGTATGGTGCGAGTGGTCTTTTTGCACCCTGATTTGGGAATAGGAGGTGCGGAGCGGCTGGTGGTGGACGCAGCTGTAGCCCTGCGCTCCCGTGGATGCAGTGTTCAGATCTGGACGGCGCATTATGATTCACAGCACTGCTTCTCCGAAACACTTTCGCCAGACCTGCCCGTGGTGTGTGTTGGCGACTGGTTGCCCACCAGTGTGTGTGGGTACTTCCATGCCATCTGTGCCTACCTGCGTATGATTTATGTAGCTCTCTACTTGGTGTTTTTGAGCGGAGAAGAGTATGATGTGGTTTTCTGTGACCAGGTAAACTTTCATCTTTGTCTCTTTTACACTGTGTTGTAGACGAGTGTCACGGGGTACATGGAGCTAATGAGTACATAAGGCCATTATTAAAAAATGGTCTGTTTCCGGTCCACTGGCCGGGTGAGTGCCGTTTGTGCGGTTGAAATTTTTTTTTTTTAACGCCGTTTTTTCGACTTTTTTTCGGGTTTGTAAATCTAAAATCGAACTTGACATTTACGCATTCCAAGGGCTTTCCACTAAGGCTCATACTAGCCAGCCATGACAAATAAGGAGACGACAGTTCCCCTGTGGGAAATGGTGAGAGTGATGCAGTGCGCGCAGCAGCCGCTATCGCAGGCTATGAGGCTCCGATGCGCTGAGCCTGTGTGTGTTTGAGAGAGAGAGCAGCCCCTCCCCTCTCTGCTCCCTGAGTGGAGCTCGTCGCCTTGGTAACGGTGCTCAGGTGCAGGGAAGAGACACAATATAGGGGTGTTCACACGGCAACTTTTACTCCGGTGTAGCACCGGCAGGCTTTTAGATAGAGGGGCGTCTGGGCGTCTTTTCGACGCCCTGTACTGAAAAAAACAAGAAATTGGACGCCCTACTTTTTAGTACGACGCCCTAAAGACGCCCTAATATTTCCGCCCGTGTTATGTCCGGTAACTTAGCTGAATATGTTAAAAAATCGCCGAGTCTGAGCTTTCCGAGGATCTACAAGCTTTGTTGACACCGCCATTTTGGAAATTTCAGAAGTCTCGCTTTGACAGCTGTCTTTCCCGAAGACGCCCAGGGTTACCATAGCAACAGCACGAGCCCAGAGTACAAAATATAGGCACCCGCCGCAGAGCTACAGAAACACGCGTTTCTATGGCTGCACTAATTTCAAAGTTGTGAGAGCCCTCGTTATAAATAAATGGGTTATTAAATAAATTTGGTGTACAAAGCACTTGTAATATGCGTTCCCAGAGCAGAGGGGGAAAAGATGTATGCCTAGGAGACACTGGCATAAATATCCAGACAATATAGCCGTAGACTATATTGCCGCAGCTAAATGTGGAATGTAGTCTATAGAAAACCGGCCTTACCTGACATGTTATTTATCCCGAATAAATCCTTTTAACAGTAAATAACACATTTTCATGCAGATTTTCCCAACATTACAGGCTACGTAGTGGAGAGTGTGGTAGTCGAGCCGGCGGGTAGTATTTCTAGTAGGCTAAACAATAATCAAATACGACACGTTCTAAAGGATGCTGGGATTCCAAAGAACGCACGTGAAAAGGACGAACACGTGGGATATTTGGTAAGGAAGATAGCTTCTAGCTTTGTAATTAATGGGTTTCTATTGAAAAAACGAATACCATTATAATGTTTGAAGACTTAGCCATATTTCCTGTGTGTTTTTTTCTTTGTTATGCTAAATCTTTGGACGCTAGCGGCTTTGAAAGCAAAACTGGTCAGCCGGGGTTGGTTGTCACATGTAATGCAATTGCAATAGGTGCACTACTGACTGAGACAAACACAGCTACAACAAGCTTTATTTATGTAGTATTCTGCGATCAGAAAGCTTTATAGCTAATTTGTCATGCTTAATATGCAACTCCAGCTCAAAAAATCCCAGAAATATACCCATTTTAATAATAATATTCATTAAAAATATACGATACAAGAATGTTGTAACAAAGGCAAAAACACTTGGCTGTATTGCTCAAAATTTGCTGTCAAAATGAAGGAAATAGCATTTGAGAGCATTAGAAATTTCAAAATTTTCCGGGGGAGTACCCCTGGAACCCCCTAAAACACTCGTGCCAGCGGCGCTCAACGCGCCGCTACACCTCGCCACATACAGTGACACCTGCAAAAAAGTTAGACTCCCTAAAAAAAAATCCTGCCTAAAAGCCTGAGCACCGGGGCTGCCCCAGTAGAGCGTTCACACGGTACAAAGTTATACCGGTGTAGCCCCTGAAAGCTGCTTAAACCGGTGCAAATCTAATCCTGCTCGGGAGGTGGTTTAAGACATTTACTCCGGAGTAAATGCTAGTTTGCGGGGCAGCACCAATATAAAATGGGACGTCTGAATGCTACAGGGGTAGACTCGCTACGCGTGAGGAGAGTTGATTACATACGGGCATTGCATAATTTGCATCCTGGTATTTTGCGCTTCCAAAATGGCGAATATCAACAACAACAGAACGTCTTCCAGTGTTGCCAGATTGGGAGGTTTTAAGTGCATTTTGGCGGATTTGAACATATTTTGGGCTGGAAAATGTCAGCAGTATCTGGCAACACTGGTGTCTTCATCCACGTTGTTTTCCCGGCGCTTGGTGATGCCATGGCAACCGGGAAAAGGAAGTACATTTTCACGCATGCACATATTTCATTTCCGCATTATTACTATCGTATAGTAATAATCTTTCTTTCCTCATGTTACTACTGTGTTTCTTTTTCTTTTATCCCTGTCTTCCTGTCCTGTTCCCCCTCTGTAAGGACAGGTTGATGGTCAATTTCACTGGTAACAGTGACAATAAAGGGTTCATTCGTATAGCATGGTCGCAAAAACTGCCGTGTGACCGCAAGTGGGGCTGCACCGGTGCTAACACGCTTCTTTCTAGTAAGCAGGGTTGTGACGTGTGAACGCTCCACAAAATTTACACCGGTGTAAGATATATCGCAACAAAATACATCGGTGCAGCATCGATGCGAATATGTGCCGTGTGAACACCCCTTATGACAAGCAAAGAGCGCTTTTTCTCAGAGTTCCCTCTCCTCGAACAACGGTGATTTACACGGAAACGAAAGGAGCTATTCACAAAATTCTTTCACATTGAGCGCTACAAGGCTCTCATGAACACATTGATGTAATTTTTTGTCTCTAGTATAACAAATGTGGATAATAGACCGAGTTGAAAACAAGTGATTTTGCAGTAAGAGCGCTGTCAGGTTTATAATGGGAGTCTATGGGGCAGCGCGGCTGTCCTCTCCTTACTTTCAGGCTTCTCATTCAAAAACTGTAAATCCTATCGTTTAGGTAGACACATTGTGTGAATCAAGACAAGTGTGACTCCCACTTTTGAGAAAATTATGTCTGTAGAGTGAAATTTGTGGCTGAAAACACAGTTTAAATGAGAAAGTTTGAGCTACTTTTTCAAGCTCTCTACACTCTAACTTAACGAGCTCCACTGAAGTGTAATGCCATAGACACCCATTATAAAGTCTGAATTTCTCCAGAATTGATCGGGAGTAAACACAAAATAAACTCCTGTGCATGCAGTTCCCAGGATTAATTGTATTTTCCACAGACCATTTATTTATTCACTTTACTCAAATACAAAGTAAAATGGCAGTAAATCTTCTTTCTTTTCTTGCGTATTGCATCATGAGGCGTTCCTGGCTTGTAAATCTCTTATTTTCGGTGCATGACACATTCACGCAGCTGAGCATGCTATGAATTAACAACGACAACGGTCTGCAGTGGGGCTACACAATTAAACACTCAGCCAACATTTCTCCATTTGTGTATGAAAATACACTCCAACGACTCAGTTTGGTTTCATTTACAACCAACGGTGTCTTTTGATGCCAGCACGTAATTGAACGAGAGAAGACTGGTTTACCGGAGACAAAATAAGCGTTATCTCTGCTTCTGTTCCCTCTGACACACTACTGCCTCCGCCAAGTGCGTGCGCACACACCGCATGTCGGGGCTGCGGATGAGTTACTCTCCCTTCATCAACGAAGTCTGCGGGGAATTTGTGGTTATTATCGGTACAGACATCACGAATCACAACTTAAATGAGTGCGGTTCAGTTTGACATTATTGTCAGTCCGTTAGATAAACATTTAATTTTATTAAAATCGAAAATTAATATTTAGAGCCTGTGGGCTACAAAAATAATAGTCATTAAAGTAGCCGGCTGGACTTAATTGTGTAGTCGGCTGTATGGCCGGCAGCCGGCGCTTGTGGAAAGCCCTGCATTCCGCGCAGAATATAGAATTGAATCAGCTCTGCGCATGCGCCGTGCGGCACAAAAAAATGGCAGCCACCATGAAGGAAGGAGATCCGGAGTTTTCAAACATTTGCTTAAGTGTGAAATCGCAAAATGGTATTCTAGCGAACAACAAAATAGTAAAGATTCAGAAAAACAAATCATTCAGTGATCATTTTAATAGTGTAATTTCATCCGAACTAGGCCTAACGGTCGATTTAGAACTACAAAAAGTCCATGTGTCGGACATTAAGTACCTTTGTAAAAGTTTTGCAAATGTTGCAGTCATCTTTTAAAATGCTAACTTAAAGTTTTTGTACAAGTTTCAGTTGATTTAACTGTCATATTTTATTAAATGTGTCTGCTTTTGTAATAAAAAAGTACTGAAAGAAAAAGCAAACACAGCATTGCGATTTCTTATCCATCCATCCATCCATATATATATATAAATCCCTCCCTCCCGACTGAAATTTTTTTTGCTCACCCGGTGGACAGGAAACGGATTTTTTTTTAAGGATGGCCTAAGGACTTATGGATCAGTTGTTACTAAGATTGTAGTTACAATGTGATATTCAACACTGAAGTTGCTCTCAAACTGATAGGAAAAGTAGATTTTTGTGAACAGTTTCTAACGAAACTATTTGTTGAACATCCCTTAGGTGTCTGCGTGTATTCCTGTCTTGCGTCTAGCGCGCCACAGGAAGAAGGTCCTCTTCTACTGCCACTTCCCTGACCAGTTGCTAACAGAGCGGCGTTCCCTGCTTAAGCGTCTCTACCGTGCGCCCATAGACCGCCTGGAGGAGTTCACAACCGGCATGGCCGACCTCGTCGTAGTCAACAGCAAATTCACCGCCAATATTTTCAAACAGACCTTCCCCAGCTTGGCTGCGATCCAAACAGATGTCCTTTACCCCTCTCTGAATACATCCACATTTGATAAGAAAGTGGAAGACCTCGACGGGCTGATCCCTGAGCACCGGCGCTTCCTGTTTCTCTCGATAAATCGCTACGAGAGAAAGAAAAACCTGCCGTTAGCATTGCAAGCACTGTCTGCGCTGAAGGAGCGGATTTCAACTCGCCAGTGGGAACAGGTCCACCTGGTTATGGCAGGGGGCTATGACGAGCGGGTGGCTGAGAACGTGCAGCACCATGCTGAGCTGCGCTCTCTAGCGGCCTCTCTTGGCCTGGAGGAGCACATCACCTTTCTGCGCTCTTTCTCTGACCACCAGAAGGTGGCACTGCTAAACAAAAGCACTTGTGTCCTTTACACACCCAGCGGTGAGCACTTTGGAATTGTACCGGTTGAAGCCATGTACATGCAATGCCCCGTGATTGCCGTAGCCTCTGGAGGACCTCTGGAGTCTGTGGCGGATGGAGAGACGGGCTTTCTGTGCCAGCCCACAGCTGAGAGCTTTGCCAAAGCCATGCAGCAATTTGTGGTTGACCCGGAGCTCAAGCAGCGCGTAGGGAAGGCAGGACGGGAAAGGGTGCTCGGGCGCTTCTCTCTGCAAGCTTTCACTGATCAGCTTTATCAATATGTCATCAGTTTGATCAACTGATCCTTTGAAACCTTCCTCGTGTTATTCCACTGACCTGGTGCTGAAAGAATGCTCTCTCTCTCTCTCTCTCTCTCTCTCTCTCTCTCTCTGTGTGTAATTAAAGAAGAGAGCCGTGAACATGTCGGGAATTAACCTGTCAAACACTCAGGTCGGAACAACAATACAGGGCGGAGTCAGAATGTGGAGCGACTGCTGACTGAGAGGTTAACGATTTATTCTTGCTGGACGTTGAAAATGGGTGCGTGTGGCATGTCCGAGTGCATATGTGGATGTCTTTTATCCACGGACCATAAAAGAGAGTTTCTGGGACAGAAGTCGATCTTCATACAGACCTTCAAGTATCCTAACGTTTGTCCAGTTGTATTATTGAGAGATGTTTAGATATTTATTTTGCTAAGTAACTAAGAGCAGATCTCTCAAGATGTTATTACATAGAAGATTTTCAGACAAGGGACCACAATTTTATATATGGGTCTGGGATTGTTATTGACTGTTTGTTTGCTTCCTCATTAGTGCTGTTGTCATTAATAAACAAATTTGTGTTCAATATTGTATTTTGCTCCTTATTTAGAGATGTTCTGTCACTACTGCAATGCCGCTATCTGTACCTGTCTATTGCTCCAAAATATTACATCTGTATTCCAATTTACATCCAAAATGTGCTTGATCTGCAACACCAATTCCAAAAAAGTTGCAATACTGTGCAAAACATAAATTTAAAAACAGAATGTGAAGATTTGTAAATCACGGAAACCCTATATTTAATTGAAAATGGTACAAAGACAGCATGTCAAATATTGAGACTGAGAAATTTTGTTTTTTGAAAAATATATGCTCATTTTGATTTTGATGTCAGCAATATGTTTCAGAAAAGTTGGCACAGTGGCAACAAAAGACTGAAAAAGTTATGTAATGCAAAAAAACCCCAACAACCCTAATTTGGTTAAAAAGAGCATCCCGGAGAGGCGGAGTCTCTCAGAAGTAAAGATGGGGCGGGGTTCACCGCTCTGTGAAAGGCTGCGTGGACAAACAGTGCAGCAATTTAAGAATAATGTTCCTCAATGTAAAATTGCAAAGATTTGGGGATCACATTATCTATGGGACATAATATCATTAAAAGAGTCAGAGAATCTGGGGAAATATCTGTATGCAAAAGACAAGGCTGAAAACTGACGTTGGATGCCTGTGATCTTCAGGCCTTCAGGCAATACTGCATTAAAAGCAGACACGTGTTTGTAGTGGAAATCACTGTATGTGCTCAGGAACACTTCAGAAAACCATCGTCTGTGAAAAGACTTCATTACTGCATCCACAAATGCAAGTTAAAACCAGATATAAACAATATCCAGAAACACCGCCACCTTCTCTGGGCCCGAGCTCTTTTACGATGGACTGAGGTGAAGTAGAAAATTGTCCCAAGGTCTGACAAATCAAAAGCAGAAATTCTTTTTAGAAATCATGGACACCATGTCCTCCAGGCTAAAGAGGAGACGGACCATCCAGCTTATCAAAAGCCAGCATGATGGTATGAGGGTGCATTAGTGCACATGACATGGGTAGCTTGTACATCGGGGAAGGCATCATTAATGCTGAATGATATATACACGTTTCAGAGCAATATGCTGCCATCCAGACAAAATCTTTTTCAGGGAAGGCCTTCCTTCTTTCAGCAAGACAATGACAAACCACTTTCTGCACATGTTAAAACTGCATGGCTCCATAGTAAGAGAGTCTGGGTGCTAAACTGGCCTGCCTGCAGTCCAGACCTGTCTCCCATTTAAAACATTTGGCGCATTATGAAGCGCAAAATATGACAAAGGAGACCCCGAGCTGTTGAGCAACTGAAATTGTATATCGGGCAAGAATGGGACAACATTTCTCTTTAAAAAATACAGCAATTGGTCTTCTCAGTTCCCAAACGTTTACAGAGTAGTGTTAAAAGTAGAGGTGATGCAACACAGTGATAAACATGCCCCTGTCCCAACTTTTTTGAAATGTGTTGCTGACATCAAATTCAAAATGAGCATATATTTTTCAAAATATAAAATTGCTTAGTTTCAACATTTAATTTGTCTTTCTGCTATTTTCAACGAAATACAGGGTTTCCATGATTTGCAAATTATTGCATTCTGTTTTTATTTACAGTTTACACAGCATCCCAACTTTTTTAGAACCGGGGTTGTAAAGCTGAAGCTTTGGTTTTTTAAATTAAAAATAATAAATATCTCACCTTTATGCTTCCTGTCTCTGGCAGTTCTCCAGGATTCTGGCTCTTTTCTCTTTTGTATTTATTATTTCACTAGTTTATTTATTCATTCATCTTCAGGAACGGTTTTATCCTCATCAGTTAGTGGTGAATCCAGAAATACCAAGCCTGAGTTGGGAATACACCTGGGATGGGAATTGACTCCACGCTAGCACACACTCATTCGCACTTAGGGGCAATGTAGTGTAGTCTTCTTGTTTTTGGAGAGTATGAAGAAACCGGAGAACCCAGAGGAAACCTGCATGGACACAGGGAGAACATGTAAAACTCTGCATAGACAGTAATCCAAGCTCAGGACCCTGGAGGTCTGAGGCAGTAAAACTACCTGCTGCATCATGGTATAGTATGTATTTTCTGGAATTGAGAAAATCTAAATTCAGACTGACTTTTAAATTGACTTTGCAAGAGTTAATAGTGTAGTTGCTACAGGTCTGAAGATAAGTAGTGGAGTTTTTTGAGGGATGGCAGTGCTTGAATGAGATGTAGGTGTAAACCTTGTTAACAAGCAAATCCTAGCAGGTACAGAGAAAAAAAAATTTCCACAAAACCCTAGTGCATATCTGTGGACAAGATGGCTCCATGTTAATGGTATAAACAATAACCATCATAAACAGAGCTTTTCTTGACCAGTGAGACCAGAGCCCTGCGTTCCTCTCTGCTGGTTCACAAAACTGAGGTTCATGAATTCACAGGTCAAAGTTCACATTGATAAAGTTCAAAGCAAAAGTAACAGCTACCATAAATAAATGTGCACCGTTCATGTTCTGCGTCCTTTCCCCTTCAGTGAAATTCAAAGAAATGCCATGGCTGAACGTCCATGTTGGTGTCTTTGTATTTTTTTTAATATACTGTATAAACTTTGATGTTACTAGCTAAGATCCAAATTCAGATACTGCTAAGGTCAAAAGTTTACATGGGTTTTGCCAGAAGCATATTGATGGCTATCGAAAGTGGTTGATTGAGGTGAAGAAGATCAAAATGTGCATGAATGAGATGTGCAATTCATGTTGATTCTTAGGTGTCCTGTAAAATTCTAGAATTATTCTTCTTCTTAAATGAATGTTGGGCCTAATAGTTAGAGCTTTGGGACCAAAAGGTTGCTGGTTCAATTCCCTCCACCAGCAGGAATGGTTGAAGTGCCCTTGAGCATGGCACCTAACCAGGGCTGCTGACAGCTTTGGCTGGGCCCAGGACAAAATGCTCTGAATGCCCCCCCCCGGGCCAACCCACACACACATCCACCTCTCTTATCCCAGTCTCTACTCACTCCAACCCTTAAATGACAGGTATTCAAAAACCATTCAACCAGTCAACAACCATTTCATTTTAGCATTTCAACATTTTTACAGTTTTAACATTTTAACAAAAAAAAGCCCAAAACCAGCAACCTCACACACATTGTGATTCTGTGACGTAATCCCCAATTTCACTGAATCTTTCCCCCCTGTACTGTAACGGAATAAGCGGTTACTGTTATTTTGTATCTGTAGAGCTCTTTGAAGTGTGGGTGGAGCACAGAGGACGGCAGGACAACGCTTCAGATGCAAAAAGGCTTTTTATTCCCAGACTTTTCAGTATAATAGTCAGTTTTTAATCTGCTAGCGTAACACACACACACACTGTGTTCTTGTCCCGGGATGAGCTCTCCTCTGCCTCCTTAAATAGGGCGCGGTTACTGGGAAAACACACAAAACACAGGTTAATTACCGTCAGGTGTAGTGATTCTGCCACTCACCTTCCCTGGCTCCGCCCTCCTGTCACAGACCGGCGCTTGACCCCGCCCCCGCTGCCACATACCCCCACCGCCCGACTCAGGCCGGGCGCCCGTCCGGCCCGCAGCCGACTCCCCCCCCCCCCCCTGACGGGAGAGGAAGTCCGCCACGACCATCTGCGCCCCCGGCCTGTGGACCACCTTGAAATTGAAGGGTTGGAGTGCCAGATACCAACGGGTGATCCGCGCGTTGGCATCTTTCATGCGGTGGAGCCACTGGAGGGGCGCGTGGTCCGAACAGAGGGTGAAAGGGCGCCCCAGCAGGTAGTAACGGAGGGCGAGGACCGCCCACTTGATCGCCAGGCATTCCTTCTCAATAGTGCTGTAGCGCCCTTCACGCACCGACAGCTTCCTACTAATGTACAGGACGGGGCGATCCTCCCCCTCCACCTGCTGGGACAAAACGGCCCCCAGCCCTCTATCCGACGCATCCGTCTGCAACATAAAAGGGAGAGAGAAGTCAGGGGAGTGTAAAAGTGGCCCCCCACACAGTGCAGCCTTTACCTCAGAGAAAGCCCGCTGGCACTGCTCCGTCCAATGGACCAGATCTGGCGCCCCCTTTTTAGTGAGGTCAGTCAGCGGGCTGGTGATGTCCGAATAAATAGGTATAAACCTACGATAGTAGCCGGCCAGCCCCAGGAACTGTCTCACCCCCTTTTTGGTCTTGGGCCTCGGGCAGGCCGCAATCGCTGCTGTCTTATTAATTTGGGGACGCACCTGCCCGTTTCCCAAGTGGAAGCCCAGATACTGTACTTCCACCTGCCCAATCGCACACTTCTTCGGGTTGGCAGTGAGACCCGCCCACCTCAGCAACCTAAGGACGGCCCTCAGGTGTTGCAGGTGCCACTGCCAGTCGTTACTATAAATGATAACGTCGTCCAGATATGCAGCCGCATAGGTGGCGTGGGGCCGGAGGACCCTGTCCATCAGCCACTGAAACGTAGTGGGCGCCCCAAACAGCCCAAACGGAAGTGTGACGAATTGGTGTAAGCCGAACGGTGTGGAAAAGGCCGTTTTCTCCCGGGATAACGGAGTCAAGGGGATCTGCCAATATCCCTTCGTCAAATCAAGTGTCGAGTAAAAGCGAGCTGTGCCTAGTCGATCGAGCAGCTCATCAATACGAGGCATTGGGTACGCGTCGAATTTAGACACCGCGTTGACTTTTCTATAGTCCACACAGAACCGGACCGACCCGTCGGCCTTGAGTACCAAGACCACCGGGCTGCTCCAGTCACTGTGGGACTCCTCGACGATGCCCATTTCGAGCATGGCCTGAAGTTCTTCCCGAACCACCTTTTTTTGTGTTCGGGTAGCCTGTAAGGGTGGCTACGCACTACCACCCCCGGGGGCGTCTCTATGTGGTGTTCTATGAGGTTAGTGTGACCGGGCAGGGGCGAGAACACATCCGAAAACTCAGCCTGCAACTGGGCGACCTCCGTGAGTTGGGTCGGGGAGAGGTGGTCTCCACAGGGGACCGGAGAGATACGTGATGCCAATGTCCCTTTTTGAACCTCCGGCCCCAGCTCCGCCTTCTCCGGAACTACCGACACCAACGCCACGGGGACCTCCTCGTTCCAGAGTTTAAGCAGATTGAGGTGGTAGATCTGTAGCGCCCCCTCCCTGTCCATTCGCCTTACCTCATAGTCGACGTCCCCGACTCGCCGTGTGACCTCAAAGGGTCCTTGCCACTTGGCGATTAATTTGGAGCTCGACATGGGCAACAGTACGAGTACCTTATCTCCCGGAGTGAACTCTCTAAGGCGCGTGCCCTTGTTGTACAGGCGGGCTTGCCATTCCTGGGCCTGCCGCAAATTCTCCTGAGTTAGGTGGGTGAGTGTGTGGAGTTTTGCGTGCAGGTCCATAACGTACTGAATTTCGTTTTTACTCTGTGAAGGTCCCTCCTCCCAATTTTCCCGCAGCACATCTAAGATGCCGCGCGGCTTATGCCCATATAATAATTCAAATGGGGAGAACCCCGTGGAGGCTTGGGGGACCTCTCGCACTGCAAATAACAAGGGTTCGAGCCATTTATCCCAGTTACGTGTGTCCTCACTTACGAATTTTTTAATTATATTCTTGAGGGTGCGATTGAACCGTTCAACTAAACCGTCTGTTTGTGGGTGATAAACGCTGGTGCGGATCGGCTTAATACCCAATAGCCCATACAGTTCGCTCAGTGTTCGTGACATAAACGAGGTGCCTTGGTCAGTCAGAATCTCTTTCGGGATTCCAACTCAGGAGATGACGTGGAAGAGGGCCTCTGCAATACTGCGTGCTGAGATATTGCGAAGAGGCACCCCTTCCGGGTATCGCGTTGCATAGCCCACCAGAACCAATATAAAGCGGTACCCTCGTGTTGACTGATCTAATGGCCCGACGAGATCCATCCCAATTCTTTTGAACGGGGTCTCAATTAATGGTAGGGGCTGCAAAGGCGCTTTTGGAATGGCCGCTGGATTTACTAACTGGCATTCGCGGCACGCCGTACACCACTTACGGACGTCGCCACGAATCCCCGGCCAATAGAATCGGGCCATTATCCGGGCTAGTGTCTTATCCTGCCCTAGGTGTCCAGCCATGGGATTAAAGTGAGCCGCCTGAAATACCAATTCCCGGCGGCTCTTTGGAATTAACAGCTGTGTGACTCACTCTTTCGTCTGAGTGTCCTGCGTCACTCGGTATAATCTATCCTTCATAATAGAAAAATAGGGGAAGGACGGGGTGGCGTTCGGCTGGAGCATTTGACCATCGATTACTCACGCATGTCGCAGAGTCTCGTCTCGCGATTGTTCTAATGGGAAATCCGCGAAGGATTCCCCAACAGAAAGAGGAGGAGCCGGCGGCTCCTCACTCTGTAGCGGAGATGACGTAGACGGCTCTGCGACAGCAGCTCCAGCCAAAGCGACACCGGGACCTCCCCCTGTCAAATGGCAGGACCCACTCTTTACTAGGCGCATCATTAAACCCCGAAATCCTGGCCAATCAGTCCCCAAAATTAAAGAGTGGGTAAGGCGAGGATTAACAGCCGCCTTCACTATAGATTTTTCCCCTCTGAAATATATGTGGACCGACACCAAAGGGTAGCTGTGAACATCCCCGTGCACACACAACATCTTTACCCCCTGTGCTCCCCCCAATGCCTCGTCTTGCACCAGGCTTTGGCGGATCGAGGTCTGATTGCAACCAGAATCCACCAACGCCTGATATGTAGCCCCTTGTACATTCACCGGTATGCGATACGCTCCGGCCCGATCGAGGGCAGCTTCTGGCGCGTTGGGGATCCGTACCACCGCGCTCACCTCCATTGCTGCGCACTGTTGTTGCAGGTGGCCCGGCTCCCCGCAGCGCCAGCAAACCGGCCCGGGCTTTCCCTCTGCACCTGTGCTCTGGGGCTCACTCACCTGAGGGGGGGAGAGACAGACACAGAAGGGAGAAACAGGAGGGCACTACAGGTGTGGCGGGCCGGCTGGGGTGGAGCCGGCCCCCGCCTCCGTGGTGGGGGAATGGGGCGAGGACGGGACACAGAAGGGAGGGGAGAAAGAGAGAGAGAAGAGGAGAGAAGAGAAGACGTTGTCGGCCGTCCTGCCGCCGGAACAGCCGCCAAATGATCCTCCGCCAGTCCTACTGCCTGATCCAGTGACGCCGGGCGGTGGCACTGGACCCACTCTGCGGTTCCGGCTGGTAAGCGGGCGATGAACTGCTCCAGCACCACCTGATCGATGATTCCCTCAGCGTCGCGATCGTCGGCCCTCAGCCACTGCCAGCAGGCGTCCTGGAGCTGCTGGCCGAACGCGAACAGCCGGCCGACTTCCTCCAACCGCAGCGCGCGGAAGCGCTGGCGCTGTTGTTCTGGCGTGCGCCCCACGCGCTGGAGGACGGCCCGGCGAAGGTCCACGTAGGCCAGCCGGCGGTCGGCGGGGAGCTGTAGCGCGGCCAGCTGCGCCTCTCCCGTCAGGAGGGGGAGGAGGCGCGCCGCGCGCTGCTCCATCGGCCACCCCAAGGCTTCGGCGACCTGCTCGAACAAGGTGAGAAATGCCTCGGGGTCGTCCTGCGGGCCCATCTTGGTCATGGTGAGGGGAGATGGGCCCGCGGCCGGGGCGCTGGTGGACCCCGCCGATGCGAGGAGATGCCGGAACGCCTCGCGATCTTCCTGCTGGTCCAGCACCAGGGCTTCGAAGCGCCGCTCTTGCTCCTTTCGGAGCGTGACGAGCGCCTGGTGCTGGCTTTGCTGAGCCGTGGCGAGGGCGTGGACCAGGTCCGCGAACGGGGAGGATTCCATGGGGCTGCGAGGTTGGTGCTCCACCTTTCCCGGGTTTCGGCACCACTGTAGAGCTCTTTGAAGTGTGGGTGGAGCACAGAGGACGGCAGGACAACGCTTCAGATGCAAAAAGGCTTTTTATTCCCAGACTTTTCAGTATAATAGCCAGTTTTTAATCTGCTAGCGTAACACACACACACACTGTGTTCTTGTCCCGGGATGAGCTCTCCTCTGCTCTCCCTCTGCCTCCTTAAATAGGGCGCGGTTACTGGGAAAACACACGAAACACAGGTTAATTACCGTCAGGTGTAGTGATTCTGCCACTCACCTTCCCTGGCTCTGCCCTCCTGTCACAGACCGGCGCTTGACCACGCCCCTGCTGCCACAGTATCCTTTAACCGAACGCCATTAAATGTATTCCATTACGCCCCAAGCCTGCATGCAACAGCCCCCGCAATGCCTTCCTAAACTTGTGGATAGTCTACTGTAATCACGCGATTGGGGTGCTCTTGAAGGAGCAGCGATGGACGGGGGATTTCGGGCAGGGCTGGGGGCGAACACAGTATACTGTGCGTGCATAGACTACTGTCCAGTGTGAAAAGCAGAGAAGAACACACCGCTCGAGAAACGGCGGGATATGATTGCGGGCTAATGTGAATATTCTTAGCTTCAATCAGATATATGAAACACAATGTTATTAAGCCGTTGTGGTTATGAAATGATTCAATGCCCTGTGCGTTTGATATGGTGTTCAGTGTGACTTGCTCTCCCCTCGTTTGTAACATGAATTGCGTGCCGCGCGTGCCTTGGTTGGGGTTACTTTACGGGGCTGGAAAAAGTTGGCTGTGTCTTACCTGGCTCAGCTGCCCCACTGCCTTTGCTAGTACCTGCTGCATCATCCGAATCTTTTTTAAAATATTTATGCAGTGAGCCCCTGAGTCTCTTGGTTTCTTCCTCTCTTTTTCTCTTTTCTTTTCTTTTCTGTGCTCCTGACTTGTGCATGTTGGCAAATGGCAGGCACGCTGATTGTCGAAGCGCTATGATCGAACAATGTCATTTTTTTCCCCTTAATCAAAGAGTCAGACCAAACCGTTTTTGCATTAGGGGTGGTAGGGGGTTCTTGACGTCTTTTTCAAAGACAATAAAGGCAAAAGATCTAGAAATCATTTATTGAATGCAAATATAGCACATTTCTCCCCCAAATCAACACAGTTTGAAATGAAATAAAATAATTTAATCGCAACTTCATGAGAGCCCAGTTCTGGGCCCTCCCCATTCCTGGGCCCGGGACAACATACCCGTTTGTCCCCCCCGTCGGCAGGCCTGGCCACAGCTGTCAGAATTATGTCAGACACATTCCCTTTGACTTACAAAACAAAGTTGCAGTATTTCTTCATGGTGGTCCTGGTCCTGACCCTTAACATCATTCACTTTGTCATCAGAAACTGATTAGAAACAAGTAGTGTTGTAGTGAAGACCGCCTAAACCAAGACCAAGTCATGACCAAGACCAAAGTGTATCAAGACCAAGACAAGACCAAGACTTTGAGGGGTTGAGATCAAGTCAAGGTCAAGACCAGGACCAGACCAGTGTGTGTGAAGGGGGGGTGGGGAGTGATGACAGCTGTTAACGGAAGAAAAATTTCAAATTTGCAATGAGTTACGTTATTGGTTGCATTTGAAGCAGGAAATTTTGCATCAATCACAGTAATGATGTAAACAAACAAATCAGACAATACACAGGCAATTTAGTGAAATCCCCGCAGTTGTGGTCTTGACCAGTCTTGAAATAAAATCTCAAGTCCTCTATGTCCTAGACCGCAGTTGATTCCTAGATGAGACCAAGACCTTCGAAAAGTGGTCTTCAGACCGATCTCAAGTACTACAACACTAGAAACAAGGTATATTATTTTCTCAAAAATGTACAGACCATTTACATTTACAGCATTTGTGTTCACAAGCAAGAAAAAAACTTTTGAAGTGAGACAAGATATACTTGTGTGGCTGTTAATATATTTGAGAGAACACCCTAAGTCAAGCCTTCAGTACGTATGGAACTATGAAGATGAAAGCTGGAGGCACAAGTTAATATTTTTTCTGTAGACTTGATTACAGCACCATTTTTAATTTCTTAATAATGATGGATACTGTACAGTACAGTATTTCGTTCCTCAGGCCTGTGCATCTGTTTTGTTGGCAGTTCCAGAGCACAATTTCTTGTGTCTCATTAACACAAGAACTATTAAGGTCTTGAGTTTATCTGGGCATTGATTGGGTCTTAATCATACATTATTAGAGAGCGCTTGGGAGGCTAGCGAGGACATAAATCACAGGGAAGTGTTAAGTGATAACCTTTCGAGAATACAGAGGTTACAGAGCATTGATATAATTGCAAAGAGATATTATCATATCAGCTCTTTGGATGCAAACTTTGTTTTGAATGTGAAAAATGACAAGTGCGAGAGTGAGTGCAGGTACTCAGGAGGACTACAAACACAAGTCTCAACAGACAGTGCACTGGGTTCTTTTACCCAATGTGGTAGCCATGAACTGAATACTTTGACAAGAGAAGGCCATTTGATTGATGTGCAGAATAACCAAGGATCATTGTTTTTGTGGATCATGTAGGAGCAGGTGATTGTCACTCAGCTTGGTGCTACACTGAAATGAAACCTGCATGAAAGTTATTGCCTGAGTCACCACCAGTCAAGATATGTTGCTTCAAAAGACTTGGTCTGCCTCAGCAACTATATCTTGCTCTGAAATGCTCCTGGTGCTTTATGTATAAAAGATTAGTTTTCTGTTAGACAGTAAAATTGTAAGTCAAAGGGAATGTGTCTGACATAATTCTAATAGCTGTGGCAATCTTAATGGGGTGATATAGAAAAATAATCAATGGAAGTCTTGAAGACGAGCAGGGAAATTGCAGTTCGACAGCATACAAAGGCATTCTAAACAATTGTGTGCTTTCAAGTTTGCAGCAACAGTTTATTCAAGGTCCTACATATGGATGTGAAGGTCAGGTGTCCACAAACTTTTGGCCATATTACATTACATTAGAGGCATTTAGCAGACACTCTTATCCAGGATGATGTACAACATACCCAGAGCAGCCTGGGGAGCAGTTGGGGGTTAGGTGCCTTGCTCAAGGGCACTTCAGCCATTCCTGCTGGTCCAGGGAATCAAACCAGCAACCTTTTGGTCCCAAAGTTGCTTCTCTAACCATTAGGCCATGGCCTCCCCCATCACCCTGAGAATTTATCACTTCCCTACCAAAGAATTAATTATATAGTTTGAGGGGACAATTTAAATGAGTTCATTATTGGGGCAGAGATGATTAGGGCTACAGTCACACTAGTGTTTCTGTTGGAACAGGGTTGGAAATTATGGTGGAATGTGCAAAGTTACTGTATTTACTGAGATGCTTGTTCTGCTAGTGTCGTGAGTCTGAGGGAAAAAACAAGCACAAATGTTTTTCAGGTGATTGAGAATATCATTGAAGGATGTGATTGGGCTGTCACTGAAAACAGTACGGTGGTCCAAAACCTTAATAATACACCTTCTGTTGTTGTTTTCTCCCCTTTAACTGTTCACCTGTCAGTATGTAGCAGCACACATACACACTATAAAAACTCATTCCTCAACGAAGTCTTGCCAGTCTGGATTAAACTAGTTAAAATATTTTCTCTCTCTCTCTCTCTCTCTCTCTCTCTCTCACACACACACACACACACACACACACACACACACACACACACACTTCTAGACATACGTACATGCAGCATGGTAGCTCATCCCTGCTGCATGTAAAAGACAAGCCTCAAACTATTTATATTCATGACATGCCTTTTAGTGTTTTCTTACATAGTATACGATTTCAAATTTTACTGCTTCCATAAAATATTCGGTGCTATTAGCATTTTTCTTGCTTGGGTAATTGATGTACTGTGTGACATGTGTTTTGATTTACATTTGCAGCATAAAACAATCTCACTGCGGCGCTTTATTAAAGCAATCGCTAATATATCACTGCAGCATTATGGGCAGAATGATAGGCTCAATAAAGGCAGATGTTTATCACAGAAGATGATAAATGATAAAACAGATATGAAAAAAATCTGAAAATTCTCCTTTCCAGCCGACGAGGTTTACTGCTCCTGAACAAATACACCTTGTTCATTTGGTGTGAAGGGATTAAGGCTGTACTTGAAAGCATATAAGGCAGCTAATAATTTTTTACTGGGAGTTTGAGCATTGCTGTACATAACATGTGTGTGTAAGAGTGTGTGTATGTTTTCAAAGTAAACTAGGTACAATAATTTGTAACACATTGGCCCAGACCTTCTCTCGGTTCATCCTCGCTGAGGGTTTTCTCTACCTTTTTTCTTCCATTCAAGTTCATTTTGGTCTCAGATGACCAGCTCTTGTTGCCTCTAGAGTTCTTGGGGTGCGTGTGCCTGAGAGAGAGAGAAAGAGAGTATGAGCCGTGGGAAATGCTGATTGCTCATGGTGATACTGGCTCATTTCCAGCCCTCAGCCAACCCCTAATCAACAAGCTGTCAATCAGCCAATGAGAGTGACACTCTGTATTCACTGCTCTCCAGAGAGCCCCGATTACTCAGATACACACTCTTACACACACACACACACACACACACACACACACACACACTACAGCAACCCCAAATATCCATCCACTACTACCCAGCCACCTCACGTGTCCTACTATCATCATGCTGTGCATCTTGACAGTATGCTCAGCCAGAAGCAAACATCTGGCTCAAATATGCATTTGTCTGTGATACATTTTTGTCAAATAAATAGCATGTGTGTTTGTGCATCCACCTCAGGGGAGTGTAATCAGTTAGAACAATCACGCAAGACTGGCAGCGGCTGGCAGGGTGTCAGTAATGCCCACGGCCCAGCTGGAAGGAAGCTTCTCACCTGAGTAGGGGTCACGTCAATCACGCGTGTTTCCTCCCTCTTCCCTCGTCCCCTCCAAGCACACACTCCACCTATTTACCTCTAGACAAAGGCACAGTGTGGCGCAAGTGTGTGAGTGCACGGTGCAATGGCAGAATAGATTGAGCTGTCAGATCAGTTGCTCGGAAGGAAGATTAATAACCGGCACAAACAATAACAGCCCTGCTATCACCATAAATATGCTAATGACTATTATCAATACAGCGGTTAATGGAAGTGCTGGAATTACAGAGACGGCCAAGAGAGAGGGCACAAGGGCCACACATTCATTCAAAACCCAGCACATGCTTAAATATACAATAGCATTACGAAGATGATGCATATCTTTGAGTTTTGTGTGTGTTGGTGAGAAAGGAGAAGAAAAAAGGAATGTTCATGCCAGGGATTTAATTAAGAGGCTTCAGGGTAAAACAGTCAAACCAACTGCATGGAAGCAGCTGTGATAAAGACATGTGGGGAAATGTATTTTATTTATTTATTTTATTAGTAATCAAACATCTGTTCTGCAAAACATACAAGTGGTTGTCAGTTTGAAAACTGATAACCTGGTGTTCAACTCTGTATGAAGCCAAACATCATTTCTAACTGTAGCCCATCTTGGTTCTGTACACAATACTGTATGTCAGCCTCCTTCAATGAGATGATGTGGACCACCATAGGACCACTGCTGACCAAATATTACCTGGAGAGGTGGACCATTTTCAGAACAGCAGTAACACATATAATCGTGGCATCTTAGGGCTGGTTTAACCTTCAACAACTGTGTATCCCTGAACATATATATAGGGCAGTGGGCATGTGCCATCCTTGACTGCTATGCAATGGAGTAGTAAGGTATCTCCTTCCCTCCACTAGCCTGGGGGGGTGCCTTGAGCAAGCACTAGCAACCCCTCACTCCCCCTGGTCAGGGTTACGACCGAAGACTGGACTCAGCAGACTGCATGGAGGAGACCACCACCTGGTGGTTCAATGGGCAGGAAGGTGGACCCAGCAAAGCGTTTGTGGAGCACAGTCAGGGCACAGTGCAACACATAGAACACTGTTGGCCATCCACTGCATCCTGAGCTAGCTTCAGCCATCTTGATTCTGTCTTGCCCTGGACCCAGTTAGATCGGGACAAGAGAGAGTGAGGCTGACGGCTGCACAACTCTCCCTCACTCTAATCCAAGTCACACGCAAGTCCATCCATCCATTTTCTATAGCCACTTATCCTGTTCTACAGGGTCTCAGGCAAGCTGGAGTCTATCCCAGCTGACTATGGGTGAGAGGCAGGGTATACCCTGGACAAGTCGCCGGGTTATTGCAGGGCTGACACAGAGACAAACAACCATTCACACTGACGGTCAATTTAGAGCCACCAATTAACCTAACCTGCATGTGTTTGGACTGTGGAGGAAACCAGAGCACCTAGAGGAAACCCATGCAGACATGGGAAGAACATGCAAACTCCACACAGAAAAGCCCTCACCGGCCGCTGGGTTCAAACCCAGGACCTTCTTGCTGTGAGGCAACAGTGCTAACCACTACACCATCATGCCACCCCACGCGCAAGTCATGACTTCAAATTCAAATCATCAACTTGAAGTCATGGTCATCTTTGACCCTGAAGGACAAACATCATCATAATCATTCCAGAACAATTCAAAGTGTCCTTGGTGTCCAAGTTCATACTTTCACATAGTCCTGGGTATGACTTTAAACTGCAACCAGTGGTGAGTCTCAGGTCCGGGAGGACTTGAGTATTGGGGAAAGTGGAATTACCCCTTAATCAACATTGCTCCCAGGTCTGCTCTGAACTGCAGTGATAGCACTTGCCTGGGTTCCAGCTATGGGTTAAATAGTACGTCACCAATAAGGCACTGGCAGCAGGGCGCTTTTCGGTGCAATGTGGCAGATGAACCCAACAGGGTCAATGGCACACCACCAGATGGCATGCAGAAGAGCCACTCAAATGGTCAATGGATGGCATCACTCAGCAAGTCAGTTGTCACTGCAGGGCAACTTCCATACCCGTCAGGTCTGTGGCACTTTTGTGCACCACTAGGCATCAGGTCTTGAGGTCCAGAGATGTAACATGATGGGGGCATGACATCATTTGTCTTACCTTACTGTGCAAGGCACTTCATTAGGAGAGGAGAATAGTATGCAAGAGCTCACAAGGCCAGAGATTTCCATGGCGGCTTGGCTGGGCCGTTGGTGCCACTGTTGCAGGTAAATCTGTCACTCTGGTGCGGGCCTTGCAGCCCATCTGCGTTTCTGTGCATCCTAATGAAGCAGTCATCATCATTAGCAATGGACAGCTGATGACAACGACTTGCACATAATGTGAACGTGTACACCAGGGTACACTACTGAGTTATTGGACTTCTGTGCTAGTCATGGTTTGCCCATAACGAACACCATGTTCGAGCATAGGGGTATCCATAAGTGCACATGGCACCAGGATACCTTAGGTCGGAGGTCGATGATAGACTTTGTTGTCGTTTCATCTGATCTCCGGCCCCATGTCTTGGACACTCGGGTGAAGAGAGGGGCTGAGCTGTCAACTGATCACCACCTGGTGGTGAGTTGGATCCACTGGCGGAGGAGGAAGCTGGACAGGCCCAAACGTATGGTGAGGGTCTGCTGGGAAGCTGGGCAGGCCCAAACGTATGGTGAGGGTCTGCTGGGAATGTCTGGCCGAGCACTCTGTTGGGGAGGTCTTTAACTCCCACCTCTGGGAGAGCTTTTCCCAGCTTCCGAGGGAGGCGGGGGACATTGAGTCTGAGTGGACCATGTTCTCTACCTCCATTGTGGACGCAGCTGTTCGGAGCTGTGGCCGCAAGGTCTCGGGTGCCTGTCGTGGCGGCAATCCCCGAACCTGGTGGTGGACACCAGAAGTAAGGGATGCCGTCAAGCTGAAGAAGGAGTCCTATCAGGCCATGTTGACCTCCGGTGCTGCAGCTCGGGCAGTTGCGGAGGCAAAAACTTGGAACTGGGAGGAGTTCGGGGAGGCCATGGAGAAGGACTATTGGTCGGCCTCGAAGAAATTCTGGCAAACCGTCCGGCGCCTCAGGAGGGGGAAACAGTACTCTGCCAACACTGTTTACAGTGCAGGTGGGGAGCTGTTGACCTCGACTGGGGACATTGTCGGGCGGTGGAAGGAATACTTTGAGGATCTCCTCAATCCCACCATCATGTCTTCCATTGAGGAGACTGAGGCTGATGACTCAGAGGTGGACTCGTCCATTACCCAAGCCGAAGTCACTGAGGTGGTTTGCAAGCTCCTCGGTGGCAAGGCACCGGGGGTGGATGAGATCCGCCCTGAGTATCTCAAGTCTCTGGATGTTGTGGGGCTGTCTTGGCTGACACGCCTCTGCAACATCACGTGGCGGTCGGGGACAGTGCCTCTGGAGTGGCAGACTGGGGTGGTGGTCCCTCTTTTTAAGAAAGGGGACCGGAGAGTGTGCTCCAATTATAGGGGAATCACACTTCTCAGCCTCCCAGGGAAGGTTTACTCCAGGGTACTGGAGAGGAGAATTCGACCGATAGTCGAACCTCAGATCCAGGAGGAACAATGCGGTTTTCGTCCTGGTCGCAGAACACTGGACCAGCTCTATACCCTTCATAGGGTGCTCGAGGGTTCATGGGAGTTTGCCCAACCAGTCCACATGTGCTTTGTGGATCTGGAGAAGGCATTCGACCGTGTCCCCCGTGGTATTCTGTGGGGGGTGCTTTGGGAGTATGGGGTTCGGGGCTCTTTGCTAAGGCCTGTCTGGTCCCTGTATGAACGGAGCAAGAGTCTGGTTCGCATTGCCGGCAGTAAGTCAGACCTGTTCCCAGTGCATGTTGGACTCCAGCAGGGCTGCCCTTTGTCACCGGTTCTGTTCATAATTTTTATGGACAGAATTTCTAGGCGCAGCCAGGGGCTGGAGGGAATCCTGTTTGGGAACCACAGGATTTCATCTCTGCTTTTTGCGGATGATGTTGTCCTGTTGGCTTCTTCAAACCAGGACCTTCAGCATGCACTGGGGTGGTTTGCAGTCGAGTGTGAAGCAGCTGGGATGAGAATCAGCACCTCCAAGTCCGAGGCCATGGTTCTTGACCGGAAAAGGGTGGCTTGCCCTCTTCAGGTTGGTGGAGAAGTCCTGCCTCAAGTGGAGGAGTTTAAGTATCTCGGGATCTTGTTCACAAGTGAGGGAAGGATGGAGCGTGAGATCAACAGGCGGATCGGTACAGCCTCTGCGGTGATGCGGTCGCTTTACCGGGCCGTCGTGGTGAAGAAGGAGCTGAGCCAAAAGGCGAAGCTCTCAATTTACCGGTTGATCTACATTCCGACTCTCACCTATGGTCATGAGCTTTGGGTAATGACCGAAAGAACAAGATCACGGATACAAGCGGCCGAAATGAGTTTCCTTCGCAGGGTGGCTGGGCGCTCCCTTAGAGATAGGGTGAGAAGCACAGTCACTCGGGAGGAGCTCGGAGTAGAGCCGCTGCTCCTCCACATCGAGAGGAATCAGCTGTGGTGGCTCAGGCATCTTTTTCGGATGCCTCCTGGACGCCTCCCTGGGGAGGTGTTCCAGGCATGTCCCCCCGGGAGGAGGCCCCGGGGAAGACCCAGGACATGCTGGAGGGACTATGTCTCTCGGCTGGCCTGGGAACGCCTCAGTGTTCTTCCTGAGGAGCTGGCCGAGGTGTCTGGGGAAAGGGAAGTTTGGGCTTCCATGCTTAGACTGCTGCCTCCGCGACCCGGTCCCGGATAAAGCGGAAGAAGACGAGACGAGATGAGTGATGTAACAGTGTTAATCACTGCACCACGGTGCCACAATATTTACAGTTTATTGTTTAAAATTTAATTCTTTGGTGGCACGGTGGTGTAGTGGTTAGCATTGTTGCCTCACAGCAAGAAGGTTCTGGGTTCGAGCCCAGTGGCTGATGGGGGCCTTTTTCTGTGTAGAGTTTGCATGTTCTCCCCGTGTCTGTGTGGGTTTCCTCCGGGTGCTCCGGTTTCCCCCCACAGTCAAAAGACATGCAGGTTAGATTAATTGGTGGCTCTAAATTGACCGTAGGTATGAATGTGAGTGTGAATGGTTGTTTGTCTCTGTGTCAGCCCTGCGATGACCTGGCGAGTTGTCCAGGGTGTACCCTGCCTCTCGGCCATAATCAGCTGGAATAGGCTCCAGCTTGCCTGCGACCCTGTAGAACAGGATAAGCTGCTGCAGATAATAGATGGATGGATGGATGTTTAAAATTTAATTCTTTGACGGCACAGTGGTGTAGTGGTTAGCATTGTCACCTCACAGCAAGAAGGTTTGGGTTTGAGCCCAGTGGCCAATGGGGGCCTTTCTGTGTAGAGTTTGCATGTTCTCCACATATCTGTGTGGGTTTCCTCCAGGTGCTCCGGTTTCCCCCACTGTCCAAAGATATGTAGGTTAGGTTAACTGGCAGCTCTAAATTGACCGTAGGTGTGAATGTGAGTGTGAATGGTTGTTTGTCACTATGTGTCAGACCTGCGATGATCTGGCAACTTGTCCCAAGGTGTATCCTGCCTCTCGCCCATAGTCAGCTTGCCCATAACCCTGCACAGGATAAGTGGTTATGGATGGATGTAATTCTTTTCACTCTCACTGTTTCCAAGCACTAGGGGTGTAACAAGCTAGTGTTTTGGATACACTGATGTTGCCTCATGAATCAAAATCAGGTATCATATGATACAACCCCAATTCCAAAAAAGTTGGGACAAAGTACACATTGTAAATAAAAATGGAATGCAATAATTTACAAATCTCAAAAACTGATATTGTATTCACAATAGAACATAGACAACATATCAAATGTCGAAAGTGAGACCTTTTGAAATTTCATGCCAAATATTGGCTCATTTGAAATTTCATGACAGCAACACATCTCAAAAAAGTTGGGACAGGGGCAATAAGAGGCTGGAAAAGTTAAAGGTACAAAAAAGGAACAGCTGGAGGACCAAATTGCAACTCATTAGGTCAATTGGCAATAGGTCATTAACATGACTGGGTATAAAAAGAGCATCTTGGAGTGGCAGCGGCTCTCAGAAGTAAAGATAGGAAGAGGATCACCAATCCCCCTAATTCTGCACCAACAAATAGTGGAGCAATATCAGAAAGGAGTTCGACAGTGTAAAATTGCAAAGAGTTTGAACATATCATCATCTACAGTGCATAATATCATCAAAAGATTCAGAGAATCTGGAAGAATCTCTGTGCGTAAGGGTCAAGGCCGGAAAACCATACTGGGTGCCCGTGATCTTCGGGCCCTTAGACGGCACTGCATCACATACAGGCATGCTTCTGTATTGGAAATCACAAAATGGGCTCAGGAATATTTCCAGAGAACATTATCTGTGAACACAATTCACCGTGCCATCCGCCATTGCCAGCTAAAACTCTATAGTTCAAAGAAGAAGCCATATCTAAACGTGATCCAGAAGCGCAGACGTCTTCTCTGGGCCAAAGCTCATTTAAAATGGACTGTGGCAAATTGGAAAACTGTTCTGTGGTCAGACGAATCAAAATTTGAAGTTCTTTATGGAAATCAGGGACGCCGTGTCATTCGGACTAAAGAGGAGAAGGACGACCCAAGTTGTTATCAGCGCTCAGTTCAGAAGCCTGCATCTCTGATGGTATGGGGTTGCATTAGTGCGTGTGGCATGGGCAGCTTACACATCTGGAAAGACACCATCAATGCTGAAAGGTATATCCAGGTTCTAGAGCAACATATGCTCCCATCCAGACGACATCTCTTTCAGGGAAGACCTTGCATTTTCCAACATGACAATGCCAAACCGCATACTGCATCAATTACAGCATCATGGCTGCGTAGAAGAAGGGTCCGGGTACTGAACTGGCCAGCCTGCAGTCCAGATCTTTCACCCATAGAAAACATTTGGCGCATCATAAAACGGAAGATATGACTGTGGCAGCGGGGGCGTGGTCAAGCGCCGGTCTGTGACAGGAGGGCAGAGTCAGGGAAGGTGAGTGGCAGAATCACTACACCTGAGAGCAATTAACCTGTTTGTGTGTCTTCCCAGTGACCGCGCCCTATTTAGAGAGGGAGAGCGAGAGCAGAGGAGATCTCTCCCGAACCAGACACCTGATGTGTGTGTGCGCGTGTGTCTGTGCCCAACATATTGTGTTAGACTGAAAAGTGTAACAATAAAACTATTTGTTGAACCTGATCTCTGTCCTGCCGTCCTCTGTGCTCCACCCCTCCGTAAGAACCGCTACAATGACAAAAAGACCTAAGACGGTTGAGCAACTAGAATCCTACATTAGACAAGAATGGGTTAACATTCCTATCCCTAAACTTGAGCAACTTGTCTCCTCAGTCCCCAGACGTTTACAGACTGTTGTAAAGAGAAAAGGGGATGTCTCACAGTGGTAAACATGGCCTTGTCCCAACTTTTATGAGATGTGTTGTTGTCATGAAATTTAAAATCACCTAATTTTTCTCTTTAAATGATACATTTTCTCAGTTTAAACATTTGATATGTCATCTATGTTCTATTCTGAATAAAATATGGAAGTTTGAAACTTCCACATCATTGCATTCCGTTTTTATTTACAATTTGTACTTTGTCCCAACTTTTTTGGAATCGGGGTTGTACATATAGACATCGCCCGCAATCTCTATACACAATATTTACCACCCATAAACCCCCACTCTGCATACATGCTTCAACAGAGAAGTATAACTCGGACCTCAGTGTGTGCTTATTAGAGGCAATCTGCACAGTAATATTGCTAGCATTTTAAATACTTAATAGCCACTTTATTAGATGTAATACAGTGTCACAAGCTGAGAATGATCCTCCATACTCCATGTACACAGAAATATAAATAGGTACAGTATACATGCTAAACTGGTCATTGCATGTGTTATTTGTAAAAAAAAACAAAAAAACATTAAGGTTAAACATTGTGCATAAAGGTGTATATGTCTAACTGTATTCCAGATGTTCATATTAGTGATGCATAATTAGTATGGTGTTGGAAGAGATGTGGGGGAGGGGTGATAAGAGTGTTGAGTGAAAGACTGTAACTGCTAATTGGCTAATTGTTAATTTCCTGGCGTTAACAGGGTTTTAAAAAACAGCAGTGAGCTTTTAAAACGGTGTGAGATTATTACAGGGGTGTGTTATGGTGTGTGTGTGTGTGTGTGTGTGTGTGTGTGTGTGTGTGTGTGTGTGTGTGTGTGTGTGTAGAAGGAAGATGATAGCATCCTATTCTTGAATATTGGAAAGGGGGCAGGAAGTGAGGAAGGAGGAAAAGAGAGAAGAGAATGTGGAGTGAGAGAGAGAGACCGAGAGACCTCCTCAGAATGTTAGGACCTTAAGCCATTTCTTAATTGGTTCTTCTAGTATGAACAAAATTGTGTGTGTGTGTGTGTGTGTGTGTGTGTGTGTGTGTGTGTGTGTGTGTCTCTTTATGAGAGCCGAATGTCCCCGTGATGATAGCAATACAAGATTATTTTGACCTCATGGGGCAATTTAACTGTGAGGAAACGTGTTTTTATTTTATTGAAAAAAATGATGGCTATCAGTTCAATATAAAATTAAGGTTAGGGGTAGATATAAGTGCAGGCATATTGTGTGTGTGTGTGTGTGTGTGTGTGGTCTGAACTGTCATCAGTCTTATGTTGACCCTTGTCAAACTCTGCTCTGAGCATGGACACTGAGCTCATAAACCTAGTCTCAGAAGGTATGTACAAGTGTGTGTGTGTGTGTGTGTGTGTGTGAGATATATAACCATATCTCTTGGGTGATTTTTCACTAGCTTAACCTGCAATAAGGCTGTAATTAACTCAGGCTAATTATTGGCAGGCAGGGGTTAGAAGGCATGTGAGAGATCCCTTTGCTGCTTGCACAGATAATCACCGCTTAGGGCAACTTTCTCTCTCTCTCTCTCTCTCTCTCTTCTGTGTGTGTGTGTTAAACAGGGCTTCACAAATATAGACTATAATATGTCTACCATGATTCATTTATTGACACTAGGAACTCATAGCACACATTGAATTCATCTTCAATAAGATTCATTTTTTTAAATGACCCCCACATATATAGATTCTGACACGCTCACACACTCATTCAGTCAGCATCCACTTTGTCAGCCTTGTGGTGGATCTGGAATTAAATGGGACCCCAGTCTACACCAGCACACAGAGTGGCCAATCCAGTAGAGTCACCAATCCACCTACCAGCATGTTTTTGGACACTGGGAGGAAACTAGACAGCCTACAACAAACCCACAAACAAAATAAAGAACATGTGCAACTCCACACAGACCTGAACCCAAGCTCAGGATCAAACCAGGGATCCTTAAGCTGTGAGTTGGCAATACTACCTTCTGTGCAAGTGTGCGTCCTTTCTTACATGTTCTTATACCTATGTACCAACATGTAAGTGATGTTACAAATAACAACAAACAGCAGGCGTCTGATCTCCGAATCATCTCTCTTTCTCTGTTCTCATCCAAACAGAAGCAAAACATATTCAATTACCTTCTGAGCTCCATTCAGGAATCTATGAGCCTGAGGAGAGGAAAGAGAGAATTAGAGGTTCATTGAGGGGAGAACGCATGGGAAATCACAGCACGCTACAGCACAGCATACATCTGTCCCACACTGCACAGGGATGATGTGATACAGGAGGTCAGCAGAGAGGGTCACACTGGACAAAAGCACAGAGAGCTCGTATTTTCATTTCTATTTTCCCAGTTGCTGCTCAAGTCTATTTATCATGCCATTTCTGTCCTCTTCCTTTCTCTTTACACAATTATCTTCCTACAGTGGTGCTTGAAAGTTTGTGAACCTGTTAGAATTTTCTATATTTCTGCATAAATATGACCTAAAACATCATCAGATTTTCACACGAGTCCTAAAAGTAGATAAAGAGAATCTAGTTAAAACAAATGAGACAAAAATATTATACTTGGTCATTTATTTATTGAGGAAAATGACCCAATATTACCTATCTGTCAGTGGCAAAAGTATGTGAACCTCTAGGATTAGCAGTTAATTTGAAGGTGAAATTAGAGTCAGGTGTTTTCAATCAATGGGATGACAATCAGGTGTAAGTGGGCACCCTGTTTTATTTAAAGAACAGGGATCTATCAAAGTCTGATCTTCACAACACATGTTTGTGGAAGTGTATCATGGCATGAACAAAGGAGATTTCTGAGGACCTCAGAAAAAGTGTTGTTGATGTTCATCAGGCTGGAAAAGGTTACAAAATCATCTCTAAAGAGTTTGGACTCCACCAATCCACAGTCAGACAGATTGTGTACAAATGGAGGAAATTCAAGACCATTGTTGCCCTCCCCAGGAGCAGTCAACCAACAAAAATCACTCCAAGAGCAAGGTGTGTAATAGTCGGCGAGGTCACAAAGGACCCCAGGGTAACTTCTAAGCAACTGAAGGCCTCTCTCACATGGGCTAATGTTAATGTTCATGAGTCCACCATCAGGAGAACACTGAACAACAATGGTGTGCATGGCAGGGTTGCAAGGAGAAAGCCACTGCCCTCCAAAAAGAACATTGCTGCTCGTCTGCAGTTTGCTAAAGATCACGTGGACAAGCCAGAAGGCTATTGGAAAAATGTTTTGTGGATGGATAAGACCAAAATAGAACTTTTTGATTTAAATGAGAAGCGTTATGTTTAGAGAAAGGAAAACACTGCATTCCAGCATAAAAACCTTATCCCATCTGTGAAATATGTTGGGGGTAGTATCATGGTTTGGGCCTGTTTTGCTGCATCTGGGCCAGGACAGCTTGCCATCATTGATGGAACAATGAATTCTGAATTATACCAGCGAATTCTAAAGGAAAATGTCAGGACATCTGTCCATGAACTGAATCCCAAGAGAAGGTGGGTCATGCAGCAAGACGATTCTAAGCACACAAGTCATTCTACCAAAGAATGGTTAAAGAAGAATAAAGTTAATGTTTTGGAATGGCCAAGTCAAAGTCCTGACCTTAATCCAATCGAAATGGTGTGGAAGGTCCTGAAGCGAGCAGTTCATGTGAGGAAACTCACCAACATCCCAGAGTTGAAGCTGTTCTGTATGGAGGAATGGGCTAAAATTCCTCCAAGCCGGTGTGCAGGACTGATCAACAGTTACCGGAAATGTTTAGTTGCAGTTATTGCTGCACAAGGGGGTCACACCAGATACTGAAAGCAAAGGTTCACATACTTTTGCCACTCACAGATATGTAATATTGGATCATTTTCCTCAATAAATAAATGCCCAAGTATAATATTTTTGTGTCATTTGTTTAACTGGGTTCTCTTTATCTACTTTTAGGACTTGTGTGAAAATCTGATGATGTTTTAGGTCATATTTATGCAGAAATAGAGAAAATTCTAAAGGGTTCACAAACTTTCAAGCACCACTGCATTTCCTCCTCCCTTTTTTCCCTCTTTTACTGATTTAATTTGTATTTAAAACTCAAGATCGTGCATTCCTTGATATATTGGTATATTGTGATTTACATAATCTATATACAGTATAATAATATACAAACGTGTGTATTATGTTCACTAGAAGAGTTATATCTACTGATGATATTTATTCATTGTTGTTACAAAGGCCAATGTTGGACCTGCAGTTCCATTACTTTTACTGAGAGCTATTTTCATATCCACATCAATTACAACAACACACACAATGACAGCGCATTCCTCATACGACTGTGGGTGGGTGTGGGGGGGAGGGGGAGGGGATATGATAATGATAAAACTAACGTACCTCATCAGTGCTTGTGATTACAGTAATGATAGGGTCTTTTATTAAGATAACATGTCTGTGTAATAGCGAAGGTGTGATATATCAAATATAAACCAAGTACACACAGGCCTGGAGCTTCACCCATGTGCGGCTTACCCCTTTAAAAGAACCGATTAGCCAAATGATGCTGTGTGAATAAGGAGAACATCCTAGAGACATTTTAACAAGCGGTTAAAGCCGTCACTGTTAATAATGTCACTGGGGTGCTCGTACTACTTATTTATTGTACTGCACAACTGTCTATGACTACATCCAGTAGACTGCTGTACCATTGTCCATCACTGTACCAACTACACACACATACTGTTAAGAAACATCAGAAAACAGCCCCTGTGTGATAATAGGCTACAGGCATTGAATGGGGTGCTGGAAGAAGAGAAAGATAAAACAATGATGTTAGGGTTTTGAACCTGGTTCACTGGTGTGATAATCCAGCAAATCCCCACTAGGCCACCAGGGGGATGACTCAAGTGCAGAGGCGTGAGGCGGAAGTAGAAAAGTATCAAAAAGATTTATTTACAATATTTACAGTCCAACAAGTATAATCCAAAAAACGCTCAGAAGATAAAGGGAAAAATTAAGAAATAACCAAAGTACAAAAATCAAAACAAAAGCCAAAAAAACAGAAAAGAAAAGGCAAAAATAACAACGCTCAGAAGATCCAAAAAACGGTAAATACTAGGTCCAAAAAAGTCCAAAAAGAAAAGCAAAGTGCAAAACCAAAAAGACAAAGGCAAGGAACACGGTACAGAGGAAACTGGAGCTAAACATAACAGCACAGCATAGGAAAGAGACTCCGTGACAAGGGAACAAACAGAGGGGTATTTATACACACAACAATTAAGGAACAAGGTGGGGCAGGAAACAGGCAATCAAGACAAATACAAAAACACAGTGGCGGCCTCTAGAGGCCAAAACAAACATGACAAGAAAAGGAAATAACAGCGGCCTCTAGAGGCCAAAACAGTCCCAGTCCTAACAGGACCCCCCCCTCTAGGAGCGTCTCCTGACGTTCCCAGGGCGATCCGGATGGGCCGAATGGAAGTCCCGGCATAGTCCTTTATCTAGAATGTCCCGGGCGGGGACCCAACAGCATTCCTCAGGGCCATAGCCCTCCCAATCAACTAGATATTGAAGCCTGCCGCAGACCCGGCAGGAGTCAAGCAGGCGATGCACGGTGAACACAGTCTGACCCTGGAAGATGCGGGGGGATGGGGGGTTCCTAGGGGCAGGGGCATACATGGACGTCAGTACGGGCCGCAACAGGGAAACATGGAATGTGGGGTTGATCCTCAGAGTCTGGGGCAACTGGAGCCGGTAGGCAACAGGGTTCACCCTGCGCACAACCTTGAAGGGGCCAATGTAGCGAGGAGCAAGCTTGCGGTTCTCCACCCGCAACGGAAGGTCCTTAGTGGACAGCCAAACCCGCTGCCCAGGGCGGAAAGCGTGGGCAGGTCTTCTATGGCGGTTGGCCTGAGTCTGGTTGGTTCTGGAGGTCTGGATGAGGGTCTTCCTGACCTTGCTCCAGGTCTTGCGACACCGTCTCACATATTGGTTGACCGAGGGCACCCCCGCGTCCTCCTCCTGGTCCGGGAACAGAGGTGGCTGGAACCCGAATTGGCACTGGAATGGCAACAGCTTGGTGGCCAATGACTGCAGGGTGTTGTGGGCGTACTCTGCCCATGGCAGCCAGGTGCTCCACGATGTCGGGTTATCCATAGCCAGGCCTTGCAGGGTGGTTTCCAGGTCCTGGTTGAGCCTCTCCGTCTGGCCATTGGACTGTGGGTGAAACCCAGAGGAGAGATGGCAGTGGCTCCGATGACCTTGCAGAACCCGTGCCACACTCGGGAGGAGAACTGGGGCCCTCGGTCTGAGACGATGTCCTGCGGGAGACCAAAGACTCGGAAGACATGAGTAAATAATAGTTTAGCAGTCTCAAGAGCAGAAGGGAGCTTGCACAGTGGTAAAAAGCGGCAGGCCTTGGAGAATCTGTCAACTATGACCAATATGACAGTGTTACCTTGTGACTCAGGGAGACCCGTGATGAAGTCGACTGCCATGTGGGACCAGGGACGCCGGGGAATGGTCAGAGGATGCAGGAGACCCTGGGGACACTGTCGCGGGTTCTTGGTTTTGGTGCAGACCTCACAGGACAGGACAAATGACCTTACTTCCTTCTCCATGTTAGGCCACCAGAAGCGTCTTTTCAGGAAGTCCAGGGTCCTCCGAGCTCCCGAGTGGGCGGTGAGAGGGGAAGAGTGACCCCACTGGAGAACCTTGGCCCAGGCTTGATGTGGGACGTACAAGAGGCCCGGTGGCCCCGTCCCAGGACCGGGGTCCTGGCGTTGGGCTCGTCGGACGGCCTCCTCAATACCCCAGCGGACAGGGGCCACAATCCGGGACACAGGGATAATAGGCCCGACTTCACTCTCCCTGTTAGTGGCAGAGAACAGCCTGGACAGTGCATCAGGTTTGGTGTTCTTGGAGCCGGGGCGGTACGAGAGGGTGAAGTCAAACCGACTAAAAAACAGGGCCCACCTAGCCTGTCATGGGTTCAGTCTCTTGGCTTGCTGGAGGTACTCCAGGTTCTTGTGGTCCGTCCAAACCAGGAATGGATGTTGCGCTCCCTCCAGCCAGTGCCTCCACTCCTCAAGGGCCAGTTTGACCGCTAGCAGTTCTCGATCCCCCACATCGTACCGGGACTCCGCAGGACTCAGGTGGTCGGAGAAGTAAGCGCAGGGGTGAAATTTGCATTTCTGGGCCTTGGCGAACAGATTGTTCTGTAGCAGCCTCTGGAGAAACTGGCGGACATGGTGGCGGTGCTTCTGCATGGTCTTGGAAAAGATAAGGATGTCATCGAGGTAGACAAAAACATACAGGTTAATCATGTCCCTCAAGACGTCATTGATTAGGGCCTGAAAAACAGCTGGTGTGTTGGTGAGTCCGAATGGCATCACCTGGTATTCATAGTGCCCAGACGGGGTGTTAAAGGCAGTCTTCCACTCGTCTCCCTGTTGGATACGGATGAGGTGGTATGCGTTCTGTAGGTCCAACTTGGTGAAGATGGTGGCGTCTTGGAGCAGGTCGAATGCTGTGGACATCAGCGGAAGGGGATATTGGTTGCGCACAGTGATCTTGTTCAGGCCCCTTTAGTCAATACATGGTCGGAGCCCCCCATCCTTCTTGCCGACAAAGAAGAAGCCGGCACCAGCAGGTGAGGTGGAGGGTTGAATGAACCCAGAGACCAGGGCGTCTTTGAGGTATTCCTCCATGGCCTTGCGTTCTGGCTGAGAGAGGGAAAACAGTCTGCCATGAGGAGGGGTAGTCCCAGGGAGCAAGTCGATGGCACAGTCGTAGGCCCGGTGCGGAGGAAGCACGGCGGCCCTGCTCTTGCTGAATACCTCCTTCAAATCCCAGTACTCTGTGGGAACTTGAGATAGCTCGGTGAGATCAGGGGGCTCGGCAGGAGACACAGGAGAGCTAGAGAGCAGACAAGAGGCATGGCACGCAGGGCCCCATTCCACAACCTGGCTAGTGACCCAGTCTATACGAGGGTTGTGGCGGGTAAGCCAAGGAAGACCTAGAATAACTGGGAACTCAGGTGAAGGAATCAGGTGCAGGGATATTTCTTCCTTGTGACCCTGAGACTGGAGGAAGACTGGAGAAGTTACTTGGGTGACTCTTCCATCACCTAAGGCTTGGCCATCCAGGGCAGACACAGACAGTGGGACTTCAAGAGGCGCAGTCGGGACATTGATGCTTTGGGCGAAGTGGATATCCATAAAGTTTCCAGCCACCCCTGAGTCTAACAAGGCTTGACAAGAGTGGACGGACTCACCCCAGGAGATGGAGACCGGGATGTAGATTCCTTGGCCAGGGAGTCCGGGAGAGAGGGTAGGCCCCGTCACAACCCTCCCTCGGCTGGACGGGGTGGTCCTTTTCCCAAGAGCTCGGGACATGATGCTCGGAAGTGACCAGGCTTGCCACAGTAGATGCAGCACTTGTCCCTCCTTCTGCGCTCCCTCTTGGCTACGGAGAGACGAGTACGGCCAACTTGCATGGGCTCTGGACAGTCACTGGAGGAGGCAGACGGGCTCCATGTAGAGGCAGTGAGGCCGGGGAGACTCAGGACTTGGCGGCGTTCTCTAATCCTGTTGTCCAGACGAATAGCATGTGAGATCAGAGTTTCGAGGTCACTTGGGCATCCAATAGAGGCCAGGCCGTCCTTGATGGGGTCAGACAAACCATGGTGAAAGGCTGAAACCAGGGCAGCCTCATTCCATCCGCTGACTGCTGCGAGCGTCCGGAACGATATGGCGTAGTCTGCGACGCTTCCTCCTTGCCGGATGGACATGAGCTTTCTGGCCGCGTCGGTACTGATGTCCGCCTGGTTGAAGACCCGAAGCATCTCTTCAGTAAACAGTTCAAAATCAGAGCACTCGGGTCCCCGTCTCTGCCAGATAGCTGTTGCCCAAGCTTGTGCCTTACCAGCTAACAAGGTTATCACAAAGGCGATCTTGCGGTGATCCGTAGTGTAGGTGGTAGGCTGGAGCTCAAAGGTGAGTTGGCACTGGGTAAGGAACTCCCGGCACTCACTGTGCTTGCCGTCATACCTCTGTGGTGCAGGAAGGCTGGGTTCGCGAGGTGAAGGAGACAGTGTGGCGGGAGGCACTGGAGCAGGATCAGGAGATGCAGGCAGAGGTGTCAGCTGTGCCAGGGTTTTCCCAATTTGCTGAAGCAGTACCTCGTGGCGAGCAAGGGCCTCACGTTGGCTTGTGAGCGTTCGTCCATGAGCATCCATGGTCGCTCCGAAGCGTGTCAAAGCTGCCATAATTCCCTGAAGGTTGGCCAGGTAGACAGTTGAAGCAGCCTCTGCTTAGTCGGTCATGACGGAGTCTTTCTGTTAGGGTTTTGCTGGGATTCGAACCTGGTTCGCTGGTGTGATAATCCAGCAAACCCCCACTAGACCACCAGGGGGATGACTCAAGTGCAGAGGTGTGAGGCGGAAGTAGAAAAGTATCAAAAAGGTTTATTTACAATATTTACAGTCCAACAAATATAATCCAAAAAACGCTCAGAAGATAAAGGGAAAAATTAAGAAATAACCAAAGTACAAAAATCAAAACAAAAGCCAAAAAACAGAAAAGAAAAGGCAAAAATAACAACGCTCAGAAGATCCAAAAAAACGGTAAATACTAGGTCCAAAAAAGTCCAAAAAGAAAAGCAAAGTCCAAAACCAAAATGACAAAGGCAAGGAACACGGTACAGAGGAAACTGGAGCTAAACATAACAGCACAGCATAGGAAAGAGACACCGTGACAAGGGAACAAACAGAGGGGTATTTATACACACAACAATTAAGGAACAAGGTAGGGCAGGAAACAGGCAATCAAGACAAATACAAAAACACAGTGGCGGCCTCTAGAGGCCAAAACAAACATGACAAGAAAAGGAAATAACAGCGGCCTCTAGAGGCCAAAACAGTCCCAGTCCTAACAAATGACTGTAGAAATAGTCCTTTTCTACAGTTTCTTTACAGTTGCTAATAATAATAATCCTGTAAAGGATTATTAAAGGATCTATCTATCTATCTATCTATCTATCTATCTATCTATCTATCTATCTATCTATCAGACACAGGTGTATCTCTGTAGGGATCCTTTCCATGTTGTCAGACACCTATAACAACATTATGAGCCAGTCAGTGGTGAAAACAACTGGTTTACTTTAATGTATAAGATTGCCCCATAGAATTACATTGTATAGCTGTTTTGTGGTTGCTGGTTATAGTGTCCTGCGATGACCTGGCGACTTGTCCAGGGTGTACCCCACCTCTCACCCATAGTCAGCTGGGATAGGCTCCAGCTTGCCTGCGACCCTGCACAGGATAAGCGATTACGGATAATGGATGGATGGTTATAGCATTCTAACTCAATAGTCAAGTCAAGTTCATTTTTTTAGCACTTTTAACAATAGACATTGTCACAAAGCAGCTTTACAGAATTTTAGTGACTTTAAACATGAGCTAATTTTATCCCCTAGTCTATCCCCAATGAGCAAGCCTGTGGCAATGGTGGCAAGGAAAAATTCCCTCAGACGACATGAGGAAGAAACCTCGAGAGGAACCAGACTCAAAAGGGAACCCATCCTCATTTGGGTGATAACAGATAGCATGATTATAACATTTTTAACAGTTTTAACATAAAGTCTGTTTTGTTGATGTTATAACTCTTCATTGATGGAAACCTGAGTGCAAAACTGTTCATGACAACTGCAGTCCTAAAGTTAGCAAGTCAACTGTAGTCCTCAGCCATAAAAGCATTACGGTAAGTGTCCAGAGCCATCTTCCAAGTGGGATTTTTGACTGTCCATGTGGGGCCGTCCTCCACAGGGGCAATGTGATGAGACTTCAGCCAGACATAGGGCATCAAAATGGATCAGGTAGGTCCAAGGATCAGAAGAGGTCAGCATCTCGATCTCAGGATTGACATGTAACTCAGAAGGACGGGGGGGGGAGAAAGAGAGAGAGAAAACATAGGTTGTTAGTTATGCCCAACGTCACCTGATGAGTAAGAACAGTATACATTTTGCACTGAGTGCAAGCAGGGACTCTGGCAAAACTAACTATGATAGCATAACTAAAAGGGGAGAGCCAGAAGGTAACACAGGCATGAGGGTGCCCCTGGCCATAAAGCAGCCAGCCACTACACTGTCAATAAACTCGAGTGAGTAAGTGAGTGGGGGGCCAACAGCATCCATACATCCCAGTTTACCAAAACACTCTATGCCTGAGGACCCTCCAGATCTACTCCTTTACCTAATAAAATTAATCAAAGGCTTGCCTAAACAGATAAGGGTACCCCCAAGGAAAAACAAACATAGGCTAGAAATATTACACATTTTGCACAAATGCATTTTGACTACAGTTCTTCTTCTTCTTCTTCTTTTGTATGAGGTATCACACAGTGTCCTGCAGCCAAATTATTGTCTCTTGATGAGGGTTTGGCAGGTGTGGGCAGCACAGTGGTGTAATGGTTAGCACTGTTGGCTCACAGCAAGAAGGTTCCAGATTCGAACCTCACAGCCAGCAGGGGCCTTTCTGTGTGGAGTTTGCATGGGTTTCCTCTGGGTGCTCCGGTTTCCACCACAGTTCAAAGACATACAGATCAGGTAAAATACCCAGCCAATGGGGTTGTATAAGACGGTGCATACTTAGTGCCAGTCCCAAGCCTGGATAGATTGGGGAGGGTTGCATCAGGAAGGGCATCAGGTGTAAAACCTATGCCAAATCAAATATACAGAACAGATCCTCTGTGACGACCCTGAAAGTATAGGAGCAGCTGGAAGAAGAAGAAGAAGAAGATTGTGGTTTGTCAGGTCGATGTGTGCATTTTCAGAGGAGCAGAGGATGGGGTGCTTGTGCATAATATGCTCAGCAGTCTGCTCTGCATTGCCACACATACATGCTGCGGATGGATGCAGCCCCCAACAGTGCATGTTTGTACCAAACCGGCCAACCCCCATTGCCAGACAGTTAAGTGTGACCCACACCCTGTGGGGCAGATCCGCTCCTGGTGGTAGTTTTACATCCGGGGTGATGTTGAGTTGGATGGGTCAGGGGTTCTGCTGCTAGTCAGTCCTCCATTGGTCAAGAGTGCTGAAGTTGGTGCCACTCAGGGATGCTGCATGGCAGGAGAAGGAGTGATGAGAGCGCAGGCACTGGCTGTTGAGATGTTGGACATCGTGGGTGAGCTTTGGTAGAGGATGTTTGTTGTCCTGCATGGCCTTGCTCCCCAGTTTGTAAGTTGTATGTGTGTTGTTCCCTAAGGGGCTAGGGGTGCAATGCCCAAGAACACAGGCAAGAATTTAGTTGAGGTGGGGCAGTTGGACAGGATGGTGGTGATGAACCCATACTAGGTGTCAATCAGGGATGATCCGAGAAGCTTCAGGGTGAGACCCTGGTGCCACACAGTGCTGTAAGCTGCAATGAAAGCCACCAGGATGGTGCCTGCCTTGTGGCCTTTTTTGAAGCTGACCTCGATGTTATCCATCAGCATAATGATTTGATGGATGGTGCTTCATCCATGGTGAAAGCCTGCCTGCTTGTTGGGCAGTTGGGAGTCAACGACTGGTTCCAACTGGGCAAGAAGGGGCCCAAGTTGTTGACCTCCATGTAGTGAGCCCTGGAAACTGACTTCAGTCCAACAATTTAAAGACAAGCAAATGAGAACACCAGAGAACAGCAACAGAAGCACTGTCACACTGCATTGCATAAAGCAGTGCTTTAAAATTTATTTTGTACTCCAGCTCACTTAAGTTCCACTTCAGGGCATATGTAGCCATATTATCCATTTTGTGGGGGGTGTCAAAGGTCAGCATGATGTAGAATCATTGATGCATCATATTTCCTGTTTCTTGATTGGCTCGCTACTTTTTGGAATTGTCATGTCAGTCCAGGACATTTCACCTCCACACCACCAGAGGGCACTCTCTCTCTCTCGTGAATATTCGGACTCACTCTGGTTATCCTCATCTCATCTCATCTCATCTCATTATCTCTAGCCGCTTTATCCTGTTCTACAGGGTTGCAGGCAAGCTGGAGCCTATCCCAGCCGACTACGGGCAAAAGGCGGGGTACACCCTGGACAAGTCGCCAGGTCATCACAGGGCTGACACATAGACACAGACAACCATTCACACTCACATTCACATCTACGGTCAATTTAGAGTCGCCAGTTAACCTAACCTGCATGTCTTTGGACTGTGGGGGAAACCGGAGCACCCGGAGGAAACCCACGCGGACATGGGGAGAACATGCAAACTCCGCACAGAAAGGCTCTCGCCGGCCACGGGGCTTGAACCTGGACCTTCTTGCTGTGAGGCGACAGCGCTAACCACTACAATACAAATGTAATAAAACTGGACTCTTTCCATCACTATATTGCGGGTTTTTGCTAAAAAAAATTTTTTTAATACAGACATCCACCATACAAGTCCCTGTGAATTAGTTGTTACTATAGAAACTATAAATTATTAGAATGAGTGCATTAATATAAAACTGTATTATGGAATTATTATCAGAGCTGTTGTATCATACTGCATATTATAAATGATATTGTACTATAGATAGTATGTTTAGCTGAGCATCTTACACAGACATTTTCACAGGATTGAAATATATTCGGATTATTTTTGAAGTCTGTAAGTACTTTTGTATTTAGAGTTTGAATGATTTTGAAGAACTATTTGCAGCACAAAACCATTTACTAGGGATGAGCGAGTACAGCATTATCTGTATCTGTATCTGTTAATCATATGAATTATCTGTATCCGTAGCCGTACTCGGAGTGGGCGGGGCCTAACCCGGAAGTGGGTCTGGTTGTCTTGAAACGGGCGGGGCTTTAACTAGTATGTTATTTTAAGCATGCAATTGATATGGGTTGATCAGAAATTGTTATATTTATTGCTGATTAGAAAACTATTTACAGGACAGCATCAGCATTGAGCTTCAGATCAATGGTTTTGATCACGATAGCAAACAAACTATTTACAGAACAAGTTTTGCAACAACGAATACAACACATGCGGTTGCAATTATGAAATGAAATGTAATGAACAAGAGTTTTCATACTCAGCATAACTTTCTTTTTTTTACTTTTAATTTTTTTATGATCAGTGTGATTTTTTTTTGGTTCTTTTTTATTTTTTTTATTTCCACACCAGGTGTGTGTGTGTGTGTGTGTGTGTGTAGCTTAAATTGTAATATTATTTATACCACTACTACCTAGAAAGTGTCAGACACTCAGTGCGTGAAGTAAAATAAAACTGGTTAGAGCCAACTGACGGTTTAAAAAAAAAACTTCGACGACCGGCAGAGAGAGAGAGAGAGAGAGAGAGTGTGTAGCTTAATTTGTAATACTTATACCACTACTACCTTTATTTTTACATGAATTACAGCAAGAAAGTGTCAGACACTCAATGCATGAAGTAAAAAAACACTAAAAAAAATTCTCCGACAGGCAGAGACGCAACGCGAGTCACTTTCTACCAAGCACCAAGTCTGAACGAACCCACATTTACCAGAACTCTACTGGTTATAAGTAAGTACAAACTGAAATAAAAACAAACTTGAAGCTGAAGAAACCCAAAACGTTAACGGAAAAGAGCCGCGAACCTGAGTGACTGAGGGAGAGACAGAGAGCTGTTCTCTGTGTGAGTGAGCAGAGCGGTGTGTGTAGGGGAGGGGCGCTGTGACGCTGTGTGAGGATTTTCATTCAGTCCGAGCACAGATATTGACTCGTATTACTCGTATGATACTCGTACTTGGCAAAAGTGCTTTATCCGTACCGGATACTCGTTTCAGCCGAGTATCCAGCTCAACTCTACCATTTACCAAAGGTACATTATTTGTTTATGCATTTGGACAAAATGTGTGCATGTATTTGTTTATGTGGACACACTAATGACAGGATCGAATGCAAACGCCACAGCTACAGAAATCTAATCACCATCCAGCTGACTTCCAGAAAATAAGAAATGAGTTTCTTTTTTTCCCCAGTTCCATCTTAGAACTTCATCTTGAAGTTGATGTGCTGAAGGAGTGCACCGTAGAGACTACTTCCCCTCTCTCTCTCTTTCCTTCCTCTCTTCTTTCTCTCTTCATCTCATCTTCTGCTCTTGCTTGCGGGCTGTTGAGAATGATTGGCGTCTCCCGTTGAGGATCAAGTGGCTCCCGGAGCCGGTTAAAAGAACCTCTCACAGTTACCATGGTAATTGACAGAGATTGGCACTAAGGCATGCTGTTTGATCAAGTTAGCACTAATTCGTGTTTAATGGAGCTATTGATTGGAAAACATGCCGGTGTTTGTGTTCCAACAGCCCTGGTCGAAGCCATCAGATTAGCTGAATACACCTGTGTTAACACAGAAAAGACAAAATACAGAAAAGCAAACAAGAGACAGATGTACAATAGATGTATTAGAGAAAAAAAGTGTTAGACAGGCAGAAAGACATATAACCATGTAATATTATTTAAGGGATTCTGAAATAATTGTAAAATATAATAATGGTGTAATGGCAATGTCTTGTTAGCTTATGAAATTTCTTTAGTTTTCATGTCACTATATGTCATTTGAAGTTAAAATATATTTATGACTATATTTATGAATATGTATACTATTTTAGGATATTTTAACACATTTAAACCATTTAGCTATTAATCTATAAACATAACATAACATAAAGCACTACATTTCACTTGTACAAGCATAAAAAATTGGCACTCTTTTTTTCTTCCCTCATTTTTCTTCCCAATTTGGTCACATTTCACAATTCCCACCCACCAGCCAGCTCTCCCCATCAGGAATGGGCTACCAACTGGAACCAGGAAAGAAGAAGATTTCCTTTGAAAGCCAGCCAACCACAGCTTTTCAAACTGCTCCTCATGCTGCATCACAGGGCAGAAGAAAACACTATCCGCCCTCTTCTACATACATGAATCTCACAGACACCATGTTCAGCTTATATAGCACCTTTCTCACACCCAAGGTCGCATTATAATTACAAAAATAAAGTCCACCAAAAGAGGTCAGGTTGAAATGTAACTCCAGTGGTGTAGCTGGATACAGTCCCACCAAAAGGTGCATGAAGGTAAATCCCACACCGCCTGCACAGCCACCATGATGCCACCAGGCAACAGTGCTCGGAACACCTCGCCATGGATCCACAAAGCGAGCACAGAAGCACTGCCACACAGAGTGCTGGGCAACTCTGAAGTTAAAGAGAAAAACAATCTCACTGCAGTCCACAGCAAACAGAACACGCAACACCCATGGCGGACCAAAGCCTGAGGAAACCGATGCCCAAAACTGGGTCTGGAGCTACACCACAATCAGCAGACATCTCTCCCACCCAGAGAGCACAGCCACTTTAACCCCTCTGCTCTTTTCTGTTGTGCCACTCAGGAACAAATAACTGATATTCTTTAAAAAAAAGAATTAAAGCATTACCAAATGATTTTCATTAATTTAAATCGACCTTAACTCAAACTAGAATTTGAAATAATTGTGTAATATAAGATTGGAATATGAAACAGTTGTACTGTTTTTGTTATCCACTACTAATATCAGTGCAGTATAATTGTTAAAATATTAACAATTTTTTAAAAAGTCAATTTTTTTACTCTGTACAAAGTAATTCAGGAACCTATGTATAAGAACAAACATATCAGATGAAATTCAGAGCTAACTTTATGTTTATAATAATTACATTACTGAAGCATTAGAGCTGTGATTTGTTTTATTAGGTTTATAAATAATCTCAACAAGAATATTCTTGGGGCGGCACGGTGGTGTAGTGGTTAGCGCTGTCGCCTCACAGCAAGAAGGTCCAGGTTCGAGCCCCGTGGCCGGCGAGGGCCTTTCTGTGCGGAGTTTGCATGTTGTCCGCGTGGGTTTCCTCCGGGTGCTCTGGTTTCCCCCACAGTCCAAAGACATGCAGGTTAGGTTAACTGGTGACTCTAAATTGACCGTAGGTGTGAGTGTGAATAGTTGTCTATGTGTCAGCCCTGTGATGACCTGGCGACTTGTCCAGGGTGTACCCCGCCTTTTGCCCGTAGTCAGCTGGGATAGGCTCCAGCTTGCCTGCGACCCTGTAGAACAGGGTAAAGCAGCTACAGATAATGAGATGAGAGAATATTCTTCTTTATCAGCTTTATCCTGGTCAGGGTGCAACATGGGAGAATTCTCAACTGGAATGTAATGATGATAAAAAAAAATAATGGGAAGAAAGTTCAGGAAAAAAAATCCCTCTGGAAGCAATAAATAGCCAAAATATTGCTGTACACATTTAAATAATGTGCCTAATTTTTAATCAAATAAATCTGTCCTAATTGTTTGAGATTTATGAGATTTGTGTATGAAATTATATATGAGAGTTAACACCATTCTGTGTAAAATGGTCCGGTTGTAAACAAATACCATGTTAACATATTATCATATTTACAGGGTGTTTCAAAAAATTTGATATCATTTCACAATCTAATAACTTTGCCAATTCTCATTCAATTGACCTCAAATTGTAACAGCATGTGTGGAAACAGGTCAAAATTTTATGTTTAATGTTTTTTGTTTTTATCTTTTTAGGTATAGAAATGCCATTCACTGGAAAAAAAAAAAAAAAAGGTGTCTTGTGTGTTAGAGTACACTTGAACACAGTCAAACAAGACTGTGCAGTGTGCATTTATGAGAGAATTCTCTAAAAATGCACCAACTGCAATGCAGATTTGGACACGGCACTAAAAGTTCAAAGAGGAAGGCTGTCTGTATGTCTGTGTCTCAGGCGGCGTGGATATTGAAAATTTGTGAAATCATTCATGGAATCCACATAATTTGAATTTCTCATTCAAATTTTGAGTAATAAATCTTACCTGTATATTGCTCAACATTAAGCCTGTTCAGTTTCATTTGCCTAGACCATGGAGTTTCTGGGATGTTTACATCTCAAATAATATCAATTTTTTTTAAACACCCTGTAGTATAAAATTTGTTGTTATATTTGTTGTCTCTAGTTTTGTCTGAATTTATTGACAAAAGTAGACTCATACTGTATATCCGATTCGTGCAGAGGACGATGCCAGACTTCAAATGAGACAGAGAGCAAAGTGAGATATTGTTTCACCATCTTTTTTTCAAATTCTCGTCAAACAAAGAGATGGAGATCGCTCACATGGACACGCACAAAGGCACACACACAAACACACAGGCTCAATCCATCATGACAAACACCTTCCCTTGGGAGGGAGGGGGAAGGAATCTAACGTGCCACACCATCAGCAGATTAATGGGCTAATACAAGGCGCGTGCTCATAATGGGCTCCTAGGGAGAACAGGGACTCAGAGAGATTAGGCCAGACCTGTCCACAGTGAGCAACACACATGTCAATCGATCCCTGTGTGTATGTGTGTGTGTGTGTGTGTGTAAGTGGGACAGTGAGAGTGATGAGAATCACTGCAGGGCTCACTTTGCTGTCAGGTTGGAAGGACTTTTGACAAGTGAAGATGAAGCCTTACACACACTCACTATATTGAGTAATAGGTTCTTTGTTACTCTGTGTGTGTGTGTGTGTGTGTGTGTGTGTGTGTGTGTGTGCAGGTGGGTGGGTGGATGTCATATAAGTGCTATGAACCTGATTCACCTGACATTACCATCCCTGCATTACATTGCTCGAAGCTTAACAGTTGTGTGTGTGTATACACAATGACAGAAAAGACACACAAGCTTCACATACACAATAACAATTTTCACATGAATTTTACATGTGGTGTATAACACATGATTTATATAGTGCTTATGGTTTTATTTTTCTTGTGATTTTCTCACGATTCGTTCCTTATGCACCTGTCTTTATTTTCTCACATGAGATTTGTTTTCACCCGTAGCTCATGAACTACTGTCCATGAAGATTCGATGTGACACCTTTTCACACGTGACAACATTATTCAGACATCAGATGATGTCATGTGTATTTACTTGAATTCAAAGGTGTAAACATGGAGAAATTAACTTTCAGGTGTTTTTCAGTACTTCGGTATGAACGTAAGCTGTACTATAAATGTTATACAGTAAGGAAAGACTTTACAAGGCTCTAGTTTGTGTTTATCAAATGGATGTATATCATGTTCATAGTTGTTATTTTCTATTCTCATACAGTTTTGTTATACTTAACTTTTTGAATTGATAAAATATTTTGTACATAATGTTAAAATATACTGTACATATGCTGTGTGCTTAAAAAAAAACACTTAAAATGTGTTACATTTGCTTAAATAGTTAACGAGTCTGGGGTGGGTTTCCCAAAAGCCTCTTAACGCTAAGAGCATCTTAACTCGGAGAGAGAGTGTTCATTGTGCTGCACGCGCTACCATTTAACGATGACCTTTGTGCTGCAATACTTTTGGGAAACTCAGGCCAGACTAGTCAAACACAAGTGTCACAGATTTTAAGATTTTGAGGAATGAATCTCACCACGTAAGCCCATATTATGGTATAATATCGAATGTATTGAGTATAAGATAAGCAAAAATATGAATGAACAAACACTTCTAATGTATTAAGTAAGGAACAAAACAATACAGGGCATGCAGTTATAGGAAAATAATCACTGATGGTGTGGTGTGATGCCATTATCATTATAAAGTCGATTATTTTCCAATAAACATGGAAATAGTTTTGACTTTATCCACAAACGTCCTAATGGCCATGTAGGAGCAGTGTGTGTGTGTGTGTGTGTGTGTGTGTCCTCATGAATCTGGGAAGAGGACCCTTGGCCATTGTCTCAATGCCGCACGCACACACGCGCACACACACACACACACACACACACACACACACACACTTTCACCTACATCAGCTAAATGTCAATAGTGTTTCTTCTGTGTGTGTGTGTGTGTGTGTGTGTGTGTGTGTGTGTGTGTGTGTGTGTGTGTGTGAAGATAAGGCAGGTATGCCGTAGGTTCTTCATTACTCTGGTGGGAGATCTCATCGTCCCCTCTCCCCCAGCGCTTCAGTGGTAATTGGGTATGGCTATTAGAGGTGTGTGTGTGTGTGGGGGGGGGATATTATAGCTGGTCAGAGTTTAAGTAGACTTTAATAGCCATGCTTAGCGCTAGTTAATTAACTGTGTCCAGTGAGAACGAGAGGAAAATATACCACTGTGTCTGGGTTTAGCATAAAGAGAATGAAATGGGTGAGAGGTTTAGGTCAGAAACAGTTTTTATACTCATTCCCAATTAATATTCCACCTCTCCTGAGGTGGTAGCAAGGTGTGAGGCATTCAGTCATGTCTCAATATACACTTGAACTGAACAAAAGTATCCAAAAGACTAACACTGCACGTTGTATTTGTATGGAGTTAGTACTGTATGTAACACCCATGTGGTGTCTTGTAGAGTACATTGAAGTCCAAGTGTATATACAGTACCAGTCAAAAGTTTGAACACACCTCCTAATTCAGTGCTTTTCCTTTATTTTTATTAATTAAAAGACATGTCATGTTTTAAAGTAATGATGGATGTCGTTTCTCTTTACTTAGTTGAGCGGTTCTTGACATAATATGGATTACTACAGTTGTTAATAGTAATAGGTCTATTTATTGTATTTTCATTATTTGCTGTGTACTGTTTGATCTCAGACACATTAAGAAGGCAAGAAATTGCACTAATTAACTTTTGACAAGACACCTGTTAATTGAAAACCATTCCAGGTGACTACCTCCTGAAGCTGGTTAAGATAATGCCAATAGTGTGCAAAGCGTCATCAAGGTAAACACTGGCTACTTTTAAGAATCTAAAATATGAAACAATTTGTTTTTTAACCCTTTTTTTGTTTACCACATAATTCCATCTATGTTCCAAATGTTATTTCATAGTTTTGATGTCTTCAGTATTGTTCTACAATGTAGAAAATAGTCCAAATACAGAAAAACCTATGAATGAGTAGGGGTGTACAAACTTTTGACTGGTACTGTATGTAGATATATACACGTGCAATGACTAAAATAAACTCGTCTGTCTTTTAGGTCAATAAATATATTCATACACCTTGCATGGGATGTCAGTCCTTCACAAGACACACACACACATGCACACACACACATTCACTCATGGGGGAAATTTAGAGTCATTAATTCACTTACTGGCAGGTTTTATAGAGGCAGGAAGAAACCCATATGATCCCCAGGAAAACATACAAAGCTCCACACAGACAGTAACCCGAGCTCAGGATCTGTAGCTTCTCATGATGTTTTTATTTGAAAACAAACACTGATTCTTAGGATCTTTATGTTTGTAAGACCAGAATAACTGTTTCCACCTGGATGACACATGCTGAGCACATGCTATGGTTTAGGTTTGTTTAGTAATGAGCTTGAACTGAAATTTTGGTCTAGCAACATTCAAATAATATGTTTTGAGCAAAATTGGAGAACTGATTTGTTGCCAAAGCGATTCATTCATTCATCTTCGTTGAGCACTTTATCCTGGTCAGGGTGGTGATGGATCTGGAGCCTATCCTGGAAACTCTGGACACAAGGCAAGAAAGACACACTATAAGCCAGGATTACACCCTAAAGGGCAGTGCAGATTCACCAGTTTATAGATAAGATGGTTTTGAACAGTGGAAGGAAACCAGTGAACCTGGAGGAAATCCACATCGACATGTGGAGAACATGTGAAGCTCTACAGACCTTCCACCAAAGCAAACTGGGCTGGTGCTAGTGCCGGTTCGGTGCTGGTTCAACTTGCAAACAGTCTCCTAAACTGGTATGCTTTTCCATGGGTTAGAGAACCATCACAGAGCTACAGCATTAGGTCACTGTATACATCTCCAATTTCCCAGTTCCTAGCCATGCTACTCACACTGCTAGCCCACCCCATTAAGCATAACAACAATGACAGACTACATTGGCTCTTTTTCTACTTCTTTGTATTAAGCAGACTAGATGCTACAGTAGCTCTGTTTTTTTTTAAAACAGTGGTCACAAAGTTTTAGCTGCTCTTATTGGTCATGATAATCCCATCCCTAGCCCCTAACATAAGTGGTTCTTGGTTCTAGACCAGCAAAGAGTTGGTGCCTCTCTGGAACCAGTTTTCCTGTACGAGAGCCTGTTTTTTGGTTGTCAAAACACAAAGAAATCGTTTGAGAATAAACACTGGCACTGAAACAGCCTTGGAACTGCCTTGGTGAAAAGGGGTAACAAAGAGTACCCCGAGCTCAGGATCTAACCAGGGACCCTGGAGCTGTGAAGCAGCCATGCTGTGCAACGTTATAATGATATTTATAATATTGTTTAATCTTTTTCCCCCCTCAAATAACACAAAATTTTAGAAATACCAAAAGCCAAATTACTTCAAGCTTTTTGGAAATGTAAATCACTGCTCAGAAATACATCAAACAGTCTTTATTTTTCTTTTATTATTTGTACCTGCTGTGAGACTTATAGTACCTTGTGCCAAACTAGTCAGGAAAATAGTTTTGACATTTTGTTTCCAGATTGGACAGTTACAGCTACAATCCCAGTCAAAAGTTTGTACACCCCTACTCATTCATGGGTTTTTCTGTATTTGGACTATTTTCTACATTGTAGAACAATACTGAAAACATCACAACGATGAAATAACACATGGAACATGTACGGAATTATGTAGTAAGCAAAAATGTTTCATATTTTAGATTCGTCAAAGTAGCCACCGTTTACCTTGATGATGCTTTGCACACTATCGGCATTATCTTAACCAGCTTCATGAGGTAGTCACCTAGAATGCTTGTCAATTAACAAGTGTGTCTTGTCAAATGTCAATTAGTGCAATTTCTTGCCTTCTTAATATGTTTGAGATCAAACAGAAAGAAAGAAAGAAAGAAAGAAAGAAAGAAAGAAAGAAAGAAAGAAAGAAAGAAAGAAAGAAAGAAAGCACAACTTTATTCATCACACACTTGTGAAATTCCTCTCTGCATTTAACCCATCTCAAGCAGTGAACACACACATGCACGCATACGTGAGCAATGAGCGCACACACATACCCAGAGCAGTGAGCAGCCATGCTAATAGCGCCTGGGGAGCAGTTGGGAGTTAGGTGCCTCGCTCAAGGGCACCTCAGCCCAAGGCCGTCCCATATTAACCTAACCTGCATGTCTTTGGACTGTGGGGGAAACCGGAGCACCCGGAGGAAACCCACGCAGACACAGGGAGAACATGCAAACTCCACACAGAAAGGCCCTCGCCGGCCACTGAGCTCGAACCCAGAACCTTTTTGCTGTGAGGCGACAGTGCTAACCACTTACACCACCGTGCCACCTAGTAAATAATAAACATACAGTAAACAGCTCAAAAGAAAAGAGAAATGCCAGTCTGTCTTTACTTTAAAACATGAAGTGTCTTAATTAATAAAGATAGGTGTTGAATTAGAAGGTGTCCAAGCATTTGACTGGTGCTGTTTAGTCACATTACATTCTTGGCAAAAAGGGAGATCATGAACAGATCTGAATCAACACTGCCATCTTGTGACTTATTTTACGTTAACAGTTTAATTTTTCGATTGAACAAGCCTTACATTTTTTATGAAACTTAAGGAGAAGAGCTTCAAAACCCCCTCAGTATTGTACAGTGGTGCTTGAAAGTTTGTGAACCCTTTAGAATTTTCTATATTTCTGCATAAATATGACCTAAAACAGGCTGCACGGTAGTGTAGTGGTTAACGCTGTCGCCTCACAGCAAGAAGGTCCAGGTTCGAGCCTATCCCAAGTTGGAACCTATCCCAGCTGACTATGGGCGAGAGGTGGGGTACACTCTGGACAAGTCGCCAGGTCATCACAGGGCTGACACATAGACACAGACAACCATTCACACTCACATTCACACCTACGGTCAATTTAGAGTCACCAGTTAACCTAACCTGCATGTCTTTGGACTGTGGGGGAAACCGGAGCACCCGGAGGAAACCCATGCGGACACGGGGAGAACATGCAAACTCTGCACAGAAAGGCCCTCGCCGGCCACGGGGCTCGAACCTGGACCTTCTTGCTGTGAGGCGACAGCGCTAACCATTACACCACCGTGCCGCCCATTTCATTTTATGATGCGCCAATGTTTTCAATTGGTGAAAGGTCTGGACTGCAGGCAGGCCTCAGTCCCTTTTAAATGAGATTTGGCCCAGAGAAGACAGCACCGTTTCTGGATCACATTCATATATGGCTTCTTCTTTGCATGATAGAGCTTGAACCTGCATTTGTGGATGGCACGGCGAACTGTGTTCACAGACAATGATTTCTGAAAGTGTTCCTGAGCTCATGCAGTGATTTCCATTAGAGAATCATGCCTGTTTTTAATGCAGTGCCGCCTGAGGGCGTGGAGATCACAGGCATTCAATATTGATTTTCGGCCTTGTCCCTTGCGCACAGAGATTTCCCCAGATTCTTGGAATCTTTTGATTATATTATGTACTGTAGATGATGAGATATTCAAAGTCTTTGCAATTTTACATTGAGGAACATTATTCTGAAATTGTTCCACAATTTGTAGACACAGTTTTTCACAGATTGATAAACCTCTACCCATCTTTACGCTCTAAGATGCTCTTTTTATACCCAATCATGCTACTGACCTGTTGCTAATTAACCTAATTAGTTGCAAAATGTTCCTCCAACTGTTTCTTTTTAGTACCATTTATCTCTTGTTTCCTAGCCTTTTGTTGCCCCTGTCCCAACATTTTTTTTACACCTGTTGCAAATTCAAAATGAGCTAATATTTTTCATGAAATAGTAAAATGTCTCAGTTTAAACATTTGATATGTTGTCTATGTTCTACTGTGGAAAAAAAATACGGGTTCATGAGATTTGCAAATCATTGCATTCTGTTTTTATTTACATTTTACACAGTGTCCCAACTTTTTTGGAATTGGGGTTGCAAGAACAATGGGATAGATGGCAAAGTTTATCACTTTTGCAATCCTGTTGTTCTCTTTAAATTGAGCAGTCAGTTAAGAATTTTTAAAACAAAGTTGTGATCCGTCTGTTTGATATAAAAGCACACAACTCCAGATCATTCTATTACTAGATTATACATAGGGCGAGTTCAAGGTTATATTTAAGCTTAACTAATTATGTCTTGTGTTGTGTGCAAGTTGCCTGTTTTGGAACACCAAGAACCATGGTTTAGTGGGAGCCATGACCTAATGGTTAGAGAAGCAACTTTGGGACCAAAAGGTTGTTGGTTTGATCCCCTGTACCAGCAGGAGTGGCTGAAATGCCCTTGAGTAAGGCATCTAACCATCAAACTGCTCCAAAGGCTGCTCTGGGTATGTTGTATGTTGCTCTGGATAAAAGTGTCTGCTAAATGTCTGTAATGTAGTGGATGGGAAGATGATTGTTGTCATTGGCAGCATAAGAAAGATATAAACTTAGTTATTATTGGTTAATTAATCAATCAGTAGACCCGCCTCGCCCTTTGATTTTGTCATCTGAGGACACAGCTCGTTATCTGAGCTGGAAATTTTTTCAGCACGATCAGTAATTTGAGAAAAACCCGGATGTTATCATCGCAGATAAGCATGGTGGAAAGATCATGGATATGTTTTTACTTATCAAGTTCACTGATACTTCATGATCTCTTTGTCGAAACCTACTTTGTTTCTTACTCTTTCATTTGACAGTCGCCATTTTGTATCTAAACGCGCATTTGAGAAGTCACGTGACATGTCGATAATGATAAATTTCACTGGTGTCCACCATTATCGACACCCTGTGGAATTAAGGGACATTTACAACTGTTATGGATTGATCTTTGTGTAACATTGTTAAAGTAGATGAAGTACTTTAAACAAATAAAAGTGCTGTGATTTTTTTTCTGATTCATAACAGAATGGAATGCTTATAGAGTATTTGGAATCATGTTGCAATAAATAGAATTAGACCAGAATTAAATTCCTAGCATATAAAAAAATTACATGCTTGAAATATTCAGATTTTTCTATTTTTCTATTACATTCAGAATTTTTTTTTTTGCAGTTTGTTGTAAATATCTACCACATATTACAATATCAGTAGACATTTTATATTTTTAGATGTAAATTTAAAATCTCAATTTTAAAAAATCGACCTTTGACCTGGATTTTCATGTGGTTGAGATTTATTGGTAAACTACAGCACTGGCGGCTTGTTAATAGGGGCGATTTGGGCGACGCACTCCCAAACAGGGAGGGAGATTTTTTTTTTTAATCTACTCTACCAACAGTAATGTCATTGTCCAATCAGGCTAAGGTCGCGCCTGGTGTAGCCACGCCCTTTTGGGGCGATTTCTGTCAGGTTCAGATTTGCCCCCAAATCTCCCATTGACACTAATGGTACGTACGTTTTTTTCGAAAATCATGCTCCCAATGCATTTTCTATTAGGTTTTATGTGCTCGCACAAGCAGCGTGCTTACGTCATACGCCTGTTGCGCCGCGCAAGTGTTGCCAGATTGGTTTTAAGTGCATTTTGGCGGGTTTTGAACATAATTTTGGGCTGGAAAATGCAACTTGCGCGGGAAATGTGTGAACATTCTATGAAGATGGCGGCGAATGTTGAGTGCAACAATACGATAGCGTCTCTGAAAGAAGTTCCCTTTAGTCGTCGTACCAATGAGGAGAAAACGGCAATCAAACAGCGAGGACCTCCTAGACCGAATTTAAACATCAAGCAAGTGTCTACGAAGGGGGAGAAGACCTACTCAAGAGGTTTTAACAAGAACTGGTACCACCGGAAAACTTGGCTAGCTGGCTGTGATGTATGGTGCGTTCATGTGCTATGGGAATTATGGTAAATACCAAACGCCGACATGGAAAGCACACATGAACGCCCCCTCTTGTGGTATTTTCCACTGGGCAACTCGTAGAAAATTTTTGATACACGAGTTGCCGAGATGAGATGAACTTTAACCTTTTCAACATGGCGGTGAGCGGTACAAGACTAGCTTATGAACCAAGAAAGAAGTGGTTTTCACCTACGGAAAGCTGACTCTCACCTTTTAAACGAGTCATGTTATGTATATTATGTTATTATAATACGTATATTATAGCCTAATACAAAATATTCTGTGGCTGTCCAAAGAACGCCAACAATGATCTAGATACTGGCTACTCTCATTGTGGCTACAGCCAAATTTCCAAAAACTGCATGGCATTCAATGTGTTAAGAAAATCTCTACTTGTCATGATCAGGAAATATTCAGCATTTTTTGACTTTTGATAACTCATATTCCTGCTGCAGCTGATGAACAAGGCAATCTATAATTGTTTTAGCCAAATAACAGGCCTGATTCTGAATCTGGCCTTATTCTGAATCCACCATCTTTAATTTGTCAACAACAACAAAAGCGTGTGAACACAACACACTGGTAAATACCACTTCCCAACTGGAAAATATCATCTTCCCATAGCACATGAACGCAGCAGTAGTCAATGCTCGTTTTTGCTCCCCTTGCGTTCTCTTCCACCCTGGAAGTAGCACAGCAGACGGTACAGTGATATCTGATATTTGAATTTACTAGGCAAAAGTTGTTTTTGTGTGTGTGTGTTTGTTTTACCAATGGCAGTTTAACATTGCCATGTTTTTGTTTTACCAATGGCAGTTTAACATTGCCATGCTTGGAATATTTCAGTAGCCTCAAGTTCTCTCTGACTTGGTGTAAATTAAGCATATTTTCAGTTTTTATATATTGTACAGTATATGTGTTCATTGGAGCCAGCAGCACCTTACCTTTTTTCCAACTTGTTAAGCCAAGTTGCACTGACTACAAAACCTTGTGTAACCTTGTGTGTGTGTGTGTGTGTGTGTGTGTGTGTGTGTGTGTGTGTGTGTGTGTGTGTGTGTGTGTAGCTAAATAACTAAAGCCTTTTGTGTTCATTGACATGCTTGTAATACCGTAAAATGCCAAATAATAGCCGAGTTCCAATTAACCGCCGAGTTCCCTTTAACGGCCGGGTGTACGCGTGTGTTGTGACAAATAAAGGCCGGTTCCGAATACTCGCCGGGGTCTAAAAAAAAAAAAAAGCGTCCGAACGTTCTATCTAGAACAGGGGTCACCAAACTACGGCCCGCGGGCCAGATCCGGCCCGCCACCCCCCTTTGACCGGCCCCCCAGCCCCTCTGCCCCCCATCACTTGAACCGGCCCTATGAGGCAATCCCCAAAAGTGGTCATGGCCTATTTTTTTAAATTGCTTTTTGGCAAATAATAACATGTCTGCATCTTGTATTTTGTTGATTTTATCAATTAAAATTGATATTTAGTTATAAAATGAACTATTCATATTTTCCGAATTTTCGTCATATGCTCGCGATCAAGCAGTGACAGGCAGCGCACGCGCAGAGAACTGTCAGTGTTCAGGACAGCAAAATGGCTAGCGGTAAGTGAAAAGCTGACAGAGTGCAGAGTTTTTAAAGAACAGTTGACCACCGATTATTTTTTCATTCAGTGTAAGGACCGTGCAGTTTGTCTTGTATATAAAGAAAGTGTGCCGGTTTTCAAAGAATATAATCTGCGTCGTCACTACGAAACCCGCCACAAAGAGTATGCTAGTTTGCGAGGGCAAACAAGAGAAGACAGGATTCGGAGGATGAAATGTGGACTGGCTGCACAACAGAATGTATTCCTTCGCCAAACCCAGATCAACCAGGCTGCTGTCCGAGCTAGCTATAAGGTAGCTCAACTACTAGCTACCCATGGAAAGCCGTTTACTGATGGGGACTTTGTTAAAGTATGCATGCTTGCTGTGGCCGAGGAGGTGTGTCCCGACAAGAAGGATGCGCTCAATGCGGTGAGTCTCTCCGCACCTACTATGACCAGGCGAACTGAAGATTTGGGGGACAACGTGTATGACCAGCTGAATGAGAAAGCGTCAGAATTCGAGTTTTTTGCTTTGGCCATGGATGAGAGCAATGACGTGCAGGACACAGCACAACTGCTGTGATCTATTGATCTATTGCTCATATTATTATAATTTCACTGTTTTTTAAAATGTATTTATTTTATAGGCCTATTTATTTGACCTTTATTAAGTGCTGCATACAATTATTATTTATATTATTAATAATATCAACAGGCCTACCTACAATTTATAATTTTCCACTCACCTTTGCCAGTGTCAATCACCTCAACTAGGCAGATGTTTCTTACCTTGACAGCTTTGATATTATTTTTATTAGAAAATAAATAAATGGAATATCAGTGGTATTTCAAATTAAAACAAAGTGTGAAGACTTGATTACTACTTTTGCAAACCACTAGTAAAGATAAACAAATATGTGCCAGGAATCAAGTGTTGATATAGTAGTATGGATATAGTAGTGTGGGTATAGTAGTGGGGATGGCTGTGCCAGGCTAGTAATCTCTACTACACAATGAGGCCTGCTGGTGGTCATATTTGTCTGGGTCATACAATTCTATGTGATATAGCTGACCCGACCCCGGCCCCCCATCACAGTCAGGAACGACAATGTGGCCCCCAGAGAAAAAAGTTTGGTGACCCCTGATCTAGAATCTTGAGGCCCAGCACTTTTCTGGTTTTCTGGTGTTTAAACGATTTTGCATTGCATAGTTTTCTACCGAAACAATATGAATGAATGAATGAATGAATGAATGAAATTATTTCTATAATACTGTTTACAACATTTTGTTACGTGATAATAAACATGCCATTTCAATGTTATAATCTTGGTCTACCGTAATATTTCTTGAGGAATGCAACTCCGTAACTTTTGACAGATGTCTTAGCCACCCCTTTGGGTATACCCAACAAAAGCCAGCGTGTGTGGTGACATTGAGGACTGCGGGTTTCCAAGGTTGGACTGCTGCTTCTGTTAAACGACCTAAATTGCCGAATGCATGCGTCAAAGCACACACTGAGTTTTATTAAAGACCTTATACCATTTCACTTGCCCTTACCCATTCGGATCTGGAAGACGCTTTACAAAAAAGGTGAGAGCGTTCTAACATGCATTTCAGTCTGCTCGCGGCCAATCTAATCCAAGGGGCCTTTTCAACAAGTAATCTGTCGTGCAAGTTGGGCAGAAGCACGCGTCAGGCAGGCAACATGTAGGCCTACAAGTCAGTAACCTATTCAACTAACTTTCATCCGAACTTTAAGTTTTCTACGGGGTCGAGCCACCGTACCAACTCACTCGGGGAATAGGCTCATATCGGCCAAATAGGGAGACGTCTTGGAGAGAAACGTGATGCAAGATGACAGTATGTAGCCACTGCAGGTCACTTATTTTTCAGCATAAGAAAAAACCCTTTGGTTTGACACTTCGCACCCTAATTATGTTGCTTCAACGTCGCGCCCTCCATGCAATTTCAGATTGACAGACATCGCGAAGCGCAAAGGGCGGAGGCTGCATGGGTGAGGGTGATAGCAAGTGACCATAACTTTGCAGAATAATTAAATCACAGTGCTGCGCACAGACAATGGTGTGGTTTCTTGATTATTTTGTAAAGCATGCGCTTAACTAGTCATTAACAGGAAAAGGTGTGTGATTTATCCTTTATCCACCCCGACTGTGCCATGCGAAGATGCATTCTGCGTCTTCAAAATTCCCCGAAGTCGGCACCGTGCTATCTGTAATCTAACTCTAAACAAACTGTAAGTTATACTGGTTAAAAGTAGGCCTATCTGAGAATGATTTTTTTTCCCCGTTTTGAGGTAGATTTTGGGGAAGGTGTTTGTGAAGAAGGAATTAATCGCCTGTTCCAAATAGCCGCCTAGTCTCTAATACGCGCCGGGTCTCTTACGTGATTGAGACAAATAATCGCCCGGGCTATTATTTGGTATTTTACGGTACTTTAAATTTCCTTTTAAGGCATGGCTTTCTGGAGGAATTCTTGGGGAAAAAAAACTGCAGAATTTATTTAGAATTATTTGTTGTTAAAATGGTGCAATTCCATATAAAAAAAAACACATAAGCTGCACATGTTTGTTTGATGGTTATGCTTTTCTTCATCTTTTTCAAAACTTAAATAAACACTTGTTTTGGATTTATATCCTGCCACTTTAATTGCATTCTTTAGAATTGAAGAAATTAGAATGTTTATAATTAAGAATTTGTGTCTACTTATTATAGAATACTGGAATAATATGAGAAAATAAATGAGTAATGTAATATTAATTGATTGTGATGCCAAATGTTTTGCTTTGAAGGCTTCACAATGAATCTTCCTTAGTTTTAGCCTGGCAAGCCAGACTAAATGTGAATATTTGCCACTCGTAGGCAAAAATATTTTTGGCGCTAGGCGGGTGGGTCTAGTTTACTAGGCTACCTTAGTTTGCCACCTTTAACTTGTTTAGTGTTGCCACCTAGTGGAGAGAAGAGATACTGTCTATATTGATATCTGAATTTACCAGGCAAAAACAAGTTCGGCCAATTGATTTGCTACCTAGGTCAATTTACTTCAGTCCTGTGGACATTTACGGTCCGTGTAGACATAACGGGGGAAAATTGCCCCCCCCTGAAAAAAAATTCAGGAGCCGCCACTGAACTACAGAACTAGAAATTAATACAAAATGTGATCTACGAAAATACTTAGAAAGTGGGTAGAAAGTGGAACAAAAAGATTTTCTGACAGGTTAAACATTATCAGTTCATTTGTTTACAAACATTAAAATTACTTCCTCATTTATGCAAGCACCATCATCGATATCCATCCATCCATTATCTATAGCTGCTTATCCTGTTCTACAGGGTCGCAGGTAAGTTGGAGCCTATGACAGATGAATATGGGTGAGAGGCGGGGTACACCCTGGACAAGTCACCAGGTCATCACAGGGCTGACACAGAGACAAACAACCATTCACACTCACATTCACACCTACGGTCAATTTAGAGTCACCAGTTAACCTAACCTGCATGTCTTTGGACTGTGGGGGAAACCGGAGCACCCGGAGGAAACCCACGCGGACACAGGGAGAACATGCAAACTCCACACAGAAAGGCCCCCATCAGCCACTGGGGCTTGAACCCAGAACCATCTTGCTGTGAGGTAACAGTGCTACCCACTACACCACAATGCCGCCCCGACATCTCATCTCATTATCTCTAGCCGCTTTATCCTGTTCGACAGGGTCGCAGGCAAGCTGGAGCCTATCCCAGCTGACTACGGGCGAAAGGCGGGGTACACCCTGGACAAGTCGCCAGGTCATCACAGGGCTGACACATAGACACAGACAACCATTCACACTCACACCTACGGTCAATTTAGAGTCACCAGTTAACCTAACCTGCATGTCTTTGGACTGTGGGGGAAACCAGAGCATCTGGAGGAAACCCACGCAGACACAGGGAGAACATGCAAACTCCACACAGAAAGGCCCTCGCCGGCCACGGGGCTCGAACCCGGACCTTCTTGCTGTGAGGCGACAGTGCTAACCACTACACCACCATGCTGCCCACCTCCCCGACATATTTATATAAAATATATTTTATAGTAAATATAAGTCTATGTAAAACAAATTTTAAATAAAAACTATGTTTTGTTAACTTAATACCACATACCGATTTTTTAAAAATAAATAATCATCTGGATGTTGATAATTGTGGAAAGGTGTTGATAACTGTGGACAAAGGTGTCAATACTTGTGGAACAGTGTCACTTGATCTGATATGCTAAGTAATCTGGAATCAACTCATTTTTTTCCAGTGGAAGTTTGAGTAATTATTCATGCACATTGAAAGTCTTTTCTACTTTTGGAATGACCAAAAGATCGTTAAGGTGTCAATAACTGTAGCCACCACTCTAGCTGTCGTTTTTGCATTGTCATTGTTGTCTGCACTTTATGTTGTGTGTAGTTTATTGTCTGCAATGTTTGGACTTGCTGCACTTTGTGTTGTTATGTGTAGATTGTAGTCCTGTGATGTTTAATGTGGCGCCATGGTCCTGAAGAAACACTGTATGGTTTTAACTGTGTAGGGTACCAACTGTAAATGGTTGAAATGACAATAAAAAGCCTTGACCTTAAAGTGCATATCATGGGTAAATTCAGGAGCAAGATCAATGTAATTCTCCTATTTTATATTAAACTTTGGTCAAATATCTGTCACATTTTGCATTTTGTGCAATTTTTTTACCTTGCGCAATACCAGAAAAATTCAGTTGAAATCAAGCCATTTGAGGCGAATTGGTCCGCCTCTGAAAAAACTCGCCATTTGGATTTTCCGGGAAACATTGATTTTCGTGACGTCACGTGCGGGACGCCTCCTTCTGAATCCTACGTCAGCGCTGGTTTGTTTATGAGAAAACGACCTGGTGGTTTTCTGCAAATTTCTTCAACGTTATCATATTAAAATGGTTAACAGATGTATCGTAGGAGGGTGTAGCAACACCAATCTTGATGGGATTAGTACTCATCGTTTCCCAAAAGACCAGACAATGAGAGAGAAATGGGAGTGCTTGGTCTACACAGGCTGTGCACTGAAACCGTGCAAAGCTCTCGCAGCCTGCTGGCGCTTCCGCAGGTGACGTCACGAATCTGGCTCCAGACTCCCTTGGGATTTTTCCAGATGCGTTTTGTTATTTTATTTTTTTCTGCTGTAGACAGATGGCCTTGTGCAAAATTACCCTTCTGGATGAGTGTGTAAAGGGACATACTTTCATATAAAAAAAACAAAATTGGTCCGGAATATCCACTTTAACCATCATCCCCCAACTTCTGCATTCCTCTCTCACCACCTGTTACACAGTTTACACACAATTAGAGAATATAAACTGTAAGCATTCCTGTGTTACTTTAATATCAACATTATCATCATTTTTCATTTGTTACTGCTCGTCTGTTTTGCTCTTTCCTCTTTTAAAAGTAAACTCATGACATCTTAGCATCTAACAGTTCTTGTTTTTGTAGATAAATATGATGAGGATAGAAATAAAAAAAGATCATTACATGGAAAGCGGTTCGGCTGAAGACAGTTTTGAAGGTTGGTAATCCTCACTTCTTTTTTTTTTCATGTCCCGATCTCACATGAGCCAAATATATTCACCTTTAATTAAATTCACTGCCCTGTCCCAGGTAAACAGAGACAGATTTGCTCTTGAAAGGATCAAACTATTGAAATACGCATTAAATTCCTCGTATTCACACTGTTAATTGCGCGTTAAATTGTTATCTTATGCTATGTTATGACCAGTGCATTACTGAATCACATCTCCATCTACCGGAGCAGCTCTGAGCCTGAAGCTCATCTGTACTCCTTTTGAGATCATCTCTATTTCATACTTTCTCTGATGGTATACAATAAATAAATAAGCCTGAACAAAAAAATAAATGAGGAATTATATTAATATATAGGTATTATCTAATTCTGCACCCCACAAAGGCATTGGATCGATCACATCTTTAGATCTCATCTCATTATCTCTAGCTGCTTTGTCCTGTTCTACAGGGTCGCAGGCAAACTGGAGCCTATCCCAGCTGACTACGGGCGAAAGGCGGGGTACACCCTGGACAAGTCACCAGGTCATCACAGGGGCAAATCTTTAGATGAAGGTGTCAAATAAACATTTGAAAGTTCACTGAAAGTAACCAAATAAGCCCTGTGGCTTGAAGTCACGTCACACAGGTCAGAGACGGTTTAGCCGACTCCTAATGTAGCAGAAATGCCTAAAAGAGACACTTAATTTAATCCTGAATGGATAAAAGATCATCAGTTCATCGCAAAAAGCAGAAAGGATGACTTGCTGTATGTTTTGGATGTAAACGGTAAAGGGAAAGGCGCAAGAGCGACTTGCTGCACAGACCAGCACAAAGACAACAGTGAGAGTCAGAGAAAGCGCCTCTTCACTTTTATCATTTTTCCATGAAGCTTCATCTCCAAAAAACGACAAACTCTTCACTGTGGAGCTTTTTAAAGTTTATCATAGTTGACAGAGAGATCTACACCGACTTATTCAGAGCAAAAGGGGTGACCGGAAAGGGCAAAAATATCAAAAATAAACGCGATATAAACTAAGTACACCAGTCTCATTATGAGTTTTGGGTTTGGGATTATTTTCCGGTTTTGTCTTGGCTTCACTGAATTTTGCAAACTGTCCTCCTTTTGGTGTTATCGAAATGGCTATACTACGACAAACAATGGTGTTCATACCGACAATGCGATTAGAATGTTAGAAATACAATGTGATTGTATTTCGCCACTCCGCCATCTTGAAACCGCCATGTTTGATGTAACCTGTATGTTACTAACATGGCGGAGTGGCGAAATACTGTACAATCGCATCTTCCATTGAAAAAAATCCATCAAACATCTTTATACATGATCACTTGACATTTAAAATAAAGATTAAATGTTCTTAGAACTTGTGTGAAAGGACTTTAAGCCTCACAACCCACCATACGTGCTGCTATGGGCGGTCTACGGTAAAAAATTTGGCAAAACTGTACTTGAGACTTGCGCGACACTTGCGTGTGTTCAGCGCCGTAGAAGGTCGCAGACTGCCCATGGAGACTTTTGGTCCTGCACATGCAAATTCTATGGGTCTTGCGATAAATCAAGAATGCATACACTACGTAGGGACCTGTACTCCTTTTGTACGCCTGAACCAAGTCAGCAGCGTGACTAGTAGGGGCTTTTTGTGATGACAGTAAGACACGAGTGATGCACGGTCATTGTATGAGTGATGTGCCTCAGAAATACTACACAAGTATTCCACACTTGCTATTTGTGCGGCGCACAAGACAGAAGTGCATCTCACTTTCTACCCCTATGTGTGGTGTACACACAGCGCACGTGACCTGCACACAGCGCATGCGACCTACACACAGCGCACATGACTTGCACACAACACGAGGGGCAAAACTCTGGGTATATCATGCATGTCAACCTTTAGTTACCCATGCCCTTATAAAATCTGTATTTTTCCCTTACATACACCCATGAGCCCTTATCTCATCTCGTCTTCATCTGCTTTATCCGGGACCGGGTCGCGGAGACAACAGTCTGAGCATGGAAGCCCAAACTTCCCTTTCCCCAGACACCTCGGCCAGCTCCTCGGGAAGAACACTGAGGCGTTCCCAGGCCAGCCGAGAGACATAGTCCCTCCAGCGTGTCCTGGGTCTTCCCCGGGGCCTCCTCCCGGGGGGACATGCCTGGAACACCTCCCCAGGGAGGCGTCCAGGAGGCATCCGAAAGAGATGCCCGAGCCACCTCAGCTGATTCCTCTTGATGTGGAGGAGCAGCAGCTCTACTCTGAGCTCCTCCCGAGTGACTGTGCTTCTCACCCTATCTCTAAGGGAGCGCCCAGCCACCCTGCAAAGGAAACTCATTTTGGCCGCTTGTATCCGCGATCTTGTTCTTTCGGTCATTACCCAAAGCTCATGACCATAGGTGAGAGTCGGAACGTAGATCGACCAGTAAATTGAGAGCTTCGCCTTTTGGCTCAGCTCCTTCTTCACCACGATGGACCGGTAAAGCAACCACATCACTGCGGAGGCTGCACCGATCTGCCTGTCGATCTCACGCTCTATCCTTCCCTCACTCGTGAACAAGATCCTGAGATACTTAAACTCCTCCACTTGAGGCAGGACTTCTCCACCAACCTGGAGAGGGCAAGCCACCCTTTTCCGGTCAAGAACCATGGCCTCGGACTTGGAGGTGCTGATTCTCATCCCAGCCGCTTCACACTCAACTGCAAACCGCCCCAGTGTATGCTGAAGGTCCTGGCTTGAAGAAGCCAACAGGACAACATCATCCGCAAAAAGCAGAGATGAAATCCTGTGGTTCCCAAACAGGATTCCTTCCGGCCCCTGGCTGCACCTAGAAATTCTGTCCATAAAAATTATGAACAGAACCGGTGACAAAGGACAGCTCTGCCGGAGTCCAACATGCACTGGGAACAGGTCTGACTTGCTGCCGGCAATGCGAACCAGAAACCTGCTCTGTTCGTACAGGGACCAGACAGGCCTTAGCAAAGAGCCCCGAACCCCATACTCCCGAAGCACCCCCCACAGAATACCACGACGGACATGGTTGAATGCCTTCTCCAGATCCACAAAGCACATGTGGACTGATTGGGCAAACTCCCATGAACCCTCGAGCACCCTATGAAGGGTATAGAGCTGGTCCAGTGTTCCACGACCAGGATGAAAACCGCATTGTTCCTCCTCGATCCGAGGTTCGACTATTGGCTGAATTCTCCTCTCCAGTACCCTGGAGTAAACCTTCCCGGGGAGGCTGAGAAGTGTGATTCCCCTATAATTGGAGCACACTCTCTGGTCCCCTTTCTTAAAAAGAGGGACCACCACCCCAGTCTGCCACTCCAGAGGTACTGTCCCCGACCGCCATGCGATGCTGCAGAGGCGTGTCAGCCAAGACAGTCCCACAACATCCAGAGACTTGAGATACTCAGGGTGGATCTCATCCACCCCCGGTGCCCTGCCACCGAGGAGCTTGAAAACCACCTCAGTGACTTCGGCTTGGGTAATGGACGAGTCCACCTCTGAGTCATCAGCCTCTGCTTCCTCAATGGAAGACGTGACGGTGGGATTGAGGAGATCCTTGAAGTATTCCTTCCACCGCCCGACAACGTCCCCAGTCGAGGTCAACAGCTCCCCACCCGCACTGTAAACAGTGTTGGCAGAGTACTGCTTCCCCCTCCTGAGGCGCCAGACGGTTTGTCAGAATTTCTTCGAGGCCGACCGATAGTCCTCCTCCATGGCCTCACTGAACTCCTCCCAGTTCCGAGTTTTTGCCTCCGCAACTGCCCAAGCTGCGGCACGCCTAGCCTGCCGATACCCATCAGCTGCCTCCGGGGTCCCGGAGGCCAACATGGCCCAATAGGACTCCTTCTTCAGCTTGACGGCGTCCCTTACTTCCAGTGTCCACCACTGGGTTCGGGGATTCCCACCACGACAGGCACCGGAGACCTTGCAGCCACAGCTCCGAACAGCTGCGTCTACAATGGAGGTAGAGAACATGGTCCACTCAGACTCAATGTCCCGCGCCTCCCTTGGAAGCTGGGAGAAGCTCTCCCGGAGGTGAGAGTTAAAGACCTCCCCAACAGAGTTCTCGGCTAGACGTTCCCAACAGACCCTCACCATACGTTTGGGCCTGCCAGGTCTGTCCGGCTTCCTCCTCTGCCAGCGGATCCAACTCAGCACCAGGTGGTGATCAGTTGACAGCTCAGCCCCTCTCTTCACCCGAGTGTCCAAGACATAGGGCTGGAGATCCGATAAAACGACAACAAAGTAGATCATCAACCTCCGACCTAAGGTGTCCTGGTGCCACGTGCACTTATGGACACCCCTATGCTTGAACATAGTGTTTGTTATGGACAAACCGTGACTAGCACAGAAGTCCAATAACAAAACACCTCTCGGGTTCAGATCAGGGAGGCCGTTCCTCCCAATCACACCCCTCCAGGTGTCACTGTCGTTGCCCACGTGAGCATTGAAGTCCCCCAGTAGAACAATGGAGTCCCCAGTCTGAGCACCTCTCAGTACCTCTCCCAGGGACTCCAAGAAGACCAGATACTCTATACTGCTATTCGGCCCGTAGGCACAAACAACAGCAAGAGCCATCTCCCAGACCTGATGGCGCAGAGAGGCGACCCTCTCATTCACTGGGGTAAACTCCAACACATGGCAGCTGAGCTGGGGAGCTATAAGCAAGCCCACACCAGCCCGCCGCCGCTCACCATGGGCGACTCCAGAGAAGTGGAGAGTCCAGCCCCTCTCGAGGAGCTGGGTTCCAGAGCCCAAGCTGTGCGTGGAGGTGAGCCCAACTATCTCTAGCCGGTACCTCTCAACCTCCCGCACAAGCTCAGGCTCTTTCCCCCCCAACAAAGTGACATTCCATGTCCCAGCAGCTAGCCGCTGTGTTCTGGGATCAGGTTGTCGAGGCCCCTGCCTTCGACTGCCGCCTAATCCACACTGCACCAGCCCCCTAAGGCTATCTCTGTGGGTGGTGAACCCACAGGAGGTCGGGCCCATGTCACCACTTCGGGCTGAGCCCGGCCGGGCCGCGTGGGCAAAGGCCCGACCACCAAGCGCTCGCATATGAGCCCCAACCCCGGGCCTGGCTCCAGGGTGGGGCCCCGGCGGCGCCATACCGGGCGACGTCACGGTCCTTGATTTTATTTTATCCATAAGGGTTTTGGTGAACTGCTCTTGGTCTGGCCTGTCACCTAGGGCCTGTCTGCCTTGGGAGACCCTAACAGGGGCATAATGCCCCCGACAACATAGCTCCTAGGATCATTCAAGCACACAAACCCCTCTACCACAATAAGGTGGCAGTTCTAGGAGGGGCCCATGAGCCCTTATACACGAGAAAAAATTCCAATATATAATCCAAAGCACCGATTGTTTTATTCCACATGATACACTCCTATTGTAATAGGCATATTTATCACACTGCATCAAGTTAAAGGGATCAAATAAGCATGTACTGAATAAAAATCAATTTTAGATCCCAGAGAAAACAACTGAATTAAAAAGGACTATATGTCCAGTCAAGTAAACAATTATCTACTAAAGAGAATGACTGAACTATAAACTTAATTTTTTAATATACATTGTATCAGTAATACCAGAATTATTGATGTAAATTTTGCAAATAAAATGTATTAATATTAAATAGTTCATAAAAATTACACAAAGTTCTATTTGACAAGTGTTGACCTCACCTACAATATTACATTCCACCAAAGAAAATTACTTGAAATATAACAGCAGTACTAAGTAGGTATGTTAATTAAAATAGTAGGTTACATGTAATAAATTATATATAATCATGTCAAACAGTAAATGAAAGTTAGTAAAAGTTCCATTTGAGAAAAAAATGTTGACACCACAAGCAGTGTTAGATCCAACTAAAGATGACTGAACCACATCAGGTATATTATGTAAACAAGGATAAGTGAAAATATTAATAAATTCATTTCATCTCATTATCTGTAGCCGCTTTATCCTTCTACAGGGTCACAGGCAAGCTGGAGCCTATCCCAGCTGACTACAGGCGAAAGGCGGGGTACACCCTGGACAAGTCGCCAGGTCATCACAGGGCTGACACATAGACACAGACAACCATTCACACTCACACCTACGGTCAATTTAGAGTCACCAGTTAACCTAACCTGCATGTCTTTGGACTGTGGGGGAAACCGGAGTACCCGGAGGAAACCCACGCGGACACGGGGAGAACATGCAAACTCCGCACAGAAAGGCCCTCGCCGGCCATGGGGCTCGAACCCGGACCTTCTTGCTGTGAGGCGACAGCGCTAACCACTACACCACCGTGCCGCCCATATTAATAAATTATGAAGTTAAATTGAAAATCTTCCCAGTAATTTATAACAAGAATTTAAATCTTATTCCTTTTTGGAGTGTTCTTTGTTGTAGAAAGATGTTGCAGATTTGGCACTAGCTATAATATCACTGCTTGGGTAGCAGTTGGAGCTCCTCATCACAGTTCATTTTAATTTGCAGATATGCAGTTAATGTGTCTGCAGCCATATTTTTTCTGTACTCAGTATGAATTTTCCTAACCAATGAAAAAGCCCTCCCACTATCTGCATTGCTATGTGGGAGGCACAGCAAAGCAGTAAAAAGTTGTTTCAGCATTGGAAACCTGGCAACACCCAGAGCAGTTTTTACATCGAAGACCTTTCCCCAGTATATATCGATTGGTACTTTTTTGCCAATTGTCTATCAGCAATTAAAATGTTTAGGGAAGCAAAACCAGAAATCACCGGGTAACTACAGTTGTCGTTGTATAAACGGCGACTCCCAGTATCGCCTCCCTAAATTATCATGATAATGGAGGAAGCTTTCCGACATGCAAACAGTAAAAACTTTTTGCTAGCTGCAAAAAATTGTCTGCTACAGTTGGGGGGATGTTGTGTTCCACAAGAAATTGGCAGAACATAACTTCTGCAGCCGTTACAGAAGTGTGGGCAGTCCAAGCCGGTGTACTTGCACCAAAATGCTGCTCCATAGACTTGAAGGTCCTGCATTTAACGACACAGTCTTTATGTGCCTTGGTTTGGAAATGCAATTTCAGGTCATAAAAACCTGAAGCTGCCACTTTAATGTGCTTTCTGCACGGAACACAGAACGAATATTGGGGGCCATTCGAAGACGCCCGGATCCATCCTTTGTACTCTCCATCCAGAGTTTCCCACTCCTTCAGATGTTTTCCAGTTCCAGCATGTTTTCTCTTTGCCATTGCGTTTCCAGATGCCATTTTTAAAAGATAACTCTTGTCAAATTTGATGTGTACACAACTACAGATGACCGAGAAAACCACGTGCAATTATAAAACCACATAAATCGAAAATTGGGCATACGAGTTTTAAAAAATAAATGGTGGATGCTAAGAAAATTTTCTCGGAGTAAGGGAAAAAATCTCTGATACAAAACATAGTTTTCCCGTATGAAAATCAGTGTACGCCGTATTAGCCAAAAAACTGCATTTTCCCATATAAAATACTGGGAAACTGTATAACTTGACATGTATGGTATATATATTGGGGAGGAACCAAGGAACCGATCATGTAGCATGTAGCATTGTAGAAGGGAAGAAGACCACCTCATTTGCTGTTTTTATTTGAGTATATGTTTAATTTACCATGCAAATATTAAATAATAAAACATGAGTATAAGGGAATAATGCATTTTATTACGCTGTAAAAAAATCCCAACTAAATAGCCCAACAGTTTGAGGACTGAAACACACTCTGACTCCGATCTGCTGTCCTGCTCCTACTCCTGCTGAGTGGTGGGACGGGGTGTCAGGATGTCCTTGTCTTCATCACTGAGCAGCGATGATGGGATTGCAATGTCTTCACTTCTGGGCATTGTTAGCTGAAACATACAGTGGTGCTTGAAAGTTTGTGAACTCTTTACAATTTTCTCTATTTCTGCATAAATATGACCTAAAACATTATCAGATTTTCACACAAGTCCTAAAAGTAGATAAAGAGAACCCAGTTAAACAAATGAGACAAAAATATTATACTTGATCATTTATTTATTGAGGAAAATGATCCCATATTACATATCTGTGAGTGGCAAAAGTATGTGAACCTTTGCTTTCAGTATCTGGTGTGACCCCCTTGTACACCAATAGCTGCAACTAAACATTTCTGGTAACTGTTGATCAGTCCTGCACACCGGTTTGGAGGAATTTTAGCCCATTCCTCCGTACAGAACAGCTTCAACTCTGGGATGTTGGTGGGTTTCCTCACATGAACTGCTTGCTTCAGGTCCTTCCACAACATTTTGATTGGATTAAGGTCAGGACTTTGACTTGGCCATTCCAAAACATTCACTTTATTCTTCTTTAACCATTCTTTGGTAGAACGACTTGTGTGCTTAGAGTCTTCTCTTGCTGCATGACCCACCTTCTCTTGAGATTCAGTTCATGGACAGATGTCCTGATATTTTCCTTTAGAATTCACTTGTATAATTAAAAATTCATTGTTCCATCAATGATGGCAAGCCATCCTGGCCCAGATGCAGCAAAACAGGCCCAAACCATGATACTACCACCACCATGTTTCACAGATGGGACAAGGTTCTTATGCTGGAATGCAGTGTTTTTCTTTCTCCAAACATAACACTTCTCATTTAAACCAAAAAGTTCTATTTTGGTCTCATCCATCCACAAAACATTTTTCCAATAGCCTTCTGGCTTGTCCATGTGATCTTTAGCAAACTGCAGACAAGCAGCAATGTTCTTTTCGGGGAGCAGTGGCTTTCTCCTTGCAACCCTGGCATGCACACCATTGTTGTTCAGTGTTCTCCTGATGATGGATTCATGAACATTAACATTAGCCAATGTGAGAGAGGCCTTCAGTTGCTTAGAAGTTACCCTGGGGTCCTTTGTGACATCGCCGACTATTACACACCTTGCTCTTGGAGTGATTTTTGTTGGTTGACTGCTCCTGGGGAGGGTAACAATGGTCTTGAATTTCCTCCATTTGCACACAATCTGTCTGACTGTGGATTGGTGGAGTCCAAACTCTTTAGAGATGGTTTTGTAACCTTTTCCAGCCTGATGAGCATCAACAATGCTTTTTCTGAGGTCCTCAGAAGTCTCCTTTGTTTGTGCCATGATACACTTCCACATGTGTTATGAAGATCAGACTTTGATAGATCCCTGTTCTTTAAATAAAACAGGGTGCCCACTCACACCTGATTGTCATTCCATTGATTGAAAACACCTGACTCTAAAATCACCTTCAAATTAACTGCTAATCCTAGAGGTTCACATACTTTTGCCACTGACAGATATGTAATATTGGATTATTTTCCTCAATAAATAAATGACCAAGTATAATATTTTTGTCTCATTTGTTAACTGGGTTCTCTTTATCTACTTTTAGGACTCGTGTGAAAATCTGATGATGTTTTAGGTCATATTTATGCAGAAATATAGAAAATTCTAAAGGGTTCACAAACTTTCAAGCACCACTGTACATGAAAATCAGCATATATAATATTAATTACATAAGCATATAGATACTGAAATGAATGTTTATAGCATGTGCATTTACCTGTGGAAATACCTCTGGCGGGGTGCTGTGCCTTCTGCTGGCTTGAAGGCATACTTCTCCCTGTCCATGCAGGGCTTGCCTGATGATGATGATGCTACCATCATCATCAAATTCTTCCTCCTCCTCCTGCTCTGCTGTTTCAGGCTGGGTTACTTCACTTTTTCTCGCTTCTTCTTGGGTACCCATTTTCTAAACTTTAAACTGAAAAATTTTAAATTTCTCCTACAAAATATCCAGTGTTCTTCAGTCGAAAAACAGATGCAGAATGCTGCTGGTTTTATACCCACTCCTGGCTTGCGTCACACACAAGTTATGAGTGATTGTAACGTGCTTATCACTCATAATGCATCACACACACTTCACAAAGTGCAACCCGAACTCATAGTGCAGGACACTGGTAAAATCCAAGTCACACGCACTCCACACTCACTCAACACACACTGATCATGACTTTTTCAACACGAGAAGATAAACTTCAGATCTTCAAGCCAACGTGTGATTTTTAAAAAAAAAATTATTATATAGACACATTCATAAACAAAAAGTACCCAAATTTGTCAAAAAAATAATCGAGTTCCTCATGAGTAACATAGAGATTAATGTCACGGCTGTAGTTCTCCATGTCCCGGATGTAGCTTGTATTAAAAATGAGTGGTGTATTTCCCAGTAAAATACTGCCAGCCAAGGAACCAATCAGAGCACACGATTTTATTGCAAGTAGCTCATGCCATATATTATTTTGTTTTGTTTTGTTTTTTGAGAATGTAACTTTTTTTTTTTTGCATCACATGTGACATCACAGGGTCCCTAGTTCAAAATTGAGTGCTTCGGAATTCAGAATTCAGAATCAGAATTTCTTTACTGTCATAACACAGAGTACAACAAAATCAGTAAGCAGTAAGCAGTCCGAGCGGTGTACTGACACACCAAAGAGAGAAGGGGCAAGAGCAAAATAAATAGGTATGTATATGTATGTATGTATGTATGTATGTAAGGGTCCATCTCAGAAACTGGTCTCTCAATTGGGACATTATGGTCAAAAAATAAATTTTCTAATTTTACTTCTTTTTTTTTTTTTTGCATTTACCTAACACTCAATGTTTCTTTTGTCATGTTTAATAAGAATAAAGATAGCATCTTGCTTTATCTGGCCTCCACTGTGGAAATTTTTTTTGATTACAATTCAAATGTTTTTGCAAAATTGATTTACATATAAAATAACTCCATCATGAAGAATTAAAGCCCCTCCTTCACAGATGAGTGAAAATATTGAATAAATTTCCTCTTTTTGATTGCTTGGGTTAAAAATGCCAAATTATGATGACTGAATTGATTATTCACTTAAATATGAATAATATGATACATTTTGGGTATTTGATATGGCGAAATAGGGCAATAGGACACAATGGAAAAATCAAGAACACACCGGAAAGATGAGAATAATGGCGGTGGTAAAAGAACAGCGACTGTACCGGCTGAAGGTCTCGTGGGTCTCTGCTGCGGCATGCGAGCAATGGGACATCACTACCGCACCGGACGGAGCGCGAGGCAGGGGCGGGGTAAAATGACTGGCCGTAGATTCTATCAAAAGTTCGATCTAAATTGACCATGGTTGCAAAATATTGGCCAAAAATACAGTACACAAACACTATGAAATATGAAAGTAAGATGAAAAAGAAACATTCTATTGCCTTATACTGCAAGACTAAAACAAAATAAAACTGTCAAAACTCACCTTTTCAGTGATAACATCCGAACAGATCACCCGCGTAACAGAAAGACCGCAAATGGAAGCACGATCAACTTCTAACTGTTGGAGTGGAAAATTCCATTCTACACATGCAAATTGTTAATGTGTCCTTCCCCGCACACAAATAACACGCTACGGTAAAAAATAGACCACAACTCATTTTATAGCTCAGGAATTCATACAAGACCAGCTACCATCGTAACATATTCTGTAAGAAACATATTCTATACCTAACTTTCAGCTTTCGCTTTAAAAAACAAAGTCGCAGATTTATAACTAAATTTTTATATGGCGTAGTGATTTTAAGTCACTACTTTTGGTGAGGTAGTGACCTTGACCCTGAGGCTTTCCGTTTAGATCAAAACACACGATCGTATTGGTTTTGGGTTTGCGGAAAATGGAGTTACAACAGTGATAAAATATTTTGCATGATGTTTTATTACGGTTATGATTATTCTGTGAGCGCACCAATCCTTAGGTGTATAAAGTTACAACTTAAAATATAATTAGTGATAACTGTAGACCAGTGGCGGCTGATGAAAAAAAATTCTTGGTGGGGCTGGTGTGCCAATAGATTTCCCTGCCTAGTCCAGTATAAGCATTCAAATGAACAGTCAGAAAATGACAACAATTCCACAATAATAATTTAATTTCCTTCTCAAAATCAGCAGTTTCACAGATAAAGTAAATTAACAATTTACAGCTATATTAGGCTCCATTTATGCTTTGGAAAGGAACGGTATCAAATACAATACTATACTCAAGTTCTTTAGAGAAGTTTACAGCAAGGGTATGATTTCAGCTGAAGCTATACAAATCAACTGTGTGTGTGTGTGTGTGTGTGTGTGTGTGTGTGTGTGTGTGTGTGTGTGAATGAGAGAGAGGGGGAAGGTTTCTAAGGTGAGTGTATGAAAAGAGAGAGAGAGAGGTGGTGTGTATCTGATTCTAAGGTGAGTGTAAGATTTCTGTGTGAGAGAGTGACTATGAAATGAGGTGTGTGTGTGTGTGTGTATGTGTGTGTGTGTGTGTGTGTGTGTGTGTGTGTGTGTGTTTTGAGCTAGGTGTATTTCTGTGAAACGAGAGAGAGAGGGGGAGTGAAACACAGTGTTGACACTCTTGTTGTGAATACAAACTATGACAAGAAAGATGTGTGACTATTGTCTAGTATGAACCAAAAGTCTAGTTTTGAACATCACCTCTAACCAGAGAGAGAGAGAGAGAGAGATACATTTTCTGTAGCAGGGCGAAATTTCCAGCGCCCCAAAACCATTAAATTTGGCGATGCTGATTGGCCAAATATTTATTATTTTTCCCTAACAACCATACACGATTGGCTATTTCACTGCACTTCTGGGGCACATATAAATATATAATAAATATATAAATAAATTTTTTTCGCGGTCCAAATCCTGCGCTCTGATTGGCTGGCGAGCAGGTCCGTATCCTACGGTACGGACCTCAGTTACGGACCCCAGTTATGGACCCCTGGCGACTCGCTCGTTCACAACAACAAACATAGTAGCATTTTTTGTCAACATTTATCTTTTTTTTTATAAGATTTATTTGTAAGATTTTTATCAAAAATCTTATAAATTTTTGCCAGCATTTCTCAGCATTAATTTTACAGCATGGATAGTGATAACGACAGTGCTCACAGCGAAAGTGAGTTTTACTATCCTGAGGAAGAAGAAATAAAAGAAAACATTTCAGGAGAAAGCTAAAAACCTGTAATTTGCCAACGCCGAGCAAAAACATGGCTGAATCCTGAATGACTCAATTTTGTATAAATAGGGGACTACATAGGCGGCAAAATGTATTTTTTTTTCCTGCCATGGAAGTGCACTTGTATACCGAGGAGGAAGCCATTTGCATTGCGGTCGTGAATGAGGATTCAAAATGGCGGCTCTGCTCGGTTTTCCCTTTCAGGCACTCTCGTTTTCTGTTAGAATTCGGTAAAGAAAAAAATAAATATATTATTTACCAGCTTAAGGTCGATCCATATGGTGAAATACTGTGACCTCAGCCTTGAATACTGACCTCGGTGTCAGTACTTTCAAGACCTCGGTCATGGTATTTCACGATACGGACCTCCCAGCTGGTAAATAACATATATATATATTTTATATTTTTTCCCCTCCACATCTGAGAGGGTGGTGCCCGAGCGCCCCCTATGGGCCAGCCGCCACTGCTGTAGACTTTTCAGTGGACTACAAATTTTTTAAGGGAATGCGATGTAGTCGACCATTTATCATGTCCCAGATCAAGTCGCCATTTTTCCACAAATTTGCAGAATTTTTGCCAAATTCTAAATAGAGCATTCACATCAAAGATTTAGTTTTATCTGTATTATTTCTTTCATCATTTTATTTCAAATTAAAACCAACATCACCATTCAAAACTGTATAGTTTATTGACTGTGAGTCTATTTAGTGAGGTACCCCCACAGTACCCAGTTTCTGAGACAGACCCATATGTGTGTGTGTGTGTGTGTGTGTGTGTGTGTGTGTGTGTATATAGTGCTCAGTGTAAATGAGTACACCCCCTTTAAAAAGTAACATTTTAAACAATATCTCAATGAACAGGGCGGCATGGTGGTGTAGTGGTTAGTGCTGTCGCCTCACAGCAAGAAGGTCCGGGTTCGAGCCCCGTGGCCGGCGAGGGCCTTTCTGTGCGGAGTTTGCATGTTCTCCCCGTGTCTGCGTGGGTTTCCTCCGGGTGCTCCGGTTTCCCCCACAGTCCAAAGACATGCAGGTTAGGTTAACTGGTGACTCTAAATTGACCGTAGGTGTGAATGTGAGTGTGAATGGTTGTCTGTGTCTATGTGTCAGCCCTGTGATGACCTGGCGACTTGTCCAGGGTGTACCCCGCCTTTCGCCCATAGTCAGCTGGGATAGGCTCCAGCTTGCCTGCAACCCTGTAGAACAGGATAAAGCGGCTACAGATAATGAGATAATGAGATGAGATGAGATCTCAATGAACACAATTTCCAAAATGTTGAAAAGACAAAGTTTAATGTAACATCTGTTTAACTTATAACGTGAAAGTAAGGTTAATAATATAAACTTTGATTACACATTTTTCAGTTTTACTCAAATTAGGGTGGTGCAAAAATGAGTACACCCCACAACAAAAACTACTACATCTAGTACTTTGTATGGCCTCCATGATTTTTAATGACAGCACCAAGTCTTCTAGGCATGGAGTGAACAAGTTGGCGACATTTTGCAACATCAATCTTTTTCCATTCTTCAACAACGACCTCTTTTAGTGACTGGATGCTGGATGGAGAGTGATGCTCAACTTGTCTCTTCAGAATTCCCCATAGGTGTTCGATTGGGTTCAGATCAGGAGACATACTTGGCCACTGAATCACTTTCACCCTGTTCTTCTTCAGAAATTCAACAGTGGCCTTAGATGTGTGTTAAGGATCATTGTCATGCTGGAAAAGTGCACGATGACCAAGGGCACGGAGTGATGGTAGCATCTTCTCTTTCAGTATAGAGCAATACATCTGTGAATTCATGATGCCATCAATGAAATGCAGCTCCCCGACACCAGCAGCACTCATGCAGCCCCACATAAGGACACTGCCACCACCACGTTTCACTGTAGGCACCATGCATTTTTCTTTGTATTCCTCACCTTTGTGATGCCATACAGTTTTGAAGCCATCAGTTCCAAAAACATTTATCTTGGTCTCATCACTCCAGAGTAGATCCCAGTAGTCTTCATCTTTGTCAGCATGGGCCCTGGCAAACTCTAGGTGGGCTTTTTTGTGCCTGGGCTTTAGGAGAGGTTTCTTTCGTGGACGGCATCCATGCATGCCATTCCTCTGCAGTGTACGCCGTATTGTGTCACGGGAAATAGTCACCCCAGTTTGGCTTTCTATTTCTTTAGATAACTGCAGTGAACTTGCATGCCGATTTTCTTCAACCTTTCTCATCAGAAGACGCTCCTGTCGAGGTGTTAACTTCCGTGGACGACCTGGATGTCTCTGTGAAATGGTTGCAGTTCCATCTTTCTTAAATTTTTGTACCACTTTTGCTACAGTATTCTGACTGATAAGTAAAGCTTTGCTGATCTTCTTGTAGCCTTCACCTTTGTGGTGTAAAGAAATTATTTTCTTTGGGGAATTCTGAAGAGACAAGTTGAGCATCACTCTCCATCCAGCATCCAGTCACTAAAAGAGGTCATTGTTGAAGAATGGAAAAAGATTGATGTTGCAAAATGTCGCCAACTTGTTCATTCCATGCCTAGAAGACTTGGTGCCGTCATTAAAAATCATGGAGGCCATACAAAGTACTAGATGTAGCAGTTTTTGTTGTGGGGTGTACTCATTTTTGCACCACCCTAATTTGAGTAAAACTGAAAAATGTGTAATCTAAGTTTATATTATTAACCTTACTTTCACGTTATAAATTAAACAGATGTTATATTAAACTTTGTCTTTTCAACATTTTGGAAATTGTTTGTGTTCATTGAGATATTGTTTAAAATGTTACTTTTCAAAGGGGGTGTACTCATTTACGCTCAGCACTGTGTGTGTGTGTGTGTATATATATATATATATATATATATATATATATATATATATATATATATATATGAGAGAATATATACATATAGCGAATGTGTGTGTGTGTGTGTGTGTGTGTATTAGAGATAGAGAGAATATATACATGAACAGGCAACTGAGAATACACACACACTACAGTTATTAGTAGCTGAAACGTTGCATTTCTGAATTGCACTGCAAAAGAACGAGGTATTGCATTAAAAAAATTGAAAACTGAATTTGAGGAGAAAATTACTTAATACTAGTGAAATTATCTTGCTGCATGGACAGATATTTTTACTTGATTAGACATCTTAGAATAAGCTGGTTGCAATCTAGAACTAGGTTTAATAATCTCAGAATTGGTGTCTTGTATTCTTCTAATAGGAAATTCTAGATCATTTCAACTATTTTCAAGATATTTTCACTTGCTAAGATACCATTTTTTGCAGTGTAAGACATCTTAGAATAAGTTGGTTGCAATCTAGAACTAGGTTTAATAATAATCTCAGAATTGGTGTCTTGTATTCTTCTAATCGGAAATGTTAGACCGTTTCAACTATTTTCAAGATATTTTCACTTGCTACTGTAAGATATCATTTTTTGCAGTGTATAGGTTGGTATATACATTCAGTGTGCAGTAGTGCAAGTAACTATGGATTGGCAGTGTTTGATTCACCTATGGCTGTGGGATAGAAGCTGTTTTTGGGTCTGTTTGTACGAGATTTGATGGCCCTGAAACGTTTTCCAGATGGCAGTGGTTTAAACAGATAATGTCCGGGGTGAGAAGGGTCTTTCAGTATGTTGGCTGCTCTGCTGAGAAAGCGGGAGGAGAAAATGTCCTTCAGGGAAGGTAGTGCACAGCTGGTGATCTTCCATGCGGTGTTGATGACCCTCTGAAGGGCCTTCCTGTCCGCAGCTGAGCACCTGGCATATTACATGGAGATGCAGGATACCAGCAGCTTCTCCTCCAGGTTGTTTTTCCTGAGGATTCTCAGGAAGTGGAGTTGCTGCTGGGTCTTCTTGACTATTGGTGGTGGATTAGGAGAGGTCCTCGGTGATGTGTGTGCCTTGGAACTTGAAATCAGGGACCCTTTCTGCACATTCCCCATTGATTAAGAGGTCTGCCTTGTTTTTCCTTTGTTTTTGACATGTTCAGGATGAGGTTATTGCCTGAACACCACATTGCTAGTCTTTGAACTTCTTCCCTGTAGGCTGTCTGTCCTCCGGAGATGAGACCAATCACGGTGGTGTCATCCATGACCTTAATAATGGTGTTGGTGGAGTGGATGGGGGTACTGTCACGTGTAGAGGGTGTACAGGAGGGGACTCAGCACACAGCCCTGTGGAGCGCCAGTGCTGAGTGTGAGAGTGGGGGAGAGATGCAGGCCTAATCTAATAGACTGGGGGGAGTTGGTCAGGAAGTCCTTGATCCAGTGACAGATGGGTTGAGAGAGTTTTATGTCAGTGAGTCTGGTGGTCAGTCTGCTCGGTATGATTGTGTTGAATGCAGAGCTAAAGTCTATGAAGTGCATCCTCACATAGCTCCCCTGGTGTTCAGTGTGGGACATTGCATTGTGAAGAGCTGGGGCAGTGGCATCCTCTGTGGACCTATTTGCTCTGTAGGCAAATTGGTGTGGATCAAAGGTGGGTGGGAAGCTGGCTTTGATGTGCTGCTGGACCAGCCTTCATGTGTCCATATGGGTTCTCTGGTTTCCTTCAATCTCCCAAAAACATAACATGTAATGGATAGCTTTTCCAACAGCAAAGCTAGCTTCTTATTGATAATGATTTTCACTTGCTAATCATTTTTCAGCTGTGAATGAAAATGAATGAGTTAGCTAGTTGCTTTGCTAACTAGTCAACACTAGAAGTGGCACGGCGGTGTAGTGGTTAGCACTGTCGTCTCATAGCAAGAAGGTTCTGGGTTCCAGCCCAGCGGCTGGTGGGAGCCTTTCTGTGTGGAGTTTGCATGTTCCCCCCATGTCTGCGTGGGTTTCCTCTGGATGCTCAGGTTTCCCCCACAATCCAAACACATGCAGTTAGGTTAATATGGGGCGGCCTTGGGCTGAAGTGCCCTTGAGCAAGGCACCTAACCCCCAACTGCTTCCTGCGTGCTGTAGCATAGCTGCCCACTGCTCTAGGTATGTGTGTGTGCTCATTGTTCACTTATGTGTATGTGTGTTCACTGCTTCAGATGGGTTAAATGCAGAGGGCGAATTTTCCTGTGCTTGAGTGTGCATGTGAAAAATAAAGGCTTTTTCTTCTTCTAGAGACAACTGTTACAATCTGGTTAGTTTACAAATGTCTATATGAATAAATACCTACAGTTCACTAACCCTTAGCTCCTGTCCATTTTCACCAGTGGCTGACAAATCCTTTAGCTGGTATGGAAGTCAAAGAAACATGCTTCACCCTCCCAATCAACCCCAACAACTTCCCCAGCAAGTTGTGGCGTTTGGTGAATGACCCTCGTATTTGCTCAATTGGCTGGGACAGCAGTGGGGAAGGAATAGTCCTCTATCAGGAACCCTTTGAAGATGAAGTGCTAGGTTCTAACGAGGAGATGACCGAATACTTCAAAACGACATCCATCACCAGTTTCTTTCGCCAGCTAAACCTGTACGGCTTCAGAAAAGTGCACCTAGATCATGACATCTCAGAGAAGCAACGCAGCCAAGCTTTCGTCTGGGCCCAGATGCACCACTTTCACAACCCGAACTTCAAACGGGCTAACCCAGAGCTTCTGGTCAACCTGAAGCGACTCACGCCTGTCAACAAGGCCAAGATTGCTGCTGGGATAAAGGTAACCAGCAGGTCGACAAGGCGTTTCAGTTATCCGATGCCGAATGTATCCAAGGAAAACTCTGCTGTGATAAAAAAAGGTTGGTAGTGTAAAATATTTATTCATTCATATACATGAATAATATGGATGGATGAATGAATTTTATATATATACAGTATAATATAATTTCATTACATATACATTCATATATGTAAAACTATCATTCATTCATTCATTCATTCATTCATCTTTGGTATTCAATTTTGCATAACCAATCCAATCATTGGCATGTTTTTGGAGGAGGTAGGAGGAAACTGGTGAACCCAGAGGAAACCCATGAGCACATGGGGAAACGTATGGAAACTCATGGGCGCCACTGGGGGGGGAAGGTTAGAACAATTCTAGGGGCCCAGCACTGCCATGGGGCCCTTTAAGGGGCTGATAATATGATTTTAATGATTTTAATAAGACTTTTGAAATAACAACAATGCAATATTCCATCTGGTAAAATGAGCTAATTGAACAAGGTTGTCTATTTCTTGAGTTCTTCAACATATTGTCATTTAACCCTCCCCCTTTTGTGAAATGGTACGGTCCAGTTCTGGTAGAAGCACGATGCGTTAAATCTGTGTGCTGATCAGTGCAACGCTACTTGCTGCTGTGTCGCGGTGCAGCAGCCAGCCAGCAGTGGAGTGCGTACAGTCTATGATCGCTAAATATGAAGAGTGGCTGTCAAAAACGTAAAGTAAGGCAGCTGAAAGCTGAGAGGGACCGGAGAGGCAGGCAACTGGTCACTCAGTTTTTCCCAAAGAAAGGTAGCTATCGCTCACATGTGTGTTCAAAATATTAGCGAATGGTAAATGAACAGTATGAACGTGGTTGGATTAGCCTATCAAGAGAACACTTTTACAGTTTGTACAGTGACATTTTTTCCATTTTAATAACTGAACTGACTTGTGTGATAAACAAGATGAAATATTATGTTATGCTGGTGCTAATAACTAGTGCTAATAACCAGTTTCATAACTAATGGGGTGCCCTAAATATGCGCAGATTCAGCCTCAGGGGGACCTCCGCCCTACCAAACCACTGAACCCCCCTTTGGAGAAGGAGGTAAGCAGCAATACAACCCATAATGCTTTAGGATTGAAGTTTTTAATGAGCGAGCGCCATATACAGTTTGCTACAGTAGATTAAAGTGTTGCTAATAACCAGGGGTGCTGCCAGAAATTTTGGGCCCCATGAAAGATTAGAATTTTGGGCCCCCCAACTTTGCCCACCCTCGTCACAATTGCACTATTGTCATTATTTGACTTTTGATAGCCCATGGACCTTGAGTTTGTGACTTTGTTATTACATTTTATGTATTAACCTACCAGGGACTAGATGAAAACTGGTCAGTGACTAATTCTGGTGCATTTACAATCACAAATGAAAATTCAAGATTTTGCCACATGCCTTCTTGTGCTAGGACAATTGGTAGTGAAATGTGTGATGTGACTGCTAATAAATCATAGAAAAAGCTGAATCATGGCCTGATGAGGGGCCTGGCTCTGTTATCAGCAATGCATGCAAGTTAGTTAATGCATGAAAAAGTTTGATGCATTCAAGTTTGATGCATTTAAATGAACTCCATACTCAGTAGCCTTACAAACGTTACCCATAAAAGACAGGAAACATCTTATTATAAATTTATTTCAAAGTGACACGGAGTGACATTTCAATTTGATCAATTAAGTACGTATTTCTTCATATGTTGTAACCTCTATCCCTCTTTTATGTGTGCTGCGCTTTCTCCAGCTCCTCAATTTGAAACCAATGGTTTAGAACGTGTGAACATTCCACACACATAACCATGTCAAACACTTGACTGGTGTCCGTTATTAGCAACACTTTAATCTAGCAAACTGTATATGGCGCTCGCTCATTAAAAACTTCAATCCTAAAGCATTATGGGTTGTATTGCTGCTTACCTCCTTCTCCAAAGGGGGGTTCAGTGGTTTGGTAGGGCGGAGGCCCCCCTGAGGCTGAATCTGCGCATATTTAGGGCACCCCATTAGTTATGAAACTGGTTATTAGCACTAGTTATTAGCACCAGCATAACGTAATATTTCATCTTGTTTATCACACAAGTCAGTTCAGTTATTAAAATGGAAAAAATGTCACTGTTCAAACTGTAAAAGTGTTCTCTTGATAGGCTAATCCAACCACGTTCATACTGTTCATTTACCATTCGCTAATATTTTGAACACACATGTGAGCGATAGCTACCTTTCTTTGGGAAAAACTGAGTGACCAGTTGCCTGCCTCTCCGGTCCCTCTCAGCTTTCAGCTGCCTTTCTTTACATTTTTGACAGCCACTCTTCATATTTAGCGATCATAGACTGTACGCACTCCACTGCTGGCTGGCTGGCTGCTGCACCGCGACACAGCAGCAAGTAGCGTTGCACTGATCAGCACACAGATTTAACGCATCACGCTTCTACCAGAACTGGACCGTACCATTTCGCAAAAGGTGGAGGGTTAAATGACAATATGTTGAAGAACTCAAGAAATAGACAACCTTGTTCAATTAGCTCATTTTACCAGATGGAATATTGCATTGTTGTTATTTCAAAAGTCTTATTAAAATCATTAAAAGCATATTATCAGCCCCTTAAAGGGCCCCATGGCAGTGCTGGACCCCTAGAATTGTTCTAACCTTTCCCCCCCGGCAGCGCCCATGCTAACAACGGACACCAGTCAAGTGTTTGACATGGTTATGTGTGTGGAATGTTCACACGTTCTAAACCATTGGTTTCAAATTGAGGAGCTGGAGAAAGTGCAGCACACATAAAAGAGGGATAGAGGTTACAACATATGAAGAAATACGTACGTAATTGATCAAATTGAAATGTCACTCCGTGTCACTTTGAAATAAATTTATAATAAGATGTTTCCTGTCTTTTATGGGTAACATTTGTAAGGCTACTGAGTATGGAGTTCATTTAAATGCATCAAACTTTTTCATGCATTAACTAACTTGCATACATTGCTGATAACAGAGCCAGGCCCCTCATCAGGCCATGATTCAACTTTTTCTATGATTTATTAGCAGTCACCTCACACATTTCACTACCAATTGTCCTAGCACAAGAAGGCATGTGGCAAAATCTTGAATTTTCATTTGTGGTTGTAAATGCACCAGAATTAGTCACTGACCAGTTTTCATCTAGTCCCTGGTAGGTTAATACATAAAATGTAATAACAAAGTCACAAACTCAAGGTCCATGGGCTATCAAAAGTCAAATAATGACAATAGTGCAATTGTGACGAGGGTGGGCAAAGTTGGGGGGCCCAAAATTCTAATCTTTCATGGGGCCCAAAATTTCTGGCGGCGCCCCTGTGGAAACTCCACACCAGGGTTAATATAGTTAATGAAAAACTAAGACTAAAACTATTGCTGCAAAACATAGCTCACACGATTGCAACCAGCTCATGATGCTCGTCCACCTCCTTGTTGTTTTGCTCTGAAGTCACATTTGATCACACATTTCTGTGAGATTCCACATCCCTGGAATCCCCACTCTGAAATCTCATCTCATTATCTCTAGCCACTTTATCCTGTTCTACAGGGTCGCAGGCAAGCTGGAGCCTATCCCAGCTGACTACGGGTGAAAGGCGGGGTACACCCTGGACAAGTCGCCAGGTCATCACAGGACTGACACATAGACACAGACAACCATTCACACTCACATTCACACCTACGGTCAATTTAGAGTCACCAGTTAACCTAACCTGCATGTCTTTGGACTGTGGGGGAAACCGGAGCACCCGGAGGAAACCCACGCGGACACGGGGAGAACATGCAAACTCCGCACAGAAAGGCCCTCGCCGGCCACGGGGCTTGAACCCGGACCTTCTTGCTGTGAGGCGACAGCGCTAACCACTACACCACCGTGACGCCACACTCTGAAATCATTTCGGTATAATCACCAAGTGTGTGGTCTTGTGTCTTGACTGAATCGTCAGGTGTGTGCATTCTTACAATTAAAATATTTTTTAAAAATGGATTAAATCTGTCGTTATGTCTGTGGCCCATGTTTTTACACTCAGTTAAGATTTGAAAATCCTCTAGTGTGCACCAGGCATAAGATAACAGATAAGAGAGTGGACAAAATTCCTTGAAAGGGGCACGAATGCTTCATGGTTAACTACACCTGTTATGCCAACAAATATTGGAAATCAAGAGGGATCACCTTCCACAAGCAAGAATTCAAGTTGAAAACATATTTTTGGGTTATTTATGTATTTTTTATGGTATTTACTGTAGTTTGGGTGTGCTGATTTTCATATGGTACACCGATAAAGGGCTATCTACATTACTAATAAAAAGTTTGGACACACCTAAAACTACTATTTCACTAATCGGAGCATAGCTTTGAAAAAAAGGTGAGTCATCTACAGGAAATTGTAGAGACAATAGACAGAGAATAAGAAAAGGTAAGTCCTCTTGCTTGTACAGTGCCAGCTAGCGAAGTTTTTGGCCTCAGCCATCATCTGAATTTTTATTACTTTTTATTGATTAATATCTGCCCTGTGTCTATCTGTTTAGAGTCAGTCTTAGATGAGAGAACTCCTCCCAGCCATCACGGTAATGGCTTACAGAAGATGAAGGATAGCGACCAAACACCCAACCCCCCCCAGGCATTTGGAACGGGCCATGGCGATCCAGACTCTGGGTTCCCCCACTTCCCAATGGAGTCGCAGTCTTCACATCCATCCATCTCCATGCACAGCCACGAGGACTCACCAAGCTCAGTGCCTGCTGAGAAGTTCATCCCTCATCATTCACAGTACACATTTTACACACCAGGTAATGAATAGTACGATAGTTTAATTCTTATAAATCTACTATACAGACCAATCATGGGCGGCACGGTGGTGTAGTGGTTAGTGCTGTTGCCTCACAGCAAGAAGGTCCAGGTTCAAGCCCTGTGGCCGGCAAGGGCCTTTCTGTGCGGGGTTTGCATGTTCTCCCCGTGTCCGTGTGGGTTTCCTCCGGGTGCTCCAGTTTCCCCCACAGTCCAAAGACATGCAGGTTAGGTTAACTGGTGACTCTAAATTGACCGTAGGAGCAAATACTGTATTATTAAGTATATTTGCATCCATGCAGCTTGGGCAATCTTGAACAAAATGCAAATAGTCTGGAAATCAGATCTATCTGACGACCTAAAATGCAGTTTCTTTCGCGCCACAGTAGAATCAGTCCTCTTGTATGGCACCACATCTTGGACTCTGACTAATACCCTCGAATCCAAACTCGATGGCACTTACACTCGGATGCTGAGAGCTGTCCTTAACACCTCTTGGAAACGACATCCCACTAAAGCACAGCTCTATGGATCGATCACTGAAATCTCATCTACCTTACGTGAGCATAGAATGCGTTTTGTTGAACACTGCTGGTGAGCAAAACAAGAGCTTGCAAGTGACCTCTTGCTATGGATTCCTTGTCATGGCCAAAACCGAGCTGGTAGACCAGCCATCACGTACATTGACCAACTATGTAGAGACACTGGTTGCCGACCTGAAGATCTGCCGATCTTGATGCAAGATCGTAATGGATGGCATGATAGGATGCTTGTCCGAGCTAGCTCAACTAGATGATGACAATGATGCATGCATGCAATTTGGGACGTAGCCCAGTGTGTTGTTTCACAACGTCAGTGTCAGTGTTTCATCTGCATGAGTGTTATTTTATCTATCAAAACTTAGACTTTTAGGAAATAAAAATATTAACGAATAATATCAGTTCATATAATTTACTAATAATATCTATCTTGAAACTTTAACTTGAATGTGTCCCAGTTCATCACCTCAAACATTTCAGCATAAAAATGGAAAAAGTGTCAGAGTGTAACATCAACAATATTACAGTCCATTTTGAGAACATGATTTAGTTTTGTGTTTTGATTTCTATAAGCAAGCACCGTAAGCAGCAAGTACTATAATGCCTTGCATAAACGCCCCTCTTTTTAAAAACAGAATATGAGTGATTAGTGCCCCCTGGTGGTTGGCCATATATTCGGCTTTTGTTTTAACTCCATTCATATACTGTATGGATGTATTTTTTTAGTGATATTAGTGGTGCTTTATGCACATGATCTCTGTTGATACCAATAATTTAATGGAATCTTAAGTTGGCCAACCAGTATATCACTCAGGCCTTATATTACATGTGATTTCTTTCAATGCCCCTTTAATGTTTATAACTATTTTAAGATATTTCAGCACCATTTAGTACAGCACAGTGTTGTAGTCGAGTCACTAAACCTCGAGTCCGAGTCCAGTCTCAAATCCTCAGTGCTTAAGTCCGCGTCAAGTCAAAGTCATTAAAGAAAATTTCGCATCTAGTCCACTATTGATCCGAGAACAAGACTCCAACTGCACCATTTGACGGTGGCTGTCGCTACCTTTATGTGAAACTGTTTACAGCACACACGCAAAAGTCTGCTTGGTGCACGCGCTGTCCGGAGCGCCCAAGAGTCTATCTGATGCACAGGTGTGACACTCTTGCACAAAATTAGTACAAAAATGAACGTAGATATAAATATCTTATGCCAAATTATTATGGCATGCTACGAAAAAATAAAGAAAAAAATCAGAGTCCTCGTCTCCAATTTACAAGTCCAAATGCAGTTAATGTACAAGTCTAAGTCCGAGTCATAAGTGCTCAAGTCCAAGTCAAGTCACGAGTCCTTAAAATTAGGGCACGAGTCAGACTCGAATCCGAGTCCTGGACTCGAGTACTACAAGCCTGGTACAGTAGGCAAGAAATAACCCAGAGTGGTTCTAGGAGCGGCGGCACGGTGGTGTAGTGGTTAGCGCTGTCGCCTCACAGCAAGAAGGTCCAGGTTCGAGCCCCGTGGCCGGCGAGGGCCTTTCTGTGTGGAGTTTGCATGTTCTCCCCGTGTCCGCGTGGGTTTCCTCCAGGTGCTCCGGTTTCCCCCACAGTCCAAAGACATGCAGGTTAGGTTAACTGGTGACTCTAAATTGACCGTGAGTGTGAATGGTTGTCTGTGTCTATGTGTCAGCCCTGTGATGACCTGGCGACTTGTCCAGGGTGTACCCCGCCTTTCGCCCGTAGTCAGCTGGGATAGGCTCCAGCTTGCCTGCGACCCTGTAGAACAGGATAAAGCGGCTACAGATGATGAGATGAGATGAGGTTCTAGGAGCTGTATTGTATTCTAATATTGTTCCAGAATAATGCATTAGTGAGATGGTGTTAACATGTTACCAAATAGGGAGTCGTTTGTTAACCTTCACTGTTTTTGTTTTTGTTTGGCAGTGTATCACTACTGTAACCCAGGCTCCTTGGATTCAAACATGCAATGTTCCCAACAACCAGCTGACTCCAACGCTTATTGTGGATATTACCCTGTAAGAGCTGAGAAACTTATTTCGATTGTATACTCATCAGAAGAAATAGTCAGTGTCCTTGTTTTAACGTGTAGCTACATTAAGATTTCATGATACATGTCGTGTTGTGAAGGGAATGTTGGGATATCAAGAAAAAAAAGTAAAACCTTAAAACAGAGAATTTTACTAGAGCGGTGGCTACAATTATTGACACCTTAACGATCTTTTGGCTGTTGCAAAAGTAGAAAAGACTTTCAGTACATAAATTGTGCATGAATAATTACTCAAACTTCCACTGGAAAAAAAAAATTAGTTGATTCCCGATAACTTAGCATATCAGATCACGTGACACCGTTCCACAATGATAGACACCTTTGTCCATAGTTATCGACACCGTTCCACAATTATCGACATCCAAATGATTATTTATAAAAAAAATAATTGGTATGTGGTATTCAGCTAACAAAACATAGTTTTTATTTAAAATTTGTCTTACATAGACTTATATTTAGTACTAAATATATTTTATATAAATATATGGATGTCGGTGTTTACGTAAATGAGGAAATAATTCTAATGTTTGTAAACAAATGAACTGATAATGTTTAACCTGTCAGAAAATCTTTTTGCTCCACTTTCTACCCACTTTCTAAGTATTTACATAGATCACATTTTGTTAATCATTTGTTGTTGTTTGTATTAATTTCTAGTTTTGTAGTTTACCAGTAAATGTCAACAGGCAATTGACATTGTAATGGTAGATATTTACAACAAACTGAAAAAAAATTTTAATTTCCTGAATGGAATACAAAAATCTGAATATTTCAAGCATGTAATTTTTTTATATGCTAGGAATTTAATTCTGGTCTAATTCTATTTATTGCAGTCGGATTCCAAATACTCTAAACATTCCATTCTGTTATGAATCAGAAAAAAAATTATTATAAATCACAGCACTTTTATTTTTTTAAAGTACTTCATCTACTTCAACAATGTTACACAAAGATTGATACATAACAGCTGTAAATGTCCCTTAATTCCACAGGGTGTCGATAATGGTGGACACTGGTGAAAGTGATCACTATTATCGACACGTCACGTGACTTCTCAAATGCGCATTTAGATATGAAATGGTGAGTGTCAAATGAAAGAGTAAGAAACAAAGTAGGTTTCGACAGGGAGATCATGAAATATCAGTGAATTTGATCAGTAGAAACATGTCCATGATCTTTCCACCATGCTTACCTGCGATGATAACATCCGGGTTTTCTCAAATTGCTGATCGTGCTAAAAAAAATTCCATCTCCGGTAACGAGCTGCGTCATCAGACGACAAGATCAAAGGGCGAGGCGGGTCGTCAGGTCGATTAATTAACCAATGATAACTGTTGTAACTGAAACTCACCTTTATAAAATTGTTTTTTATTGATAAATCTGAAAAGGTGTCAATAATTATGGACTGTCGATAATTGTAGCTACCGCTCTATTTATTACCCAGGACTACTTCTTCGGTTACGTCCCTTACACTGGTCAAAATCCAAATTGGCAAGCAGACGGATCTCCAGATCCCAGGGAGAGTGACGTGGACCTGAACAGTGCAGTCAGTATGGAAAATGAAATGCAGGTGAGATCATGTACTCTATATAATGTATGCTGTAGTTACAGTATTAGTCAAAAGTTTGGACACCCCTACTCATTCATAGGTTTTTTTTGTATTTTGACTGTTTTCTACAGTGTAGAACAATACTGAAGATATCAAAACTATGAAATAACATCTGGAACATAGATGGAATTATGTGGTAAACAAAGAAAGTGTTAAAAACAAACACTGTTTGAGGGAGTCGTGGCTCAGGTGGATAAGGTGCCATACCATGAATCCGGGGACCTGGGTTCGATTCCAACCCGAGGTCATTTCCCGACCCCTCCCCGTCTCTCTCCCCCGCTCATTTCCTGTCTCTACACTGTCCTATCCAATAAAGATGAAAAAAGCCCAAAAAATATATCTAAAAAAAACAATGTTCCATATTTTAGATTCTTCAAAGTAGCCTCCGTTTACCTTAATGACGCCTTACACACTATTGGCATTATCTTAACCAGCTTCATGAGGTTGTCACCTGGAGTGCTTTTCAATTAACAGGTGCCTCGTCAAAAGTTAATTAGTGCAATTTCTTGCCTTCTTAATGTGTTTGAGATCTAACAGTAAATAGTAAATAATAAACATACAGTAAATAGTCCTATTCCACACCACAACTGTAGTAATCCATATTATGTCAAGAACCGCTCAACTAAGTAAAGAGAAACAACATTCATCGTTACTTTAAGACATGGTGTTGTAAAAATTTTAATAAAAATAAAGAAAACGATGGAATTAGAAAGTGCCCAAACGTTTGATTGGTACTGTGTATATCATACTATAAGGTCCAAAAGCCTGAATCCACCACCAAGTTTACTCCCTCAAACATTATTGTTCAAGAGCATGTTGTTTAAAATGAAAGTAAATAATTATGTGTGAGAAATTATCATATTTGGAAATTATACTATGTGCTTAATTTTAAAATTTATACTTAAAACAAAATTACAATGCCATGTTTCATCCAAATGCGAACACGTGCGCTCCTAACACACCCAACAGTAGTGATGTACCTTACAGTGTTGTAGTCGAGTCACTAAACCTCAAGTCCAAGTCCAGTCTCGAGTCCCCAGTGTTCAAGTCCAAGTCATTAAAGAATATATTGAGTCGAATTCGAGAACAAGACTCCAATCGCACCATTTGACGGTGGCTGTTGCTGCCTTTATGTGAAACCGTCTCTGCTACTGTGTTGGACTAACGTTACTGCTTGACTGCCCCATTTTAGTTAATAGGCTACAGATAAAAAGCTTGTTCATTGCTCAGCAAGCCCCGCCCACTATCAACAGGGCAAATAACATGAGAGAGGGTTAACACTAGCTAGTTCATCAGTCAGCAAGCAAGTCCCACTATCAACAGAGCAATGAACACAGCATGTCACTTCCTTCTCTGGGTGGAGTCTTGCCAAATGACGATTGAAGTTCGAGGTTGTCCCCGTTGTCTCCTCGATAGTCCTTCTACATATGGAACACATAGCAGTGCATTTTTTTCCCACTGCACGAGAAGTCTGTATAAGCGAAGCGGACAATCCTAGGGGCTTCTCTCCAGGCATTTTAGTGCCATTAATGTTAGTTTGTTCCTGAACCTGACATATGAACAGGTGAATGTGCATTCTCTTGAATGAAATTAGTATAAAAATTAACGTAGATATAAATATCTTACGCCAAATTATTATGGTATGTTACAAAAAATAAAGAAAAAAATCCAAGTCCTCGTCTCCAATTTACGAGTTCGAATGCAATTAATGCATGAGTCCAAGTCCAAGTCATCAGTGCTCAAGTCCAAGTCAAGTCACGAGTCCTTAAAATTAGGGCACGAGTCAGACTCGAGTACCACAAGCCTGCCACCTTATAATTTATACAGTTTTGATTTTGTCTTACCATAACATAACTATAAAATGTTTGCTATATAAATCAGTGTGTTGCATTTGTTGTTGTTCCATGAGAGGACATACTCATAGATCCTGAAGGAGCCACACTCACTTTCTAGCACTCAATAGTGAGCTGGTTAGCTAGCTCACACTGATTTGTACATTACCATTAAATGTGCTTCTTCCTTTTCATCTTCATCTGACAAGCTTTCATATTTTAATTCAAAAGTTATATATCTGAAAATTAACAGTTCAATGGAGGAAATGGAGTTTTACGTGACAAGTAGAGTTATACACATGGTGAAACATCCCAGTGCTGTTATCGCGAAATATCAGCACTCTTGAAACGCCTCCTGACCAATCAAATTAGTGGACTGGAACTAACGGTTGTATAATATTCATTATTCTCTCCACATTCACTGGATATGAGCAATCACATGCTCTGATTGGCGACTCTACTACTAGGCTATCAGCTGATATGCAGTGAGTAGAGAAAAATAAAATGGCGGAGCGTGTTGCTGAACCAACCGAGGATGAAATAAAAACTCAAAAAAAGCAACAAAATATGAAATAAAAGTATTTGATGGGAAGAACCTATCTTTATTTTTCAATTATTATTATTATTATTATTATTATTATTATTATTATTATTATAGCATTTTTCACAAATTGCTACTGTCATTTCACTGGTTTGCTTGCATTCTAAGTGGAAATTATTTTGTTGGACATTTTGTATAAAGTTTTTATTTATCGAATTTGCAAAAAATAAAAATAAAAATGCTCTGTTTTTCAAAATCCAGTTAATGTGGATAGAATAAAACAGTTATTCCACTCAATCTCGTCGTACATGACTTGCAGCCGACTCGGCGCTACGCATCTTGTCGGCTATCAGCTCATGTACAACTCAATTTCATGGAATAACTGTTAATTAAGCAACTTCTAATCTTAATCCTATTCTTTGCACCTGCTTTGTCATGAACTGAGCATGACTGAACTAAAAATATGGTTTCCTCTTTCAACAAGCAGTCAGATATATATGTATATCGGCTATAATCAGCCTATGTATCTCACAACAAATATACATATTTTAAAAACTGGTCTACGTAGGACAAATGGAGGCTATTTGCTTTTCAGGTGATCAAGAAAAGAACTTCTCTGGAACTAGAAGAGACCGTCAAAGGTGTACAATGTGACCATGACATTTGGATACCAGGGAACAGAACAAACAGAGCTGGCCTGAGTGTCCCAAAAGCCTCGCAGCACAAAGATCATCATTAAATGGTAGTGCAAGCAGCACACTAGGCTCTCTCTCCTAGTTAAGATGCTCTTAGCATTAAGAGGCTTTTGGGAAACCCACCCCTGTTTGTTTGGTGATGAGTTTGAGTTTATGTTGCATACTGATAAACATGTGTGTGTGTGTGTGTGTTTTCTCCTTATTCAGGCTGAGGCTTCCAGCAATCTGCTCACGAAGTGAAGACAGTTTGAGCAGGCGCCTCATGTTTATTTCGAGTGTAATTATTGGAAATGTTTGACTGAGTGTCTTTATTCTATTTCCTGACATGTCACTCAGGAGGTAACTTGAGAAGATGATTATCACTTTCTATTTGCAAATAATTCCAATTAGACTTCTTTTAGAATTAGTCGAGTTTATTACACAGGATTTAGCATGCAGATGTAACTAGCATGACATTTAATGATCAAAGCCAACTTTAGTGTTTGCTGAACAATTTCTTTAATAAAAAATGCTTTTGCATATACCAAAGACATCCATCCATTATCCGTAATTGCTTATCCTGTGCAGGGTCACAGGCAAGCTGGAGCCTATCCCAGCTGACTATGGGCAAGAGGCGGGGTACACTCTGGACAAGTCACCAGGTCATCGCAGGGCTGACACATAGACACAGACAACCATTCACACTCACACCTACGGTCAATTTAGAGCCACCAATTAACCACATGTCTTTGGACTGTGGGGGAAACCGGAGCACCCGGAGGAAACCCACACGGACAGAACATGCAAACTCCACACAGAAAAGCTTCCATCGGCCACTGGGCTCGAACCCAGAACTTTCTTGCTGTGAGGCGACAATGCTAACCACTACACCACCATGCCGCACTACCAAAGACATGAATTGTGAATTCTTTTCTATTGCATCAAAAAAAAAAATTTCCCCATGGACAATCTTTTATCTTAAATAACATGTAATAATAACATGCAGTATGGATTTAACAATTGTACATACAGTGGTGCTTGAATGTTTGTGAACCCTTTAGAATTTTCTATATTTCTGCATAAATATGACCTAAAACATCATCAGATTTTCACACAAGTCCAAAAAGTAAAAGAGAACCCAGTTAAACAAATGAGACAAAAATATTATATCTGGTCATTTATTTATTGAGGAAAATGATCCCATATTACATATTTGTAAGTGGCAAAAGTATGTGAATCTTTGCTTTCAGTATCTGGTGTGACCCCCTTGTGCAGCAATAACTGCAACTAAACGTTTCCGCTAACTGTTGATCAGTCCTGCACACCGGCTTGGAGGAATTTTAGCCCATTCCTCTGTACAGAACAGCTTCAACTCTGGGATGTTGGTAGGTTTCCTCACATGAACTGTTCGCTTCAGGTCCTTCCACAACATTTCGATTGGATTAAGGTCAGGACATTGACTTGGCCATTCCAAAACATTAAATTTATTCTTCTTTAACCATTCTTTGGTAGAACGACTTGTGTGCTTAGGGTCGTTGTCTCGTTGCATGACCCACCTTCTCTTGAGATTCAGTTCATGGACAGATGTCCTGACATTTTCCTTTAGAATTCACTGGTATAATTCAGAATTCATTGTTTCATCAATGATGGCAAACCGTCTGTTAGGGTTTAGCTGGGATTCGAACCTGGTTCGTTGGTGTGATAATCCAGCAAACCCCCACTAGGCCACCAGGGGGATGACTCAAATGCAGAGGCGTGAGGCGGAAGTAGAAAAAGAATCAAAAGGTTTATTTAAACTATATACACTATATACAGGGCAAAACAAAAGACAAAAAAAACCAAAGAGTATAATCCAAAAGAAAAGCAAAGTGCAAAAATTCAAAAGCTAAGAAGATCATAAAACACAGTACAAAGGAAACTGGAGATAAACATAACAGCACAAAGACTCCGTGACAAGAGGACTGAACTCAGGGGTATAAATAGACAAACTAATTAAGGACACAGGTGAAGATAATTAGGCAATTAACACAAACACAAAACACAGGAACAGTGGCGGCCTCTAGAGGCCAAAATAAACACGACATGAAAAGGAAATAACAGCGGCCTCTAGAGGCCAAAACAGTCCTAGTCCTAACAGGACCCCCCCCTCTAGGAGCGTCTCCTGACGTTCCCAGGGCGATCCGGATGGGCCGAATGGAAGTCCTGACATAGTTCTTTATCAAGGACATCCCGAGCAGGAACCCAGCAGCGCTCCTCAGGACCATAGCCCTCCCAGTCCACCAGATATTGCAACCCGCCGCGGACCCGGCGGGAGTCAAGCAGGCGATTCACAGTGAACACAGTCTGACCCTGGAAGATGCGGGGGGGTGGGGGGTTCCTAGGGGCAGGGGCATACGTAGACGTCAGTACGGGCCGTAACAGGGAAACATGGAAAGTGGGGTTGATCCTCAGAGTCCGGGGCAACTGGAGCCGGTAGGAGACAGGGTTCACCCTGCGCACCACCTTGAAGGGGCCAATGTAGCGAGGAGCAAGCTTGCGGTTCTCCACCCGCAGTGGAAGGTCCTTAGTGGACAACCAAACACGCTGCCCAGGGCGGAAAGCGTGTGCAGGTCTTCTATGGCGGTTGGCCTGAGTCTGGTTGGTTCTGGAGGTCTGTATGAGGGTCTTCCTGACCTTGCTCCAGGTCTTGCGACACCGTCTCACATATTGGTTGACCGAGGGCACCCCCGCGTCCTCCTCCTGGTCCGGGAACAGAGGTGGCTGGAACCCGAATTGGCACTGGAATGGCGACAGCTTGGTGGCCGATGACTGCAGGGTGTTGTGGGCGTACTCCGCCCATGGCAGCCAGGTGCTCCACGATGTCGGGTTATCCATAGCCAGGCCTCGCAGGGTGGTTTCCAGGTCCTGGTTGAGCCTCTCCGTCTGACCATTGGACTGTGGGTGAAACCCAGAGGAGAGGCTGGCAGTGGCTCCGATGACCTTGCAGAACCCGTGCCACACTCGGGAGGAGAACTGGGGCCCTCGGTCTGAGACGATGTCCTGTGGAAGACCAAAGACTCGGAAGACATGATTAAACAAAAGTTTCGCAGTTTCAAGAGCAGAGGGGAGTTTGCACAGTGGTATGAAGCGGCAGGCCTTGGAGAATCTGTCAACTAAGACCAAAATGACCGTGTTACCTTGTGACTCAGGAAGACCCGTGATAAAGTCGACTGCCACGTGGGACCAGGGACGCCGGGGAATGGTCAGAGGATGCAGGAGACCCTGGGGACGCTGTCGTGGGTTCTTGGTTCTGGTGCAAACCTCACAGGACAGGACAAATGACCTTACTTCCTTCTCCATGTTAGGCCACCAGAAGCGTCTTTTCAGGAAGTCCAGGGTCCTCCGAGCTCCCGGGTGGGCGGTGAGAGGGGAAGAGTGACCCCACTGGAGAACCTTGGCCCGGGCTTGATGTGGGACGTACAAGAGGCCTGGTGGCCCCATCCCAGGACCGGGGTCCTGGCGTTGGGCTCGTCGGACAGCCTCCTCAATACCCCAGCGGACAGGGGCCACAATCCGGGACACAGGGATAATAGGCCCGACTTCATTCTCCCTGTTAGTGGCAGAGAACAGTCTGGACAGTGCGTCAGGTTTGGTGTTCTTGGAGCCGGGGCGGTATGAGAGGGTGAAGTCAAACCGACTGAAAAACAGGGCCCACCTAGCCTGTCGAGGGTTCAGTCTCTTGGCTTGCTGGAGGTACTCCAGGTTCTTGTGGTCAGTCCAAACCAGGAATGGATGTTGTGCTCCCTCCAGCCAGTGCCTCCACTCCTCAAGGGCCAGTTTGACCGCTAGCAGTTCTCGATCCCCCACATCGTACCGGGACTCAGCAGGACTCAGGCGGTGGGAGAAGTAAGCGCAGGGGTGCAGCTTTCCTTCCGAACGTTGAGAGAGCACCGCGCCGACACCACTGTCCGAGGCGTCCACCTCCACGATGAATGGTTGGGAGGTGTCCGGGAGAACCAGAATGGGTGCCGTGCAGAAGCGGTCCTTGAGGTCTTTGAACGCCTTTTCTGCCTGAGGAGACCAGCCATAAGATCCACCTGTCCCTTTGGTGAGGTCTGACATGGGTGCTGCCACAGAACTGAAGTTCCTGATGAACTTGCGGTAGAAGTTAGCGAATCCTAAGAACCGCTGAACCTCCTTAACGGACTTGGGAGTAGGCCAATCCCGGACGGCCAGGGTCTTGGCAGGGTCCATTTGGAGTTGGCCTGTCCGTACAATAAATCCCAGAAAGGAGACCTCGGGAACATGAAATTCGCATTTCTGGGCCTTGGCGAACAGATTGTTCTGTAGCAGCCTCTGGAGAACCTGGCGGACATGGTGGCGGTGCTCCTGCACGGTCTTGGAAAAGATAAGGATGTCGTCGAGGTAGACAAAAACGTATAGGTTAATCATGTCCCTTAAGACGTCGTTGATTAGGGCCTGAAAAACAGCTGGTGCGTTGGTGAGTCCAAAGGGCATCACCTGGTATTCGTAGTGCCCAGACGGGGTGTTAAAGGCAGTCTTCCACTCGTCTCCCTGTTGGATACGGATGAGGTGGTATGCGTTCCGTAGGTCCAACTTGGTGAAGACGGTGGCGCCTTGGAGCAGGTCGAAAGCTGTGGACATCAGCGGAAGGGGATATCGGTTGCGCACAGTGATCTTATTCAGGCCCCTGTAATCAATACATGGTCGGAGCCCCCCATCCTTTTTGCCGACAAAGAAGAAGCCGGCTCCAGCAGGTGAAGTGGAGGGTCGAATAAACCCAGAGACCAGGGCATCTTTGAGGTATTCCTCCATGGCCTTGCGTTCTGGCTGAGAGAGTGAAAACAGTCTGCCACGAGGAGGGGTAGTCCCAGGGAGCAAGTCGATGGCACAGTCGTAGGCCCGGTGCGGAGGAAGAACGGCGGCCCTGCTCTTGCTGAATACCTCCTTGAGATCCCAGTACTCTGTGGGAACTTGAGATAACTCGGTGAGATCAGGGGGCTCGGCAGGAGACACATGAGAGCTAGAGAGCAGACAAGAGGCATGGCATGCAGGGCCCCATTCCACAACCTGGCTTGTTACCCAGTCTATGCGAGGGTTGTGGCGAGTAAGCCAAGGAAGGCCTAGAATAACTGGGAACTCAGGTGAAGGAATCAGGTGCAGGGATATTTCTTCCTTGTGACCTTGAGACTGGAGGAAGACTGGAGAAGTAACTTGAGTGACTCTTCCATCACCTAACGCTTGGCCATCGAGGGCAGACACAGACAGTGGGACTTCAAGAGGTGCAGTCGGAATATTGATGCTTTGGGAGAAGTGAATATCCATAAAGTTCCCAGCCGCCCCTGAGTCTATCAAAGCTTGACAAGAGTGGACAGACTCACCCCAGGAGATGGAGACCGGGATGTAGATTCCTTGGCCAGGGAGTCCGGGAGAGAGGGTAGGCCCCGTCACAACCCTCCCTCGGCTGGACGGGGCGGTCCTTTTCCCAAGAGTTCGGGACATGATGCTCGGAAGTGACCAGGCTTGCCACAGTAGATGCAGCACTTGTCCCTCCTTCTGCGCTCCCTCTCAGATGCGGAGAGGCGAGTACGACCCACTTGCATGGGTTCTGGACAGTCACTGAAGGAGGTAGACGGTCTCCAGGTAGAGGTAGGGAGGCTGGGGGGGCTCAAGGCTTGGTGGCGTTCTCTCATCCTGTTGTCCAGACGAATAGCATGTGAGATGAGGGTTTCGAGGTCACTTGGGCATCCAATAGAGGCCAGACCGTCCTTGATGGGGTCAGACAGACCATGGTGGAAGGCTGACACCAGGGCAGTCTCGTTCCATCCACTTACTGCTGCGAGTGTTCGGAACGAGATGGCGTAATCTGCGACGCTTCCTCCTTGCCGGATGGACATGAGCTTTCGGGCTGCGTCGGTACTGATGTCTGCCTGATCGAAGACCCGAAGCATCTCTTCAGAAAACAGCTGGAAATCAAAGCACTCAGGTCCCTGTCTTTGCCAGATAGCAGTAGCCCAGGCTCGCGCCTTACCAGCTAATAAGGTGATCACAAAGGCAATCTTGCGGCGATCCGTAGTGTAGGTGGTAGGCTGAAGCTCAAAGGTGAGTTGACACTGGGTAAGGAACTCTCGGCACTCACTGTGCTTGCCGTCATACCTCTGTGGTGCAGGAAGGCTGGGTTCGCGAGGTGAAGAAGGCAGCATTGCAGGAGGCACTGGAGCAGGAGTGGGAGCTGGATCGGGAGCAGGAACTGGATCAGGAGCAGGAGATGCAGGCAGAGATGTCAGCTGTGCCAGGGTTTTCCCAATTTGCTGAAGCAGTTCCTCGTGGCGAGCGAGGGCCTCACGTTGGCTGGTGAGCGTACGTCCATGAGCGTCCATGGTCGCTCCGAAGCGTGTCAAAGCTGCCATAATTCCCTGAAGGTTGGCCGGGTAGACAGTTGAAGCAGCCTCTGCTGAGTCGGTCATGACGGAGTCTTTCTGTTAGGGTTTAGCTGGGATTCGAACCTGGTTCGTTGGTGTGATAATCCAGCAAACCCCCACTAGGCCACCAGGGGGATGACTCAAATGCAGAGGCGTGAGGCGGAAGTAGAAAAAGAATCAAAAGGTTTATTTAAACTATATACACTATATACAGGGCAAAACAAAAGACAAAAAAAACCAAAGAGTATAATCCAAAAGAAAAGCAAAGTGCAAAAATTCAAAAGCTAAGAAGATCATAAAACACAGTACAAAGGAAACTGGAGATAAACATAACAGCACAAAGACTCCGTGACAAGAGGACTGAACTCAGGGGTATAAATAGACAAACTAATTAAGGACACAGGTGAAGATAATTAGGCAATTAACACAAACACAAAACACAGGAACAGTGGCGGCCTCTAGAGGCCAAAATAAACACGACATGAAAAGGAAATAACAGCGGCCTCTAGAGGCCAAAACAGTCCTAGTCCTAACACCGTCCTGGCCCAGATGCAGCAAAACAGGCCCAAACCATGATATTACCACCACCATGTTTCACAGATGGGACAAGGTTCTTATGCTGGAATGCAGTGTTTTCTTTTCTCCAAACATAACGCTTCTCATTTAAACCAAAAAGTTATATTTTGGTCTCATCCGTCCACAAAACATTTTTCCAATAGCCTTCTGGCTTGTCCACGTGATCTTTAGAAAACTGCAGATGAGCAGCAATGTTCTTTTTGGAGAGCAGTGGCTTTCTCCTTGCAACTCCGCCATGCACACCACTGTTGTTCAGTGTTCTCCTGATGGTGGACTCATGAACATTAACATTAGCCAATGTGAGAGAGGCCTTCAGTTGCTTAGAAGTTACCCTGGGGTCCTTTGTGACCTCGACAACTATTACACACCTTGTTCTTGGAGTGATCTTTGTTGGTCGACCACTCCTGGGGAGGGTAACAATGATCTTGAATTTCCTCTATTTGTACACTGTTAGGACTGGGACTGTTTTGGCCTCTAGAAGCCGCTGTTATTTCCTTTTCGTGTCATGTTTGTTTTGGCCTCTAGAGGCCGCCACTGTTCCTGTGTTTTGTGTTTGTGTTGATTGCCTGTTTAGTCCTGATTATTTTCACCTGTGTTCAATTTAGTTTGTGTATTTATACCCCCTGAGTTCAGTCCTCTTGTCACAGAGTCTATGTGCTGTTATGTTTATCTCCAGTTTCCTCTGTACCGTGTTCTTTGTTTTGCACTTTGCTTTTCTTTTGGACCTAGTAGTGACTGTGTTTTTGGATCTTCTGAGCTTTGGTATTTTTGCCTTTTCTTTTCTGTTTTTTTGGTTTTTGTTTTGTACTTTTGGATATTTTTTATTTTCCCTTTATCTTCTGAGCTTTTGGATTACTTTTGTTTTTTGCCGTGGATTGTACATATGGTAAATAAACTTTTTGATACTTTTCTACTTCCGCCTCACGCCTCTGCACTTGGGTCATCCCCCTGGTGGCCTAGTGGGGGTTTGCTGGATTATCACACCAGCGAACCAGGTTCGAATCCCAGCAAAACCCTAACAGAAAGACTCCGTCATGACTGACTCAGCAGAGGCTGCTTCAACTGTCTACCTGGCCAACCTTCAGGGAATTATGGCAGCTTTGACACGCTTCGGAGCGACCATGGACGCTCATGGACAAATGCTCACCAGCCAACGTGAGGCCCTTGCTCGCCATGAGGAACTGCTTCAGTTCCTGCCACTGCTTCAAAACCCTGCCACAGCTGACACCTCTGCCTGCATATCCTGCTCCAGTGCCTCCTGCCATGCTGCCTTCTTCACCTTGCGAACCCAGCCTTCCTGCACCACAGAGGTATGACGGCAAGCACAGTGAGTGCTGAGAGTTCCTTACCCAGTGTCAACTCACCTTTGAGCTTCAGCCTACCACTTACACTACGGATCGCCGCAAGATTGCCTTTGTGATAACCTTATTAGTAATTGGTAAGGCGCGAGCCTGGACTACTGCTATCTGGCAGAGACAGGGACCTGAGTGCTTTGATTTCCAGCTGTTTTCTGAAGAGATGCTTCAGGTCTTCGATCAGGCGGACATCAGTACCGACGCAGCCCGAAAGCTCATGTCCATCCGGCAAGGAGGAAGCGTCGCAGATTACGCCATCTCGTTCCAGACGCTCGCAGCAGTAAGTGGATGGAACGAGACTGCCCTGGTGTCAGCCTTCCATCATGGTCTGTCTGACCCCATCAAGGACGGTCTGGCCTCTATTGGATGCCCAAGTGACCTCGAAACTCTCATCTCACATGCTATTCGTCTGGACAACAGGATTAGAGAACGCCGCCAAGTCCTGAGCCCCCCCCAGCCTCCCTACCTCTACATGGAGCCCGTCTACCTCCTTCAGTGACTGTCCAGAACCCATGCAAGTGGGTCGTACTCGCCTCTCCGCATCTGAGAGGGAGCGCAGAAGGAGGGACAAGTGCTGCATCTACTGTGGCAAGCCTGGTCACTTCCGAGCATCATGTCCCGAACTCTCGGGAAAAGGACCGCCCCGTCCAGCCGAGGGAGGGTTGTGACGGGGCCTACCCTCTCTCCCGGACTCCCTGGCCAAGGAATCTACATCCCGGTCTCCATCTCCTGGGGTGAGTCTGTCCATTCTTGTCAAGCTTTGTTAGACTCAGGGGCGGCTGGGAACTTTATGGATATTCACTTCGCCCAAAGTATCAATGTTCCGACTGCACCTCTTGAAGTCCCACTGTCTGTGTCTGCCCTCAATGGCCAAGCGTTAGGTGATGGAAGAATCACCCAAGTTACTTTTCCAGTCTTCCTCCAGTCTCAAGGTCACAAGGAAGAAATATCCCTGCACCTGATTCCTTCACCTGAGTTCCCAGTTATTCTAGGCCTTCCTTGGCTTACTCGCCACAACCCTCGCATAGACTGGGTAACAAGCCAGGTTGTGGAATGGGGCCCTGCATGCCATGCCTCTTGTCTGCTCTCTAGCTCTCCTGTGTCTCCTGCCGAGCCCCCTGATCTCACCGAGTTATCTCAAGTTCCCACAGAGTACTGGGATCTCAAGGAGGTCTTCAGCAAGAGCAGGGCTGCCGTTCTTCCTCCGCACCGGGCCTACAACTGTGCCATCGACTTGCTCCCTGGGACTACCCCTACTCGTGGCAGACTGTTTTCCCTCTCTCAGCCAGAACGCAAGGCCATGGAGGAATACCTCAAAGACGCCCTGGTCTCTGTGTTCATTCGACCCTCCACCTCACCTGCTGGTGCCGGCTTCTTCTTTGTCGGCAAGAAGGATGGGGGGCTCCGACCATGTATTGACTACAGGGGCCTGAACAAGATCACTGTGCGCAACCGATATCCCCTTCCGCTGATGTCCACAGCTTTCGACCTGCTCCAAGGCGCCACCGTTTTCACCAAGTTGGACCTACGGAATGCATACCACCTCATCCGTATCTGACAGGGAGACGAGTGGAAGACTACCTTTAACACCCTGTCTGGGCACTACGAATACCAGGTGATGACATTCGGACTCACCAATGCACCAGCTGTTTTTCAGGCCCTAATCAACGACGTCTTAAGGGACATGATTAACCTGTACGTTTTTGTCTACCTCGACGACATCCTTATCTTTTCCAAGACCGTGCAGGAGCACCGCCACCATGTCCGCCAGGTTCTCCAGAGGCTGCTACAGAACAATCTGTTCACCAAGGCCCAGAAATGCAAATTTCATGTTCCTGAGGTCTCCTTTCTGGGATTTATTGTACGGACAGGCCAATTCCAAATGGACCCAGCCAAGACCCTGGCCGTCCGGGACTGGCCTACTCCCAAGTCCGTTAAGGAGGTTCAGCGGTTCTTAGGATTCGCTAACTTCTACCGCAAGTTCATCAGGAACTTCAGTTCTGTAGCAGCACCCATGCCGGACCTCACCAAAGGGACAGGTGGATCTTATGTCTGGTCTCCTCAGGCGGAAAAGGCGTTCAAAGACCTCAAGGACCGCTTCTGCATGGCACCCATTCTGGTCCTCCCGGACACCTCCCAACCATTCATCGTGGAGGTGGACGCCTCGGACAGTGGTGTCGGCACGGTGCTCTCTCAACATTCGGAAGGAAAACTGGACCCCTGCGCTTACTTCTCCCACTGCCTGAGTCCTGTGGAGTCCCGGTACAATGTGGGGGATCGAGAACTGCTAGCGGTCAAACTGGCCCTTGAGGAGTGGAGGCACTGGCTGGAGAGAGCGCAACATCCATTCCTGGTTTGGACTGACCACAAGAACCTGGAGTACCTCCAGCAAGCCAAGAGACTGAACCCACGACAGGCTAGGTGGGCCCTGTTTTTCAGTTGGTTTGACTTCACCCTCTCGTACCGCCCCGGCTCCAAGAACACCAAACCTGACGCACTGTCCAGGCTGTTCTCTGCCACTAACAGGGAGAGTGAAGTCGGGCCTATTATCCCTGTGTCCCGGATTGTGGCCCCTGTCCGCTGGGGTATTGAAGAAGCTGTCCGACGAGCCCAACACCAGGATCCCGGTCCTGGGACGGGGCCACCGGGCCTCTTGTACGTCCCACATCAAGCCCGGGCCAAGGTTCTCCAGTGGGGTCACTCTTCCCCTCTCACCGCCCACCCGCGAGCTCGGAGGACCCTGGACTTCCTGAAAAGACGCTTCTGGTGGCCTAACATGGAGAAGGAAGTAAGGTCATTTGTCCTGTCCTGTGAGGTTTGCACCAGAACCAAGAACCCACGACAGCATCCCCAGGGTCTCCTGTATCCTCTGACCATTCCCCGGCGTCCCTGGTCCCACGTGGCAGTCGACTTCATCACGGGTCTCCCTGAGTCACAAGGTAACACTGTCATTTTGGTCATAGTTGACAGATTCTCCAAGGCCTGCCGCTTCATACCACTGTGCAAACTCCCCTCTGCTCTTGAAACAGCGAAACTTATGTTTAATCATGTCTTCCAAGTCTTTGGTCTCCCACAGGACATCGTCTCAGACTGAGGGCCCCAGTTCTCCTCCCGAGTGTGGCACGGGTTCTGCAAGGTCATCGGAGCCACTGCCAGCCTCTCCTCTGGGTTTCACCCACAGTCCAATGGTCAGACGGAGAGGCTCAACCAGGACCTGGAAACCACCCTGCGAGGCCTGGCTATGGATAACCCGACATCGTGGAGCACCTGGCTGCCATGGGCAGAGTACGCCCACAACACCCTGCAGTCATCGGCCACCAAGCTGTCGCCATTCCAGTGCCAATTCGGGTTCCAGCCACCTCTGTTCCTGGACCAGGAGGAGGACGCGGGGGTGCCCTCGGTCAACCAATATGTGAGACGGTGTCGCAAGACCTGGAGCAAGGTCAGGAAGACCCTCATACAGACCTCCAGAACCAACCAGACTCAGGCCAACCGCCATAGAAGACCTGCCCACGCTTTCTGCCCTGGGCAGCGGGTTTGGCTGTCCACTAAGGACCTTCCGCTGCGGGTGGAGAACCGCAAGCTTGCTCCTCGCTACATTGGCCCCTTCAAGGTGGTGCGCAGGGTGAACCCTGTCTCCTACCGGCTCCAGTTGCCCCGGACTCTGAGGATCAACCCCACTTTCCATGTTTCCCTGTTGTGGCCCGTACTGACATCTACATATGCCCCTGCCCCTAGGAACCCCCCACCCCCCCGCATCTTCCAGGGTCAGACCGTGTTCACTGTGCATCGCCTGCTTGACTCCCGCCAGGTCCGCGGCGGGCTGCAATATCTGGTAGACTGGGAGGGCTATGGTCCTGAGGAGCGCTGCTGGGTTCCTGCTCGGGATGTCCTAGATAAAGAACTGTGTCGGGACTTCCATTCGGCCCATCCGGATCGCCCTGGGAAAGTCAGGAGACGCTCCTAGGGGGGGGGTCCTGTTAGGACTGGGACTGTTTTGGCCTCTAGAGGCCGCTGTTATTTCCTTTTCATGTCATGTTTGTTTTGGCCTCTAGAGGCCGCCACTGTTCCTGTGTTTTGTGTTTGTGTTGATTGCCTGTTTAGTCCTGATTATTTTCACCTGTGTTCAATTTAGTTTGTGTATTTATACCCCCTGAGTTCAGTCCTCTTGTCACGGAGTCTATGTGCTGTTATGTTTATCTCCAGTTTCCTCTGTACCGTGTTCTTTGTTTTGCACTTTGCTTTTCTTTTGGACCTAGTAGTGACTGTGTTTTTGGATCTTCTGAGCTTTGGTATTTTTGCCTTTTCTTTTCTGGTTTTTTGGTTTTTGTTTTGTACTTTTGGATATTTTTTATTTTCCCTTTATCTTCTGAGCTTTTGGATTACTTTTGTTTTTTGCCGTGGATTGTACATATTGTAAATAAACTTTGTGATACTTTTCTACTTCCGCCTCACGCCTCTGCACTTGGGTCATCCCCCTGGTGGCCTAGTGGGGGTTTGCTGGATTATCACACCAGTGAACCAGGTCCAAATCCCAGCAAAACCCTAACATACACAGTCTGTCTGACTGTGGATTGGTGGAGTCCAAACTCTTTAGAGATGGTTTTGTAACCTTTTCCAGCCTGATGAGCATCAACAACGCTTTTTCTGAGGTCCTCAGAAATCTTCTTTGTTCGTGCCATGATACACTTCCACAAACGTGTTGTAAAGATCAGACTTTGATAGATCCCTGTTCTTTAAATAAAACAGGGTGCCCACTCACTCACTTCTTCTTAAGTGTATCTAGAACAAAATATCAGGAATGGTAGTGCTATAGATGTTTTGGGGCCATCAGATCTAACACCATTGCCTGCCTGGCAAGTGATTTGGGCTCAGCAGCTCTTTTCTTGGTGTCTTTTTATTCTTCCAATAGAACCAACATGTTTCAAATGTTTTCAGCATCCAGCTGACTGAGTTCCTTCATGACCTGCATGGATTCTTTCCAGCATATCTGCTTCTAAACGATCTGCTCTAGCAGTAGAATTCCCCAATTTCACCAAAGTGTTCACTCTCAGTTTGTGTGTTAATGTGGATAATTCTCTTAAGTATGTTTCTCGTATACTCTGGCCAGCATCCATCCATCCATTATCTGTAATCACTTATCCTGTGCAGGGTCGCAGGCAAGCTGGAGCCTATCCCAGCTGACTACGGGCGAGAGGCGGGGTACACCCTGGACAAGTCGCCAGGTCATCACAGGGCTGACACATAGACACAGACAACCATTCACACTCATATTCACACCTACGGTCAATTTAGAGTCACCAGTTAACCTAACTTGCATGTCTTTGGACTGTGGGGGAAACCGGAGCACCTGGAGGAAACCCACGCGAACACGGGGAGAACATGCAAACTCCACACAGAAAGGCCCTCATCGGCCACGGGGCTCGAACCTGGACCTTCTTGCTGTGAGGCGACAGCGCTAACCACTACACCACCGTGCCTGCCACCATATATATATATATATATTCCATTATAATGACTTGAGCCTATCTCTGCACTTACACTTGATATCATCTATTTACAATCATAAACTAATAAATTAGGTTATTATTTACAATATAATAGGATTGGATTAGCTGTTAGTTGAACTCACCTGGACAATGTAACAGTGATGGCAGTAAAACAGTGTACAATAAAATGCCCAAGTGTGACTCCATTCCATGACACGTGATGCTCTTTTATTGGCGGGACAATCTGTATATTGATATGAGGAGGGCGAGAGAAACTGGTGCGACTACTGGGGAAGGGAGAAGAATATGAAGCTACTGATTGGGAAAATGATAAATGTTAGTCGGCCTAATGATGTGGTATATAATTCATCAAAGGGAAATTAGTGTCAAATAAATAATGTTTGTATTTCAGTCGAATTTATTAATTTAGCAAAAGCACCCCTGTGCATATAGAAACCCCCTGTGAGGTGCTTGGTACAGCCTTATTGGCCCCTCCGCTCCAAGCCCCTCCGCTCGCGCATCCTTTTCATTATTAGCTGAATTTCTTTCACCCATAAATATGATCTAATCGGCTTAACCCGCGCTGGACGGCCCGATATTACGCACTGGAATGCGACTCAAAGCTTATATCCAACTTATTTATTTTTGGTTTGATAAATAAATCTCGTCGGAAACCTCTGGTGATGTTTCTTGCGCATCTCTTTGTGCTGCTGCTGGAGCCGAGGCTGTGGCGGCTGATCACAGGCAGCCCGACCGACGATAACACACTCCGGAGCGGCCATGGAGAGCAGGGAGAGCCGGGACACAACGAGCACCACAAGGACTCCTACAGCACTTTCGCTTCAGAATTTCTGGAGTCTAGATATCTTTCAGACGAAGGTAATAAAACCGGATTACTGCTAATCGGCTACCTTTAAGAATATGTTTTGTTTTTCTTTGACTATTGGAGCAGTGTTGTTGTAGGCCTGTTGAAAATGAACAAAGATTATTTCTTTGTTTTTTGTGGGATACAGAAAAATATGGTTATGTTAGAAATAACCTATTTTTAAAAATATATAATATTTGATAATTATATCAAATCCTGTCCTGTTTTGGGTGTTGGAATGCTTCTGTGTCATGCTGTGCCTTGTTCTGGAAGCAGGTCTTAAATCAGCACCGCGGTCAGCACCCCTGACTGAGGCTTAAGCCACGCCCTCTGCTGCCTTCAGCTGCTCAGGAGAACAGGCCTGTGTAGCATCCTGTCTACTGATTTTTTTTTTTTTTAATATTGGTTGTATATTATATTGAATTTGAATTTATTAAATGTATAGAGCGCATAATTTATAAAAATATTCTTATGCGCTTTACAAGATATAAAAGTATTTAAAAAAACCTACAATCCGATTTACGTTTATAATAAATAATGTTCTTTAAATAAAAAAAGTCTTTAATTTAGATTTGAAAATATTCACGTCGTCTGAATTCCTTATATCAAGGGGAAGGCTATTCCACACTTTTGGGCCAGCAACCGCAAAAGATCTATCACCAAATACAACCCCGATTCCAAAAAAGTTGGGACAAAGTACAAATTGTAAATAAAAACGGAATGCAATGATGTGGAAGTTTCAAAATTCCATATTTTATTCAGAATAGAACATAGATGACATATCAAATGTTTAAACTGAGAAAATGTATAATTTAAAGAGAAAAATTAGGTGATTTTAAATTTCATGACAACAACACATCTCAAAAAAGTTGGGACAAGGCCATGTTTACCACTGTGAGACATCCCCTTTTCTCTTTACAACAGTCTGTAAACGTCTGGGGACTGAGGAGACAAGTTGCTCAAGTTTAAGGATAGGAATGTTAACCCATTCTTGTCTAATGTAGGATTCTAGTTGCTCAACTGTCTTAGGTCTTTTTTGTCGTATCTTCCATTTTATGATGCGCCAAATGTTTTCTATGAGTGAAAGATCTGGACTGCAGGCTGGCCAGTTCAGTACCCGGACCCTTCTTCTACGCAGCCATGATGCTGTAATTGATGCAGTATGTGGTTTGGCATTGTCATGTTGGAAAATGCAAGGTCTTCCCTGAAAGAGACGTCGTCTGGATGGGAGCATATGTTGCTCTAGGACCTGGATATACCTTTCAGCATTCACGGTGTCTTTCCAGATGTGTAAGCTGCCCATGCCACATGCACTAATGCAACCCCATACCATCAGAGATGCAGGCTTCTGAACTGAGCGCTGATAACAACTTGGGTCGTCCTTCTCCTCTTTAGTCCGAATGACACGGTGTCCCTGATTTCCATAAAGAACTTCAAATTTTGATTCGTCTGACCACAGAACAGTTTTCCACTTTGCCACAGTCCATTTTAAATGAGCCTTGACCCAGAGAAGACGTCTGCGCTTCTGAATTATGTTTAGATACAGCTTCTTCTTTGAACTATAGAGTTTTAGCTGGCAACAGCGGATGGCACGGTGAATTGTGTTCAGAGATAATGTTCTCTGGAAATATTCCTGAGCCCACTTTGTGATTTCCAATACAGAAGCATGCCTGTATGTGATGCAGTGCCGTCTAAGGGCCCGAAGATCACGGGCACCCAGTATGGTTTTCCGGCCTTGACCCTTACGCACAGAGATTCTTCCAGATTCTCTGAATCTTTTGATGATATTATGCACTGTAGATGATGATATGCTCAAACTCTTTGCAATTTTACACTGTCGAACTCCTTTCTGATATTGCTCCACTATTTGTCGGCACAGAATTAGGGGGATTGGTGATCCTCTTCCCATCTTTACTTCTGAGAGCTGCTGCCACTCCAAGATGCCCTTTTTATACCCAGTCATGTTAATGACCTATTGTCAATTGACCTAATGAGTTGCAATTTGGTCCTCCAGCTGTTCCTTTTTTGTACCTTTAACTTTTCCAGCCTCTTATTGCCCCTGTCCCAACTTTTTTGAGATGTGTTGCTGTCATGAAATTTCAAATGAGCCAATATTTGGCATGAAATTTCAAAATGCCTCACTTTCGACACTTGATATGTTGTCTATGTTCTATTGTGAATACAATATCAGGTTTTTTTAATTTGTAAATTATTGCATTCCGTTTTTATTTACAATTTGTACTTTGTCCCAACTTTTTTGGAATTGGGGTTGTATTTTACACTTGGTTCGAGGAACAGTGAGAAGATGTTGTCCATCATAATGGTTTATAATATCCAGAGGTGGACAGTAACGAAGTACATTTACTTGAATACTGTACTTAAGTACACCTTTTGAGTATCTGTACTTTACTTGAGTAATTTTTTTTTGGAAACTTATGACTTCACTACATTTGAAAGCCAAATATCGTACTTTTCACTCCACTACATTTCTATCAATATCCTCGTTACTATGAAGCAGCTTTGAAAGTGAATTTTTTTCTTTTCTTTTCTAAAACGTGATTGGTTTTTTCACAGCTGACACTGAGACAGTAAGTAATCACTAGGGTCACATCTCGTCCATAGACTGTATAAAATCAAGTTTACGGATTTCTCAGCAGCATTATTTAACACGATCAGTTGATGACAGAATGGAAGGAGGCGGTTCTTCTGGGGAAGGCACGCACTCATGGCTATAGCTAGAACCCATGTTTCAGTTTTCTGAAAGGATTAAAGATTTGTTTTGATTGAAATGTTTGCCAAAAACCCACCATCCAACCTGCAGGAGCATATTGAGGTATATATATATACGTTTTATTCCAAGAAAAAGCCTGCAACAAAGTTGTCTGTGCCTCTAGAGTTAGTGATAATGTTGCAATAGCTATGCAGTCTGGTTAGTCAAATGACTTTCTATGGGTTTGCCCACCAAGTTGCTGTAGCCTTGTCCACGGCTAACGTTAACACATAGCTAGTTAACTTAGACACTGTTAGTTAGCATGTAAAAACGGAGTTACGCTAACATGAATAATGTTAACTTATCTGAAATCCTTTCAGAAATATCTTTTAGCATAATCTTGCCAAATAAACAATGTAGAAATATTTCTTTTTGAGTAGCATTAGCTACCCAATATGATTTTGAGTTTGAAAAGAGTTTGCTAGCATGTCTGGTGGAGTTTCATTGACTACCTTGCTTAATGTTAAACCACCATGATGGCACAGCATGTGTTCATTTTGTGAATTCACATTTCTGTCTTTGGTAACAGTGTTAGGTTTTGTAAGCATTGTGGCAATAATACAATGATGCGTTGACAGAAAATGTACTTTTAATACTTAAGTATTTTTAAAAGCAAGTACTTCAGTACTTTAACTAAAGTAAAAATTTGACTGCACAACTTTCACTTGTATAGGAGTAACATTTGACCAGTGGGATCTGTACTTTGACTTAAGCAATGAAGTTGGGTACTTTGTCCACCTCTGATAATATCCAAATACTTTAATTGCAGTTACTTTAATATTACTTTTCTAAGCTACAAAACGTACTAGGTATCTTTGCTGCCTCACAGCTCCAGGGTTCCCAGTCTGATACTGAGCTTGAATCTCTGCAGAGTTCTGCATGTGTTCCAACTGTCTGTTACCATTTTCCAACCAAAACAGTTTGAGGGCCCATTCCAAGATGGCGCCTAATCTTGAACCAGTTCTTCAGGTTTTGACAGCCAGAGAACCAGCTCTCAGCCAGGAAGACTGGTTCCAGAGTTACACAAACACTTTGCTGGTCTACAGCCAAGAATCACTTATGTTAGGAGCTGGGGTCAGGATTAGAATGACCAACAAGACCACCCAAAATTTTGTGATCACCATTTAAAAAAAAACACCAGAGTTAGTGTAGCATCTAGTCTGTGTAATCCAGGAGTCTGCCATTATTGTTGTTGTTGTGCTTGGTGCTAGTGTTGCTGGGAAATTGGAGACGTATACAGACGTATATAGAAACAGAAACTGGCGCTGCACCCATGCGCCTCAAAGAGCTGGGTAGTACTGAAACTGCCTGGGAAGACCAGATCCTGGCATGGGAGGGACCTTAACTTGACAGACATATACAGTGCCTTCATGTTGTAGTTCTATGGTGGCTCTCTAGCCAATGGAAAAGCAAACCAGTTCAGAATCAGAATCAGAATTACTTTATTAATCCCTGGAGGGAAATTCAAATTTGCTACCAGGCTCCTGACTCAGAGAAGAAGTAAACATGTCTAAAAATAGAAGATAAAATCATCTGAAAAAAGAATAAATAAAATAAAATCTCATCTCATTATCTCTAGCCGCTTTATCCTGTTCTACAGGGTCGCAGGCAAGCTGGAGCCTATCCCAGCTGACTATGGGCGAAAGGCGGAGTACACCCTGGACAAGTCGCCAGGTCATCACAGGACTGACACATAGACACAGACAACCATTCACACTCATTCACACCTACGGTCAATTTAGAGTCACCAGTTAACCTAACCTGCATGTCTTTGGACTGTGGAGGAAACCGGAGCACCCGGAGGAAACCCATGCGGATACGGGGAGAACATGCAAACTCCGCACAGAAAGGCCCTCGCCGGCCACGGGGCTTGAACCCGGACCTTCTTGCTGTGAGGCGACAGCGCTACAAACTACACCACCATGCCACCCAGAAGAAAAGCCACTACTGAAAAAATACATATGACTTCTGGTTTTGGAAATTCAGCGAACCTGTGGAAAAAAAATGTTTGCTTGTCAAATGAGTTTTGTTTGGCCTTGCCACACACTAGGCAGAAACCCAATACTGCTCATGACTTGGAGAATACCATCCCCACAGTGAAGCACGGTGGTGGTAGAATCATGCTGTGGGGATGCTTTTTTATCAGCAGGGACTGGGAAACTGGTCAGGGTTGAGGCCAAGATGGATGGAGTCCAGTACAAGCGAATCCTAAAAGAAAACCTGTTCTAGTCTACAAGAGATTTGAAGAGCGGAGGCTGTTACAGCAACAAAGGGGTGACCAACTTTGGAAAGGGATGTTCAACCTGCACGTTTCTGTCAATCATATTCCCAATAACAATTTCTTCTTCTGTTTGTCTTTGATTTGTGTCACCCAGGTTATCCCTTCCCAACTGCACCACCTGTTGACCCTTTCGCCCGCATCAAAGTCAGCGATTGTGGAGTAACGAAAGGTTGCATCAGGTGAGCTTAAATTTTAATATTTAATATACCAATATGCTGTGCATTAGAATATACTTATACCCCGGCACACTTGAATGCTTGAATTCTGAAGAGTCAGATGATGTTAATTACGCTGCCCCTGATGTGTCATATATTGATAAGTTAAAAATTATATTAATTGTCAAATTGCTGTGGTATTAGAGGAACAAAACACTTTGGAGCATGCTGTTATTGGAGAGTAATCAGTCCAATCATCACACCATGTCGTTGTTGATTAGTTTACCATAGCAGCATATGCATAGATGTTTTGTTTTTTTACATATGAGGTTTTGTAAGGAAACACTGATGTAATCTAGCTACATTCAGTTCACATAAGGGCCACTAATGTCAATTAAAATCAATCAAGGTGTCATATAAAAGTAAACAAGCAATAAAAATCAACAAACTGTTTAAGCTCCAAAAAGCGAGCTACAACCCCAAATCAGAAAAGTTGGGACGGTATGAAAATGCAAATTAAAAAAAAACAGTGATTTCTAAACTGACTTTGACTTGTATTTCATTGCAGACAAAATCTCATCTCATCTCGTTATCTGTAGCCGCTTTATCCTGTTCTACAGGGTCGCAGGCAAGCTGGAGCCTATCCTAGCTGACTATGGGCGAAAAGGCGGGGTACACCCTGGACAAGTTGCCAGGTCATCACAGGGCTGAAACATAACCATTCACACCTACGGTCAATTTAGAATCACCAGTTAACCTAACCTGCATGTCTTTGGACTGTGGAGGAAACCGGAGCACCCAGAGGAAACCCACGCGGACAACATGCAAACTCCGCACAGAAAGGCCCTCGTCAGCCACGGGGCTCGAACCCGGACCTTCTTGCTGTGAGGCGACAGCGCTAACCACTACGCCACCATGCTGCCCGCAGACAGAATGAACCCAAAATATTTTGTGTTTTGTCTGATCAACTTCACTTTCACTTTCATCCATTCCTGTGTTTCAGACCTGCAACACATTCCAAAAAATGTTGGGATGAGGGCAATTTAGGGCTATTACTGAGGTAAAACAATTCAATAAAGACGTGGTTTAAAACAGGTGATGTCAAAAGGTGATTGTAACCATGATTTTAGACAAATTCAATATTCAGGAAAGGCCTAGTGTTTGAGGAGTAAAGACGGGCTGAGGATCTCCAGTTTGTCAACAAACGTGTGAGAATATTATTAAAATGTTTGAAAACAATATTCCTCAAAGAAAGCTACAAAGGGATTTGGATATTTCACTCTCTACAGTGCATATCATCATTAAACGATTCAAGGAATATGTAGGAATTTTGGTGTGTAAAGGGCAAGGGCACAAGCCTAAGCTGAACACTCGTTATCTCTGATCCCTCAGACAGCACTTCATCAAGAACTGTCATTCATCTTGAGCTGATGTAACCACATGGGCTCAGGATTACATTGGAAAATCTTTGTCAAGTACAACCCCGATTCCAAAAAAGTTGGGACAAAGTACAAATTGTGAATAAAAACGGAATGCAGTGATGTGGAAGTTTCAAAATTCCATATTTTATTCAGAATAGAACATAGATGACATATCAAATGTTTAAACTGAGAAAATGTATCATTTAAAGAGAAAAATTAGGTGATTTTAAATTTCATGACAACAACACATCTCAAAAAAGTTGGGACAAGGCCATGTTTACCACTGTGAGACATCCCCTTTTCTCTTTACAACAGTCTGTAAACGTCTAGGGACTGAGGAGACAAGTTGCTCAAGTTTAGGGATAGGAATATTAACCCATTCTTGTCTAATGTAGGATTCTAGTTGCTCAACTGTCTTAGGTCTTTTTTGTCGTATCTTCCGTTTTATGATGCACCAAATGTTTTCTATGGGTGAAAGATCTGGACTGCAGGCTGGCCAGTTCAGTACCCGGACCCTTCTTCTACGCAGCCATGATGCTGTAATTGATGCAGTATGGGGTTTGGCATTGTCATGTTGGAAAATGCAAGGTCTTCCCTGAAAGAGACGTCGTCTGGATGGGAGCATATGTTGCTCTAGAACCTGGATATTTCTTTCAGCATTGATGGTGTCTTTCCAGATGTGTAAGCTGCCCATGCCACACGCACTAATGCAACCCCATACCATCAGAGATGCAGGCTTCTGAACTGAGCGCTGATAACAACTTGGGTCGTCCTTCTCCTCTTTAGTCCGAATGACACGGCGTCCCTGATTTCCATGAAGAACTTCAAATTTTGATTCGTCTGACCACAGAACAGTTTTCCACTTTGCCACAGTCCATTTTAAATGAGCCTTGGCCCAGAGAAGACGTCTGCGCTTCTGGATCACGTTTAGATACGGCTTCTTCTTTGAACTATAGAGTTTTAGCTGGTAACGGCGGATGGCACGGTGAATTGTGTTCACAGATAATGTTCTCTGGAAAAATTCCTGAGCCCATTTTGTGATTTCCAATACAGAAGCATGCCTGTATGTGATGCAGTGCCGTCTAAGGGCCCGAAGATCACCGGCACCCAGTATGGTTTTCTGGCCTTGACCCCTACGCACAGAGATTCTTCCAGATTCTCTGAATCTTTTGATGATATTATGCACTGTAGATGATGATATGTTCAAACTCTTTGCAATTTTACACTGTCGAACTCCTTTCTGATATTGCTCCACTATTTGTCGGCGCAGAATTAGGGGGATTGGTGATCCTCTTCCCATCTTTACTTCTGAGAGCCGCTGCCACTCCAAGATGCTCTTTTTATACCCAGTCATGTTAATGACCTATTGCCAATTGACCTAATGAGTTGCAATTTGGTCCTCCAGCTGTTCCTTTTTTGTACCTTTAACTTTTCCAGCCTCTTATTGCCCCTGTCCCAACTTTTTTGAGATGTGTTGCTGTCATGAAATTTCAAATGAGCCAATATTTGGCATGAGATTTCAAAATGTCTCACTTTCGACATTTGATATGTTGTCTATGTTCTATTGTGAATACAATATCAGTTTTTGAGATTTGTAAATTATTGCATTCCGTTTTTATTTACAATTTGTACTTTGTCCCAACTTTTTTGGAATCGGGGTTGTATTACAATACAGAGTTACATCCACAAATGCCAGTTAAAACTTTACTGTACAAAAAGGAAGCCTTATATTAACTGTGTTCAGAAGCGCCGTCAACTTCTCTGGGCTTAGAGGTGTCTGAGATGGAACATCACACAGTGGAAATGTATATTGGGGTCAGATGAATCAGTATTCCAGGTCTTTTTTGGAAGAAATGGACACTGTGTGCTCCGGACCAAATATGACCATCCTGACTGTTACCAAGCAACAAGGCTAAAAGCCAGGGTCTGTCATGGTATGGGGTTGTGTCAGTGCCCTTGGGAAAGGTAACTTACACGTCTGTGATGGAGCATTAAATGCATAAAAGTACATTGAGATTTTGGAGCAACATATGCTGCCTTCACGCAGACATCTTTTCCAGAGAGATTTCAACAAGACAATGCAAAAACACATTCTGCACACATTACAAAGGCATGACTGTGGAAGAAGAGGGTGCCTGTCTCCTCTGTCCCCAATCGAGAAGGTGTGAAGAATTTTGAAACAAAAAATATAATGACAACCCCGTACTGTTACACACCTTAAGACCTGTTTGCAGGAAGAATGGGGCAAAATAACACCTGAAACACTTCATCACTTGGTGTCTTCAGTCCCTAAACATATTTTAAGTGTTGTGAGAAGGAATGGCAACATTATAAAGTGGTAAATGCTTTACTGTCCCAACTTCTTTTGAAATGTGTCACAAGAATCAAAATTGATGTGTGTATTTAAAAAAAAAAAAAATCCATGAGGTAAAACATCAACATGCTGTTGTATTGTTTTGAGTACAATACAGGTCAAAGATTTTTTTTTTAAATCATTGTTTTCAGTTTTAATTTCGATATCCCGTCCTAACTTTTTCTGATTTGGGGTTGTATCATAAATTTCTCTTCATCTCTGTCTGCATTGATTTGTTTTTGTGTGTGTAGGTATGGAAAGCCAGGCTGTGACGCAGAAACATGCGACTATTTCCTAAGTTACAGGCGCATCGGTACAGATGTTGAATTCGAGATGAGTGCAGACACAGATGGCTGGGTTGCTGTTGGCTTTTCTTCTGACAAGAAAATGGTACTTCTAAAAGAAAGCAAATTAAAATGTGGATCTGAGAGACATACGCAAGGGCTGGTATTTCAGAAGCAACCATGAATGCTCTTCAGTACATTTTAATGATTTCATTAAAGTGGCTTTACTCCGAGTTACGTTTGGCAGAAAGATCCGCCGAAAAGATTCCATGTGTCGTTGCAATGTAGGACGAGGAACTAAGGAAAACATTTCAATACGTTGCATCATATATTTGCAATTTGTCCCTGACAGATAATCTTGACCTTGACCTAACTGCAGAACCTATACAGTGAGGTCGATATATATTTGGACACTGACACAAATTTTGTTTTTTTACCTGTTTACTGAAACATATTCAAGTTATAGTTATATAATGGACATGGACATAAAGTCCAGACTTTCAGCTTTCATTTGAGGGTATCACATTAAAATTGGATGAAGGGTTCAGGAGTTTCAGCTCCTTAACATGTGCCACCCTGTTTTTAAAGGGACCAAAAGTAATTGGACAGTTGACTCAAAGGCTATTTCATGGGCAGGTGTGGGCAATTCCTTCGCTATGTCATTCTCAATTAAGCAGATAAAAGGCCTGGAGTTGATTTGAGGTGTGGTGCTTGCATTTGGAAGATTTTGCTGTGAAGAAAACATGCGGTCAAAGGAGCTCTCCATGCAGGTGAAACAAGCCATCCTTAAGCTGCGAAAACAGAAAAAACCCATCTGAGAAATTGCTACAATATTAGTAGTGGCAAAATCTACAGTTTGGTACATCCTGAGAAAGAAAGAAAGCACTGGTGAACTCATCAATGCAAAAAGACCTGGACGCCCACAGAAGACAACAGTGGTGGATGATCGCAGAATAATTTCCACGGTGAAGAGAAACCCCTTCACAACAGCCAACCAAGTGAACAACACTCTCCAGGAGGTAGGCGTATCAATATCCAAATCTACCATAAAGAGAAGACTGCATGAAAGTAAATACAGAGGGTTCACTGCACGGTGCAAGCCACTCATAAGCCTCAAGAATAAAAAGGCTAGATTGGACTTTGCTAAAAAACATCTAAAAAAGCCAGCACAGTTCTGGAAGAACATTCTTTGGACAGATGAAATCAAGATCAACCTCAACCAGAATGATGGAAAGAAAAAAGTATGGCAAAGGCGTGGTACAGCTCATGATCCAAAGCATACCACATCATCTGTAAAACACGGTGGAGGCAGTGTGATGGCTTGGGCATGCATGGCTGCCAGTGACACTGGGTCACTAGTGTTTATTGATGATGTGACACAGGACAGAAGCAGCCGGATGAATTCTGAGGTATTGAGAGACATACTGTGTGCTCAAATCCAGCCAAACGCAGCCAAACTGATTGGTCGGCGTTTCATAATACAGATGGACAATGACCCAAAACATAAAGCCAAAGCAACCCAGGAGTTTATTAAAGCAAAGAAGTGGAATATTCTTGAATGGCCAAGTCAGTCACCTGATCTCAACCCAGTTGAGCATGCATTTCACTTGTTAAAGACTAAACTTCAGACAGAAAGGCCCACAAACAAACAGCAACTGAAAACCGCTGCAGTAAAGGCCTGGCAGAGCATTAAAAAGGAGGAAACACAGCATCTGGTGATGTCCATGAGTTCAAGACTTCAGGCAGTCATTGCCAACAAAGGGTTTTCAACCAAGTATTAGAAATGAACATTTTATTTACAATAATTTAATTTGTCCAATTACTTTTGAGCCCCTGAAATGAAGGGATTGTGTTTAAAAAATGCTTTAGTTCCTCACATTTTTATGCAATCATTTTGTTCAACCCACTGAATTAAAGCTTAAAGTCTGAACTTCAACTGCATCTGAATTGTTTTGTTCAAAATTCATTGTGGTAATGTACAGAACCAAAATTAGAAAAATGTTGTCTCTGTCCAAATATTTATGGACCTAACTGTATGTGTCTATGTTCGCATGTAAAATATACATTATACATGAAAGAAATGTTGTGGTCATCATCTGTTCTCCCTCTCCCAGGGAGGTGATGATGTCATGGGCTGTGTGCACGATGATAACGGACGGGTGAGGATCCACCATTTCTATAACGTGGGTCAGTGGGCCAAAGAGATCAGGCGAAACCCAGCAAGGGATGAGGAGGGCCTCTTTGAGAACAATCGGGTGACTTGTCGCTTCAAGCGCCCGCTTCACGTGCCACGTGAGGAAACGCTGGTGGACCTGCATCTCAGCTGGTACTACCTGTTTGCCTGGGGACCTGCTATACAAGGTAAGTGTGTATTATTGGTGTGATGTTCATCCTTCCTGAGGGAAGATGACTGTCTTTATCAATGACATCAGGCATCCATTGCTGTCATCGATACATGTGTTCTCAGGTGGCTGATAAGGCCAATCTTTACACAGAATGTGCAGGGGCAGTGAGGGTAGGACAGTGAAAGAAAATACTCGTGCAAAGGTGGTACTGTTTCCTCAGGCTTTACATGTTACACGTTTTGACTTGGCAACGCGCTGCTTTTCGTAGCTAGCAGTATGACACGCAGAGCGATTTTGAGCAAGAGTCTCCCAGTTTTCATGGTCGAGGCCAAAGTCTTTCAATGAGGCTTTGAGTGTGTATTTATATCTCTTCTGGTCACCACGTGATCAAGCTCCAGTTCCCAGTTCTCTATACAGGATGTGCTTCAAGAGACGCTCATCAGACATCCGAGTGACATGACCAACCCAGCGAAGTTGAGTCATGCGAAGCATTTTAAATATGCTGATCATTCCTGACTGTTCCAGAACTTCTGTGTGTGGGAACTTGTCTTGCCATTTTATCTTCATTCGTTTGCAAAGGCAACCAAGATGGAAGCAGTTAAGTATTATGGGTGTAACATAATACTGAAATCTGTATCTGGATTTATACAGAAAGTGGGTGAGGCATAATTTGGAAGGGTATGTATGTATGTGTTTCTTTCTTTCTTTGCCTGTAAACTCTGGAGCTTACATTTCCTCAACTACAGTATACTTGAAAGTTTGTGAACCCTTTAGAATTTTCTGTTTCTGCATAAATATGGCCTAAAATGTCATCAGATTTTCACACAAGTCCTAAAAGTACAACCCCGATTCCAAAAAAGTTGGGACAAAGTACAAATTGTAAATAAAAACGGAATGCAATGATGTGGAAGTTTCAAAATTCCATATTTTATTCAGAATAGAACATAGATGACATACCAAATGTTTAAACTGAGAAAATGTATAATTTAAAGAGAAAAATTAGGTGATTTTAAATTTCATGACAACAACACATCTCAAAAAAGTTGGGACAAGGCCATGTTTACCACTGTGAGACATCCCCTTTTCTCTTTACAACAGTCTGTAAACGTCTGGGGACTGAGGAGACAAGTTGCTCAAGTTTAGGGATAGGAATGTTAACCCATTCTTGTCTAATGTAGGATTCTAGTTGCTCAACTGTCTTAGGTCTTTTTTGTCGTATCTTCCGTTTTATGATGCGCCAAATGTTTTCTATGGGTGAAAGATCTGGACTGCAGGCTGGCCAGTTCAGTACCCGGACGCTTCTTCTACGCAGCCATGATGCTGTAATTGATGCAGTATGTGGTTTGGCACTGTCATGTTGGAAAATGCAAGGTCTTCCCTGAAAGAGACGTCGTCTGGATGGGAGCATATGTTGCTCTAGAACCTGGATATACCTTTCAGCATTGATGGTGTCTTTCCAGATGTGTAAGCTGCCCATGCCACACGCACTAATGCAACCCCATACCATCAGAGATGCAGGCTTCTGAACTGAGCGCTGATAACAACTTGGGTCGTCCTTCTCCTCTTTAGTCCGAATGACACGGCGTCCCTGATTTCCATAAAGAGCTTCAAATTTTGATTCGTCTGACCACAGAACAGTTTTCCACTTTGCCACAGTCCATTTTAAATGAGCCTTGGCCCAGAGAAGACGTCTGCGCTTCTGGATCACGTTTAGATACGGCTTCTTCTTTGAACTATAGAGTTTTAGCTGGCAATGGTGGATGGCACGGTGAATTGTGTTCACAGATAATGTTCTCTGGAAATATTCCTGAGCCCATTTTGTGATTTCCAATACAGAAGCATGCCTGTATGTGATGCAGTGCCGTCTAAGAGCCCGAAGATCATGGGCACCCAGTATGGTTTTCCGGCCTTGACCCTTACGCACAGAGATTCTTCCAGATTCTCTGAATCTTTTGATGATATTATGCACTGTAGATGATGATATGTTCAAACTCTTTGCAATTTTACACTGTCGAACTCCTGTCTGATATTGCTCCACCATTTGTCGGCGCAGAATTAGGAGGATTGGTGATCCTCTTCCCATCTTTACTTCTGAGAGCCGCTGCCACTCCAAGATGCTCTATTTATACCCAGTCATGTTAATGACCTATTGCCAATTGACCTAATGAGTTGCAGTTTGGTCCTCCAGCTGTTCCTTTTTTGTACCTTTAACTTTTCCAGCCTCTTATTGCCCCTGTCCCAACTTTTTTGAGATGTGTTGCTATCATGAAATTTCAAATGAGCCAATATTTGGCATGAAATTTCAAAATGTCTCACTTTCAACATTTGATATGTTGTCTATGTTCTATTGTGAATACAATATCAGTTTTTGAGATTTGTAAATTATTGCATTCTGTTTTTATTTACAATTTGTACTTTGTCCCAACTTTTTTGGAATCGGGGTTGTAGATAAAGAGAACCCAGTTAAACGAATGATACAAAAATATTATATCTGGTCATTTATTTATTGAGGAAAATGATCCCGTATTACACATCTGTGAGTGGCAAAAGTATGTGAAACTTTGCTTTCAGTATCTGGTGTGACCCCTTGTGCACCAATAACTGCAACTAAACATTCCCGGTAACTGTTGATCAGTCCTACACACTGGCTTGGAGGAATTTTAGCCCATTCCTCCATACAGAACAGCTTCAACTCTGGGATGTTGGCGGGTTTCCTCACATGAACTGCTCACTTCAGGTCCTTCCACAACATTTTGATTGGATTAAGGTCAGGACTTTGACTTGGCCATTCCAAAACATTAACTTTATTCTTCTTTCACCATTCTCTGGCAGAACGACTTGTGTGCTTAGGGTCGTTGTCTTGCTGCATGACCCACCTTCTCTTGAGATTCAGTTCATGGATAGATGTCCTGCTATTTCCTTTAGAATTTGCTGGTATAATTCAGAATTCATTGTTCCATCAATGATGGCAAGCCGTCCTGGCCCAGATGTAGCAAAACAGGCCCAAACCATGATACTACCACCACCATGTTTCACAGATGGGATAAGGTTCTTATACTGGAATGCAGTGTTTTCCTTTCTCCAAATATAATGCTTCTCATTTAAACCAAAAAGTTATATTTTGGTCTCATCCGTCCACAAAACATTTTTCCAATAGCCTTCTGGCTTGTCCACGTGATCTTTATAAAACTGCAGATGAGCAGCAATGTTCTTTTTGGAGAGCAGTGGCTTTCTCCTTGCAACCCTGCCATGCACACCACTGTTGTTCAGTGTTCTCCTGATGGTGGACTCATGAACATTAACATTAGCCAATGTGAGACAGGCCTTCAGTTGCTTAGAAGTTACCCTGGGGTCCTTTGTGACCTCGCCAACTATTACACACCTTCCTTTTGGAGTGATCTTTGTTGGTTGACCACTCCTGGGGAGGGTAACAATGGTCTTGAATTTCCTCCATTTGTACACAGTCTGTCTGACTGTGGATTGGAGGAGTCTAAACTCTTTATTTTTTTTTTTTTAAGATATTTTTTTGGGCTTTTTGCACCTTTATTGGATAGGACAGTGTAGAGACAGGAAATGAGCGGGAGAGAGAGACGGGAAGGGATCGGGAAATGACCTCGGGCCGGAATCGAACCCGGGTCGCCCGCATTCATGGTATGGCGCCTTAACCACCTGAGCCACGACGCCCCCGGAGTCTAAACTCTTTAGAGATGGTTTTGTAACCTTTTCCAGTCTGATGAGCATCAACAATGCTTTTTCTGAGGTCCTCAGAAATCTCCTTTGTTTGTGCCATGATACACTTCCACAAACATGTGTTGTAAAGATCAGACTTTGATAGATCCCTGTTCTTTAAATAAAACAGGGTGCCCACTCACACCTGATTGTCATCACATTGATTGAAAACACCTGACTCTAATTTCACCTTCAAATTAACTGCTAATCCTAGAGGTTCACGTACATTTACCACTCACAGATATGTAATCTTGGATCATTTTCCTCAATAAATAAATGAGCAAGTATAAAATTTTTTGTCTCATTTGTTTAACTGGGTTCTCTTTATCTACTTTTAGGACTTGTGTGAAAATCTGATGTTTTTGGTCATATTTATGCAGAAATATAGAAAATACGAAAGCGTTCACAAACTTTCAAGCACCACTGTATATCACTCAAAAATTCATAAGTACCATCAACTAGAGATGTGGGCAGAGCTGTTTTTAATATCCCATTCGTGCAGATATTATTTTTGTTTGCATCTGCTCACAATATTTTCGAACATATTTCACAGCCTAATTTAAACCACTGCGACTCTGACCAGGCAGTTACTAAGAATGAATAAATCCAATCCGCAAATACATCATGCAGTGCCTCCCATTATGTCAAACTGCATATCTGAGCAATAAAAATATCCATCCAGCTTGCCTGAATGTTTTGTTGTGTCCCATGGGATCCCTGTCTGGATATGCACCTGTACTCTTAACCAAATGCTACGTGAACCTTTCTTGCAAGCTTTCTAAAAAACTGGGGGATGGGGAGGAGTGTGCCTCCAGTTTTACATTCAAACATAAATAATGTGTCCTGATTTGGTTCCATGTCCAACGTGCATATCCAGCATGTCTTACTCATACTGACTTATCCATAACTTCTTGTACCCAGTAGGCTACGACGACATTACTCCACTCCATATAGAAATCGCAATTTGTTTGTTTTTCCTCCCAAGAATCTTCAGGATGTAACATCACCACATGGTTGTCTGATTTAACATTCCTGTCTTTATTTTTCTCCAGGTTCCATAACGAGGCACGACATCGACACACCCCCAGTGTCTGATCACACGATCAGCATTTATAAATACGAGGACATTTTCATGCCCACTACAGCCTACCAGACGTTTTCATCCCCGTTCTGCCTCCTGCTCATTGTGGCCCTCACATTCTACCTGCTCATGGGAAGCCCATAACCAGGACGACATACTAATTGGAAACAGACAGGGATTATTATGACTTAACAGCATTAGAGACAGGCAGCAATAAAAGAACATTTGAGTATAATAATTAAAAAAAAATCTGTGTACTGAAATAACAGGAACAGCTAATCATCTACAGCAAGCTAGATTTATGCCGGACAGATACAGTTCTCGGAAGAAGGCTATATTACTATAGAGCATATTATTAATCAAGCTCAGAGGCCATAGAGATGACATGCCTCAGCTTTTTTTGTCACATACATCTCCAGTATTGCTGATAAGTTTTGTTTTTCCCCTCACGGCTTGTCAAATCAAGTGCCAAATAAATGCAAGTGCCAGTTTGTTCACAATAGCATCGCACACTAAGTGACAGTTTGCTTCCAGTATCATCACCAGGAGGCGCTGCAGTATATAACCATGCCAGCAAAGGATGAGAAGCAGCTATTCTGCATCATAAAAGAAATATCTAGGATGATGTTTAGGTAACACATTGAAGTCTTATCTGTTGAAGTAACCCATTCTAACAACTTTAAGCCCATGGACAGTACAGTAGTACAGTATTAGCAACTCTGACCTAACTGAAGCATGCCAGCAAGCCATTTTCTGAGCCATTCCATACACACATCTCGACTAGGGTGTCTTTTTTGACAAGGAGCAGTTTAAAATTTATTCCACACAAATTGTAGAAAACTTGTTTTGCATTTACAAAGTCAGTGATTATCTGTTATTGATATCTCATTCTTAAACAGTGTCACCCTCTGGCTGTTTGCTCACCGTGGTATGGACTAAATTGGGTTAAGTACAGAAAGAAAAAAAAAAAGCAGTGTGTACTGTTACAGGAAAATAATCCAAGATACAGTGATGTGATGCAGCCTGATGCGTTACCATTACCGTTGACTACATTACTTTTTTTTAAATTAGTGAACAATACATTGTACATTTCAAACATTTATAGTTAATGATGCTGAACAAGTTATTTCCAGTTATTACTTACATTATAATAGGACAAATAGTCATTCCTGGGTCAGAAATCAAGGTGTTTAATACAAGTCTTAGACGATGCGAATCATCCACCAAACAAGTCCTTGTGAATTAGCTGTTAAACAATAATGCATTACAACCAGTGCATTCATATCAACCTGTGATTTTAATTACAGCCAGCATGTCTATCAAATCTGCTTTTATAGAAATTTAATCAGCACCTTATAATAAATAAGAATTGAGGATTCAACAAATGAATGTGGTAGAATTTATTATTACCATATACACCCATAACATTAAAACCACTGACAAGTGAAGAACGATTTCATTACAATGGCACCTGTCAAGTGGTGAGATATAATTAGGCAGCAAGAGAACAGTCAGTTCTTGAAGTTGATGTGTTGGAAGCAGGAAAAATGGGCAAGTGTAAGGATCTGAGTGACCCCCCCCCCCCCACGAGTTTTTACAATGCAATTATACAAACTCCCACCCCCAAGGGTATCTATACACACACACACAACAAACAAAACAAATAAAAAATTAAATTACATTTAAAAAAAAAGAAAAAAGGGTGCTCATTTATGAAATAAAATGTAACCTTCTATAACACATCCTGTATGTTTTTGTTAATGAATGACTATAGTTGCGTAATCAAGAGAAGGATAAATTGTCTACAAATTGTAGAAAAGGACTCCAGGTATTGTGAAATTTATCAGAGGATTTACCCCTAGAATACCTTAGTTTTTCCAGGGGCAAAAAAGCAAGGACTTCTTTTACCCAACAAAAGAAAGATGGGGGACTGGCAGACTTCCATTGCTGCAGGATAAGTCTCCTAGCTAAAAGTGACGCAAATGCAATGGCACATGCTTGGGATGTGGAGATCTGAATATCACCAGCGGTTACACCAAACACAGCAGTGATCAGGTCCAGTGGGATGGACCTGCCACACATACGTGTAAAAACCTCAAATATCTGAGTCCAGAAGTTTGTCAGTGCTGGACATGACCAAAACATATGCCCAGTAGTAGCTCTGCCCTGTTGATATCTCAGACAATTTGGGTCAGTATCTGGATAAATGGCAGCCAACCGATCCCTAGAGAGATGTACCGGTAGCCTGTGTAGGATCTTAAATTGTATCAGACTATGTCTGAGGCACAGAGATGATGTATGAATGAAATCTAGGCTTCCCTCCCAGGTCTGCGCTGAAATTTGGACACCAAGGTCCTGTTCCCAGGCACATCTAGTCTTCTCTGTTGAAGGCATACTGAAATTAAGAATGACGTTGTATACAAAAGAAATATTGCCCTTAAGCGTTGGATCTCGCCCCAGTATTCTGTCAAGCAAATCATTATCAGATAAATGTGGGAATGGATAGTGTTCTCTGGCAAAACTACGTGCCTGTAGATATCTGAAGAAGTGAGCCTGAAGTAATGTGAAATTTTTACATAGAGTCTCAAATGAAATGAAGGTGTTGCTTATAAATAAGTCTTTGAAAAATACTATGCCTCTATCATACCAAGAGTGAAAAGCTGAATTGAATTGTGCAGCAGGGAAAATATCATTATGGATCAAGGGCATAAAGCTGCTTGTGTGAGTAAGATTAAAAAGTGTTTCCTGAATTGACGCCATATTCTGAGAGAATGTTTTGTCACAGGGTTGGGAAAAAAAAAAAAAAGAGTAGTTCGATTTTTTAGAAAAAAAGTACAAAGGCTAGGTATTGGTGAAAAGGAGGAATGAATTTCAACTTCCATAGCAACCCAAGTAGGGCTTTGCCCTGATCTAAATGATGTAATCCAATAGGATAATTTAGAGAGATTGGCTCCCCAATAATATAACATGAAGTTGGGAAGTCCAAGTCCACCAACTGATTTAAGCATCTCTAAAATAGACCTTCTTACTCTCGGGACAGATTTGTTTCAAATAAATGAGGAAATATGTGAATTCAGATCTTTAAAAAAAAAGGACATGGGGAGAAACAGTGGTAGCATTTGAAAAACATACAAAAATTGAGGAAGAACTGTCATTTTCACAGTATTAACACGGCCTGCAAGAGAAATGGGTAAAGCAGACCACCGCTTCAGGTTAAGTTTCATATTTTCAAGGAGTTTTTTGAAGTTAGCCTCATATAAATTTTTGTAAGAGCGTGTGACAACAATACCAAGGTATGTGAAGGATTCTCTGTCTAATCTATAATTAAGGTTATGCGCCAAACAATTAATGGGAAAAATGACACTTTTGGAAAAATTCAGTTTGTAACCAGATAACCTTTTAATATCATTTAGTATATGCCTTTTTGGCATCTAGGGAAAGAAGAACTTCTGGTGTATCTAAGGAATGATTAGAGTAAAGTATGCTGAGAAGACACCGCATGTTGAAAAAGGATTGCCTACCAGGTACGAAACCCGTTTGATCAGGAGAAATGAGATCAGAAATTATAGATTCCAGTCGGTATGCCAAGACTTTAGTAAGGATTTTGTAGTCATAGCAGAGGAGGCTTGCTATGGAAGTAAGGAAGTTGTAGGGTTAGAGAGATACAAGAGCAAATCATCAGCGTAGAGTGAGACCTTGTGAGCAAAGCCACCCCTGACAATGCCAGGCACTTTATCATCAGCTCTGAGTGCTATCGCCAGGAGGTTCAATTGCTAAGTTAAATAAGAAAGGTGATAAACAGCAGCCCTGTCTCACCCCACGCTGAAGAAAAAAGAAATTCTAATTTATGAAGTTTGTGTGCACAGCTGCCTGTGGAGTACTGTAAATTAGGCTTATCCATGTAAGAAATGTTGGGCCAAAACCAAATCTATTAAAGCACCTCAAAGAGGAATGACCATTCAATGCGGTCAAAAGCCTTTTCGGCATCTAGGGAAAGAAGAACTTCTGGTGTATCTAAGGAATGATTAAAGTATGCTGAGAAGATGCCGCATGTTGAAAAAGGATTGCCTACCAGGTATGAAACCCGTTTGATCAGGAGAAATGAGATCAGAAATTATAGATTCCAGTCGGCGTGCCAAGACTTTAGTAAGGATTTTGTAGTCATAGCAAAGGAGGCTTATTGGATGGTATCCACTGCATTCTAGGGGGTCTTTTCCCTTCTTTAGTAGGACTGTTTATAATAGCCTGATTCATTGTTTCTGGCATTCTCTTTTGGGATAAGACGTCTGTGTATAGAAGACAGAGAATAGGTGATAATTTGTTGGAAAAAGCTTGGTAACATTCAATAGGATCTGAGTGACTTTGACAAGGGCCAAATTGTGATTGCTAGATGACTGGGTCTGAGCATCTCCAAAATGGCACATCTTGTGGGGTGTAGTGGTTTGTACCGAACAAAAGTGGTCCAAGGATCCAAAGGACAACCAGCAATCCAACAACAGGGTCATGGGCGTCCAAGGCTCATTGATGTGCAGGGGGCATGAAGGCTAGCCCATATTATGGTCCAATCCCACAGAAGAGAAGAAAACTTTATTCGTCACATGCACACTTCAAGCACAGTGAAATTCATCCTCCGCATTTAACCCATCTGAAGTAGTAAACACACGCGCACACACCCAGAGCAGTGGCCAGCCCAGAGCACCCGGGGAGCAGTCAGGGGTTCAGTACCTTGCTCAAGGGCACCTCAGCCCAAGGCTGCCCCTGCAGCACAAACTGCTAAAACAGTTCATGTGGACACCTTTCTGTTTTAGCCTCCATTTTTCAGGCTGCTGATTTAGTAGTGACATTTTCTGGTGCGGGCGGCACGGTGGTGTAGTGGTTAGCGCTGTCGCCTCACAGCAAGAAGGTCCTGGGTTCGAGCCCCGGGGCCGGCGAGGGCCTTTCTGTGCGGAGTTTGCATGTTCTCCCATGTCCGCGTGGGTTTCCTCCGGGTGCTCCGGTTTCCCCCACAGTCCAAAGACATGCAGGTTAGGTTAACTGGTGACTCTAAATTGACTGTAGGTGTGAATGGTTGTCTGTGTCTATGTGTCAGCCCTGTGATGACCTGGCGACTTGTCCAGGGTGTACCCCGCCTTTCGCCCGTAGTCAGCTGGGATAGGCTCCAGCTTGCCTGCGACCCTGTAGAACAGGATAAAGCGGCTAGAGATAATGAGATGAGATTTTCTGGTGCATGAGTGATAGGAATTTCGATTATTTTTACCGAGTCGGATTACTCGACTCTGCTCACCAATGAGAGCCAACTCTTTGAGGTCCCAGATGATTCACTACTTTTCTTTTTAACTTCAAAAATAATCAGTGATTATTGTTCTTTGCCTGACTGACATTATTTTGCATTGTGTTTTATTAAATGTGTTCGGTAACTCAGCAGTGAAAATACAGTAAGGATTCCAGCATTAATGCCACTGTGCCTGCTAGGTTTGTACTTCATTAAGAAGAATCATTTTGTCTCCACTAATACACTGTCTACATGCGAGTTGATTATCAGAGTTCACTCAAAAGAGCCGGATCAAAAAGTCGACTCGGTTGACGGTATGACATGCAAATTAAAGTCAAACAAAACCCAAAAATAAACAAACACTGTTTGCCAATCATGGCAAGTGCCCTGATGTGCCCTCTGCACATTTAAATTAAAAATAAAAATTTTATAACAATTTATCCATTTTAAAAAGTTATGATATTGTTAAAAATAGGCTTACATAGACACAGCCATTTTCGCTGAAACCGGATATTGGCCTGTGACATAACTGGAACACTACTACACCGTTTCCCTTAGTAACACAGAGCCATCAAATAAAGGCTTCTAACTCTTAAAAAAAAAAAATCCCCAGGCACTACTGCTCACTCTTGCTCACTCACGTGCTCTCTCTCTCTGTGCATGTTTTCACTGCTTTAGATGGGTTAAATACAGAGAAAGAACCTCACTGTGTTGTAATGTGACAAATTAAAAGGCTTCCAATTCTAAAAATCTAATCAGAAATTATGTAACCATGTGATTTTTACTGGCAACAAAATACGTGAATTCAACAGACTTCACTTTTATGAAGTTTAAATCTCACTCAGCTAGATAACATACACAGTACTGACATACTAGTAAACAACCCTGTTGCCATAGCAACGTGATTCCTGCTGTCTAAAAAGATCGATTTTCTCAGTGAATAAAAACAAATAAAAAGCATGTAATATAAAAATACAAGGAAAATTTTTTTTGGGGAAAAAAAACAAAAACAAACCCACCAACCAACCAACCCAACACTGAGTAGCCTGCAATGAAGTGTTTATAGGCAGCAAAAGGCTCCCAAAGGCTGTGTATGTATTTGCTCACTGTTTACTTTTGTGTGTGTGTGTGTGTGTGTGTGTTTTCACTGCTTCAGTGATCAGGCTTATTTTCACACCCAAACACTTGACCATCTTCATGGTTGTTTACAACAATTTAGAAGCAATGTATATCCACTAGATCTCACCCTCAGTAAGTCACGTGGCATGTAAGTGACCTCACAATCTCCGATGCTCTCGAGGAACTTGCACTTAGAACGCGATATTTGAACCTCAGAGCACCGCACAGGGACATTGTTTTTCTTTAAAAATAAAACCTGTACACAGTCTACAGGTACAAATATGAACAAGTGACCACTCAAACGTCTCGTATGGATATTATGTCAGCATAAACGAGTTTATTTTGGGTTTTTGTTAAACTTTAAGAGTGATGTGTCATTTGTAAGAGAGTCAGTTCTTTTTGCTGAACGTTGAGAACCGAATCCCGTATGAGTCTTTTTCCTCTTTTGCTGCACATCTTAAATTTCCTCGCTAAATATATTCAAATTTTCAGCAAATGGTGAAAAAGGGCACCAAAATATTAGTGAATATGTATCTGTGACAGCACACGTGATGGATTGTTTATTGTTAACACGAAAGTAGAATGCGAGGTCATTAAAAAAAAATGTCGCTAATAGATCTGGTTTCCGAGATAAGAGTTGTTGGGGAATTGAAAGAGTCGGCTCTTATTAGTGAGTCGAGTCAAGTGATCTGACTCCATGAAGAGCTGAAATTCCCATCAGTACAAGCTAAAAGGGCAAAAGAGTCGGCTCTTATTAGCGAGTCGAGTGATCCGACTCCCTGAAAAGAGCCGAAATTCCCATCAGCACAAGCTAAAAGGGCAAAAGAGTCGGCTCTTATTAGATTAGATCAGATAAAACTTTATTGATCCCTTTGGGCAGGTTCCCTCAGGGAAATTAACATTCCAGCAGCATCATTCCAGATAAACAGAGAAAAGAAATAGAGAAAACTTCTAGATAAATTAAAATAAATTAAGTATTTGCATATACAAATATATAAAAAGAATAAGATATGGGGAAGAGAGGAAGGGGGGGGTCGGCGGTAGGAGAGATATTGCACTTTATATTGCACATTATCTGGTATTGCTTATTGTTAGGCTAGGCTACTGCTCCTTCCCGTCCTCTGTTACCCCTCCTCCCCCCCCAGAGAGGAGTTGTACAGTCTGATGGCGTGAGGGACAAAGGAGTTTTTGAGTCTGTTCGGCCTGCACTTGGGAAGGAGCATTCTGTCACTGAACAGGCTCCTCTGGTTGCTGATGACGGTGTGCAGAGAGTGACTGGCATCATCCATGATGTTCAATAGTTTGCCCATAGACCTCTTCTCTGCCACCGTCACCAGAGAGTCCAGCTTCATGCCGACCACAGAGCCGGCCCGCCTGATCAGTTTGTCCAGCCTGGATGTGTCCTTCTTGGATGTGCTGCCCCCCCAGCACACCACGGTGTAAAACAGGACACTGGCGACCACTGACTGATGGAACATCCACAGGAGTTTCCTGCAGATGTTAAAGGACCGCAGCCTCCTAAGGAAGTATAGCCTGCTCTGTCCCTTCCTGTATAAGTGTTTGGTGTTGCAAGTCCAGTCCAGCTTGCTGTCCAGCCACAGCCCGAGGTACTTGTAGGAATCCACAGCCTCCACCTCGACTCCCTCGATCAGAACTGGTCGTGACCTTGGTCTGGACCTCCCAAAGTCAATGACCAGCTCCTTGGTCTTCGAGGTGTTGAGCTGCAGATGGTTCCTGTTGCACCACACAGCAAAGTCCCTCACCAGGCTCCTATACTCCTCCTCTCTGTCGTCACTGATACATCCAACGCTGGCTGTGTCATCGGCAAACTTCTGAATGTGACACAGCTACGAGTTGTAGCAGAAGTCCACGGTGTACAGGGTGAAGAGAAGAGGGGCCAGCACCATGCCCTGGGGTGCTCCGGTGCTGCTAATCACAGTGTCAGACATGATGTCCTTCAGCCTGACGTACTGGGGCCTGTCAGTGAGGTAGCTGGAGATCCAGGTGACCAGGCAGGAGCCCACTTGCAACCTGTTCAGTTTGTCCTGAAGCAATAGGGGATGGATGGTGTTGAAGGCACTCGAGAAGTCCAAGAAGAGGATCCTCACTGTGCCATTTCCCTTATCTAGATGCGAGTGGGCTCGGTGTAGCAGGTAGAGGATGGCATCTTCCACACCAACACCTGCCCGGTACACAAACTGCAGACAGTCCTGGGCACGTTGTACCTGGGGTTTGAGGAAGCTGAGGAAGAGCCGCTCCAACATCTTCATCAGATGTGAAGTGAGTGCCACCGGTCGGAAGTCATTCAGCTCGCTGGGCTGATTCTTTTTGGGAACTGGAACAATACATGACGTCTTCCAGAGGGTGGGCACTCTCCCCAGCTGCAGGCTAAGGTTGAAGATGCGTTGGAGTGGTTCACCCAGTTCAGCAGCACAGGTCTTCAGTAGTCAGGGACACACCTTGTCCAGGCCTGCTGCTTTCCTGGGGTGAAGCTTCCTCAGTTGACCTCTGACCTGGTCTGCAGTAATGCATGGGGGAGTCTGTGTTGAGGTGGGGGAGGAGGGGGCTGCTGTGATTACTGGGGGGAGGTGTGTTGAGGGAAGAAGGACAGATGGCTGCAGTGAGGGAGAGGGTGGGGGGCACGTGGGCTGGTTGAACCGATTGGAAAAAAAAAAAAAAGTCAGTCAGTCATTCAACTCATTCGCCCTCTCCACAGTCAGTCATTCAACTCATTCGCCCTCTCCACTGTGAGTCGAGTCAAGTGATCCGACTCCCTGAAAAGAGCCGAAATTCCCATCAGTACAAGCTAAAAGGGCAAGAGTCGGCACTTTTTAGGGAGTCGAGTCAAATGATCCGACTCCATGAAGAGCCGAAATTCCCATCAGCACAAGCTAAAAGGGCAAAAGAGTCGGTTCTTATTAGCGAGTCGAGTCAAGTGAGCCGACTCCATGAAAAGAGCCGAAATTCCCATCAGCACAAGCTAAAAGGGCAAAAGAGTCGGCTCTTATTAGCGAGTCGAGTCAAGTGAGCCGACTCCATGAAAAGAGCCGAAATTACCATCAGCACAAGCTAAAAGGGCGAAAGAGTCGTCTCTTATTAGCGAGTCGAGTCAAGTGAGCCGACTCCATGAAAAGAGCCGAAATTCCCATCAGCACAAGCTAAAAGGGCAAAAGAGTCGGCTCTTATTAGCGAGTCGAGTCAAGTGATCCGACTCCATGAAAAGAGCCGAAATTCCCATCAGCACAAGCTAAAAGGGCAAAAGAGTCGGCTCTTATTAGCGAGTCGAGTCAAGTGAGCCGACTCCATGAAAAGAGCCGAAATTCCCATCAGCACAAGCTAAAAGGGCAAAAGAGTCGGCTCTTATTAGCGAGTCGAGTCAAGTGAGCCGACTCCATGAAAAGAGCCGAAATTCCCATCAGGAGTACAATTGAAGCTAGTACTACATTACCCAGTGTGCTCGGAACACGCTACGTCACATTTCCCCAACATCCGCAATTCCTCGTGTGCCTCGGAGAGCAGCGCAGTGAACATGGCAGAAGCGGAGGGTCCGGGTCTGGACGAGGGTCCGGACGGGGATCCGGTGACTCCCGCGACTCGCGCTCCCCGGGTGTCGTTTGGGGAGTCGGTGCAGCCCACAGTCGGTGTAGTCGGTCACCTTCTGGGTCAGCAGCCTTCTCTGAAGTTTGACAAGAACATCAAGCAGGCCTTCTACAACACGGGCGCCATGATCTTCGTAGCGATCTGCTGCGGCGCCGCGGTTCTGGTGTACTTCATCCTCGAGGCGTTCCTCCGGCCGCTGCTCTGGGCCGTGCTCTGCGGAACCTTCCTGCACCCCTTCAAGCATTCTCTGGCGCGCGTGGGGCGCTCGTGGCTCAGCGGGCTCCGGGCCAGCGGCACGCCCATCGTGCTGGGGACCCTGCTCGTGCCGGTCCACTGTGTGAACCACGGTGTCGAGACTCTGGGCGCTTTACTGCTCGAGCGCCTCAAGGTGCTGCTGCTGATCGGTGCCGGTGCGCCGCTGCTCTACTTCCTCTACCTGTCCTGGAGCGTCATCGGCATGCAGGCTGTGCTCGAACACCTGTGTGACGTCATATGCCACGTGCTCGACTGTTTCAGCGCCTTGTGGGTGAGTGAGAGACCGTGACACGCCCCTTTTATCAGGGGTCCTGCCGGAATGCCCATTGATAGAGCTCCAGAACAGTATGAATCATCTCATTATCTCTAGCCGCTTTATCCTTCTACAGGGTCGCAGGCAAGCTGGAGCCTATCCCAACTGACTACGGGCGAAAGGTGGGGTACACCCTGGACAAGTCGCCAGGTCATCACAGGGCTGACACATAGACACAGACAACCATTCACACTCACATTCACACCTACGGTCAATTTAGAGTCACCAGTTAACCTAACCTGCATGTCTTTGGACTGTGGGGGAAACCGGAGCACCCGGAGGAAACCCACGCGGACACGGGGAGAACATGCAAACTCCACACAGAAAAGCCCTCACCGGCCACGGGTCTCGAACCCGGACCTTCTTGCTGTGAGGTGACAGTGCTAACCACTACACCACCGTGCCGCCCCCAGTGTGAATCACTGACCACTTTATCACATGCTCATTTGTGCAGTTATCCAATCAACCAACCATGAGATGAACACACAGAATCATGCAAATACAGGTCAAGTTACTGTTAAAAAAAATAGATGATGCTATTCCAGTCTTCATCTGGCCTGAGTTTCCCCAAAAGCATCGTAGCACAAAGATCATCGTTAAATGGTAGAGCGAGCAGCACAATGAACGCTCTCTCTCCTAGTTAAGATGCTCTTGGCGTTAAGAGGCTTTTGGGAAGCCCACCCCACCCCGTCCAGTTTCAGTGAGCTTGTGACTAGTCTCCTGTTGGAATGGAACCTGATGTGGTCTTCTGCTGTTGTAGCCTGTTTATCTCAACATTCAATGAGATGCTTTTCTGCTCACCATGGTTGTAAAGAGTGGTTATGCTGATTTACCAGAGCCTTCCTGTCTGTACTAGCCATTCTTGTCTGACCTTTATCATCAACAGGGCAGAACTGCTGCTCCTTTAAAGTGCATATCACGGGTAAATTCAGGAGCAAGATCAGTGTAATTCTCCTATTTTATATTAAACTTTGGTCAAATATCATCTGTAACATTCTCTGCGATTTTTCTACCTTGCGCAATACCAGAAAAATTCAGTTGAAATCAAGCCATTTGAGGCGAATTGGTCCGCCTCTGAAAAAAACTTGGCATTTGAATTTCCCGGGAAACATTTGGCCCTTTTCCACTACCCTTTTTCGGCTCACTTCAGCTCACTTCAGCCCGTCACGGCTCGCGTTTCGACTATCTAAGAACAGCACGACCCAGCTCGCTTCAGCCCTGCTTAGCCCCTAAAACTCGCACGGTTTTGGAGTCGGGCTGAAGCGAGCCAAACCGAGCTGAGTGAGGCTAGGGGCGTGAGGAGACACTCCCCTGTGCACTGATTGGTGAGGAGGAGTGTCCTCACATGCCCACACACGCCCCGCGAGCACGCTGGGATCTGTAAACACCGTAAACCCGGAAGAAGAATAATTACGAATTACGAGAATTTCTGAAGCCTTATGCGCCTCGCCTCATCTATACGCTCTTGCCAGTATCTGTTGGCGTTGTCGGTGACAACAAGCCACAGCACCAAGACCAGCAACACTAACGACTCCATGTCCTCCATGTTTATTGTTTACTCTCCGGGTCGTGAGACTGCCGCTTAAAAGATCACTGATGTCACTGTTTGCGCCACCTAACGACATCACGTGACGTCCACCCACTTTCGCTAACTCCACCCAATGTGTCCACCCACTTCCAGCCAGCACGGTTCAGCGCGGTTGTAGTCGAAATGCAACTCCAACAGCCCCGCTCAGCTCGACTCAGCCCGGCTCAGCACGGCACGGCTCGGCTCAGCCCAACTCAGCTGCGTTGGTAGTGGAAAAGCGGCATTTGATTTTCGTGACATCATCTGCGGGATGCCTCCTTCTGAATCCTACATCAGCGCTGGTTTGTTTATGAGGAAACAACCTGGTGGTTTTCTGCAAATTTCTTCAATGTTATCACATAATTATTAAAATGGTTAACAGATGTATCGTAGGAGGGTGTAGCAACACCACTCTTGATGGGATTAGTACTCATCATTTTCCAAAAGACCGGACAATGAGAGAGAAATGGGAGCGCTTGGTCTACACAGGCTGTGCACTGAAACCGTGCAAGCTCTCTCAGCCTGCTGGCGCTTCCACAGGTGACGTCACGAATCTGGCTCCAGACTCCCTTGGGATTTTTCCAGATGCGTTTTGTCATTTTATTTTTTTCTGCTGTAGACAGATGGCCTTGTGCAAAATTACCCTTCTGGAGGAGTGTGTAAAGGAACATACTTTGATATAAAAAAAACAAAATTGGTCCAGGATATGCCCTTTAATGTTTTCTTACTTTTCTGTGTAAACCCTATAGACTGGTATGTCAGTTCTAGATCAGTATCAGGGTTCTGCAATCTTCTGTGAGCCTTAACCACTGAACCAGCTCCATAAATCATAATATTGAAAACTCAAGTCTAATTTCAGGTAGCCCATGAGTCTTAAACCTCTTCAAATCTTCACTGGATCACATCTGAGAATTCTGTATTGGAAGATTTTTATAGACTATTTGTAGAAAATCAAATGGATAAACAAGGTACAGTATTCTGATGCTGGTGAGATGTTTTGGCTCTGATCTTTCCCCTCAGTATGTACAAAAGGTACATCTGCCACCTCTTCACGTGTGCATGTGAAGAGGAAGATTCTAAAGAGAAGTGGTGGAATTCTGAAAAACATTCCAATTTTTTTTAGAATTCCGTCTGTGATTCAGAAAGAGGGCGAGGAAACTCCGAGGCTTAGTGCGGAGAGGAGACGAGGGGATCGAGACACTTCGTCCAATGACCATTTCGTCCACTAGTTAAGACGTTTCGTCCAAAGCCTTTTTCATACGCACTATCAATTATTTTATATTTCAGGTATTCCGGTGTTCGCGAACGAAAGCCCCGTGAGAGCGCTGCACGGCGCCTGAAGATTTAACACGATCCAGCCGACTTTAAAAATGAATAACTCGGCCAGGAGAGCTCGCAACAAAGCTAAATTTTACAAGCACCTCCCTCTAAGCCTCCCTCTTCAAAAGAGCATGATCTCAGGTCGGTACGATCACACCTCGGCCTGGGATTCATGAATGAAGCCCCCACGAGAGTGCTGCTCTGCACCTGAAGATTTAATATGATCCAGCCAGAAACATCCCGTGTCCGAAATTGCTCATTCGTTCCCTACTCCCTATATAGGGAATTACTATATAGAGGACTATATAGTGAGCTCATTGGCAAAACGAAAAAACACTTTCGGACACTACTCTGTCGCGCTGGTATTTACGTCATTACTGTTGCACCATTAAAACGTGCCTTTACAGTCTCATCTCATCTCATTATCTGTAGCCACTTTATCCTGTTCTACAGGGTTGCAGGCAAGCTGGAGCCTATCCCAGCTGACTACGGGTGAAAGGCGGGGTACACCCTGGACAAGTCGCCAGGTCATCACAGGGCTGACACATAGACACAGACAACCATTCACACTCACATTCACAGCTACGGTCAATTTAGAGCCACCAGTTAACCTAACCTGCATGTCTTTGGACTGTGGGGGGAAACCGGAGCACCCGGAGGAAACCCACGCGGACACGGGGAGAACATACAAACTCCGCACAGAAAGGCCCCCGTTGGCTGCTGGGCTCAAACCCAGACCCTTCTTGCTGTGAGGTGACAGTGCTGACCACTACACCACCATGCAGTGATCTTCCATTATTTTCTGCACTACTGCACATTTTTCTGATCATATTTCATATTTTGTCTTTTCACCATAAAGTTAAGTATATATGGATGCAAAACTGTCCATATCACATTACGATTGAATGGCATTGAAACGTCCGTATATAAGATCCTGAACTGAAAGCTTCTCTCTCGGTCTCTTTTTCAGGTTGGAACATTAGTGATGGGTTACGTGCTGGCTGTGGTGTTTAAGTGGACACCGGTTATGGAGGGTTACCTGCGTGCCATGTCTGTGCCCATTTGGACGGTTCTTATATTCTACCTGGGTAAGTCTGGCACGGTTCTGCTTCAGAGTAAGAGGAGACTCATCCACTGAGGGGGAAAAAGACAAAGTGTACAAATTTGATAATGCAGTTTAGCATTAAAATGACACAGGTCGATGTATTAAAAAGATGAATAGTACCCTGTGGAGCTAGAATAACCCCTAGGTACTTGAATCACACGCCGTATTGCCTGCTGCCTCATGCCTGAGAAGGAGAATAAGCTGGAAAAACACCGTGTGCTGTTTAAACTTGGGTACGGAAACGGCCGAAGGTTATCCTCATTATAATAAGTGAGGTCGCGACAAACATGGCAGAACTGGCGGCCTCTGACACAGAAGCGAGTGCTCGAGAGCCTTCAAGTTCACGGGTGCTTTTAGGTTTGGAATATTTAAATTCTCAACTTTTATTTTTCTCAAAATTTTTCCAAATATTTCAATTTGTCTCGATTTAGGAGTCTTCGTTCGACCTGGGTGAGCCGCCATGTTTGCTGTGGCTTCACAGTTGTGACCTCTGGCCCACATATGACCTCTCGTGACTTTTCCAAACTGGCTGGTTTGCTAACAGACTAAAATGTGATTAGGACGCCCTGTATTAGGAAAAAAAATGTATTGAAACACAATGATGCATACCAGCTATGGGGATGGGTATCAGCTCAAACAATTCAGGAAGCGGAGTGGATTAAATAATTCCTGAACCAGCACGTCGACCTGTGTCACTTTAAGATGAAATTCGAAGAGCTTTTGAATTCAAATCCACATCATTCAGTTCAATCCCACATTTTCATTTTCATTTTCTGTTCTGTTTATTCTGTTTATGCACGAGTTTCAGAAGAGCTTTCAGAATGACATAACAGCCCTGACTGTTTATAAGTAGATTTAGTTCCTGATAAAAGAGATCTTTGTGGGTTATTTCCTGTGCTGAAATGGTAAGACTGACAAGTTGGCCTTTCATAAAGAAATAGTTGCACTTGTGTCATCATGGACTTCAGCCAGAATGCTATGGTGATGACCTTTTGTCTCATTAACAGGCCTGGATTCATCACTGTGGCTAGCGATCACACACAGCTGTCTCAACTAACCACTGCTTTCACTTCTTAACACCTCTCTTTCTCTCTCTCTCTCTTTATTTTTATTTATATATATATATATATATATATATATATATATATATATATATATATATATATAATATGTGCTGTCAAAGTTAACCCGATGTGAACGCGATCTCAATTTAACGCGATTAAAAAAAATAGTGCCGTTAACGCAAATTCTAATTTGGCCCTGCGAGTCACCCGTAGTTCCTGCTGAGGCTTGTCGCGCGCTGCGTTTAACTGTACCAACAGGTTTACCGTCCAAACGAGATCACATGAGATTACCTTTCACAGGTGAGACTGGAAAAATACTTTTCAATACTGTTCCTTCAGTCTTCAGTTTCCCAGCTCATCTCCACCGGGGAGGTGTAGAGTTATAAGCAGTGAGAATTAGAGAATACAGTGCCGCACTATGATGAACGTTTTTGAACGTATGATGAATGTTTTTATTTTTGTTATCTGTTTTTTTTTTTTCTTCTTTTATGGCAAATACTTCTCTTCAAAAGAAACCAATGAAGAGTAAAATAAAACATTTATTTTCACAGTGATATGCACTTTATTTTTCATCCTTTGGTTTTCTCATCTAATATGGAAGTTATGGATGTCAGTGGCTGTGACAAGACGTGTTATGCTCTGCAATAAAAAAAACAACATTGGTACAAAGCAAGCCCATTCACTTTTTTATGCTGATAAGAGAATTACAATGTCATGTGACAAAAATGTGCGATTAAATTGCGATTAATCGCGAGTTAACTATGACAGTCGCGACATTAATCGCAATTAAATATTTTAATCGCTTGACAGCACTAATATATATATATATATACACACACACTGTGTGCACAATTATTAGGCAAGTGAGTACTCTGACCCTACCATTATTTCTATGCATGTTTTCCAACCGCAAGCTAGATACACTTGAATGCTAATTGGATTTAAGCATTCTCAGGTGGTATTTATTTGTGTAATGAGGGAGGGTGTGACCTAAAGTCATTAATACCCTATATTAAGGTGTGCATAATTATTAGGCAGCTTCTTTATCTCAGGCAAAATGGGCCAAAAAAGAGATTTAACAGACACTGAAAAGACAAAAATTGTAAAATGCCTATCCTGGGATGCAGCACTCTTGAAATAGCTAAGCTATAGAAATGTGAGCACAGAACAATCAAACGTTTTGTTGCAAATAGTCAACAGGGTCGCAAAAAATGTGTGGAGAAGAAAAGACACAAATTAACCGCAAAAGACTTGAGAAGGATTAAACATGAAGCTACCAGGAACCCATTATCCTCCAGTGCCACAATATTCTAGAACTGCAACCGACCTGGAGTGTCCAGAAGGACAAGGTGTTCGGTGCTCAGAGACATGGCCAAGGTAAGGAAGGCTGAAACACGACCACCACTAAACAAGACTCACAAGTTGAAATGTCAAGATTGGGCCAAGAAATATCTGAAGACAGATTTTCCAAAGGTTTTATGGACGGATGAAATGAGAGTGACTCTGGATAGACCAGATGGATGGGCCCATAGCTGGATAACTAATGGACACAGGGCACTTTGACTCAGACACCAGCAAGGTGGTGGAGGGGTAATGGCATGGGCTGCTATTATTAAGGATGAGCTAGTTTGACCATTTCAGGTTGAAGATGGACTTAACATCAACTCCCAAACCTACTGCCAGTTTCTAAAAGATTACATTCTTCAAGCAGTGGTATGGGAAGAAGTCTGCATCATTCAAGAAGGCCATGATTGTTATGCAGAACAATGCACCCAAGTACCCCACTGCTTGGCGAGCCCACAAAGGCCTTAAAGATGACAAAGTAATGACATGGCCCCCTTCCTCACCTGACTTAAACCCTATTGAGTACTTGTGGCCCCTTCTTAAGCATGAGATTTACAGCGAGGGAAGACAATACACCACTCTGAATAGCATTTGGGAGGCCATGGTTGCTCCTGCACAAAAAGTTGATCGTCAACAAATCAAAAAACTAACAGACTGGATGGAAGGCTCATGGCAGTTATTGAAAAGAAGGGTGGCTATATTGGTCACTGAATATTTTTGAAATGCTAGAAGTGTTTATTTGTTAATTCTGAGTTGTTTATTTGTTACACTGAAAATTAAAATAAACAAGTGAGATGGGAAACTTTAAGCTTTTCATTTAGTTGCATAATAATTCTGCACACTAAATGTTGCCTAATAATTCTGCACACTTGTATATTCCCCTGAGAAGGCCTAAACTCCTCTTTCCTTTGTTAATCATTCTGGTTTTAGGTTTATTAACAATTTGGATTGACTGAGAGCACTGTATTTGTTCAACGATAAAATTAATCATCAGGAATACAACTTGCCTAATAATTGTGCACACAGTGTGATATATATATATATGGTGATAGTACTTCTGTACAATACCCAAGGCCCTTTATGGGACTGTGCTTTTTAAGCAGGGAGCACTAGTTCTCAAAAAGCTGTGAAAGAACAGACCGATTGGCTCGAATGACGCATGTGCAACTGTGATCTCTCTTGTTTTAGTGCTCTAATGCCTGGCTACCAATAACAAACCCAGCAAAGATAAATAAAAGTGCAGTCTTTTTTCCCCCAAGGACACAGCTCACAAGTCCTAGACACACAGAATTGTTCCTCATGAGCAGTATATATTTATTTATACAGGGGGCTGCAAAAGTAGATGTGCAGTAATGAAAAACAAAACGTTTGCACATCCATCCATCCATTATCTCTAGCCGCTTTATCCTGTTCTACAGGGTCGCAGGCAAGCTGGAGCCTATCCCAGCTGACTATGGGTGAGAGGCGGGGTACACCCTGGACAAGTCGCCAGGTTACCTCAGGGCTGACACACAGACACGGACAACCATTCACACCTACGGTCAGTTTAGAGCCACCAATTAGCCTAACCTGCATGTCTTTGGGGGAAACCGGAGCAAACCCATGCAGACACGGGGAGAACATGCAAACTCCACACAGAAAGGCACTCGTCGGCCGCTGGGCTCGAACCTGGACCTTCTTGCTGTGAGGCGACAGTGCTAACCACTACACCACCGTGCCGCCAACGTTCACACAAAACGTTATAGTATTCAATGAAACCTAGCACCACTATTATAATACTGGTAATATTGGAATAATCCTTACTGTATACCTACTTTTGTAGCCCCCGTATATATTTAATACATTTTTCATCTTTAATCCATGCCTTTATCTACATCCATTTTGGGTGACAGTTTATATAAATAGTAGACATAAAAATGTACAAAGTAAGGAATAAAAAAATAACTGGAATGATGTTATCGGAAACTAATCAACTACATGAACGCGCGATGCAGCCTGAAGCGAAGCCGAATTACTTTTACCCAAAGTTTATTATTGTTTCAATAACCGCATCTCGTGAAGTGTTTTTTTTCCTCTTATACCACACCATTTTTATTTCTTAAACTTAAATTTTTATTTGTTTATACTTAATATTGTGGAACATCCATGAAACAAGTTAGTTCATGTTATCAAGATAAACATACTCACTGGCCACTTTATTAGGAACACCCATTCACCTGCAGTTTTATGCAGTTCTCTAATCAGCCAATCCCTCGACAGCAGCACAGTGCATCAAATCACGCAGATACAAATCAAGAGCTTCAGTTAATGCTCACTTCATTCACACATCAGAATGGGGAAAATTATGATCTCAAAGTGCGACTTTCTTTCACTTTGGCACTGTGGGTGTTGGTTTGAGCCAGATGGACTGGTTTGAGTATTGCAGAAACTGCTGATCTCCTGAGGTTCTCACACACAGCAGTCTCTAGAGTTTACACAGAATGGTGCGAAAAACAAAAAACATTGCGCAAGCGACAGTTCTGTGGGTGGAAACAAACGCCTTGTTGATAAGAGAGGTCAGAGGAAAATGGCCAGATTGGTTCGAGCTGCCAGGAAGGATATAGTAACTCATAGCAACTCTTTACAACCGTGATGAGCAGAAAAGCATCTCAGCATGCAACAGCAGAAGACCACATTGGGTTCCACTGCTTCAGCCAAGAACAGGAATCTTAGAATCAAGAACAAGTTCCTATTAAAGTGGCCAGTGAGTGTAAATAACAGCTATAAAACAGTCCTTCTGTCACCATCCTCTCTGTAAAACCTTCTGTCCTGAAGACTTTTCTATATCGGATAACGTAGTGACTAATGAAGTGCGGAAACTGATAAATGCTAACTAAATGTTACCTCACAGAAAACTGAAGTCTGTTAACAACTTAAAGAACATGTTTGTTAATCCAGTTATGTGACACGTCTGCCATATACAGTTAGGTCCATAATATTTGGACACTGACACAAATTTTCTTTTTTTACCTGTTTACTGAAACATATTCAAGTTATAGTTATATAATGGACATGGGCATAAAGTCCAGACTTTCAGCTTTCATTTGAGGGTATCCACATTAAAACTGGATGAAGGGTTTGAGTTTCAGCTCCTTAACATGTGCCACCCTGTTTTTAAAGGGACCAAAAGTAATTGGACAGTTGACTCAAAGGCTATTTCATGGGCAGGTGTGGGCAATTCCTTCGTTATGTCATTCTCAATTAAGCAAGTAAAAGGTCTGGAGTTGATTTGAGGTGTGGTGCTTGCATTTGGAAGATTTTGCTGTGAAGAAAACATGCGGTCAAAGGAGCTCTCCATGCAGGTGAAACAAGCCATCCTTAAGCTACGAAAACAGAAAAAACCCATCCGAGAAATTGCTACAATATTAGTAGTGGCAAAATCTATAGTTTGGTACATCCTGAGAAAGAAAGAAAGAAAGAAAGAAAGAAAGCAAGCACTGGTGAACTCATCAATGCAAAAAGACCTGGATGCTCACAGAAGACAACAGTGGTGGATGATCACAGAATAATTTCCATGGTGAAGAGAAACCCCTTCACAACAGCCAACCAAGTGAACAACACTCTCCAGGAGGTACCGTAGGCGTATCAATATCCAAATCTACCATAAAAAGAGAAGACTACATGAAAGTAAATACAGAGGGTTCACTGCACGGTGCAAGCCACTCATAAGCCTCAAGAATAAAAAGGCTAGATTGGACTTTGCTAAAAAACATCTAAAAAAGCCAGCACAGTTCTGGAAGAACATTCTTTGGACAGATGAAACCGAGATCAACCTCTACCAGAATGATGGAAAGAAAAAAGTATGGCGAAGGCGTGGTACAGCTCATGATCCAAAGCATACCACACCATCTGTAAAACACGGCGGAGGCAGTGTGATGGCTTGGGCATGCATGGCTGCCAGTGGCACTGGGTCACTAGTGTTTATTGATGATATGACACAGGACAGAAGCAGCCGGATGAATTCTGAGGTATTCAGAGACATACTGTGTGCTCAAATCCAGCCAAACGCAGCCAAACTGATTGGTCGGCGTTTCATAATACAGATGGACAATGACCCAAAACATAAAGCCAAAGCAACCCAGGAGTTTATTAAAGCAAAGAAGTGGAATATTCTTGAATGGCCGAGTCAGTCACCTGATCTCAACCCAATTGAGCATCGTTTCACTTGTTAAAGACTAAACTTCAGACAGAAAGGTCCACAAACAAACAGCAACTGAAAACCGCTGCAGTAAAGGCCTGGCAGAGCATTAAAAAGGAGGAAACACAGCGTCTGGTGATGTCCATGAGTTCAAGACTTCAGGCAGTCATTGCCAACAAAGGGCTTTCAACCAAGTATTAGAAATGAACATTTTATTTACAATTATTTAATTTGTCCAATTACTTTTGAGCCCCTGAAATGAAGGGATTGTGTTTAAAAAATGCTTTAGTTCCTCACATTTTGTTCAACCCACTGAATTAAAGCTGAAAGTCTGAACTTCAACTGCATCTGAAGTTTTTTTTTTTTCAAAATTCATTGTGGTAATGTACAGAACCAAAATTAGAAAAATGTCTCTGTCCAAATATTTATGGACCTAACTGTAAGTCCCTGTATCAGTTGTTACTCTAGAAACGATAAGAATGCATTAATGTAATATAATACCTCCTGACCAGTCTGAATCGAGAATTCAGTAGTGCAGGTTACACTGTGTTTTTGTTGCAGTGTCTCTGACAGGAGCCTGGCGAGTGCCCATGTTTGTGGTGGTCGTCATTCTGCTAATAGTGGGCTCTCAGGAAAAAGCACCGGTACCGGGAAAAGGTGAGGAGAGAAAAAAATGACCAACCTTGTTGTCATGAATATATAAATCCACTACAGGGTGAAATATTTTCTCTTCAAGATCATGATGCACCAGACAAACCAGGGGCTGTACACCGGATTATTAGAGAGGGTGTGAGACAGGAGTGATGTAATAACTAGTGCAAGAAGGAATGTACATCTCCTTTTTGGTGACTTGTGCATTTCTAGGGGAACTGCCAGGACAGGTCCTTTCTTTTGCTGCGAACACTATCTACATGGCCATTACCTGCGGTAACCACCGGCCTGTGGCTGAGAATGATGAAGAGAGTGATGCTAAAACACCATCTAAAGGTACAACAAGAAAAATCATGTACATAGACCACACAATCATGATGCACGAGTTGTTATACTGTATATTGTAATCGACACCCTACAAGAAAATGCGCGAATATTATACAAATCAAATTACACATCCAGTAATTTACCATGTTTTCAGGCAAAAACATTTTTATGGCATTGTTTTTCTTCAAACATTAAAACACTCTTTCACTGTTCAGAGCTTTTGCAATTTTTTTGGATAGTCATTAAGGATATGTTACCTATGTACAAAATTTATATAATATATGTTCTATCCACATTCACTGGATATAAGCAGTCTCACGCACTGATTGGCTACTCTCCTACTCGGATATCAGCTTATATACGGTGAGTAGAGAAAAACAAAATGGCGGCGCGTGTTGCTGAACCAACCGAGGACGAAATAAAAACTCTACTCGAAAACAAAACCGCAAAAAATACAAAAAAAAGCAACAAAGTATGGAATGAAAGTATTTGATGGTAAGATCTTTATTTTTCAGGAATTATTATTATTATTATTATTATTATTATTATTATAGCATTTTTCACAAATTGCGCCTGTCATTTCGCTGGTTTGTTTCATTCTAAGCGAAATGATTTTGTCGGATGTTTTGTATAAAGTTTTTATTTATCAAATTTGCAAAAAATAAAAATGCTCTGTTTCTCAAAATCCAGTGCATGTGGATAGAATAAAACAGTTATTCCACTCAATCTCGTTGTACATGGCTTATAGCCAACTCGGTGTTACGCACCTCAGCTATCAGCTCATGTACAACTCGATTTTGTGGAATAACTGTTTTTTTTGTTTTTTTTTTAACACCTTTTGGTGAAATTGCTTTATCTCACACTGGAAAAAAAATGAGAAAAATCCAACCTTTAATTGAAATAAATTTACTCAGGGGGGGAAACAACCCAAATCCCTCATCAATAAATAATTATTTTCATCAAAAACACATGTGCTTGTATTATTGTCACCCCTGCATATAATACTTTGTACAATCTCCCTTTGACAGTAAAACAGCACCGAGTCTTCTCCTATAACATTTTATAAGGTTGGAGGCATAGAGCAGGGCATCCGAGACCATTCCTCAATGAGGGATTTGTTTTTCTCTGAATAAATTTATTTCAGTTAAAGGTTGGACTTTTCTCTCTCTCACCCCCCCCCCCCCCCCCCCCCCGCCCCGCCCCCAGTGCGAGATGAAGCTCCTTCATGAAAATGTGAAATTTTTTTTTATGACCCATTTTTACTAATCTTTACTGCAAGTTGGCCCAGTGGTTAGTTCAACTCGCAGTTGGGTCATACCATCATAAAAATAGTACCTACTGTCATCTGGCAAACAGACCGCAATACAGATGCAAGTAGGGAGCCAAACTCTTGTGATTAACAGAGAACTGGCACCCCACTGTAACCCCAGCTATTTAATAGGTGAGAGGGCGAGAGCTATGAAAACGGAGATCGGCACCGCCCAATGTGCCTTAAGGCATCCTGGGACAGAAGACTATCTGGGAAGATCAGGTCCTGGCACAGGAGGGACATTTAAAAAAAAAAAAAAATTTTAAACTAATCTTTACAAGGGGTGCCAATAATCATGGAGGGGACTATAAATATACGCACAGTACCAGTCAAAAGTTTGGCCATGCCTCGTGATTTGATGTTTTTTCTTTATTTTTATTAATTTAAGGACACTTCATGTCTTAAAGTAATGATGGATGCCATTTCTCTTTACTTAGCTCAACAGTTAATGATGTAATACGGATTACTACAGTTGTGGTGTGGAATAGGGCTATTTACTGTATTTCTATTATTTACTGTTTGATCTCAAACACATTAAAGCAGCAAGAAATTGCACTAATTAACTTTTAACGAGGCATCTGTTAATTGAAAAGCATTCCAGGTGACTACTTCATGAAGCTGGTTAAGATAATACCAATAGTGTGCACAGCATCAAGATAAACAGTGGCTACTTTGAAGAATCTAAAATATGAAACATATTTTGTTTAACACTCCCCCCCCCCCCCCCCCACACACACACACACAATTCCATCTATGTTCCAAATGTTATTTCATAGTTTTGATGTCTTCAGTATTGTTCTCCAATGTAGAAAATATTCAAAATACCGAAAAACCTATGAATGAGTAGGGGTGTTCAAACTTTTGACTGGTACTGTATATAGATAACAAAGACGTACTGTATGATTGCAACTTATTTGGTCAATGATAGAATTTCTAGATTTGATTTCATTTCAAATATTCTATGGGGTGTCAATAATTTTGACACATTGATCAATACAATAATCTAAACCAGGGCTTTTCAAAGTGTGTGGCGCGCCTCCCCTAGGGGATGCCAGAGTTCTTCAGGGGGGGCGCAACATGAGGAAAAATAAACCAGAATAAGTTACTATTGCGGACATTTAGCGAACTTCAGCTAGCCTTTGCCAGAGACAAAATGGATCGATTTTTAGTACCTAAAGCTACAGTGAGTGAGGAGACAGAGTCTGGGCCAAGCAACAAAAGAAGGAAGTATGACCATGATTATTTAAAGTTTGGATTTTCATGGACTGGATCTGAAGATGCTCCACTGCCACAGTGTGTTGTCTGCCAAGAGGTGCTAGCTAATGATGCTATGAGATGTTTAAAATGTGTAAAACAAGATGTTTAAAAAAAAAAAGCACAGATGTTTAAAATGTGTAAAAAAAAAAAAAAAAGAAGAGGTTTTAAAAAGCACAGATGTTTAAAATGTGTAAAAAATGTTTTTAAAAAGCACAGATGTTTAAAATGTGTAAAAAAGATGTTTTAAAAAGCACAGATTTTTAAAATGTGTAAAAAATGTTTTTAAAAAGCACAGATGTTTAAAATGTGTAAAAAATGTTTTAAAAAAGCACAAATGTTTAAAATGTGTAAAGATGTTTTAAAAAGCACAGATGTTTAAAATGTGTAAAAAAGATGTTTAAAATGTGTAAAAAAAGATGTTTTAAAAAGCACAGATGTTTAAAATGTGTAAAAAAGATGTTTTAAAAAAGCACAGATGTTTAAAATGTGTAAAAAAGATGTTTTAAAAAGCACAGATGTTTAAAATGTGTAAAAAAAGATGTTTTTAAAAAGCACAGATGTTTAAAATGTGTAAAAAATGTTTTAAAAAGCACAGATGTTTAAAATGTGTAAAAAAGATGCTTTAATAAAACTCGTATGTTTTAAATGTGTAAAAAAAGATTTTTCAAAAAGCACAGATGTTTAAAATGTGCAAAAGAAAAAAATAAAAATGTGTACAACAACCTTTTTTTTTTTTTTTTTTTTTTTTAATACGAATGGAACATTTAAGTATAGCAACAACAAAAATTGTAAGGGGGGGGCGCTGTTGTTTATTTGTTCTCTGAGGGGGGGCTGACTCTCCCACACTTTGAAAACCCCTGATCTAAATGATTTAAATTCTCATGAAAAAAACTTGTTTGCTAGAGAAAGGATTAGGTTGTTTTCTCAATCATGGGTTTATTTTAATTCCTTTGAAGGGTGCCAATAATTCTTGAGTTAACTTACAACGTATTGCAGGATGATAAATTCACAGTTTTTTAAGTGGCTGTATTTTGATCATGTATTTTGATAAGCTTATTATCATTATTCTTTGACGATGTGATTCGTCAAAACATCTGGCACCGCTTAGTACCACTTACTGTAATACCACTTTCAGTCTGCTGTAACATCTGTATCACTATATTACAGCAGCAAGTGTTGTTAAATGTTCTATCGTGTAATTCTGCTGCATAATATGGCTTCTGTTTGGCTTGTGCTGTGACGTTTTTAATGCTGTGTCTTTCTGCATACACACAGATGACTCCAAAACGAGTGAAGTTTTCACCACACCGCTGCGTCCCCGCCCAGATTTCCAGAGTCTTGTGTGCAAGGAGAAAGCCAGCGATATCTATTTTGTGTTGCTGGTGTGGGCCATCGTGCTAGTGCAGATCTGGCTCAACCTCTGGATCCTGCAGCTGTTGCCCATCCCCTTTGCTGGTAATCTGTGTGTTTTTTGTGTGTGTGCTAGCTGGACAAAGTGTGTGTCATATATAATATATAAATATGATATAGCTTTGGAAAAAATTAAGAAATCACAAATTTTTTTTCTTAAATCAACATCTCTATGTACGGCAGCCATTTTATTCCAGTGTCTGTGCTGGAATTCTAATACAAGCACATGTCATTTTACTTAATGAGGTACTGATTAGGTCATCACCTGAACCAAATCTTATTTAATGAGGAAAAGTATAAAAACCACTGCTGTGGTCATCACTATACTTTTACAATAGGACCAGTTTGGATGGCAGAAATGGTGCTAATAGTACCTTAAAAGAGAACTGAAGTCATTTTTAAACTTGCTTTATTTCTTAATTAACGTGTTATTCAATTACGTTTTCGGTTTTAGTAACCTTATATCATGACTTGTATTGGCAACTAATTGCAATTAAATATTATACTTATTGGCCTGTTCGGTTTTTAGCCATGTTGAATTTAGTTCGTTTGGTCCACAGCAGGCGTCGCTTATCCGTGCGATCTTCACAAGACTTGTGCAAAACTTCGAAATGTGAAGTGTCAGCCAGGTGTCAGTGCCGCCATTTTGAAAACCGTTTTCCAAAAACGAGTTTAAATGACGATTACTGCCTACTTTTTTCCAACTTTCCTGATTGCTATCAAAACAAACAAAACTTCCGGCTTGCTTACATCAGCATTTGAAAGAGGGCGCGCGCGTCTTTTGACAACGTTGGCAGATGTTGGTGACTTTGATTTCCGCTGTACATTAATTACTTCCGTCCTACAATGTCTCGCACAGGTCTCAACGAATCTTGTTTACGGCCATTGCTTTGACATATGGACTGATATATTACATAGCGTATTTCAAACACTCATAACTTGCTATAGCAGTGACAAAATGGCCATCAAAAATGCATTCCTGTATTTAATAAAATGAGAAATAGAATTTTGATGATGATAAATTTGCCTTCAGTGCTCCTTTAAATTTAATTGGAATACAAAAATGTCTGTTCATCATGCCAAAAGAATTAAAAAGAAAAATTCTGAGTGAGGAAAAAGAAGTGTTCAATTCTGGCTTTACTGGCAGAGGGATACATTGAGAGTCAGGTTACTTTCATCCTCAAAATTTCAAAGACAGCAGTTCACAAGAACAAGGTCAAGCAGCAGACATCGGGCACAACAAAGTTACAGACTGGCACAGAGCGAAAACGACTCTCCACTGACCAGGATGATCGTCAACTCATTCGAGTGTCGCTCAATAACTGTAGGATGACATCAAGAGACCTACAAAAGGAATGGCAAATGGCAGCTGGGGTTAAGTGCACAGCAAGGACAAGTCAAAAAAGGCTCCTCTGGGCGGGTTGAAATCATGCAAAGCTAGAAAAAAGCCCTTCATCAATGAGAAGCAAAAAAGAGCCAGGTTGAGGTTTGCTAAAGCCCATAAGGATTGGACCATAGAGAACTGGAGTAAGGTCATCTTCTCTGATGAGTCCAATTTTAAGCTTTTCCCATCACCTGGTCATCTAATGGTTAGACGGAGGCCTGGAGAGGCCTACAAGCCACAGTGTCTCACACCCATTGTGAAATTTGGTGGAGGATCAGTGATGCTTCAGCAAGGTTGGAATGGGGCAGATTTTGGTTTGTGCAGGACACATGAATCAAGCCATGTACAAGGTTATCCTGGAAGAAAGCTTGCTTCCTTCTGCTCTGACAATGTTCCCTAATTCTGAGGATTGGGTTTTCCAGCAGGACAGTGCTCCATGCCACACAGCCAGGTCAATCAAGGTGTGGATGGAGGACCATAAGATCAAGACCCTGTCATGGCCAGCCCAATCTCCAGACCTGAACCCCATTGGAAACCTCTGGAATGTGATAAAGAGGAAGCTGGATGGTCACAAGCCATCAAAGAAAGATGAACTGATTGAATTTTTGCACCAGGAGTGGCCTATAATCACCCAAGAGCAACGTGAAAGATTGATGGAGTGCATGCCAAGATACATGAAAGCTGTGATTAAATGTCCGGGTTATTCCAGCAAATATTGATTTCTGGACTCGACCTCAGTTCAAATATTTGTACTGTGGTGTTTAAAATTGAACATGATCTTGATTTCTATGCATTATTCAAGGTCTGAAAACATTTCATTTTTATCCCCCGCTGTCCGTCTGTCCGTCCATCCCAGGAAAGGGTATTCACTTTCTGAAATCAACTCCTCTCACAATGTTTGAAGGAGTTTCATGAAACTTGGCAGAAGGCTTTGTTATAGGATAGTAATACGCATATGGCAATTTTGTTTGCAATATATTGTAGTGGGGGATATTGTGCTCTTAGAGCACTCCTGTTGTTTTTTGTTTTTTTGTCTGGTTGTCATTTTCTACAATTAATAATAATAATAATAATAATAATAATAATAATAAGTTAGATTTATATAGCACCTTTCAAGAAACCCAAGGACGCTTTACAATATAGACAAGGATAAATAAATAAATAAATAAATAAGGGGGAAAATAATTAAATAAAATTAAAAAGTCCACCAAGTAGGGGTCAGGAAGTAATTCCCGTGGTGTAGCAGCCACAGTCCCACCAAAAGGCGCATAAAAATGAGTCCCACATCTCCAGCACAGCCGCCGTGACGCCGCCAGCAACATCGCTCGAACACCACGCCGTGGATCCACACAGTGAGCAGAGAAGCTCCGCCATGCAGAGCGCTGGTGTGTCCCAAACCGCCTGCACAGCCGCCGCGACACCACCGAGCAACATCGCTCGGAACATCACGCCAAGCGTTAAAGCGCAGAGCGCTGGACAACCACGATGTAAAATGAGCAACGAGCTCACTGCAGTCCACAGCTGGGAGCGCAGGCATCACCCACAGCGAACCAAGGCCTGGAGGGAACCAACGCCCCAAACTGGGTCCGGAGTTACACCACAACCGGCGGACAAAAACACTCAAACATCAAACTACACAAACACACACAAAAAATAAATAAATAAATGAAAATAGAAAAAAAAATAAAATAAAATAAAAAAGCTCTGGTGAGAAGCGGCAGCCAGAATGTGCACGACGTACTCTCAAACGGAAATGAAAAAAAAAATTTTAAATTAAAAATTAAATGCTCTAAGTGACAATATTTTTCTGTAGAATGTGGGGGAAATGTCAGTAGTTTATGGAATAAAACAAAAATGTTCATGTTCCTCAAACACATCCCTGTAAATAGTAAAACCGGAGAAACTGATAATTTTGCAGTGGTCTCTTAATTTTTTTCCAGAGCCGTGTGCATGTGTGCGTATTTATAACATAATATTTTGTGTGTTTTGCTCTGACAGTGTGGGTAATTAAGAGGTTGGTGGTGCATTTCGGGGTGAAGAATTTCTCTGAGCAGACCTTAGCAGCGTGGTGGGTGGTGCTGGAGAGGTTTATCAGAGACAGACAGGATGCTCTGCTGCCTGGACCAATCAAAGGACTCTCACAGTTTCTACTGCGGGTCGATACCAAGGTAACCCCTTTAGTGTATCCACTTCCAGACAACCATCAGCACCGTTACCTGAAGAAACTTCATACGAAACACTCAACCTGTCATGACACTTGCACAAAGCACTGGAGATGGTGGATATTATGAGCAAATCAAGTTTTGCTGCTTGTTCTCATAAACCGTTAGCGTGAAACAGCTCTGACTATAAGAGAAGGAAGGAAATCTAGAGTTTAGGTAAGGAATAAAGAGCAACAACACTGCTCGATTATTGGGAAAAATATATATTTTTATTCCTTTTATACCATAGCAATTTTCCAATGATTATTGTTATTTATCAACAAACAATACATTATACTTTTTAATCTTGTTTACAGTTAAAATTAATCTTGTGGGACATCCATGAAACCAGCTAGTTCCTGTTATTACTTGCGTTATAGCAGCTATAAACAGTTGTTTGTTCACCAGCCTCTTTTTTTTTTCTTTTTTGTCTTTTTCTTGAAGCTAAAAACTTAAGTTACAGCTTTACCTCGGACTGTTACGAGGAAGGAGAGACTCGGCCACTGAGAAACTGAGTAAATTAGCCATTTGTTTACTACATTAAAAATGTAGCTAGAACTACTGTCAAAGCTGCTGTTCTAGAAAATTAATCAACACCTTCTAACCAATCAGAATCAAGAATACAGCACTGATGTCGTATGAGGTGGTACATTTCAGTTAATTAATGCTCAGGTTCACTTGTTTCTACAGTTTAGATCAGATATTTTAGTCCTGTAGTTGCTTGTGTAATGGTCATGAATAGAAACATCTTGGATTTTATCTGTAGAACTTTTTCCTCTCCGTGTACAGGTCAGACAGTTGGCCATTTTGAACAAATAGTAGTGATCACAAATAAGCTGTGGATAGTAGATTAGTGTTGTTGTAGGCCTTTAGACAGTCTCGCACTCAGTGTGTTTACATGCACATAGAGAGAATCGAATTTCTGCCGTTGCTCGACTGAAATCGAAGTTCAAAATGCCATGTATACACCTTAATTCGGCTGAAATTGAACCGAACTTGATTTCTCGGAATCGAGCTACACGACCTAGATTATGCGATTTCTGCCGAGCTACTTGGTGCATGTAAACCCTATCGAGCTACGTAGTCGAGCTACTTACTGCCCCTTCCGGAAGTGACGAGTGACGAGACTACAAGCAGGAAACACAACAGCCTCGGTCGGCATGACAACAGTAGTAGCGAGCAGCAGAAGAGGTCAGGAGGAACAAACGAAGAAGAGAAAATGGCGAGCAGAAACGTGCACTTCTGGAGCAATGAGGAGACAGAGTTCATGCTCATTCAGCTTAAGGAGTTGAATATATTAAAATTCATGGACGGGAGAAAAATGCGCAATGGAGAACACGGAACTGATAACTTTGTTTACAGTCTTGAATAGCTCTTCTTCATGACGACAACTGGAAGTGTACCAACACGATGGGGCGTGTAGCGCCACCTGTGGCTTGGGTGCACAATGTACCTCACACAATAGCTCGATTTCATTGTGTGCATGCACGATTGGATTTCTCTGGCACCCTGCTGGGACCTTCAGCTCGATTACCGACAGCAGCTCGATTTGGATGTGCATGTAAACGTAGTCAGTGTGAGCTTTGCTCTTTGAGAAGATAAGCTTCTGGGTCAGTTTGTTCCTTCTTTGGGTTTTGAAAAGACTTTTGTCCAGTAATATACTTCAGCAGGTCTAATTTGTTCTCAGCCATTCAGGAACGTGAATATACGTGCCATTCAGGTGTATTATCCTGCAAGTTTGCTACTTTTACTCGTTTTATTAAAACGGAACCTGCAGGTGAAAGTCTTTTTCTAAGAACGTAGGACAGCAATTTTTTTTAAGGATGGTGTTTTTAATTAGGTAGACAAAATATGTTTCTACTCTTAGAGAATGTAGCATATACAGTGGGGCAAAAAAGTATTTAGTCAGTCACCAATTGTGCAAGTTCTCCCACTTAAAAAGATGAGAAAGGCCTGTAATTTTCATCATAGGTACACTTCAACTATGAGAGACAAAATGAGAAAAAAAAAATCCAGAAAATCACATTGTTTGATTTTTAAAGAATTTATTTGCAAATTATGGTGGAAAATAAGTATTTGGTCAATAACAAAAGTTCATCTCAATACTTTGTTATATACCCTTTGTTGGCAATGACAGAGGTCGAATGTTTTCTGCAAGTCTTCACAAGGTTTTCACACACTGTTGCTGGTATTTTGGCCCATTCCTCCATGCAGATCTCCTCTAGAGCAGTGATGTTTTGGGGCTGTCGCTGGGCAACACGGACTTTCAACTCCCTCCAAAGATTTTCTATGGGGTTGAGATCTGGAGACTGGCTAGGCCACTCCAGGACCTTGAAATGCTTCTTACGAAGCCACTCCTTCGTTGCCCGGGCGGTGTGTTTGGGATCATTGTCATGCTGAAAGACCCAGCCACGTTTTATCTTCAATGCCGTTGCTGATGGAAGGAGGTTTTCACTCAAAATCTCACGATACATGGCACCATTCATTCTTTCCTTTACACGGATCAGTCATCCTGGTCCCTTTGCAGAAAAACAGCCCCAAAGCATGATGTTTCCACCCCCATGCTTCACAGTAGGTATGGTGTTCTTTGGATGCAACTCAGCATTCTTTCTCCTCCAAACACAACAAGTTGAGTTTTTACCAAAAAGTTCAATTTTGGTTTCATCTGACCATATGACATTCTCCCAATCCTCTTCTGGATCATCCAAATGCTCTCTAGCAAACTTCAGACGGGCCTGGACATGTACTGGCTTAAGCAGGGGGACACGTCTGGCACTGCAGGATTTGAGTCCCTGGCGGCGTAGTGTGTTACTGATGGTAGCCTTTGTTACTTTGGTCCCAGCTCTCTGCAGGTCATTCACTAGGTCCCCCCGTGTGGTTCTGGGATTTTTGCTCACCGTTCTTGTGATCGTTTTGACCCCACGGGGTGAGATCTTGCGTGGAGCCCCAGATCGAGGGAGATTATCAGTGGTCTTGTATGTCTTCCATTTTCTAATAATTGCTCCCACAGTTGATTTCTTCACACCAAGCTGCTTACCTATTGCAGATTCAGTCTTCCCAGCCTGGTGCAGGTCTACAGTTTTGTTTCTGGTGTCCTTTGACAGCTCTTTGGTCTTGGCCATAGTGGAGTTTGGAGTGTGACTGTTTGAGGTTGTGGACAGGTGTCTTTTATACTGATAACGAGTTCAAACAGGTGCCATTAATACAGGTAACGAGTGGAGCACAGAGGAGCCTCTTAAAGAAGTTGTTACAGGTCTGTGAGAGCCAGAAATCTTGCTTGTTTGTAGGTGACCAAATACTTATTTTACAGAGGAATTTACCAATTAATTCATTAAAAATCCTACAATGTGATTTCCTGGATTCTTTCCCCCCATTCTGTCTCTCATAGTTGAAGTGTACCTATGATGAAAATTACAGGCCTCTCTCATCTTTTTAAGTGGGAGAACTTGCACAATTGGTGGCTGACTAAATACTTTTTTGCCCCACTGTAGCTACCACCTAACCACAACCTGATGTGTTAGATTTCGATTTAATTCTATACCGTACCTCTATCATGATGCGATGCAGATCTTTCCTGTTATTTCCCTTCTCCAATCCTGTCCTGTTCTCTTGTTGCCTGGAAAAAAAAAAAAAAACACATGATGTTTGCTGCTTTCCTGCACTCTTATAGGTTGTTTCTAATAACACTTTGTCTCTCTGTCTCCCTCCACAAAGCTCTGGCATTGGCTTAACAAGCAGGTAAATGGTTTGAGCTAGCAAGAGTGGGAGAGAGACGAGGCGAAAAAATAATAACAGAAAGGAAGAGCAAAAGCGTGACGATGTGTACACCTAATAGAAGCTTGGACTGATGATTTCTTTTCTCCATCCACTGTCATCCCTCCATCTTTCTGTTCTCATTTGAGCTTGGAGACTTCCGGTTCTTGCTTTTGTTTTGTGTGTATACTGCTTTTGTTCTGTGGAAGAAACCCAAAGCTTTGCCGGTCAGGTTAAGATGCAAAGATTTGGCATTCAGACTCAAAGTAAAGAAAGGAACCTGTGAGGTTTCGGTCTTTTCCACAGATACACATGTGTGGGCGTGGTTGGCTTCTGTGTGTGTGTGTGTGTGTGTGTGAGCTGCATGGATAGAAACCCAGATTATAGACATGTGCCGATAACAGGTTATTTACCGAGCTACTGAAGTATTCCAAAACACATTATACAATGTAGAAACTACCACCACCATGTTTCAAAAACCAAAATGCCTGAGGAAATATTTACAAATGTCAGTATACGAACTGACCGCCTTAAAGCTAATATTTTCATTGCAGCTTTTTTATCATGAATCATATTTATTTATGTTTGTAAGACGTTAGCTCTGATTTGACAGGTAGCACAGAAATGTTGTTAGCTAGTACTAATTAGTCAGCTTCCTGTTCAATACAAGAGTTAACCCGATATAAAAAGTATGCATGCATGGGTTGACAAATCAGTATCTCAGATACCTGAGATGAGTAGATTTCATGTCCAGGCTATTCTTTTATTTATGTATGTATTAATTTATTAATTAATTACTTGTAGCTACTCAACAGTAACGACTTTGGTATGTAGCTATATTGAAGGCGTGATCTGACTGTCAGTAGATCTTTTCAGAATGCGTCAAAGCAAGCAAAATCAAATCCAGTACAAAGCTGTCCTGTTACTCAGAGTTACCTTGTGGCGATAAACATATTAGGAAAAAAAGACAGTAGCCACAATAAAATATAGCTGAAACGTTTGCCAGCGTTTAGTTGGGGGTCTTTTCCTCCTTCAAATCTGTTATGAAAATGAAAGGAATTATTTCTAATTTCTTCTAAAGGCTACAAATAGCATTAATTTGCATATTACAAATTGTCTGGGCACATTTGGCCACAAATTTTAGTAAACTTTTCCATCACACATTTGCCCCCTGAAGCTAAGACTAAGGCCCTTATGCCAATTTCAATTCTTCGTTTGCAGCCACGTGATCAAAACTGCTTGCGTCACTGACCGTCGCCATGTTGGAGGATATACACATTGGTAAGAGGACAGACTGGAAGGTAAAGAGGAGTTATGTTTAGAAGCTTGTAGTCATTTCTCAAATCTATTTTAAAAACCATCATTTTGACTGCTTCAAAAGATAGGCATCTAACACACTATATAACATATTTAGTTATTAAAGAACACTCACCAGGCGACGAGGCTGCAGTAGTGGATTGACATGAATCTTGTTCGATTGACTCTGTGATCGTTTGGGAACATTCGTCAATAATTTTGCATTTCTTTCTGCGCTCTGTAAGCCTAGCATTTCAGGCTACCGCTTTAGTACCATCTTTGAATTTGTTGTGGCCCGTATTTTGTATTGGAGCCCAGTCTGGGTCTGTAAAATTGTACAGATCAGCTAATGGAAAGAAAAAGCAAAACAAAAGCAGCGTCATCAAAAATTTATATACAGCACTTTATAAATGAAACCGTCGTAGAAGCCTTTGATTGTCAGATCACACGCTCGATGATCACGGCTTTGTCACGTTTGACAACAGCGAGTTTCTGCACGACCAGGCTATTAAGCGATCCAATATTTCTTATATATTACGATCTTTCATTAATAACTAGTTCGTAGCGCTTACCGTTGATAAAATGTTCACTGTAGACTCGTGTGGTTTTTGCTTTCTCGTCGCTTAGATCAGCCTGGTTTATGTTGGACAGCCATTGACGTCTACACTCTGTGGACAACTCATTTTTTTTTCTCCTCAATTATTTATAATTGCTGGAATTTGAAAGAACTTCCAAGTCCCCTTGTCTCGAATAGAGTTGTGCTCGCGTCCAGTTACAGCACAAAGTGTCGGCATAGCAAAGAAACAAGGAATTCTTGAGCGTAACAACCTCTCGAGCATATCTTCTATAGTAAATGTGCACCGCGTGAGTTTGTGTACATCCTCCAACATGGCCCACTTCCAGTTCAAAGCCTCATGCATAATTAGCTATGATGTCATGTGCAAACAAAGAATAACCTTTATTAAAAAACAATGTCAAGAAATATAATCAGTCTCTGCTTTAAGAGAACTTCGGCAGGAGAACGCCCTGGCTGAGAGTGAATCAGTTCTAAGCTCAGCTTCTATAAACACTCAAAGTGCAGAGTCAGATATAGAACACTCTCACCCCGCCGAAAGGAACAGATGGAGCTGAAGGTCACTTTAAGGTCTTGGCATGTGGTTTTGGCTCATTGTCATCAAATGGCAGCTTTTTACTCACATTTCAGTCTGGTAACATAAGTTCTTGCCTAATGTTCATCAACCGAAACACGCCAAGCATCACTAACATCTACTAAACCACTGTTAGGCTGGGATGACGACTAATTAGCTACATGACTAAACCAGACATGGGAACAGGATTAGACTGCCTCAGACAGGACCCTTTGAGCTACAGGGTGCACAGAGAAACCTGGTCTGCTGTAAATGTGGCGTTCATTATTTGTAACACTTATCTATGTTCATCAACCACTTCCTGTTTATCAGAACTTGACGTTAGCGCAATCGCTCAAGAGTTTTATGCCTGCTGGCTCTACAACAGTGTGTACACTCTTAGAAAAAGGGTTCCATAAGGGTTCTTTGGACGTTTAAAGGGTTCTACTGACTTGGCATGGTTGTTGGTGCCACTCAGACTGGTTTGTGTGTTTTGGAAACTGCTGATCGTTCATACACAACAGTCATGGTGCGAAAATCAAAAAGCATCCAGTGAGCGGTTGTTCTGAAGACGCAAACACCTTGGTGATGAGATGGGAAGGTGGTGGTAACTCGGATGACTGCTCTTTACAACCATGCTGAGCAGAAAAGCATGTCAGAATGAATGTATCAAATCTTGAGGCAGATGGGGAAGCAGTGCGTATTCCCGAACAAAATTTTCTCCAAAAGCTTTGATTTTAAAACCCTGAAGGATTGTCCAATGTAGATAGAACCTGCCATTAGCGACCTAATGACCCTTAAGACACCCTGTTTTTCTAAGAGCGTGCCAAATTTGTCACCTACTTAACAAGCAAACAAGCATGCAAACTGCAAAAACATTAGTAACTGCTACCATTTTTGATTATTGGTGTAGGAAGTGGTTCCTCAGGGTTGACTTGTAGGACAGTGGAAGCAGGTTTCTCTCGGTGCTCACACCCACTTGATGTTTCAGCATCGACATGTGCTGGAAGCTAATCTGTAGGTTTCTCTGTCTTGTTCTTTCCCCCCAGATGATCGTATGGTTGGAGAAATCTCTGGATAAACTCATCAGCATATTCATCATCTTTCTTCTGGTCACAGGGACACTCCTCATGGCTCTCTTGCTCACTGCTATGGTATATATGTATCCAAAATACAAAAAAAACCCAAAACAAAACAAAAAAAAAACCCCTCTACACTGAAGTAGTTTTAAAGGTTTTATTGAAAAAAAAAAAGGACTATAACACGACATGCTGCAGTGTGATACAACAAAGTTGACCAACAGCATGTCCCTCAATGTTTTATTCTCTTATCCCAAGCCAATTTGCCAACGGTTGGAGTTACTTTTTACCTGTTTGTAGTTACGTTTAAATGTTGTGGAGACATCCATGAAACTGCAGCTTGTCATGTTACCAAGAAACCACAAAGATCAGAATCAAGAATTCAGTAACACTGGGGTATATTTAAATAATATTGGCTGACTGAGTGGTACATCAGATATATTCCATTCAGCTAGCATGATATTGAACAACTTGAAGACTACTTCAGTATCATGCTAGCTGAATGGAATATATCTGATAGACCACAAAAAAAAGCCATTTATTATTATTATTCATCTCATTATCTCTAGCCGCTTTATCCTGTTCTACAGGGTCGCAGGCAAGCTGGAGCCTATCCCAGCTGACTACGGGCGAAAGGCGGGGTACACCCTGGACAAGTCGCCAGGTCATCACAGGGCTGATACATAGACACAGACAACCATTCACACTCACATTCACACCTACGGGCAATTTAGAGTCACCAGTTAACCTAACCTGCATGTCTTTGGACTGTGGGGGAAACCGGAGCACCCGGAGGAAACCCACGTGGACACGGGGAGAACATGCAAACTCCACACAGAAAGGCCTTCGCCGGCCACAGGGCTCGAACCCGGACCTTCTTGCTGTGAGGCGACAGCGCTAACCACTACACCACCGTGCCGCCCCATTATTATTATTATTATTATTATTATTATTATTATTATTATTATTATTATACTACATACACACTCTTCACATCGGCATTCTCGAGGCCAACGCTACCTTACCCATGACTCTGTGCTATTAGCACGGCAGTCTAATTAGCTTCTAGCCGGCGTAGCAGTAGCGTTAGCGAAGGCCAACACTAGCTTACCTGTGATTTGGTGCTGTTAGCGCGGCAGTCCCGTTACCTTCCAGCCGGTGTAGTGTTAGTGGAGGCCAATGCTAGCTTACCCACGACTCGGTGCTGTTAGCGTGGCAGTCTAATTACCTTCCAGCCTGTGTAATGTTAGCGAAGGCCAATGCTAGCTCAGTCAAGCAGATTATTATTATTATTATTATTATTTTAATTATTTAATTTTTTTCTCTGTGTAATTTACTTAGTTACTTTTAAAATCAACAACGGCGCTGCCTGGCAGCCAAAATTCTCTCAAAATATTCCATTTTTAACAAAGCAACCCTGGAGGCCATGTTTGTTTACAAATTGTCACAGTCGCTCACTAATGTGGAAGTTTTACGTCTCCGACGTGTGATGTTTTGACCGTGCAATAGTGTAACAATATTGCATGCTCATTCTCCATTGGGGAGAGTGGCGTAATACATGTAGGATAACCGATATGCTAACAATATTGCATACTATCAATAAACCCACTAGAAGGGAATAGAATACATGTTTTTATTCCATGGAAAAAGTGGCCCGTATGTATAATAATATGTAATAAAATACGATGGAAACAGATGACCAGTTTGTCCATAATTATTTGCCAGATATATTCTTTTCCTCAGCCTTCTTAAAAAGAGTCCTGTACTAATAAGCGATGGAAACGCAACAGATTCAGAATTTATTTTGCTGCCTTAAAATTAAAATATGTTTCCTGGACTTGATTCAGTCTTGACACAGTTGGTGCTGTTTTTTTTTTTTTTTTTTTTAGGTGCATCATGAAAGTGCTCATATCATAGAGGTCACCAGCAACCTGATCAATGAAACTCTCGCCAACCACCCTGAGTGGGCCAAGTAAGACACATGACGACAACACACACACGTAATTCAGTGCCTTTATGAACTTTTCCATGTGCTTGTGTGTGTCGCAGCTGGCTTCCAGAGGCTCGCGTTGTTCAGAAAGCTCTCAACTCTGCAGCCACAAACGTGTACCAGCATGGGAGAGAGTGGATAACTCAAAAGGTAGAGTTCAGGAGTTTGAGTTTAAAGCAGGTCCTGTGTGTGTGTGTGTGAGAGATGAGGGTTACTCAGCTTATGTGCTGTAAGACTGAGAAAGTGAGTCTTGCACGTCCAATCTCTTGTTCGTATGTCATTATAATGTAACAAAAGCCAGGTAACGTATGCCAAACCCGAAAGCCTGTGTATGAATGTGCACTTGAAGGAAAGTGCAGTAAGTGTGTGTGTGTGTTTTGTTTCTGTAGCTCCACAAGATGCTTGGTGAGAAAGTGAACAACACAGCAGTGATCGAGAAGCAGGTTCTGGAGCTGTGGGACCGACTTTACCACTCATGGTTTGTTAAGGTATTCAGCACAGAGACTGATGGAGATAGACGGGCAGACAGTGATGGACAGAGACATGCAGACACAGATGTTGAACACAGACACATGCAGAGAGCGATGTGGGTGGAGACAGACACAGATAGGGACAAACCGACACAGATGGAGAGAGACTGACATGGACATTTGGAGACAGAGCCAGATGGGGGAAGGCGGACAGTCAGATGGGGCCAGATGGGCGGGCAGACAAACAGAGACAGATGGGGACGGGCGGGCAGACGGAGCCAGACTGGGACAGATGGGCAGACAGCTAGATGGGGCCAGATGGACGTGCAGACAGACGGGGATAGACGGGCAGACAGCTTGATGGGGTCAGATGGACGTGCAGACAGACAGAAACAGGCGGGCAGACAGCCAGATGGGGACAGAAGGGTACAGATGGGCAGACAATGATGGACAGAGGCACAAAGAGACAGAAACACCAAAAGACAGATTCTCCTATTCCTTTTCTACTAGACAGTTAGTATGTTTACATGCACGCTATTACAGTTTACACCATGACAATATTCAGAGTTTGATACTGGTCATATAAACAGCATATTCTGTTTGGATATTTCAAATTTGGCCTTATTCCGAATTTAGGATTTTCCAATTAAGATGTGAGATGTGGTGCTGTATACAGTGCATTAGGAATCTGTGTCTCAGTTGTGGTTTTTATGGCAGTTTGAGACACACGGCCTCTTGCCTGTTTATGGTCAGCTCTGTGCGTTGCACACAAACCAGCTAGGCAGTTGGAGTATCCGCTACTGCATGTAAACGGGACTATTAGTTAGGGCTGTGCGATATGGGAAAAAATGAATATCCCGATGCATTTTCTCCATTTCACGATATACGATCTATATCTCGATATATTTAAATCTCCTCTAAAGGACCCCATGAAATCTAACTTTTACTGTTTTCACTACAATCCCTGCAGATTAAATAACATTCTTGGTTAACTTTACAGGTGGTTTTCAACAACACATTTTACATTTTCATGTTAGTGATTAATCACAATTGAATTGAAATAAGACTATTTTTATTCAACAAAGATGTGGCACAAACTGCAAAAACAATCTTGAAAATTGCAACAAAGGGGCCGTACAATACAGAGCTGCTCAGAGCTCAAATCAGTAAAGTGCAAGCTCAACACTGAGAAAGACATTTAGCCTAAATAAGAAAAGTGCTCATTCATTAAATTATTTTAAAAAATAGATCTCCAAGCTATTAACCTGACTACTGAGAACCACTGGAACATTCACAATAGAGAGAGAGATTGAGGGAGAGAAGAGAGAGATCTGCAAAACATCATTTTTCTCTTTGCACACTTTTGAACTGAATGTTTTCTGGCTCTGCCTCTCAGATGTGTAGAATTCCAGCTGCTGCCTTTCGTGATGACAGGTTTTTTTTTTTGCACACTTTACAAACTGGCATTTGCTGTTCCACGTCCTCCTCCTCGCGATATCCAAAAAAATGCCAGATGACTGACCCCTTACTAGTTCTTTTAGGAACCAATTCGTCCGCTTCCATGTTTAATTTGTCGCTGAAATTGACAGAGCTTACACGGTAGCCTATGCAAAATCAGCGATTGCACGAACTGAGTCAATGCTGTAAACTGGAACTAGGAAATCTTCCTGCCGGCAGTGTTGCCAGATACTGCTGACGTTTTCCAGCCCAAAATATGTTCAAAACCCGCCAAAACGCACTTAAAACCGCCCAATCTGGCAACACAACCGAAACTAGAAAATCTTCCCGGAAGTTCCTTTCAGCACCGAGATGTCGCCCAGGATTGGTTGGCGAGTGCGTGACGTTATTGTTTTCTTTACCCTTAGGCAGCCTCTCACGTTACTGCCTGAGGGACAGGGAGAAAACCACCGGGAAATGTTTTAAACACAACAAACACGAAACGAACGCAAGTTGGAAGATGACCATAAAATACTCGATAGTTACGATATAATAATTTTATGTATCGCACACAGAATTTTCGGCGATATATCGAGTATATTCGATATATCGCACAGCCCTACTATTACACTACATTCAGACTGCAACCTGAAACGACCCATATCCGATTTGTTGTGAAATCCGATTTTTTTGTTAGGCCGTTCACATTACCAATTATATGAGACTTGTATGCGATCTCCAATATGAACGGAAAACGACCCAAAAGTGTCCCGCATGCACAAATTGACACGTAATAAGCACATCTACGTAATACGTAAACAAAAAAAAAAAGCACACTCCAAGTTTGCAAGTAAAGCATGGAGATGAGGCGAGACCTGGCGATGTGTTTTTTTTGGCGGTGGCGGAACTCACACAATAATCTGATTAATGTGGGCAGCAGACTAATGAGACCGAAGGTGTCAAATTACTGGAAATTTCCAGAACAATCTTTTATAATCTTGTAATACAGGATGGTTTAAGTTATAAATCAGTTATAGAAACTGTTTTATTTAATCAGGCTAACAGATCAACATCCAGGTCCCTACCAAATCCACCATTAGCTTGATCAATTCTATAAAAGTCTATTTAAATTCTGAAAACTGTACAAATGTTGTTGTTTTCCACCAAAGAGGCGGGATTAGCCAACGCAGAATAGTGACGTTTGTCTCTTGTTGATGACGTGTAGGTCGCATGAATGCGACCTGTCCGGTCAGACTGCAGTCGCATGTGAAAATATCGGATATGCATCGGAATTAGGACCACATATCCAAGCGGCCTGGGTCGCATGTGAAAAAAATCGGATCTGTGTCGTTCAGATTGTCAATAACAAATCGGATACAGGTCGCATATGGGCAAAAAAATCGGATATGGGTCGTTTCAGGGTGCAGTCTGAACGTAGTCTTAGTGGAATATTTGTTTCATTAGCTGTGTAAACAAACAGTTTGGTAGGAATTTTCTTTTTCAGAATAATGCCAAAAACCAGACTAGTTTGTGCATATAAACACTGAGTATGGAAAAGCACCACATGACCCATACTGTACTTGAGTACCCATTCTGAATGCTGAATTTCCCGTGCTTCTTACACAGGTCCCATATAGGGGAATAATGGAGGTGCTAGAAACAGTCCCCACTGGGTGCAGATTGACCAGACTCAGTCATTACGAGGTCTCGCATGAGGTGGAAAAAATATATCCCGGGTTGTGTTCCAAATCACACCCTACTGTACTGAATAGTATGTCTGACTTGTGTGCTACAGTCTAGTTATTGATTTTGAGCCACATGTTCTCACTCAGTATTGTGGAACATCACTGAGCTGAGTTGAGTTTGCTCCTGTATGTCGGTGCACTTGTTAGTGTTCACTGTTAACAGTAGTGTCATGTGGGAAATGTGTTTTGTGATGGAAAGCAGTTAGTGATACTGGTGTGGATTTAAATGAGTGTGTCTGGTAGTAAGTCTGTCTGCCTGGAGGTGTAAGGTTAGACGAGGTCATATATTGAAGTTCTGTGCTTCTCTTCTTCTTTTCCCGTAGAATGTAACATCCAGCGGACGCCACCGTGGCCACAAGCAACACCTGCAGAGGCAGAACAGCTGGCTGGGAGACATACTGGACTGGCAGGATATCGTCTCCTTCTTGCAAGACAACATTGAAACACTGCTGTCGGTGCGTGTGTGTGTTTGTTTATGCTTTGTATTGTACAATATGCTGTGATTTTGACACATGTTAACATTCTTATGGACGTTTCGTAATCAATCTGTTACCAGGAGTCTAAGAGAGAGAACAAAATTGATTGGGCTGTCAGGGTGGAAGGATGGCTTTCACTCCATCCCCTGTCAATCATAACGATGCTAGCCAATCATGTTCACCTGTCAGCTCTTGTATGCAGAAGAGGGCAGATAGCACTTTCCTCTGAGTGTGGTGCACAGCTCTTTGACATCCTCCCCCAACATTGTGGATTGGCCACAACAAAATTACAGAGAAAATGAAGGGGAAGGGTTAATAATCTGAAATATAATCTGCGCTGAAGGAACATAATGTGTGTATGTGTGTAATACTGATTGGTTTTGTGAAAGCTTATTGTTCTTTCTTAGTTAAGGAAGGAAGTGCTGATGTGTTACTTGAGTTTGCTGATTTTGACCAAGATGAGATATGTGGGGTTTTTTTTTTAAGTTGAGGGAAGACAGCTACAGTTGTCTTTCATTTCTGTATTCCTTCCTTAACCTTAAAGTGCTGATGACACGTTTTTGACATCTTTGGCGATGTTTTATAACATACAAAGTAATTCCCGATGATCCATATATTAATTCACGAAGGCGCCTATTTTACAAGTTATGATGATAAACGCGGCTATTTGGGCAAATTTGACGGGGCTGCAGCACCCAGGAGACGGAGGAGGAGGAGGAGCTATATGATGTCAGCGAAAGAACCTTCCTCCTCACTTACCAGTTTGTTGTTGATGCGGCAGGTGTTCAGTTTATCATTATTAGTATTTTTATTAGACATTATTATACATTATTATATATATATATATATATATATATATATATATATATATATATATATATAGTTATTATGCCTTTGCGTTGTGTTGCCGGCTTTTGCTCCAAAACCCACAAGGATGGGGTAAGTTTATTCAAGTTTCCCAGAGATCCCGAGCTGCATGCGAAGTGGGTGAAGCAAGTCAGGCGCACTCGTGACAAGTGGGAGCCCTCACCAACATCCGTCCTGTGCTCTGAACACTTCGATTTGGATTGTTTTGACATCCTTCCCAGCTTAAAAGAATCTCTTGGGTGTTCAGTTCAGCACAAACGTGTGTTACTACCATCAGCAGTGCCTACACAGTGTTACCAGATTGGGAGGTTTCCCGCCCAGTTGGGCGGTTTCTCGTGCATTTTGAACATATTTTGGGCTGGAAAACGTCAGCAGTATCTGTTACCAGATACTGCTGAAGTTTTCCAGCCCAAAATATGTTCAAAACCCACCAAAATGCACTTGAAACCACCCAACTGGGCGGGAAACCTCCCAATCTGGCAACACTGCCAGTATTCCGGAGGGAGTCTACTAGTAGCTATGCCGGATCCAAAGACAGTCCTCCTGTCAGAACATGTGTTGTGAAACGACATAAGATAAAGGTACATAGAGCTATAGATTCTACATGATAATCATAAATGTAATCATAAAGTCGGCATGATATCAGTCATGTATTTGCTTGTGAAAGCTTGCGGCTTTCATGTAACTGTCGCCTAGCAACGAGAGGCAAAGGGTAAAGAGGGTAGGCTATCATAGATTCTATTCGGAAGAGATCAACACAATTCTAGACTCCCAGAAGAGGAAGCGCTAGCACTAGAGAGTTCACCGGCGTTTTCATGCGCCATTTCCATTGAGTAGAACCAGAGTAGAACAGCCAGTGAACCGCAGCGTGTTCTCCCGCTGACGTCACAACATGGCCGCGAGCCACGGACCCAGTTTTCTTGCGCTGTGCAATTAAAAGTTGGATATTTGCGTAACAACAGCTTCTTTTCACGTAATTATAACAGAAATCTAACATGTTTGCCATGTTGTATAGTTTATTTAAGAAATTGCATAGAGTCATGTTCGTGTCATCAGCCCTTTAAAGGGGACCTGAAGGCAATTTTTTCTTTTTTTTTAAATCAAAATTCTATATCTCATTTTATTAAATACAGGAATGCATTTTTGATCGCTATTTTGTCACTGCTATAGCAAGTTATGAGTGTTTGAAATACGCTATGTAATACATCAGTCCAAGCAATGGCCGTAAACGAGATTTGTTGAGACCTGTGCGAGACATCGTAGGACGGAAGTAAAACGTACAGTGGAAATCAAAGCGACCAACATCTGCCAATGTTGTCAAAAGACGCGCGCGCCCTCTTTCGAATGCTGACGTAATCAAGCCGGAAGTTTTGTTTGTTTTGATAGCAATCAGGAAAGTTTGAAAAAAGTAGGCAGTAATCGTCATTTAAACTCTTTTTTTTTTTTGTGCAATATTTCGTTTGGAAAACAGTTTTCAAAATGGCGGCACTGACACCTGGCTGACACGTCACGTTTCAGTCTCATGAAGATCGCGCGGATAAGTGACGCCTGCCGTGGACCAAACAAACTAAATCCAACATGGCTAAAAACCAAATAGGCCGATAAGTCTCATCTCATCATCTGTAGCCGCTTTATCCTGTTCTACAGGGTCACAGGCAAGCTGGAGCCTATCCCAGCTGACTACGGGCGAAAGGCGGGGTACACCCTGGACAAGTCGCCAGGTCATCACAGGGCTGACACATAGACACAGACAACCATTCACACTCACATTCACACCTACGGTCAATTTAGAGTCACCAGTTAACCTAACCTGCATGTCTTTGGACTGTGGGGGAAACCGGAGCACCCGGAGGAAACCCACGCGGACACAGGGAGAACATGCAAACTCCGCACAGAAAGGCCCTCGCCAGCCACGGGGCTTGAACCCAGACCTTCTTCTGTGAGGCGACAGCGCTAACCACTACACCACCGTGCCGCCCTAGGCCGATAAGTGTAATATTTAATTGCAATTAGTTGCCAGTACGAGTCACAATATAAGGTTAATAAAACCGAAAACGTAATTGAATAAGACGTTAATTAAGAAATAAAGCAAGTTTAAAAATGACTTCAGTTCTACTTTAAAGCTCGAAGGGGGGGGCCCAAATGTCTCCTGTTATTTCTCATCCTGCTCATCTGTAGGAAAGAGCACAAATCAGTCATTCTGCTTATGTGATAAACTTTAACAACCCTTCTTAGTAAGTCACTTTTATTGCATCTCTTTGCGCTTTGTCCTCATTCCACAGTGTTTTCGTATTGCTATAGAGACTGTAACCACTGGTAACATTTGGACACGGCTCACTTTGATTTGTTCAAGACTAAAGCGCTTTGGTTCATGTTTTGCAACTAGGTATGTGGACTAACAGTCAAAGAATGTGTTTGGCATTGAGTTGAACTTGCTGATACATTTGTAAAGGTCCAGTTGTTATATAAAATTCCAGAAGCCAGGAGAAGCAATTAACATACAGTAACTGAGTGGTGACAACAGGTTTGAATGTTTTAGCTTTAGTGATTAGATTATGGCTATAAATAACACAAGTCAAAGTGATGTTTTTGCTTCATAGTGGCTTGAGTCACAGATTCAACAGAGGATGTGCTGCAGAAGCCGAGCAGGAGTCATGTTTCGAAAACTAAAATTGATGTATATGGTTTTTACAGGATTTGTCATTGTGTCCCCCCCGAACTTAGTTTAGTTCGCTGAAATATTTTCTGGGATATATATATATATATATATATATATATATATATATATATATATATATATATTTTGGGGCGGCACGGTGGTGTAGTGGTTAGCGCTGTCGCCTCACAGCAAGAAGGTCTGGGTTCGAGCCCCGTGGCCGGCGAGGGCCTTTCTGTGCGGAGTTCGTATGTTCTCCCCGTGTCCGCGTGGGTTCCTCCGGGTGCTCTGGTTTCCCCCACAGTCCAAAGACATGCAGGTTAGGTTAACTGGTGACTCTAAATTGACCGTGAGTGTGAATGGTTGTCTGTATCTATGTGTCAGCCCTGTGATGACCTGGCGACTTGTCCAGGGTGTACCCCGCCTTTCGCCCGTAGTCAGCTGGGATAGGCTCCAGCTTGCCTGCAACCCTGTAGAACAGGATAAAGTGGCTAGAGATAATGAGATGATATATATATTTTTTTTATTCTATCCACATTCACTGGATATGAGTAATCGCACGCTCTGATTGGCTACTCGACTACTAGGCTGCTATCAGCTGCTATAGCATGAGTAGAGAAAAACAAAATGGTGGAGCGTGTTGCTGAACCAACTGAGGGCAAAATAAAAACTCTACTCGAAAACAAAACCCCAAAAATTATCATCACGTATTTAAAAGAAACAGAAAGAACTAAAAGAATATAGTCCCCCCCCAGTATCGCTTGTTCTACACTCCAGCCCAGTCGGTGGCAGTAATGCACCTTTTAAGTTGGTTTGCCAACTGCCAAAAAAAAAACTCAAGAAGAAGAAAAAAAACCAAAATACACACACAAAAAAAAAAGCAACAAAGTATGGAATAAAAGTATTTGATAGTAAGAACGTATCTTTTAAAAAAAATTTTCAAGAATTATTATTCTAGCATTTTTCACAAATTGTTAGCCATTTCGCCAGTTTGTTTACATTCTAAGAGGAAATGATTTTGTCAGGCATTTTGTATAAAGTTTTTATTTATCAAATTTACAGAAAATAAAAATGTTCTGAGTCTCAAAATTCAGTGAATGCGGAGAGAAGAAAACAGTTATTCCCCTCAATCTTGTCGTGCATGGCTTATAGTCAACTCAGTGCTACGTGCCTTGTCGGCCATCAGCTCATGTACGACTCACTTTTGTGGAATAACTGTTAAAGGTATTTGTCATGGTGTGTTTTTGTGGTCGTTTTTATTTATTTATACTTCTCCATTTGAAATGGTCAATCAGTTGTTCTGATATGGAAATTTGAACAAAGTGTGTGTGTAGATTGTGGAGTCTCTATGGATTGTGATGAGCCGGAATGTTGGTTTGCTGATCTCCACAACAACCACACTGCTCACTGTACTGTTCCACAGCGGCACAGCACTGCTCAACTTTGTCCTCTCGCTGGTAAGACACACACACACACGAGCACAAATATGTGCTCAGATTTCCATATCGGAACAGTTGATTGATGGATTTGTGTGTGTGTGTGTATGTAGGTGATTTTTCTGACCACACTGTTCTACTTACTGAGCTCCAGTGGCGAGTACTACAAGCCTGTTAAATGGGTGATCAGTCTTACACCCCTGTCCCAGCCTGGACCTTCATCTAACATCATCGGCCAGTCTGTGGAGGAGGCCATCAGGTACACACACACACACACACACACCAAAACAAACCTTTCCACCTGACCATGTTACAGCACAGTACTGTTACAAATCCATGAACCCACAGTGTATCGTTATTTCAACTGCCAAGTGACCTGTAGCATAACTAAGTACCCCTGCTTTTTGCCATGGCACCAAGAGTACTGAACACGGACATGTGGATGGAGCTAGAAACGGGTCATTGATGGGTCAAGCTCAATCAGCACAAGCCTTCATTCAATTCAAATGCTTTTGCATTGGGCCGCTTTTCATCTTTCTTGATAGTTCCACCAGGCCCAGACTGAATAACGAGATTTAAAAAAAAAAAACTTCATTATAAGTGAAGTGACTATCTGCCAAATGTCTTTATTTTTCAGAGGCAATATAACAGTCTTTTAATTATTTAGCTCTTTGAGCACTTGCACTTATGACCCACATGAAATCCTCCATCTTCAGCCTTCACCAATTTCCCAGTAGCTTCCTATAAACTAGATCTGCTCACTACACAGTCGAGATGGTAAGCTTCACTGATTCACATCGATACAACTGTCCCAATTTAAAAAAAAAAAAAAAGTGTGTGCTGGATACAACTTCAGATGAACTCGTGGTGCATTGTTTCTAACATCTTTGCACTGGTAAAATCTGACTTATTAACATATAATTATTAGTAAAGGCTCTATGCCTTTTATTTCATCTCCGCTGCTGTCAGTGGCCAATTCTTGTCAAGTATCTCAGCCAAGTCTTACACGAGTTGCAGGCGAGAGACACACGAGTACACAGTGCGAGAACAGGAGACTCTGGTGGCTCCAACAGGATTTCAAAATAAGTCCGAGCCTCCTCAAATCACTTGGAGGATTATGGAGGAGGAAGAGCTACTATACTGAATTGCATCTGTCTCTTTGTGTAATTTGTGCTTTGATTGAACAACGTGTGTTTAATCTGTCTACCTTTTTTGTTTCTCCTCCAAAGGCACTTTTTTTTGGGGTGGGGTGAGAATTGATTGGGTAAATGGTCCACTTTCTGTATAGGAGGGATGTAATTCTCTCTCTCTCTCCCTTGCCAATCACAGTGAAGCTAAACAATCACGTGTGTCTATGAGCTCATGTATGTGGAAGAGGGCGGATAGCGATTTCCAGCGAGTGTGTTCCTGTGTGCTCTGATGCAGCGTGAGCAGTAGTTCAAATAGATGTGGACGGTTGGCTTTACTTGTCTCAGGAAGCATCCTTCCTGTTTGGTAGTTGTGGTATGTTGGGGAGAGCTGGTTGATGGCTGGGAACTGAGCGATAAACAAACGAGGGGGGAAATGGGAAAATAAATAATGCTTCAGCAACATTCTCCTTGCATGTTTTTATTTTAAGATGATCTGACTAACCTTTTAGTCCAGCCCTCTCTTTATTTGTAGTAAGAACAAAGTATCGGCACCCTTGGTTTCATTTGGATCTGTTATTGTTGCAAGCCAAATACTGCCTGTGATGTAAGCTACAAAGCCATACATGTTTTTAAGAAAATAAGTGCTCTCTCTCTTTTGTTATATTGTTCTAAAGACAAATATTTCAGGCATTATGTTGTCAGGTAGCACATTAATAATCCTCACGTTTCAACCTCAAGAAAAGTCCTCTTTCAGGGGTAGTGCAGTGCACTGGAGCAGGGTACGAATAGTTCTGGATTCAGAGGAAGAGCCTGTGCTATACAGTGTTGTCGTCGAGTTGCTAAACCTTGAGTGCGAGTCCAGTCTCGAGTCCCCAGTGTTCAAGTCAAAGTCATTAAAGAAAATTGAGTCAAGTCCAGTACTGATCCGAATAGAGTCCGAGAACAAGACTCAATCCGCACCATTTGACGGTGGCTGTTGCTGCCTTTATGTGAAAGCGTCTCTGCTACTGTGTTGGACTAACGTTACTGCTCGACTGCCCCATTTTAGTTAATAGGCTACAGATAAAAAGCTTGTTCATCGCTCAGCAAGCCCCGCCCACTATCAACAGGGCAAATAACATGAGAGAGGGTTAACACTAGCTAGTTCATCAGTCAGCAAGCAAGTCCCACTATCAACAGAGCAATGAACACAGTGTGTCACTTCCTTCTCTGGGTGGAGTCTTGCCAAATGACGATTGAAGTTCGAGGTCGTCTCCGTCGTCTCCTCGATAGTTCTTCTACATATGGAACACATAGCAGTGCATTTTTTTCCTCACTGCACGAGAAGTCTGTATAAGCAAAGCGGACGATCCTAGGGGTGTTCTCTAAAGGCATTTTAGCGCCATTAACGTTAGTTTGTTCCTGAACATGACGTATGAACAGGTGAATGTGCATCCTCTTGCATGAAATTAGTATAAAAATTAATGTAGATATAAATATCTTATGCCAAATTATTGTGGCATGTTAAAAAAATAAAGAAAAAATCAGAGTCCTCGTCTCCAATTTACGAGTCCGAATGCCGTTAACGTACAAGTCCTTAAAATTAGGGCACGAGTCAGACTCGAATACTACAAGCCTGGTGCTATAATAGGAAAATGCTCAGTATGGCAGCCATAGCACCTAATGTCTATTTGTAATATGTTTTGGTTGCACTAATATTGAATGACACACAAGATTTGAAAAGAAAAAAATTTCTGCCTTGATTTCATGTATTAGCATTCGATTTCTGATTCTTTCACCACAGTTACCAGTATAACCACAAGAGGGCGAGAGAGAACTATCAGTTTTACAGCACAGCAGGGCTGGGGGCCGAGGGGAGGGGGGTTCAGTCAGTAGGTCAGTCTGTCTTTCTGTAAAGAGTTGGCTAAAGAGTGCATGCTAGCATACACATTTTCCAAGTCAGGATGCAGCTGTGGCTGAGGTTTTTGTTGTGTTTGAAAGGAAATAAGCTGAAGAATTTGCATGATTCACACTGTGCCATTTAGTTAAGGAAGTGTGTGTGCTTGCTCAACTAAAGTGGCCCAGATGTCCGATGGAGTCATTTTCATTTTAGTATTAGAGTGAAAATCGTGTCTGTGTGTGTCTGTCTCTCTCTCTCTCTCTCTCACAGAGGTGTGTTTGATGCATCTCTAAAGATGGCAGGATTTTACGGCCTCTACACCTGGCTCACACACACCATCTTTGGCATCAACATTGTCTTCATCCCTTCAGGTAAAACAGTCAGAAAACAAGTACCTATGTGTGTGTGTTTTGTTTGCTTATCTGCCCCACACACACACACACACACACACACACACACATTTTTGAGCTTGAGTTAAGGCTTTCATATAATACAGTAGGAACAACAGCAATATATTAACTAAACATTTATATACATCTACTGTAGGTTTATCTGATTTATTTGAATATTTGACCCAAATTAAGATTCAAAACTGTTGTGGGAACCGGCGGTAGTACAGTAAAGTCATGTTTACTGACTGTTAATTTAAAAAAATAAGAAGGGGGGGACCAAAAACAAACTACAAATATTACAGTATACAACCCCGATTCCAAAAAAGTTGGGACAAAGTACAAATTGTAAATAAAAACGGAATGCAATAATTTACAAATCTCAAAAACTGATATTGTATTCACAATAGAACATAGACAACATATCAAATGTCGAAAGTGAGACATTTTGAAATTTCATGCCAAATATTGGCTCATTTGAAATTTCATGACAGCAACACATCTCAAAAAAGTTGGGACCGGGGCAATAAGAGGCTGGAAAAGTTAAAGGTACAAAAAAGGAACAGCTGGAGGACCAAATTGCACCTCATTAGGTCAATTGGCAATAGGTCATTAACATGACTGGGTATAAAAAGGGCATTATGGAGTGGCAGCGGCTCTCAGAAGTAAAGATGGGAAGAGGATCACCAATCCCCCTAATTCTGCGCCGACAAATAGAGGAGCAATATCAGAAAGGAGTTCGACAGTGTAAAATTGCAAAGAGTTTGAACATATCATCATCTACAGTGCATAATATCATCAAAAGATTCAGAGAATCTGGAAGAATCTCTGTGCGGAAGGGTCAAGGCCGGAAAACCATACTGGGTGCCCGTGATCTTCGGGCCCTTAGACAGCACTGCATCGTATACAGGCATGCTTCTGTATTGGAAATCACAAAATGGGCTCAGGAATATTTCCAGAGAACATTATCTGTGAACACAATTCACCATGCCATCCGCCGTTGCCAGCTAAAACTCTATAGTTCAAAGAAGAAGCCGTATCTAAACGTGATCCAGAAGCGCAGACGTCTTCTCTGGGCCAAGGCTCATTTAAAATGGACTGTGGCAAAGTGGAAAACTGTTCTGTGGTCAGACAAATCAAAATTTGAAGTTCTTTATGGAAATCAGGGACGCTGTGTCATTCGGACTAAAGAGGAGAAGGACGACCCAAGTTGTTATCAGCGCTCAGTTCAGAAGCCTGCATCTCTGATGGTATGGGGTTGCATTAGTGCGTGTGGCATGGACAGCTTACACATCTGGAAAGACACCATCAATGCTGAAAGGTATATCCAGGTTCTAGAGCAACATATGCTCCCATCCAGACGACGTCTCTTTCAGGGAAGACCTTGCATTTTCCAACATGACAATGCCAAACCACATACTGCATCAATTACAGCATCATGGCTGCGTAGAAGAAGGGTCCGGGTACTGAACTGGCCAGCCTGCAGTCCAGATCTTTCACCCATAGAAAACATTTGGCGCATCATAAAACGGAAGATACGACAAAAAAGACCTAAGACAGTTGAGCAACTAGAATCCTACATTAGACAAGAATGGGTTAACATTCCTATCCCTAAACTTGAGCAACTTGTCTCCTCAGTCCCCAGACGTTTACAGACTGTTGTAAAGAGAAAAGGGGATGTCTCACAGTGGTAAACATGGCCTTGTCCCAACTTTTTTGAGATGTGTTGTTGTCATGAAATTTAAAATCACCTAATTTTTCTCTTTAAATGATGCATTTTCTCAGTTTAAACATTTGATATGTCATCTATGTTCTATTCTGAATAAAATATGGAATTTTGAAACTTCCACATCATTGCATTCCGTTTTTATTTACAATTTGTACTTTGTCCCAACTTTTTTGGAATCGGGGTTGTATACACAATCTGCAAAAAATATCTTTGCAAATAAAAATATTGGTAAGTAAAATTATTTTGAATAAATCCAAATTCAACAATAAAAAAAAAAATTATTAGTTTTAAATATAAGTGCTCGGAGCCTTATTTATTTATTTATTACACATTAAGCTTTATTCTATTGGTGGATAATTTAGCTTATTTCCAGTGTTGTTGTTTTTTTAAGCAGCATAATAAGAAAAGCTTCAAACAAGGAAATACAGTCAAGCCCGTAAATAATTAGACAGTGAAACTTTTTGTAATTTTGCCTCTGTACACCACCAGAATGGATTTGAAATGAGGCAATCAAGATGGGACTGAAGTGTTGATTTTCATCTTTAGTTCAAGGGGTTTGACAAAAGGATTTAGGAATTATAAGCCTTTTTTCCCCCTCATAGTCCTTCCATTTTCACATGTTCAAAAATAACTGGACAAACTAACAATTCTAAATTAAAAAAAAGGATTATTTTTAATACTAGGATGCACATCCTTTGCACTTAATGACGCCTTGAAGTCTGGAACCCCTAGACGTCACCAAATCCTGAGACTGATGAGCAGTTTCATGGCCAGATGTGGCCCGTTTTGCTCGTTATTTCTTGACAAATTAAGGAGATAAAAGGTCTGGAGTGTTGAATTTGCATTTCGTGGCTGTTCATGGAAGCTCCATGGAGGCCATGATTAGTCTGAAAAAACAAAACGGACCAATCAGAGAGAGAGCGAGCAGAAACTTCAGGAGTCACTGTCCAAATATTTATGGATCTGACTACATATCTAGAAATAAGCTTGGTTTTCCGATATGATACAATAATCTCATAAGGAGAAATACTGGATCATTTTTTCCCTTTGTCATTCTGTTGAGATAATATAATAGTTACATATTTTTAAGCATTTTAGCATTAATCAGGTTTGTGCCACTGCTCTACTTCCAGCTCCTCTGGCTTATTTTTTAGCAGTAGCCGATGAATAAATATAACTTTTGTTCTTCGAGTACTGAGAGAAACTGGGGATTGTGTCATTTATATGGCGCTCATTACAACTCTGAGCCTTGTATGTATTTGAATATATTAGTGTTGCAAAATTAATCCTAATTTAATCATGATTTCTGGCTTCTGCAAATTAATTACGTGTTAATTAGTGAGCTTAGCTAAAACTCGTTCGCTAAATAAGGAATAAAGCACAATGTGTAAGGAATAAAGCACAACTCAGTTAGAAGAAAATACTGAACAACGCAGTTACTGTGAGCACCAGGAAGGTCATGAGTTTCCAGTAGCTGTACATCCTAATGTCCTTTATTCCTGTTTTATGGCAGTAGTCCTTCTCTCTCTCTCTCCCCTGAAGTTAATAAGAATGACACGTTACTGAGAAACTGTAAACTCCTCCATCCTGAAGACATTCCCATTGCAGAAAACATAATTCCAGCTTTAACTCTGACACTTGAGACTCCTTCCATAAAATGCTCAATAGATCTCAATAGACAGCTCATCGAAAACTCAACCATATCCACAAGCACACGTTTCTGACCAATCAGAATGGAGAATTCGACGGCGCTGTGGTGTAATGCGAGTGTCTGGTGCGATTCATGTGGTTGAATTACGTATTTTGGTTACATGATATAATAAAACATTAATTTCTTCTCCTTTGCATCTGTTTGCGTTAATGTTTACTCTATAAAAGTAAATATTAAGTTAATGTGACTGATGACGGTCATAAATTTGAAGGAATATGTTCTTATGATGTACAAAGTGAAGAAAAAAAGCCAGTTCCATTTGAAATTTAATTTTAAAAATGGTTTAAAGCCAGCTTTGCCCTAATTTAGCTGAATAAATAGTTTTAGGCTTTACTTTGAAGCTTTAGATGAAATATTCAGTCTGTGTGAGCTAAGAGGATTAAAACATATTAAGAAATTCACTCAGATGTGATGCATGAAGCTGAGGATGATGACGTTTTATGTAATATTATGTATTTGGTGCTTTTCTGACTTGGCAAACTTTTGCAACATGTAACCAAGCCCACACTTTCTGAATGTACACAATCTGAGTTCAAATGTAAAGCTCATTGTGTGTGTGTGTGTGTGTGTGTGTGTGTGTGTGTGTGTGTGTGTTTGCAGCACTGGCAGCCATTCTTGGTGCTGTGCCATTTTTGGGTACGTACTGGGCAGCGCTGCCTGCTGTGCTCGATCTGTGGCTGGCACAAGGTGAAGGTGTTAAAGCCCTGCTCCTGCTCCTCGCACACCTGCTGCCGACCTACTTCGTCGATACGGCCATTTACTCAGACATATCAGGGTGCGTGTGTGTGGTTTTTTTTTTTTGCTGGAAAGATGAGTGTTGTGTCCTTGTCTGACTGACTGACTGACTGACTCCCTAATGCACAAGTGTTTAATGAGATTAATTAAGGGAAGAGCAGGTAATGCATTCAGCTCTTGGAGAAATAACAAGGACATTGTAATGTTCCTTTACCCTACAGGGACAGATCTTCGTGTAATCAAGCTGTCTGTCTGTCTGTCTAGAGGGGGTCAGCTTTATTAGCTTTTATTGATCTACTCTAAAATCAGTTGCTGCTGAATTATGAATGATGTGTGTTCTGATTTTAGCCTGCAGCCTTAAAGTGCCATTCCACCATTGGATGTATTCTTTGGCATAAAATACAATATATTTTGACAACATATATAAACGGTATCACTAGATAGAGAAATCTTTTAGCTTCATAATGATATGTCAAACATAATTTTTTGACAACGACAAGTATATTAATTTTGCGACCAAAGTCACCTACCCTTTTAATTTCCGCGCGTGATGTCATCGGCAGGTTCCCCTTCTTGTGTACCGTGTGACGTGGCACACATTATCAGCAATGGCGGATAGAACGCGATAAAAATAATACCAATAAATCTAGCTAACTGAAAGATTAACTCAATTTTTCGCAATTTTTTTGGCCCCCATATACGAGGAGAAATGACTCTCTCACTTTGGGGGTTTCCTGGTCTAAAAATAGACCGACACGTGGTACACAAGAAGGGGAACCTGCCGATGACATCACGTTTCACTACCGCGCGGAAATTAAAAGGGTAGGTGACTTTGGTCGCAAAATTAATATACTTGTCGTTGTCAAAAAATTATGTTTGATATATCATTTTGAAGCTAAAAGATTTCTCTGTGGGCGGCACGGTGGTGTAGTGGTTAGTGCTGTCGCCTCACAGCAAGAAGGTCCGGGTTCGAGCCCCGTGGCCGGCGAGGGCCTTTCTGTGTGGAGTTTGCATGTTCTCCCCGTGTCTGCGTGGGTTTCCTCCGGGTGCTCCGGTTTCCCCCACAGTCCAAAGACATGCAGGTTAGGTTAACTGGTGACTCTAAATTGACCGTAGGTATGAATGTGAGTGTGAATGGTTGTCTGTGTCTATGTGTCGGCCCTGTGATGACCTGGCGACTTGTCCAGGGTGTACCCCGCCTTTCGCCCGTAGTCAGCTGGGATAGGCTCCAGCTTGCCTGCGACCCTGTAGAAGGATAAAGCGGCTAGAGATAATGAGATGAGATGAGAATATTTCTCTGTCTAGTCATGTTGTCATAAAACATATTGTATTTTATGCCAAAGAATACATCCAATGGTGGAATGGCACTTTAATGTGTGTGTGTGTCTCTCTCTCTCTGTCTGTCTGTCTAGTGGGGGTCATCCTTATCTGACAGGCCTAGCTGTGGCTGGTGGGGCGTACTATTTGGGTTTAGAAGGAGCCATCATAGGCCCGATCCTGCTTTGCATTCTGGTGGTAGCGTCCAACATCTACAGCGCCATGCTGATGAGCCCGAGCAGCAGCCAACCTACACCAGTACAGGGCAACTTCCCTCAACACCTGGGCAGGTACGAGCACACACACATACGAGATCAAGTACAGATCAACTTTCCCTTACTATAGCTGTAGGTGTTACACAGTGGCAAGCCGTTATTCTTAGAGCTGGGACTTCAGCTCAGCCAAAACTTAGTCAGACACCAAAAAAGCAACAGCGCAAAGGATTTCGCAAGGGATTAGCAGCAGGCTGCCAGGTCGCTCTGTTGTGTGTAGTTGTCGATGGTGATTTTAAAAGTAACTCAGTAAATTACAGAGGGAAACGAATACGTAAGTCTGAGTGAAAAATACTGTGCAGCGTAGAAGAAGAATCTGGAGACAGAAATCTAAGTTTGTCGGTTGTTCGTCTGTGCTACTTGCTGTCTATCACTGGCTTGACCGCTTTATTAGCATTTGCTAACACTACTGATGAACGCTACACTGGCTGGAAGGTGACTTCACTGCTGCACTGACTCGCAGTTAAGTTCGCGTTGGCCTTTGAGAAGGCTGAGGGCGATAAATGTTTGGTCCCTCCCACTATAAATCAAAATCTGATTGGTTAATTCATCTGTCACTTCCTACATAAACACACACTGCCACGGCCTTCTGTCCCGGCAATGAAGTCCTAACTAATGAGTGAGCCAGATTTAAACTCTTCTTAGCCTAGAGACAACAAACAAAAACAATCTCATTGGAAAACTCGATTTTAATGTTTTCAGGACAGTAACCCTTTCATTTCTGAAGCAAATTAGATAGAAAATGAGGCAGAATTAGAAGAGAATAATTATAATTAAATTATGAAAAATTAAATATAACATTTGAAATGCTGAAATGTTTGGCTGTTCTCTGAAGGCCTAGAAAGCCCTGATGGTTCCCCTCTGGTGTTATAGTATAGACCCACAAACACACTTTCATGGAAGGAAACGGAGCAGTTTAACTTCTTGGTGTCTAGTTCCATCCATTTAAATTCCTCTTCCCGAGTGGGTGGAGCTTCCCCGTCTGAGCAGTGATTTGTCAAATGCAGGTGTCAAAGAATACATCATCAAATAAGGATAACAAAAATACTAGTTTGTATAATATTCACAAATGGAGTGAAAGTTGCAGTCTGTTGTATTTCATGACTTCTGTACGTGGGTGTTGAGAGGAGGAAAACACCACCACATGCTCCTGAGACTTTAGTCTGCATACACATGTCTAAAGGCTGGATTATACTTGCTTTTAAAGGGGAAATGAAGTCATTTTTAAACTTGCTTTATTTCTTAATTAACGTCTTATTCAATTACGTTTTCGGTTTTAGTAACCTTATATCGTGACTCGTATTGGCAACTAATTGCAATTAAATATTATACTTATCGGCCTGTTCGGTTTTTAGCCATGTTGAATTTAGTTCGTTTGGTCCACGGCAGGCGTCACTTATCCGCGCGATCTTCACGAGACTTGTGCGAGACTCCGAAACATGAAGTGTCAGACAGGTGTCAGTGCCGCCATTTTGAAAACTGTTTTCCAAAACCGAGTTTAAATGACGATTACTGCCTACTTTTTTCAAACTTTCCTGATTGCTATCAAAACAAACAAAACTTCCGGCTTGATTACATCAGCATTCGAAAGAGGGCGTGTGCGTCCTTTGACAACGTTGACAGATGCTGTTCGCTTTGATTTCCGCTGTACGTTTTACTTCAGTCGTACGATGTCTCGCACAGGTCTCAACGCATCTCGTTTACGGCCATTGCTTTGACATATGGACTGATGTAGTGTATTTCAAACACTCATAACTTGCTATAGCAGTGACAAAATGGCGATCAAAAATGCATTCCTGTATTTAATAAAATGAGAAATAGAATTGATGATAAAAAAAATTGCCATCAGCTCTCCTTTAACTACATACAGTGGTGCTTGAAAGTATGTGAACCCTTTAGAATTTTCTATATTTCTGCATAAATATGACCTAAAACATCATCAGATTTTCACACAAGTCCTAAACGTAGATAAAGAGAACCCAGTTAAACAAATGAGACAAAAATATTATACTTGCTCATTTATTTATTGAGGAAAATGATCCAATATTACAGATCTGTGAGTGGCAAAAGTATGTGAACCTCTAGGATTAGCAGTTAATTTGAAGGTGAAATTAATGTCAGGTGTTTTCAAATCAATGGGATGACAATCAGGTGTGAGTGGGCACCCTGTTTTATTTAAAGAACAGGGATCTATCAAAGTCTGAGCTTCACAACACATGTTTGTGGAAGTGTATCATGGCACGAACAAAGGAGATTTCTGAGGACCTCAGAAAAAGCGTTGTTGATGCTCATCAGGCTGGAAAAGGTTACAAAACCATCTCTAAAGAGTTTGGACTCCACCAATCCACAGTCAGACAGATTGTGTACAAATGGAGGAAATTCAAGACCATTGTTACCCTCCCCAGGAGTGGTCGACCAACAAAGATCACTCCAAGAGCAAGGCGTATAATAGTTGGCGAGGTCACAAAGGACCCCAGGGTAACTTCTAAGCAGCTGAAGGCCTCTCTCACATTGGCTAATGTTCATGAGTCCACCATCAGGAGAACACTGAACAACAATGGTATGCATGGCAGGGTTGCAAGGAGAAAGCCACTGCTCTCCAAAAAGAACATTGCTGCTTGTCTGCAGTTTGCTAAAGATCATGTGGACAAGCCAGAAGGCTATTGGAAAAATGTTTTGTGGACGGATGAGACCAAAATAGAACTTTTTGGTTTAAATGAGAAGCGTTATGTTTGGAGAAAGGAAAACACTGCATTCCAGCATAAGAACCTTATCCCATCTGTGAAACATGGTGGTGGTAGTATCATGGTTTGGGCCTGTTTTGCTGCATCTGGGCCAGGACGGCTTGCCATCATAGATGGAACAATGAATTCTGAATTATACCAGCGAAGTCTAAAGGAAAATATCAGGACATCTGTCCATGAACTGAATCTCAAGAGAAGGCGGGTCATGCAGCAAGACAACGACCCTAAGCACACAAGTCGTTCTACCAAAGAATGGTTAAAGAAGAATAAAGTGAATGTTTTGGAATGGCCAAGTCAAAGTTCTGACCTTAATCCAATGGAAATGTTGTGGAAGGACCTGAAGTGAGCAGTTCATGTGAGGAAACCCACCAACATCCCAGAGCTGAAGCTGTTCTGTACGGAGGAATGGGCTAAAATTCCTCCAAGCTGGTGTGCAGGACTGATCAACAGTTACCGGAAATGTTTAGTTGCAGTTATTGCTGCACAAGGGGGTCACACCAGATACTGAAAGCAAAAGGTTCACATACTTTTGCCACTCACAGATATGTAATATTGGATCATTTTCCTCAATAAATAAATGACCAAATATAAAATTTTTGTCTCATTTGTTTAGGTTCTCTTTATCTACTTTTAGGACTTGTGTGAATATCTGATGATGTTTTAGGCCATATTTATGCAGAAAAATAGAAAATTCTAAAGGGTTCACAAACTTTCAAGCACCACTGTATGCAAGATGGCTGGTACGTCTATCCTGTGGATGTTTGGAATGCGTAATGTCTCAAATTAACGCTACATGCTCATGTGGTGCAATACCAAAGGAAACAGTGGAGGCGCTATAGCACCAACGCTAGTTTGTTTAGCCACTAACAAACTAAACACACTAGTGCTTCACAAATCGCATACTTTATGTACTATCCTGTGAGCTGGTTTTCCTTTCATGTTCAGCGTTTTGAATTTTAAAAACCTCTCCTGTAGCCTTCAGATCTACCAAAAGATTACTTGCATTGAGCTGCAGTTCATAAGTCATAACAGCGATGGAAAGTTTTCAAGACAGAGCTTGTCAGCATGTTCAACATCACTGTGCAAGAACAAGTGGGTCGTGTTGGCACTGTATCCGCATATAAACACGAAGTCAAGCGTCAAGTATAAACCAGCCTTTTTGTGTACACCATGGGACCAGTGCTGCTACTCTGCATCAATTGTGTTACTTCTGTAAAAAATTCCTTCTATTGTTCCTGCAGTTTGGTGGAAACGAAAACCAGGAACGTAACCTTGAACTGTGTAGCTCTCATTCAGGATTATATTAGAATTCTTTATTTCCTCAGAGGATTCTGGGAATGTGCTTTTGGACATATATTCTTTCCCTTTCTCGCGCACACACTTAAATGAACTTCAGAAAACTGGTTAATGTAAACACAATTACACGTTGCTATGGACACAGTTACTGACCCTGAGCTTCCTGCAGGCCGTTCCTGGACTCCCCTCTGCTGCTGAAAAGACTGACCGAGTGAAGCAAACCCCAGCTGCTTGCTTTCCCGGTCGCTTTGCTGTTACTCGGCCCTCGCTCCTCTGACGAGCCCGAGCCTGGAACCTCTTCCAAAAGAGCACAGAAGTCTCGGCCACTGAAACTCTACCTGGAGGGCTGATGAGCTCAGGATCAGTGTTGTAAAATGTAAAACTGTCACGACAACACATAATGCTAAGCTTCCAGAGCCTGGGTTCAATGAGTGCGATATTATTTACTCTGCTAACACCTGAGCACAAAAGTTCAGTTCCCAGGATGTGGCTCATCTAGCTAGCATAGCAGCTACAAACTCAACTCGCACTCTGATTGATAGACTAATTGTTTGCACACAGCGCTTGACTGTAAAACTCAGTCACGACTGCTATGTTTTCACTGTTGTTGATGTTATTACAGTTTGTCATTTGAGTTTTGTTTGTTAATGAAATATTTATATGATATGTGACATTTACCCTGCTGTGTACAGCACTGCCGCGTGTGTGTGTGGAATTGCTACTTTCTGATTAGTGCACTTTCAGTTTTTAAGGCTTATCATAACTTCATAAGCACTACTCATGTACACACTTGCGTGTAAGGCAACATTTTTATATCTTCCTGGGGACCCCACAGTAATAGGAATATTTGGCTATTTTAACCTTGTGGGGACAATTTTCTGAGCCCCACAAGGAAAGTTGGTTTTATTTTTTCTAAAGCATGTATTTAAAAGAGCTAAACTGTTTACTAAGGTTAAGGTTTGTGTTACATTTAGGCATAGCATTGCCTTAATTATCTGCATTAATAATCATCAACGGAAGGTCCTTATAAGCAGGTATAATAAGAAAATGTGAGCGAGCTGGCGAGCAAGTACACACACACACTTGCCTTATCCTCCCTGATTCATTCGTCTGACTACACTCTACACCAAAATGATGACTTTGTCACCGAGTCCATAATCTTCGGTTCTTGTCTGATTTTTTTTTTGTCCCATACATCATTGTGCATTTTTACCGAATCATTGCTTGAACTCGTTTTGATTGACACGCGTGCTTTTTGATGCACTGCTTAATATTAGCAAAGCCGCTGCTCCTGGCTATCAGCAGCACCGTCATTACTCACAGGTGACGTTTGCTGATGGTTTAGCAAGTAGACGAGTGGAAGGAAAAGGTAATGGAAGAACTGCAGGACTTTTTGAAGAATGTGAAGGGAAACTGTGGACACGAAGACCAAAGACGGATTACACTTGCTCATGCACACATACTGTAGGCAGAATTTTAAAGCGTAAACGACTCGATATGTAGCACGGATGGATAAGCCACTCATGTTAGTCTCTTCTAATTGATCTTATAGTAATATATTTTGCTCACTCAGGAGGTGATGTGCTTTGGTGACAAATTGTGAACCAAATAAAAGCTTTAGTAGTTTGTATTTTGTACAAACTACAAGTTCGTCATTGAGGATTCATTGAACAGAACTGCCTGGATTGTGCTTCTTAGGTATTCCTTTTGGAATAGTGTCTAAATATTAATATATATATATATTTTTTACGTCATTATTAAAACTGTTGAAAGAAAAAAAAAAAACCACACTGTCTTGCTTCCTGATCACTCCAAACTTGGGATAATTTTTTTTTAAATCTATGACTATATTTAATGAAATCCACCCTTGAGAATTTGACCTTTACTCTCTGTGAAGGTCACATGACCACAACCCACCCCACCATCAGAGTGCTGTCACTCCAATGAGTAGAAGATTGAAATCGATTGTTTCAGCCTTGCACAATTACAATGACCAGAGCTATTGACTTGCCTTTTTATCTTTCTTGAGATCTATCTCTATTCTTCCTTCATGGCCAGGTTCTCTCCGAGTGAGTGTGAGCGGGTGTGTGTTTTGTCTGATTGCCTGGCTCTTTCGACCTGATGGCTTCATCAGAGTGCTCGCTCATCTGTTAAATGAAATAAAAACAATGTGAGCTCCCTTACTCGTTCAGAAATCATACAGTTTCATCTGTAGGCTTTTTTTTTTTTTTTGAACCCATCATCAAAACTCTTGTTCAAGTCACTGAGCCTAAGTGTTATTTACTGAGGTTAAGGGGTTGATTTCATGTACCGTATAAGTGCTGGTCATATAATTAGAATATCATGAAAAAGTGGATTTATTTCAGTAATTCCATTCAAAAAGTGAAACTTGTATATTATATTCATTCATTACACACAGACTGATATATTTCAAGTGTTTATTTCTTTTAATTTTGATGATTATAACTGACAACTAATGAAAAACCCCAAATTCAGTCTCATCTCATTATCTGTAGCCGCTTTATCCTGTTCTACAGGGTCGCAGGCAAGCTGGAGCCTATCCCAGCTGACTACGGGCGAAAGGCGGGGTACACCCTGGACAAGTCGCCAGGTCATCACAGGGCTGACACAGACACAGACAACCATTCACACTCACATTCACACCTACGGTCAATTTAGTGTCACCAGTTAACCTAACCTGCATGTCTTTGGACTGTGGGGGAAACCGGAGCACCCGGAGGAAACCCACGCGGACACGGGGAGAACATGCAAACTCCGCACCGAAAGGCCCTCGCCGGCCACGGAGCTCGAACCCGGACCTTCTTGCTGTGAGGCGACAGCGCTAACCACTACACCACCGTGCTGCCCCCCCCCCCCCAAAATTCAGTATCTCAGAAAATTAGAATATTGTGAAAAGGATGGCCAGCGAACACCTTCTCCAGCAGATAAACACACCTGGCTGTGATGTTCATGTTCTCACTGAGTTTAAGCGCCTGAAGGAGGTAAATAAGTTGAAATGTGTAAATAAACCTCAGTGCGGCTCGGCGCTTCCTCCTGCGCTCCAAATCACTCCGCCCTGAACAGCGAGTGCCCTCTGGAGGGTGCGCACTCCGGCCCTGCGCAGCTCACAGAGCACGCGAGTGAAGCGCACGAGCAGTGATTCGGGACTGAGCCGCTGTGTGTGTGATCCCAACGCCAGCGAATCAGGAAGGTGGATGTCACAGTGACGTTGTCCAATGACGACGTCAGCTAGAGCTCAGCACAGCGTTTCCTCGTTCCTCAATGTTTACACAGCACCGGATCAGATACGAACTGGGTTGAATACGTGGGCCCTGGCGGATTCAAGTTGTTCTGCCTGTGGAGTCGTTTCCCAGCGTTTTAATGTGCACGGACAGTGCATCCGCGACGAAAACGAGACAGATACGGTCTAATGTAAACACCACCTCAGTGTCGTTCTGTAGGCGACACAATCATGGGGAAGACTGCTGGCTTGACAGTTGTCCAAAAGACGACCATTGACACCTTGCACAAGGAGGGCAAGACACAGAAGGTCATTGCTAAAGAGGCTGGCTGTTCACAGAGCTCTGTGTCCAAGCACATTAATAGAGAGGCGAAGGGAAGGAAAAGATGTGGTAGAAAAAAGTGTACAAGCAATAGGGATAACTGCACCCTGGAGAGGATTGTGAAACAAAACCCATTCAAAAATGTAGGGGAGATTCACAAAGAGTGGACTGCAGCTGGAGTCAGTGCTTCAAGAACCACCACGCACAGACGTACGCAAGACATGGGTTTCAGCGGTCGCATTCCTTGTGTCAAGCCACTCTTGAACAAGAGACCGCGTCAGAAGCGTCTCGCCTGGGCTGAAGACAAAAAGGACTGGACTGCTGCTGAGTGGTCCGAAGTTATGTTCTCTGATGAAAGTAAATTTTGCATTTCCTTTGGAAATCAAGGTCCCGGAGTCTGGAGGAAGAGAGGAGGGGCACAGAATCCACGTTGCTTGAGGTCCAGTGTAAAGTTTCCACAGTCAGTGATGGTTTGGGGTGCCATGTCATCTGCTGGTGTTGGTCCACTGTGTTTTCTGAGGTCCAAGGTCAACGCAGCCGTCTACCAGGAAGTTTTAGAGCACTTCATGCTTCCTGCTGCTGACCAACTTTATGGAGATGCAGATTTCATTTTCCAACAGGACTTGGCACATGTACACAGTGCCAAAGCTACCAGTACCTGGTTTAAGGACCATGGTATCTCTGTTCTTAATTGGCCAAGAAACTCGCCTGACCTTAACCCCATAGAAAATCTATGGGGTATTGTGAAGAGGAAGATGCGACACACCAGACCCAACAATGCAGAAGAGCTGAAGGCCACTATCAGAGCAACCTGGGCTCTCATAACACCTGAGCAGTGCCACAGACTGATTGACTCCATGCCACGCCGCATTGCTGCAGTAATTCAGGCAAAAGGAGCCCCAACTAAGTATTGAGTGCTGTACATGCTCATACTTTTCAGTTGGCCGACATTTCTAAAAATCCTTTTTTTGTATTGGTCTTAAGTAATATTCTAATTTTCCGAGATACTGAATTTGGGGTTTTCGTTAGTTGTCAGTTATAATCATTCAAAATTAAAAGAAATAAACATTTTGAAATATATCAGTCTGTGTGTAATGAATGAATATAATGTACAAGTTTCACTTTTTGAATGGAATTACTGAAATAAATCAACTTTATGATATTCTAATTATATGACCCAGCACCTGTATATTCACTCCCCAGCCACTTTCTTAGGAATACCATTGCTTGTTCATGCAGGTATCTAATCAGCCAATCATGTGGCAGCAGCACAATGCATACAATCATGCAGATTAGATCAGAGATCAAGGTCAGGTTCACATCAAACATCAGAATGGGGAAAATTGTGATCTCAAAGTGTGACTTTCACTGTGGTATAGGTGTTGGTGCCAGATGGACTGGTTTGAGTGAGTATTTCATAAACTGCTGATCTCCTAGGATGTTTACACAGGATGGTGTGAAAAACAAAAAACATCCAGTTCACAGCAGTTCTCTGGATGAAAACTTCTTTTTGATGATAGAGGTCAGAGGAAAATGGCCAAACTAGCTCAAGTTGGCAAATGACCACTCTTTACATCTGTGGTAAGCAGAAAAGCATCCCAGAAAGGGTTACAACAGCAAAAGTCCATCAGGTTCCATTCCAATCTCCCAAGAACAAGAATCTGAATCTGCAGTGGGCACAGACTCACTGTAACTGGAAAAAACAAATCAGAAAACGTTCAGATATCATTTTTCCAGTCTTCTCACTTGATATATTGTTTTTGCACCGTTCACAACACTAAATTCTACATATGGTTGTATGGGTACTCCCAAGAGATTAACAGTTTCTGACTTTGGCACCAAGCTTGTAGTACTCGAGTCTAGGGCTCAGACTTGAGTCCGACTCTTGACTTGATTCGGACTCGTAAATTGGAAACGAAGACTCGGATTTTTAATTTTTTGTAACATGCCGTAATTTGGCATAAGATATTTATATCTACATTATTTTTGTGAAAGAGTGTCACACCTGCACGCCTTGGCGCGTGCATCAGATAGACCCACAGGCACACTCTGGACAGTGTGTGCGCCAAGCAGACTCTCGTGCACGCACCATAAACGACTCGCACCTGCACAGGATTAAGGCATAATCAGCACGCCTATAGAAAAGCTATGAAAACACACTTACTTTGCGAAGTATTGAGTTGCGTTGCTGACACATTACCAAGCCTTATTTGGTTTCCTGATCCCTGATTTCCTGTTTCTTGTCTTCGGAGTCTACGATAGCCTGTTTGTGGCTCACTCAACCTATTGCCTGTTTCATTGTTCGTTTTACGATTTTGCCTGCGTTTCTGGATTGTTACCTGTCTTCACTTGTATTAATAAACACACCTTCTGCACTTCCATCTATCCCCCAACCATCTCTGGCAGAATACTTTGCACTCCCTGACAAAGAGAACGCACATTCACCTGTTCAGGAACAAACTAATGTTAATGGCGCTAAAACAGCCACCGTCAAATGGTGCAGTTGGAGTCTTGTTCTTGGACTTGACTCGAAATTTTTTTTAATGACTTGGACTTGAACAGTGGGGACTCTAGGTTTAGTGACTCAACTACAACGCTGTCTGGCACCAACAACCACGCTACGGTCAAAGCCCCCGAGATCACATTTTTTCTTCTTCTGATGTTGGATGTGAACATTAACTGAAGCTCTTGAGCTGTATCTGCATGATTTTAGGCATTGCACTGCTGCCACATGATTGGCTGATTGCATAAATGAGCAGGTGTACAGGTGTTCCTGAATAGATTTATAGATTTTATTTCATTGAAATTTAATTAATGAACTCAAAACATTCCTCAGCACATCCAAAACACTACTACTGTGAGAAGAGAGAAGGGGATGGGACTTCCAAGGGCACCAGTTGATATCAGAGTTTGAAACACTGACCCACCCGTGAGGTATTCTTGAATCGTATGTTGATTGGCTCCTGTGCTGTTTTTAATCGGGGGAAGCCTGCTCTGTGGGTGCATTTTTGAGTGATATCTCATCGCAGTGTAATCTATACTTCAGCATACCATATCCTCACATAATGTCTGAATGAAATCTTCTAGTACGGGTGTGTGTCATAACATGTAAAAATACAGACCATGTCACGGCAGATGTGCTGGACTGTAAACTTTCTGTTTATTTCTCCAGCCTGTGGATCAAGCTGTGTGTGTGTGCTGTGAATCATCAGACCACACCCACATCATCATTCAGCTTTAAAGAAAAAGGAAAAAAAAATCCCTCTGACAGTTAGAAACACTAACACATGCATGCTTCTCTCTCTCTCTCACACACACACACACACACACACACGCACACACCCCTCTGTAGAGATGACACCCGGTCACATCAAACCGAGGGGAAAAACTGTGTAAACTCTAGTTGTCCATGAGGGACTGAAGGAGTGGGTTGATGGGTAGATCTCTCTGATGCCCCTCTCTGACCTTCACACACACTCACACACCTTGATAAGAGGATCCATTTACACTCATTCCTTTCCATCATGCCACCATGAGTCTGTATTTGTGGGGAACTGTTCTGCTTGTCCTTTATCTGGATTAGTGAGGGTGAAAAACGGTGAAGCAGAGAGGGAAGGAGTCTTTTTAAATATCCACAGCCAGTGCTAAGCAGCATTCTTTTTTCCCCCCATTTTCTTTTCTTTTTTCCCCCAGCCTCCGTTGATATGAGAAAGTACAGACACAAAACATTAACCAAACAACACATTTTACAAAGCAATATAAAAAGTCAAGTAAATGCATGAATAATTGAACGAAATGTAAAATAATTCATATGCTAGCTGAATCTCTTTTGGCCTTTGCACAGGTTTAACAAAAAAAAAAAAAAAAAGACGTGATTCTCTTTCTCACACATACACACAGTATGTGTGAGAGAATAAATTCAAATACATGTCTGTTTAGATCCTGTATTTAAATTTATTCTCACACACACACGTACACAAACAGGAAGGCTAAAGCCCTTGAATTTTTAAATGATTGATGTATGATTCGATGACAGAATAACGACTCCCTCGTTCCTGAACGAAATCCCTGTGTTTATGTGTAACGCAGTTCCCACTAACCAGAGGGGCTTCGATGAAGAGGAAGGCAAAATTACAGGGTTAACCCACTTCTGGGCACGTCTTTGTTTAGCATTTAAAAATTAAAATAAAATTTTAAAAAGTTACAAATTGCAACTAAATTAAAACATACATGGTCCAAATTCAAGGAATGACTTTAGGGCCTTCGTTTAAAAAAAAAATTATTTATATATATATATATATATATATATATATATATATATATAAAAAGACATGAAATATTCTACATAACTCATGTTAAGATGGTCACCCTGTTCACTCATCTCATATTTCGTTCATTCTTGTCTTTGGGGTTGTGATTTTTTTTTCCTTTTATTCGACTAATAGATGATGCTAAGCTGTAGAGGAAGTCCATCGTTCCTACAATGACCAATCAGAGAACAGATCATGAAGCAGCTACTGATATGTGTTGCAATCTGAATGTGCTCAATGCTCATTAAACTGGTGAAAGAATTAAATAATAAGCCACAGTGTAGCCACATACAGTCTTTCTGTCTGTCTCAGCAACACACACACACATAGGTGCACGCGCGCACAATATTCTGATATTCTAAAAAGGAGGCAACTGGTAAACACATCACCTAATCACCCTCTGCTCCGTAAAGGAAGACAAGGCCACTGATCCTAAGTTTCTCTGCATAAAATACAGTCTCTTCTTTTTCTACTCTCTCTCCATCTCGTTGTGGGTGTCAGTAAAGTGGAGTGACGGGGAGATTCATGTACAAGTGTATGTCTGTTATTTTGGCTTTGCCTCAAGACCACACCATCAGGAAGTGAAAGGATAGTGTAGAGAGATCGTCCAGCTTTCTTTCTCCCTCCTTCGCTCGCTCTCCTTTTCTTCTTTCTCCACCAGAGCTGGTGTGAAGAGTGTGTCCGTCCGTCCGTCTCTCTGTACGTCCTCATGTGCATGCTTTGTGTGCTCAAAAGATTTCGGGCAGTGTAACGTTGCGCAGGAGCCACTGTTGTGAGCGGCTGCCGCTGCAGTCTCTGACGCTGGGCACCTGGCTGTCATCCTCCGACGCTTTGTCCAGACACTGATTACTGTTCACGTGCACCAGGGTCAGCTTCTGCAGAGAGAGAGAGAGAGAGAGAAAATTTTGAGTTTTAACAATCCAACTTTCATCCAACATTTTAACAAGTCAGAAAAGGTTAGATTATTATTAATAGGAAAGAGAGCGCCTCTGAAATCCCACACTTTTTCAAAGCCTGCCAAGCCTGGCACTGAGTGACAGACTTTAAAATCAAGCTGTATACTTGCTTTCAATTAAAACGAAACAAAACAAAACAAAAAACCCTTTACACATATCAGAATCCTAACCCAGATCAACATTGTCCTTTCTGTTACACTAAACTGCCTTTTAGCTCATCCTGAAACAAAATGTATCAACTACCACTTCTTGTACTTGTGAGACCAAAAAAAGAACCCAGTTAAAAAAATTCAATATTTTTTTTTGGGGGGGGGGGGAATAAGAGAGAGAAGGGGAGGATGTGGGGGAGGGGAGG